>NC_064920.1:1070961427-1071701427 GCF_023897955.1 Schistocerca gregaria | reverse complement strand
GGCAGACTTTGGAAATGCTGTCAGTCTATAAACGAGATTCCTTACAAATCACTCATGGAACCCATCCTAGAATAGTGCTGAAGTGTATGGGAACCATACCGAATAAGACTAACAGGATGGAACATATACAGAGAAGGGCAGCAGGAAGTGCACAGGTTTGTTTGACCCATGAGAGAGTATCGTAGAGATTTTGAAGAAACTGAAGTGCAGACACCTGAAGATAGGTGTAAACTATCCTGGCAAAGTCCACCCACAAAGTTTTAAGAACCAGCTTTAAATAATAAATTTAAGTATACACTGTGAGCCCCTACATATTTCTCCCATATGGATTATGAGGACAAAATTAGATTAACTACAGTGCACACAGAGGAATTCTTCCTGTGTTCCATATGTGAATGAAATGGGAAGAAGCCCTAACAACTGGTATATATGGAAGTACCTCTGTCATGCACTATGTAGATTTAGTTGTAGGTGGTTCAGGATACACTAGTCCCAGGCTTTTTCTCAAGTTTCAATACCTTGACACTCATTTTTTTTCATAGTTTCATCATTTAAAACTTCATTTAAGAAATCGATAATAGCTGTCTCAGTGGATTTACATTTTCGGAAACCATGCTGTGTAGCTGAGAAAAGTTTATTTTTTTCAACAAAATCTGTGAGTCTTTTATAAAAAAAACCATTTTTTTCAATTATATTAGAAAAAACAGATAGTAGAGAGACTGGCTTATACTTTGTTATATCTGTTTTTCACCCTTTTTGAACAATACAATACAATTTTATATTTTGCAGTGGTAAAAAAAAAAATGGTTACGGATGTTGTCTCATTTAGCTTTTCTCACTCTTAATTTAGATTGAACAAATAGCAGTGTTTAATCATCATATGCCACTCCTGAATGGTGGCTAAAACCACTTTGTTTTATTTTCTTTATTTACTCAATTTCTGAAGGGATTGTTGGGTTGCAGGAAGGTTGAGCGCAACCAATGGTTACAAGAGCTAGGACTACTTATAAAAATTTTACCCATATGAATATATAATTATTTTTTATTAGACTTCATTACAATTAAAGCTATTAAATTACAAAGCCTTATCAACATGTAGTGGTATTTATGTTTGTTCACATTTAGTCTTAGTGACTGAAAGCACAACATTAACGGATTACAAAAAATAATAGACAGTGATAATTTACAGCATCATATTTATAATCACTGATATTTTATCTCAGTCTTTCCAAAATCATTACTAACATTTCCATAGTGATTTTATGTCATTCTGTACAATTTCATGTAAGCAGTTCTTTAAATAACAGTTTCATTATTCATAAAAATTTATTGAAAGATACTAAAACAGTAAGTGTTCTCACTTGTGAGCACTTATTAAGAACACGTCAAAAATGGTAAGATATGTTATTAGAGCAAAATAAATTATAAGGAAATCATTCTTTTATGGTTCAGCATGGAAAAATGAAACAAAAGAATTGTGTTCCTTGATATTACCCTGAATTGTTAGGTACATTACAAATTACATTATCCTACAGGTTTAGTAAATTTATAATGACATCATCTTCATTAATTTTATCTGCATTGTTTCTCTCAATTCATGTCAAGTGTATTTAGTTAAATTCACATATATCCCCTATGACTGGCTACGCCATAGTCCTCAACCAATCTGTTCCTCTGGTGGCACTACTCCCACATAACCCAATGGAGAATCTCTGGCTTTAGTGTTCAGAAATAGTAGGTAGATATATCAGTGACAATGAAAGTTTCAATTATATATTTAGGTGTGATCAGATAGGCTAATGGCTAATGTGACTACCTGTGATAAGCAAAAAATCCTGGTTCAAGTTGGTCTGGCACAACTTTTCATTAGTCACATCATATTCATTACATTTTAGGTGCAGGTTCAGTATCTCTGAAAGATCTCACACTGATATCATATCATAGCACCTACAGTGATTTAATCCCGACTGATCCAATCATTTCCCTATGATGGATTTAATTCTGTTCACAAAATGCTCTGTTTTGGACAGCTTATCAACAGCAGAAATTCATTCCTTAACATCCAACTTTCAAAAAAATGGTTGCATTCAGTTATGACCAGCACATTGGAGGGAATGTTATATTTAGGCATCAATACTTGATTAATGAAATAGGAGAAATTTTCTCTGCTTTGTACAAACCTGCCATTTATTGTAATGTTGGGAGGTGTTCCATTGGCAATGAAAACTGGTTGATACAGAATACAGATCTTTTTTGGTTGACTCAGGCCAATGCAAGACTGTCACCTGAGATGGGTGAAACAACATTGTTTTCAGCCTGTTTAAGTGCCTACAATATTGATAACTGAGGATACTTTTCCCCTGCCTTTTATTCATTTTAGTTTGAACAATCCTTTGTCAATCATGCACTCAGTTTCTACATCGAATGGCAGTTCTACTTTGATAAGGTGAATGATTGTGCCAACTAATACTGAGAATAACATGGGAGGTACAACACATCCTGGTTTAACATATGCAGCAACTTCAAATGGTTCTCTCTGTGAGTTATTGGAGAGTACGGTGCCTTCATGTTGTCATGCAGCAATCAAAGAACCTTAATGTGTTTTTGTGTGCAGCCAATCAGTCCTATCTTCCAGACTGCATCTTGCTTTCCTGAGTCAAAGGCTGTGACAAGATTATCAGGCCATACACAGTGGACACTTTTGTTCTGTGCACTTCTATTACATTAATGGGTCATTGAATATTACAGTAGCGGTTCCTCAGCTGTATCTGAAACTATGCTGCAATTCAGATAAATATTCTTCAGCCAGGTACATCAGTCAGTTGGATAGAAATCTAGTGAGAATTTTATCAGCATCAGAGTGCATCAAAAATCCATGATAATTACCACAATCAGATCTGTCACACTGTTTGTAAGATAACAATTGAGTCATATCTGAGGCCAGCTGAGATTGTTTTGGTCGTCCATAAATGTAGGATGAGCAAAATAATATTTTCATAAAGGGTGGGGAAGCTTTCCTTAAAGAGTTATTTCTTGACTTGAAGCTTTCAACTTCTTTCCTTGACTTCTTCAAAGACGGTACCTCAGAAAGTTGGTGCTGTACTGGCATCTGAGTCAGTTTTGAAAATCTCTCTTCATCTATAATGGGCAGTTGAATGAAAATGAGACAGAAGAAAGAAGGTGAGTAAACTGTTTATTATTTCCAAATAAATCACCATACTGTTAATACATTTATCCCACTGCGAGACAAAAGGGTGAATGCCTTCTTGGAAAAAAATCTGCAGTTGTTTATAGAACAATGATTGAATCCAGGTATGCACCTCTTTGTCTGAAGTAAATCAGCAGGCACGAGTGTCCTCCTTCAGAGCTCCAAAAACATGGAAATCATATGGGGGAGATATCAGGTCTATATGAAGGACATGCAAGGGTTTCCAAGAGAAACTCCTACAGCAGACTCATCACCTTCGCAGCATGTGAGCAGGTCCCCATCTTCCTTACAGTCCTGATCTCTCCCTATGTGATTCCTGTATTTTCAGTCCCTAAAGAAAGACATCTGTGGCTGTCGATTTGCTTCAGATGAAGAGATGCCCACCAGGTTACAATCATGGTTCGATAGGCAACCACAAACGTTTTTCTCTGAAGGCTTTGACAATCTTAATTCATAGTGGGATAAATGTATTGACAGTTATGGCACTTACTTCTGAAATAATAAAAAAGCTCTCCTAAATCTTAGGATTTCGTACCTCAGTTGGTAAAAACTGTACCCTTATAGATCACTTTGTTGCCTCTCTGTTTCTCTGCCCAACTGTTAAAAAACGTTTTTGTCAGGAACAGGTAGATCTATCAAGATCTACGGTTCTTGGGAGTGTAAAAAATTGAAACTTGTTAGTCAGTGTGGTCTAAAGATGCGGACATTTATGGCAAATATTTTGATACAAACTCGCTCATTAATACCTATAGAATGCTCCACATTGATCTAGAATCAAAAAAGTTTAGCAAGAAGCTGTCCAAATACCAATGATTCCATACTTACTGTATTTGTGATTGACGAAACAATCAATCAGCATCATCCACTTCAAGTAGGAAAAGCAACAGAAACAAGAAACCTGTGGTACAACAGTATTTTTGGTATCCAACCATAATGAAAACTCCAAGTTAACAGTGTTAAACTAAAGGAGAAATACCATTGGTGCTCACTCCCCTGTTCTAAAGATTATGACTAAATGTGCAGTGCCTCAAGAACAAATATTGTGAACTTGAAATAGCAGTAACACCCAACCTGATGTCTTGTGTCTTACTGAACATTGGTGTAAGGACCATGAAATTAGTAGTATTCATATTAATCCATTTAAACTGGCAAATCATTATAGTAGGAAAATTTCAAAAGGTGGTGGAGTCAGTATTTGCCTTAGACAAGAGTTAGAATTTAAAAAGAGGTGCGAAGCAGAGAACTTAAGTATTGAAAAGTTTTTTGAAGCAGTTGCTGTCCAGGTATATGGCCTGACAAAAAAAGTCATAGTCATAACAGTGTATAGATCACCATGTGGAAACACTGAAGTCTTTTTTTATAAATTAGAATTGTTGCTAAATACTTTTTACGAAAAAGAAACTGATTATTCTTTGTGGTGATTTCAATATTAATCTTCTAGTTGAAAGTCAACAAAAAAAGGTAATTTTTGGACATATTAAAGAGTTTCAACATGTCACCACACATAATTCAACTAGAATAACAAACACCTCCAATAGCCTCATAGATAACATTTTCTCAATTATGTCAGCAAGTGACATAGAGGTAACAAACATAGATTTAGGATTGTCTCACCACAATGCTCTCACCATTGAAATCCCTTTAAGGTCAAAGAAAGATAATGGTGTAAATAAAATTTGCAAAAGAAACTTCTCTGTGGACAGCTGTCATCAGTTCATAATGATCTTAGAAAATGAAAATTAGTTAGATGTTATGAAACAAACAAGTACAGATGAGGCATATAGTGTATTTGCATCAATTTATATGATGAACTTTGAGATGTGTTTTCCAAAGAAACAGACCAGAATGAAGTCTACTGGACACATTAAGTCAAGTTCTTGGATGACTCGTGGCATTAAGAAATCATGTGAAAACATGAAAAAAACTGAATTCAGCATTGAGGGAGTGTACAGATACTGATTTTATAGAATATGTAAAAAGGTATAGGAAAATATACCACAGAGTAATTGCAAATGCAAAGTTATTAAGTAAAGATATGGAAATAAAACAATCCAGAAATAAAACTAAAATAGCATGGGAAATTTTGAAAAAAGAAACCAGGATACCTATCAAAGACAAGGAAATTATTCTAAGAGATGAGGAGAATAAAATGATAAATAAATATGCCATGCCTAATTATATAAATAATTACTTTTTAAATGTACTCCAGACATTAAGCAGTAATTTTGGGGAGCAGATTAAGATGGAAGCACCCAAGGCAGCCAGCAGTATGATGGCAGTTCCAACAAACGTAAAGGAAGTTTTAAAAGTGATTAAAAGTGTCAAGTCCAAGATGTCGGCTGGAGTAGATGAGGTGCCAATAATACTAGTTAAAAAAAAAAAAAAAACCTAATCAAATGGCGAAACCATTGGCACACATAGCAAACTTGTCAATGGCTGAGGGCGTGTTTCCACAGAAACTGAAAATTTCTAAAGTCATTCCACTGTTGAAAAAGGGTGAAAAGCTTAAAATAGAAACTACAGACCTGTATCACTTCTCCCAACTTTCTCTAAGGTTTTCTAGATACTAATGAAATATAGAGACACACATTATCTTAATATCCACAATCTGATAAACAGTAATCAGCATGGATTTGCAGGGAGAAGTACCGAAACAGCTGTACTGGAATAAACAAAAGAAATAATCACTAAATTGGAAGAGGGAAAAAGTGTATTTTGATAAATCTAGATTTGTCAAAAGCCTTTGACACTGTTGATCACAGCATACTTTTGGAAAAGCTTGAAGCAGTAAAATAGCGGTTTGACATCTTATCTGGAAAAGAGGGTGCAGGTGGTTGAAATTACAGCACCAAATATAATCAAAAAAATTAAACTAAGATCAGATCTGAGGGAGGTCGCAGTAGGAGTACCCCAAGGAAGTGTATTAGGCCCCTTGCTGTTCCTCATTTACATTAATGATATTCAGAATCATGTTATTTGCTGATGATACTAGTTTAATAGTTAGTGATATGAAGTAGTCATTGCACAGTACTTGGACCATGTCCTACAAAATATACAAAAATGGTTTAGTGCTAACAAGCTAACACTGAATGCAAACAAAAAAAACTAATTATGTGCAATATGGAAAAATAAGTGAACATGACGACCTAAATCCCACCACAGAGGGCAAACAACTTTAAAGAGTACAGTGTGCAAAATTCCTGGGTATGCACATTGATGAGTAGATTAACTGGAAGGACCATGTGGTGAGCATAGCACTAAAACTAAATTCTGCATGTTTTGTACTTAGAATAATTTCAAGAGTTTGTAGAAATGACTGTTCCGGATTCGTATATTTTGGCTATTTTCAGTCCATTGCATCCTATGGGATAGAATTCTGGGGAAAAACAAATTGTCATCTAAATGAGATTTTCAAACTACAAAAACGCGCTATTCGGGTGACCCAGAGCCCACCTCAAACACATTGTAGGCCCCTTTTTAAAGTATTGAAAACTTTAACAATTCCATCATTATACATTCTGAAATGTCTGTTGGTGATCAAAAGAAATCAGGACAAAATCAAAACCAACACAGACTACCATAATTACAGTACACGGCAATGTAATGATCTCCACATACAAGCTGTAACATGGACCCGAAATCAGAAACATGTATGTAATCAAGGCATCAAACTTTTTAATGCGCTACCAAAACATAGCAAAGAGATGGAAAATGAGGATAAATTTAAAACTGTTATAAAGAACCACATGCTTACAAATGTTATTACAGCATAAGTGAATATCTCTGCGCAACTGTATAAGAATATATTTTTAAGTTAATGTGACCAATGAAATTACATAAGTGAATACGTTTGTCAAGCACATAAGACATTATATTATAAAAACACTTATTAGTTGTACATTGTATAAAACATAAGATAGATTCATATGGATTCAGCACAGATAACAATTTTGTAAAGATATTATATAGTTGTTAAAATGTACCCTGACAAATCCTATATCACAAATGTGATCATTGGAATGATAATAAATAAATAAAAGACATCACTGGTTGAGCATGGAAAACTATTGGGGGCACCTGTTACGGAGACCCATGCACAGTTACGTCCGCTGTACACTGTTGCTGAAATATTTGTGTCTGCACTAGCATTGTACTTGTACTCTGCTGTCAGACTACATTCTGTCTTGCTTTGCAGAATGGGAAGATTCCTTCCGACCTACGCAGGAGTGGCTACTTAGGGGTACGGTCCTCAAAATCGAAAAAATTATCGATAAATCGGGAGAAAAAATATCGATGAACCAGCCAAGAGATATCAGCTGTACATTGTAAATAAGCTGCCAGTTTAGTGCTCTATATGTAAGCATTGATTTATCATTAGACATTGTGTACATCAACAAGCTAGAGCCTACTTTTCTCCCTTAGAGCAAGAACTGAAAGGAAAAGGATGCACGTTCATACTTGGTAATACCATTTTGCGAACAATGGTAACTGTGTTACATGGCACAATAAAAGGTGTTCGATGGGTCTGTCGTTCGGTTTCGTCACATATCGAATTTGTCTGGAAGACTTTATGTAGACTTCCTTGTTTTTTTTTCTTTCATCTCTGCAAACGCCACCGTCCTAACAGTTGAATATCAAAACTGCGTGGTGAAGTTAAACGTCAGAGTTTCTGTTAGTAGCATTGGGCGTCGATTACATCAGTCTTTCCGCTCATATGTCTCTGCCCACCACAATTTAGTCATGTGGATTTCTCTTCATCATTTTCAGCAACTGTTTTTGAGGAATGTCGATGTTAAGAAATAGCACACTAGTTGTGTTACAAATTGTTTTATAACGCAACTGGTGCGCTGTTCCTTCACATCGGATATCTTGTTATTCCATTCATACCGCTACCACCTAGAGCAATGGAACTTCTTCTTTGTGTCATCTATACTTGTTTCAAAAGGTCAAAGAGAAAGACTGGACGTGATGAAATCTCAAAAAGTGGTAAAACCCCTTCAAACAGTGAACGTAATATTATGTTCTATTACAATTTCAAAAGAACAGTATCAAATATTTATTGTGAAAAAAATAATAAAAAATAACGGCATCCAATATTGCCATTTCGATATCGGAGACTGCAATATCGCTGATTTATATATCGATAATTTTTGAAAAAATGTCGTTATATCGATATTTTATCAACAGGTCTATTTTGTACTGCTTGGAACTCTTGTAGCAGCAAGCGGGCGAAGTGAAGTAGCCTTCCAGCACTGTAGTTAGAAATTCATGGCAAATGGATCACACAACCCACAACAGGTATATCATACTATCACCGAAAATATCATACATTTTTATTTTTCAATCTGTGCCCCCCTTCTACCATCGTGCCCTTCGCTGATAGTATTCAGAGGCCTGTCTCCACTGTTACAAAGAAACATTAAAACTATTTAACAAAACAAGATAATTTTTATCAGGCAATACAATGGTACTCCTTATAACATCCGTTCTTTTGTTTCTTTTGTTAACAATATTTTGTGCTATCCTAGGCTCAGGAACCGCACTTTTTAAATGGTCAGTTGTATTAAAACGAATCTCATGAGCTGCTAGGAACGGTGCAGTTTTAAACACGGTTTCCGAAATTCGCCTGTGGAGCATTATCGTTCCTTTAGACAAAAGCGTTTTGCAAAAGTTGCATATGATTTTTCAGTGATACCATTCATTTTATTAATATGCTTTTTTCATCACCGAACCATAGTACGAACAGCTGATAATGACTGTTAAACAGCTCACAGCAAAGCTGCCAGTATAGTCATGTGTAATGAGGAATCACGCACCACGAAGCACCTAGCTGAAATTCATCGTTAGTTAAATATTCAAGTGTTAAGACGAACTGTAATGAACATTCAGAGCTAAAATGAACTTCACTGCCCAACGAGGTCCCTGCGTGGCGCGTGTATCGGAAGACGTTCTTACACTCATGTTAACGCTTCGTAATCGCTTGATAGTAACCTGGTAATGTACGCAGAATTTACTTGTTTCGCAAGGGTTTCTCGCTCAGAAAGTAAAAATCCCAGAACTATCATATTTTCGTGTATAATCCTTCACTTATTTTTAGGATCATACGTCATAGAGGACTTGAAATTATGGCATGCGTATAACTTTATCACCCACCTAACAATCTTGACTTCCTGTCTCGCAGTTCAACCTCATGGACGGAGTCACAGCCCGCGCCTAACTATGTGTTTGCTCTAGCAGTCGTAATGTCATTTGCTTGAGTTCGCCTGTGGTGGAGCATAAGGCGAGGTAGATAGAAATTTTATTCCCAGCTACTCCCAGTTCTAGGCAGTGGTGGTTGTGTGCGAGTAGAATGCTTCCGTCTGTAGTGCGTTTAATGCCGTGGGTTTTAGATATGAATCTTGCTTCTGATGTAGAAACACCCTTTTCACGTTGCAATGATGAAGATAAGGAGGAAGTTTTGAGTTATGGGCGCCCTACTGAATCTCTACAAGTATACGGTATGAAGGAAGTGAGACATTCAGGTGCAAAACTTTCTATAGCCAAGATCGCAACAATACTTCCTTATTTTCGACAACCGGTTTTGACAGATTTTGCTATCATCTTCTGCTGCCCAATATTTTTTATTTCTATTTATTTTTTACTAAACATGTTCATTGTAAGTTGGAATCTCGTACTAAGTAGTCACATTAGTGGATAACATTAGCCAAAGGTTTGTCACTAAGTATATGGTACAACATACTATATGTATCCGACATGGCTATAGAAAGTTTTTTACTATGTAAAAACGATCCCTCCTTGTCATTTTCAACATGTGAAAATTCAGTGAAACATTCAGGCAAATGATACAGTCTCAGCTTCAAACGATTGTGGTTTATGGAATTCCCATGGCTGTGCTGCTCTCCAATTCTGTGGAAATCGTTTTCTTGACCATGCTTGCTTTCCAGCAAATGAAGCAAAATGATCAGTGTGCAAACATTCAGATTCGGCAGAGCATTTAAAACGCCTGGTTAACTTGAAAAGTTTGCAAAGACATCGAAGTACAATTTCAGAAGCCATAAAGGAAAATGCTATACTGTATACCGTGCAGTTCAGTAAAAATGTACGTTTGAACAGACTCTTCCTACAATTAGTTATTGATGCAGTATTCTATTAAGAAAGCAAGAATGAGCTTTTCACTGACACAATGATTCAACAGATTCAGTAAATCGTGGGAATTCTAAGCATCAGTTGATGTATCAAGGAGTCCTGTAGGAATAGAGAACTAATATTCCAAGATAAAAAAGGGTTCAATGGTGACTAAAAAAGTATACAGAATGAACTAATAGATTGCATTTCAGACTACATCAGTAATTTTATGAAAGCTGAATTGGAAGTAACTGGATTTTTTTCCCTTCAGTTGGTTGATACAACATATTTCACAAAAGTGTCTCAGTGTTCTGTAACAGTGAGGTTCGTTGACTCCAAATGATCTATAGTGGAGCGTTTCTTAGGTTTCTACGATGCAGGTGCCGAAAGAAACTTACTTTGCTTCATTGGAGAACAGCTAGGGAGCACTAGACTTCGAGCACAAATTAGTAGGGCAGTGTTTGGTGGTGCAAGCGTGGATCCAGAAAAAAAAATTAAGGACAAAGTTCTTTTTTCAGTGCTCTTACACTGTTGGTCACACCGACTAGCCTAGTCTTGCAACCGAGTTGCAACAAAATACGAAGAATAGAAACATTTTTCCTTATATTACTGGAATTTATTTTTCCATCACTCAGGAAACAAAACGTACGCAATTACTTCTACATTGGGGCCATGAATTCCAGCTATAGCATCTGTGCGCTGAGGCTCCAATTCGAAATCATTGCCTCTAACTGTGGATCACTGGGAAAAGCGTCAAGAGGCTTTCGAAACCATAGTTTACTGTGAACTGTCTGATGATACTTCCAGTCAACTTGCCAGAGGTCTGCTGAACGACATAAACAATTCTGAATTTACATTTCTGGCAGTAGTATTTCATCTCCAGTCAACGATGGAAAATTGGGGGAAAAATTCGTGTAGTCGCAAATATCAGTACACTGGTAGGAAGGAGTGCCATGAACAGCACACTAGAAATCACGACCGATGGGGTGTGAGCGTGTGGCTGGCAGGGAGAGGGAGGCGTTTTAAAGTCACTCTTTTACGTTTCTCTGTCTCGAAGACAGAAACTTCTACCGAAAATATTTATCAGTACAAAATTAAACTACCGGTACATTAAATTTCCTTTGACATTTTTTCTCTAGGACTAATAGTTTCCATCTTTCAGAGCCTCTCCAATATTAATAGCAGTTTAATTTTATCCATAGTTGTCAGTGTTTCTTCCGTGACTGTATTACTTTCGTAAAATAAAGAATAACTGCCTTCAATTATAGTCGTGATTTTATTTCAATGTAAGATCCAATTGGAGCCCTGGGGGGCTCATCTACAGGTGCTTTGGCAATCTACGTCAGTTTTTTCAGATAAGGTTAACTCTAGTTCTGCTAAGATTACAACGGTATATTACAAAGTGGCACATTGTGAATATAAGTTTACAGAACAAAGACAAATCAGGAAACAACTGTAAGCTACTTTTCGATTTGTCTTAGTTCTGTAAACTTATATTCACAACGTGTCACTTTGTAATATACCACTGTAATCTTACCAGGACCATAATTAACCTAAATTTGAATAAAAAACTGATATAGACCGTCAAAGCAACTGAAGATGAGCTGCCAGAGCTCAAAATACATCGTGCATTGAAATACAGTCACGATAGTGACTGAAAGCCGTTGTTCTTTATTTTATTAAAAATAGTATTTCAATGGTATAAAATTAGTGTTTATTGTGAAATGAAGTAAGTTTAAAACAAATACTTAATGTGTGTACCACATGTAGGTGAAATACAGGTGTATTAGGGGATACATTGTGTTGTGGGGGGCAGGATAGATGCGTGAGGAAGGTACGTTGTTAGATTGCAATTACGCACTTTCCTCCTTCATAGGTGTGCGAACTGTAGTCCGAGCACTGATTCCCCACTCTGTTTACCCAACCGCGCCACTAGAAGCAACAACTCGGTGTTCCACAAAGTTGTACCAAACCTCTACAGTGCACCTTTTGAATTTTTGGTGAGGAAGTGTGCAGACATGCTCGGGGGTGTTTATTTTCAAATGGTTCAAATGGCTCTGAGCGCTATGGGACTTAACATCAGAAGCCATCAGTCCCCTAGAACTTAGAACTACTTAAACCTAACCAACCTAAGAACATCACACACATCTATGCCCGAGACAGAATTCGAAACTGCGACCGTAGCCATCACGCGTTTCCGGACTGAAGCGCCTAGAAGCGTTTATTTTTCACAACACTATATGCAATGCAGATCTGAGTTACCAGCGACACGAACACAGGAAATGTTCACAGTCTAAGTAAATCTCTGCACACTGTTCTACACTACTAGAGGAGACATTGATTCATAGTCACCTTGTGCGTCAGCTGTAGAGTTCATCCGGGAAAGGCAACTTACCCCATCAAGAGTGTTGCTCGGATTTCAATTATAGACAAACTATACCTCACCAGCATTTCCTGTCCAATTTTCTTATGTGCTAGATAAAATAGCTCCACCGAGCTCGTGCTTGTACAGTGGAGATATTTTCAGTTTATTAAATGAGTATTTACTTTGAAGGTGTAGAGTGAGCTTTTATGTTTCTCTAGACAATGGATGAGAAATGTTTAATTTGTGTCATACTGTCAGTGATCTATGTAGTGTTGATGAGAAGGAGGTGGATTGGTAAATGTGACACCTTGCTGCTATTTATCACTGAGAGCACACTGTAAAGCCGTGTCATTGTGCTGTAGTAACTTGATCGTGAACTAATGAATGACCAGAAAGTTACTGCACTTCTCTCATCATTAATTATGTTATTGGTAGACTGCATAAATCTCTTCAGTCAGGAAATGCTGGCACTTGCACAGCGAGCTACTCTGAGTGGAGCGACTTACCATGCATCCACAGCATGTCTTAAGTGGGTGTGAATATCTCTGATGGAATGAAACTGGTCATGTTCAAGTCTAGAAATTAATCTGCTGTAATGCATTGTTTGATTTACGTTGAAATATCTGAAGTTCAATGAGATGTAGGTGACGCGCCTCTGCTGCAAAGGGGCCTCTTCAGATGTTGGGAGAGCTGAGGCTGGGGTGATGCGCTTGATATCTCCAATGCGTGACAAGTATTCCAGCCAGTGATAGTGGAGACAATGGAACTGACATTAGCGGATGCATACTGACAGCATGTTTCACGTGGGATAGACTCTTAAGTGTGGTACAGTACCCGCTCAATAAACTTAAAATAGCTCCACTATATAAACATGAGCTCAGCGAAGTTATTTTGTTTACCCACGAAAACTGGACAGGAAATAGTTGGGAGGTACAATCTGTCCGTGAACTGAAAGGTGAACAGCGCAGAGGATGGGGAAGTTACCTTTCCTGGAAGAACTCTACAGCTGCTGTAAAGGATGACAAAGAACCAATTTCTCCTCTAGCAGTGTAGTACATACAGTACAGCGTTTTATGTAGGCTGTGTCGATCTGTGTTTGTTGCGCTGGAATTATTAGTAACTCAGGTATGTATTACATGTAATGTCGTACTTTGTGGAAAACAGACACCCCCTCCCGTCGTGTTCGCACAGTCCCTCGTTAGTTATTCATAAGGCGATCTGTGGTTAAGTTTCTGAAACATCCTGTAGTTGTTTCTTCTGCCGTAGTGGGGTAGATAGAGTGGGGAATCACGTGTTTACTCTTCAGTTTGCAGACCTGTGGGGGATGGAAGTGTATGACCACAGTCCGGCGACCTATCTCCCTCTCTCATCTATCCTCCCCCCCCCCCCCCTTTTCCACCGTGTTACTCCCCCAGAACACATCCTCTAATGCAGCTGTACTGCACCTAGATGTGGTACACACATTTCATAATTGCTTTCAACTCACTTCATTTCACAGTCAACATCAATTGTATACCATTAAAACACTATTTTTAATAACCTGCAATTTTTCCATTCCCTGAAACGTGGAAACTATTATTCCTGGAGGAAAAAATAAACAGAGCCTTTTTTTATAGGAAATTTAATGTAGTTTAATTTTGTGCTGTGAAACATTTTCGCTAGAAGCCGCTGTGTTCTAATTGTTCAAGAAAAGTTCAAAAAATTACCTTTTAACGCCTCTTCTTCCCCCAGCCACACCCTCGCAACTGAACGGTTACGATTTTTAGTATGTTGTTCACGGCACTTACTACGACCGGTGCACAAAAATTTGGTACTATTTATGGTCTTCTTTGACTGGGTCAACCGTCACTTTCTGTAATGAAGTGTGGACATCAAGCAACTTGTCGCCTATTCGTGGTTTCGCTGTCCTTCAACTAGTTCCCATAGATGTTCAAGAACTGTAGCAAGCGAGTAACTAACGAGCTTCCTTGTGTCCGCGATGTTCATTTCCAGGCGTCAGGCTCTAACAGTGCTTACCGGTACGTCAGTAGATTACCCCATTTGTAGCCCTTATCGTCACTAGAATCAATCCCTATTCGTTGCGGTTCCGCTTATGTACTCCCCTTACACATTCTTGTTCCCGCAATGCCACCATCAGGCATTTAATCTCGCATTGAGCATATTCCTTTGGCTTATTTACACTATGTTCCGCTAAACACAATTGTGTGTCATATTTATGATCTCCTCCAAAGCAAGATTATGTTGCTCTGCTATGAGTAAGTTCATTCGCTGAAACCACATAATAAATTTACAATAATTGGGTCAATAGTTGTTTTAAAAAGAGGCACTGTAAAGCTAGTTATTGCTCTTAGGTCTCCCATCGAAGTTCACCAAGCTGTTTTTTTACTGCTTACTGTTCTTATTCTTTCTTGAGAAATGCTCCATCTTTTACAGTTTATCCAAGCAAAACTGTACCAGAGTGATCCTGCACCCCTGATAGAACTGCCCCCTTTTTCCTTAAAATCAACTTTCTGCATATTTTTTCTACCTAGATGTAGTAATTTTTGTTTGAGTCATCAGTCTTATTTTTTATTTTTTTGCAGGTTAGTTATTAGGGAAAATGGTCATTCCTAGTTGATGGCACAGGTTGTGGCATGTCCGCCCACGATAGCTGAGTGGCACATTCATTAATTAATTCATTTGCCGGCACGGTAGCTCAGCGTGTTCGGTCAGAGGGTTAGCTGCCCTCTGTAATAAAAAAAAAAAAAAAACTGAGTTAATGGATCAATGACGAACTGAAACGGGTGTATTGCGACGTCCGCCCCGAGCAGATGCAACGGACTAAAAACGAACAAAATGAGATTTTAAAAAAAGTGGTCAGCTTGACAGAATGTCAATCCTAAGAGCCCGGGTTCGATTCCCGGCTGGGTCGGAGATTTGATCCGCTCAGGAACTGGGTGTTATGTTGTCCTAATCATCATCATTTCATCCCCACACACGCGCTAGTCGCCGAAGTGGCGTCAAATCGAACGACTTGCCCCCGGCGAACGGTCTAACCCACAGGAGGCCCTAGTCACACGACATTTACATTTAGTGTGTGTCATGATTGACAGACAACGCATCTGATACCCAGGTTCTACCAAATTTTGGTAACTGTTGCCTTCACTCATTTTAATAATTTTCAATATAAATGTCAAATCTCAAATCTCATTAGGATTGCTCCTACTACTTATTCTCGCTAACCAGTACTTTGTTACGTGATTTCCACAATGCAAAACTCGTGTCCAGAACAACCTGAAATACGCAGATTGTCCTATCATCAGGTCGCCACGTGTAACCTCCCCCTCACTTATCGACCTTAATGACAGTGAAAAATTAAACCGCGTGCACCTAATGGAACTTTGGGAAAAGCAATGGACACCGAAGTTAATTTGTCGGTAAAGAGGGAGAAAAGGGTTACATCTAAATGAAAGGAAAAATGCAAACAAAATTTGTGGAAATTAATTTTGAGAAAAGGGTAAAGTTAATAAATGTGCGGTCGTTACGTTAACAATTAACAATTAATTGGCATTAAATAGATATTTGAGATTTGGGGAAAATTACGGTAGCCAGTCCTATGGACAACTACTATAATAACTGAAAATGAAAGACTAATGCACATATATTTAGCACTAAAAGCGTGGCAACTGAAGGTTGACACGTGTTGTATGAAAACTAAATGTTTGTCAGAAGTAATAAATTTCGCTACACTCTGACTAAATTTAGCAAAAGAATTAATAAAACCGGAAAATTGAAGGTTAAGTTAGTGACTGAAATTAATAATGAACTTTGTTTCTGAAGCACTACGAAATTCAATAAAATAAGGTTAGTCTTGGGCTGCCTCAACAATCATTTCAAAAGCTACTTGAATATACGCAATGTAGAAATAAGAGATTTAACTTTGAACTTGAATTAAATGATTCTGAAAATTAACAATAGTAAAATTTAGTATGTATCAAGCTGAGCTGCAGTCACAGGTAAGCTACAATATGGTAACAAAACTCACACTCTTAATTTGTGCTTGTGTAATCTAAATATTGTAGCCAGCTATGAACACTTTAACTGAACTTTGAAATTAAAGCAGTGAAATGGAATGATATTACTTTAATGCTCGCTTTAGAATTTCAACGACACTCGGGTTCGTTCCGAAAAAGGAAGGGACCCAGCTTGGTAATGCAATTGGGGCAATGAGCAACAAACGTTCATGCTAAGTTCCTGTATTTCTGAGATGCAACAGTTTAAAAAGCTGAGGTCTGCCATACAGTTCTAAAACTTTACGTGATTCCAGTCTTCCTTGTTGGTTGATTGAAGGTTTGAAGTCGTCGATCGAGCAGGTGGCGACAGTTACTCATTGTCGGCTGTCGCTGTTGCAGAAGCTGGATGTTGGCGCGCCTTCTTCTCGACACGGTCACCAGGCGAAACGGGGTCTTGATGTGCGCCAGCTAATGCTTCCCGTCCGCGACACCGTGTCAGAAACTATCATAGCAAGTCGAGTGCAATTACGTGCAGCCAAACCCTGAAAGCGCGGCAACTCGCAGGAGCGTCACACAACACACCTGCTCCACCGCCCTACTCCCGTCAGTCTCTGCTATTCCCGCGCTCCATGCGGCAGAGTTAACACTACCAAAGATCCTAAACGCTTTGGTTCTCCACACGACCTATCGATGTATTCCTTAGATAGCATAGTTTTCCCTAGGCAAGACCCAGCGTAAAAAAAACAAATAGTATTTACAAAACAAAGCAATATGGCATAATGTATCACAGACGTCCACAATATAACATTCCTCACACACAAATAAAGAAAAGATGTTATGTGGACATGTGTCTGGAAACGTTTAATTTCCATGTTAGAGCTCATTTTAGTTTCGTCAGTATGTACTGTACTTCCTCGATTCACCGCCATGATTTCATACGGGATAATCTATCTGTGCTGCTAGAACATGTGCCTTTACAAGTACAACACAACATGTGGTACATGCACGATGGAGCTCCTGCACATTTCAGGCGAAGTGTTCGTACGCTTCTCAACAACAGATTCGGTGACCGATGGATTGGTAGAGGCGGACCAATTCCATGGCCTCCACGCTCTCCTGACCTCAACCCTCTTGACTTTCATTTATGGGGGCATTTGAAAGCTCTTGTCTACGCAACCCCGGTACCAAATGTAGAGACTCTTCGTGCTCGTATTGTGGACGTCTGTGATACATTACGCCATTCTCGAGGGCTGCATCAGCGCATCAGGGATTCCGTTCGACGGAGGGTGGATGCATGTATCCTCGCTAACGGAGGACATTTTGAACGTTTCCTGTAACAAAGTGTTTGAAGTCACGCTGGTACGTTCTGTTGCTGTGTGTTTCCATTCCATGATTCATGTGATTTGAAGAGAAGTAATAAAATGAGCTCTAACATGGAAAGTAAACGTTTCCGGACACTTGTCCACATAACATATTTTCTTTCTTTGTGTGTGAGTAATGTTTCCTGAATATACACTACTGGAAATAGAAAAAAGAACACATTGACACCGGTGTGTCAGACCCACCATACTTGCTCCGGACACTGCGAGAGGGCTGTACAAGCAATGATCACACGCACGGCACAGCGGACACACCAGGAACCGCGGTGTTGGCCGTCGAATGGCGCTAACTGCGCAGCATTTGTGCACCTCCGCTGTCAGTGTCAGCCAGTTTGCCGTGGCATAAGGAGCTCCATCGCAGTCTTTAACACTGGTAGCATGCCGCGACAGCGTGGACGTCAACCGTATGTGCAGTTGATGGACTTTGAGCGAGGGCGTATAGTGGGCATGCGGGAGGCGGGGTGGACGTACCGCCGAATTGGGTCTTGAGGTCTCCACAGTACATCGATGTTGTCGCCAGTGGTCGGCGGAAGGTGCACGTGCCCGTCGACCTGGGACCGGACCGCAGCGACGGACGGATGCACGCCAAGACCGTAGGATCCTACGCAGTGCCGTAGGGGACCGCACCGCCACTTCCCAGCAAATTAGGGACACTGTTGCTCCTGGGGTATCGGCGAGGACCATTCGTAACCGTCTCCATGAAGCTGGGCTACGGTCCCGCACACCGTTAGGCCGTCTTCCGCTCACGCCCCAACATCGTGCAGCCCGCCTCCAGTGATGTCGCGACAGGCGTGAATGGAGGGACGAATGGAGACGTGTCGTCTTCAGCGATGAGAGTCGCTTCTGCCTTGGTACCAATGATGGTCGTATGCGTGTTTGGCGCCGTGCAGGTGAGCGCCACAATCAGGACTGCATACGACCGAGGCACACAGGGCCAACACCCGGCATCATGGTGTGGGGAGCGATCTCCTACACAGGCCGTACACCTCTGGCGATCGTCGAGGGGACACTGAATAGTGCACGGTACATCCAAACCGTCATCGAACCCATCGTTCTACCATTCCTAGACCGGCAAGGGAACTTGCTGTTCCAACAGGACAATGCACGTCCGCATGTATCCCGTGCCACCCAACGTGCTCTAGAAGGTGTAAGTCAACTACCCTGGCCAGCAAGATCTCCGGATCTGTCCCCCATTGAGCATGTTTGGGACTGGATGAAGCGTCGTCTCACGCGATGTGCACGTCCAGCACTAACGCTGGTCCAACTGAGGCGCCAGGTGGAAATGGCATGGCAAGCCGTTCCACAGGACTACATCCAGCATCTCTACGATCGTCTCCATGGGAGAATAGCAGCCTGCATTGCTGCGAAAGGTGGATATACACTGTACTAGTGCCGACATTGTGCATGCTCTGTTGCCTGTGTCTATGTGCCTGTGGTTCTGTCAGTGTGATCATGTGATGTATCTGACCCCAGGAATGTGTCAATAAAGTTTCCCCTTCCTGGGACAATGAATTCACGGTGTTCTTATTTCAATTTCCAGGAGTATATATATATTAAAACAATTACAATATATAAAGACACAGAAATGTCATATCTACAGATAACAAAGTAAGGGAAAAAATTTATAGTACAATAAATGGAAATAGGAGGATTGCATTTCCGGCGTTACAGAGTGATCCATATGTACAATGGGTGCAAAGGGCATTTACCAGGAGCCCAACCAAATCAATCTGTCGAGTGTCTAGACAGTTGCAGCTACCGCCTACCACAGTGCATAAGATTCTACACAAGAGACTGACGTTTCATGCCTATAAGTGCAGTTGCTGCATGTCAACCTGATGACTGGCCAAAGAGCAAATCATTTGCAACTGCGTCTTTGAGCTGCATTGACGATGATCCAGACTGTCTGAAAAAGGTGATGTCCACGGACGAACCTTGCTTTCCTGTGTCCAGTGAGGTAAACGTGACACAATGTGAGGATCTGGAGCTCTGAGAACCCCAACCTGCGCGACAGTCCGAAGGTGAACTTTTGGTGTGGTTTGCTACATGACTTAGTGGTGGGACAGTTTTTCTTTGCAGAGGCGTCAGTAACCTCGACTGTTTATCTGATCATGTGGGAATAGTTTGCATTTCCACAAGCCGAAGGACTGCGTCCTGTCATCGTACTTCTGCAGGATGGTGGCCCTCCTCAGCAGGCCTCGATTGTTTGTAAGACTTCAGGCGACACATTTCCAGGTTGCTGGATTGTCAGAGGAGGACCCATTTCGTGACCCGCCAAGGCCTCCACTCATAAACCAATCAGACTTTTCCTTTGGCGTTTTGCAAAGGATACTGTCTACTATACTACAGTGCCGGATTCTCAGGAACTACGTGTTCCCGCCGGAGCAGCAATTGCACATGTTAATGAAGATATGCGACGCCAGAAATGGGAGGAATTGGAATGTCGCTTACATATCCCACATGCTACAGAGGGCGCATGCAGTTAAGGTCTGTTAAACAGTTATTAAAACTTTTACAAAGCTGTTTGTGAATATTACGCCGCAAAACGTAACTTTCTGCCTGTCTCAATGTCTGACATAAATATGATCAAAATTGTAAAGAACATTTTGGAGTACATTGTGAACCGTGGTACTACCCAATTCTTTAGAAAATCAAAATTAAAATCTCACTACAGTTATTTAAAGGAAATAGGAAGCTCGGGATCACTGGTGATGGACAAGCTTGTGATTGTTTTAAAATTTTAATTTTCCTCAAAACAGACTTCATTATAAACTTCAATTCGGACATTTGCCCTCTTACTGATGCAATATACAAATCTTCACTTTGATTGAATTAATTACTTAAACACGAATAAGAATGATATTATTTTGCATCCGCAACCAAAATCATTGATAGCAGGCACGGTGAATAATCAATCACAAACAATCGTTCTTGTTTAAGCATCTCTCAAGAGACTAATAACACTATATACTTCCAACCAAAGTTACACAGCCACATGATACCACAACTTCATAAAGAACAAAGAGATCTTAAAGCTTAATAAAACTGCACTGCCCATATAAAGGTCCACAGTGAAGAATGCTTTTACTAAAAATACGAAGTGGGCCAACCAAGGTCGCAAAACTTGCACGCAGGAATAATAACAAGTTGCACGTTCATCCAAGATACACAAATGATTAACACAAGTGTTTAATAAGAAGGACTAGTAATAACTCAACCAATAAAATGACTTACAGAAACGCCAATATTAACAAGGTGGTCTCAATTAACGCACATGACGACTCAGAATGATTCCCAAATTGCACTCAACTTTAGAGAAGAGCGTTAAGGCCCAAAGCAGTGTTTGGAAGCAATAACGCTACGACCGGCAGCCAATACGAGCGTTCACTGCCCACGGCTTGTGCACAGGGCCACATAGCAGGCGGTATATATTTATATATGATTCGGCCGGCTCCACAATGAGCGGTCCTGACAAGAATCCATAACAGCGATGACGCCAGGCAAAGAGCAGTCTTAACAAATGGCCTGCAGCACAAATAGATTGCAATGAAAACAGGTCAAATCACAGCCACACTGGAATATATAATAAGCACGCCCCCAAGTTCTTAAGGAGCAATACTCTAACATTAACCGTCTCCCAGTAAATCAGCAGGAAACTATGAGCTCACTTCCAGTTGCCTTAAGGCACTTTCAACATTAAATAAACATAAAAAATGCTGCCGTGACAAACGATTAAACCATTAACTCTACGGCTGTCGGGCACGTACACAGCCGCAGACAGTCCCAAAGCGGACAATGTCCTGAAACAAGTTAAAATATGCATGAAAACCACTTAAAACATACACTCCACGGATGATCAAAAACTGAATGACGAACATCAGCCTCCTTAAAATAGCCACTGTGGAACCAAGTTCAGAATCATCTCCGACAGCTACCCATGCCACAATAAGTTTCAACAATCTTCTTAGTTAAGCACAGAATAAAAGTCATATGTAACTTGCAGCTTGCAAATTACGACCTGGGAAGTTGTTCAGCGTGCGATGACGAACCCATCACAATTTTGGACGCCAAGGCGCCCAATAATCGGCACCGTACATCCGGCGCGCGCCAAAAGACAAGGGCGGCGAGCAGGGCGAGGCCCATGCACAACGGTTAGGAGGGACATGGGCTCTTTTCAACACAAGTTGGTTCATTGAACGCCAACCGGAGACTCCCTCGTCACACGTTCACCCGGAAAAAGTTCCGGGGGAAAAAAGACAGCAAGACAGCGGAATATCGATATCAGCGATGCAAGTCGAACACCTTAGCGCCAGCCGCCACGGCTCACATTTTACAATAAAGAACAGTGTTTATTTGGTAGTCATAAATTATTAGCAGCCCTCAGTTGGGATAAATTTGCAAAAACCGGAACCCTTCGGTTAAACAGCATATTTACTTCAGCACACCCACGGAGACCTTCGAGATCCTTCAATACAGAAGCGATGTAGCAGCAAGAACGCCACTGTTGATCATGAACGCCCTGTGTGAGTTGTAGCTGTTTGAACTAAACGTAATGTTTCCGCATGTGGCGAGAGACACTGGTTCGGTAGCAATCGTTCCATTATGGTGCTGTAGCAATCGTTTCATTATGGTGCTACATGGACGAAATGACACATAGAAGTGACACCAGGAACAGCGTGCTTTTACGGTCACGGGCCGAGAGAAAGGCTGCTTCTCGTTGGCAAGAAGATAGACACCAAATGCACACTATTAGTGTAAAAATATAGTTTTCATTCTGCACGGGTGAAGTTTTACAGTGCGTAGATACATCCTTCACGCTTGTTTTCAAACTTAGTTCAACCTGTTCCTGTGAGTGGCGCCGTCACAGCATGTCTTCAAGACGGCTGCTACACTTGACGTTCGTCAGAAGCAACGTGCTGTCATAGAATTCCTGTGCTGTGAAAACGAGACTGGGGGAAACATCCACAAGAGATTGAAAAAGGTGTTTGGAGATGCTGTCGTCGATTGCAGTGCAGTTAGTCGGTGGACAAGCAGGTTACGTGGTGGAAGCGGGCACGGCAGTATTGAGGATTGTCCTCACAGAGGCAGGTCTCGTATTGCACACACTCCAGATAATGTGCAGAGAGTTAACGAATTGGTGACTGCTGACAAACGCATCACAGCGAACGAATTGCCACGCTACGTTGGGATGGGGGAAGGAAGTGTTTGCAGAATACTGAAAGTGTTGGCGTTAAAAAAAGGTTTGTACCAGGTGGGTTCCCAGGATGTTGACAGTGGCTAACAAAGAAACAAGAGAAACGGTATGCAGCGAACTTTTGGAACAGTACGAGAATGGTGGAGATGAATTTCTTGGAAGAATTGTGACAGGTGATGAAACACGGCTCCATCATTTTTCACCAGAGACGAAAAGGCAATCAGTGGAGTGGCATCATGCAAATTCACCCAAGGAAAAAAAAAATTCAAAACCACACCTTCTGCTGGAAAACATATGGCTAAGAAGTTTTTCGATTTCGAAGGACTCTTGCTCGTGGACATCATGCCAAGTGGAACCCCCATAAATTCTGACGCATATGTGACGACACTGAAGAAACTTCAAGCTCGGCTGAGTAGTGTTAAACCACATCGGTAAAAGCAGGATGTTTTGCTGTTGCACGACAATGCACGGCCATATGTCAGTCAAAAAACCATGGAAGCGATTACAAAACTCCGATGGACAACACTGCAACACCCGCCTTACAGTCCTGACCTGGCTCCATGTGACTATCATCTCTTTGGGAAACAGAAAGTCTCTCTTCGTGGAACAAGGTTTGTAGATGATGACTCCCTTGTGCACGCTGCCGAACAGTGGCTCCAACAGGTTGGTCCAGAATTTTACCACGCGGGTACACAGGCGCTGGTACCAAGGTGGCGTAAGGCAGTTGAGAGGGATAGAAATTATGTGGAGCAATGAAAATATTGTTCCTAAACGATGTATCTATTCACTGTAAAACTTTCAAAAATATAGAATAAAAGATGGATTAAAAAAAAATAGTGTGCATTTTTTTTGGAGTGACCCTCGTATCTCTTTACCCCCTTGGTATGGCTCTGTTTGAAAGCTTCGTTGAACTTATTTATCGAATGATGTATTTGGAATAGCGCCGTTCCTAGGTCGGGAAGCTCACAGATTGCAAGCTCTGGATAAGGCACTGATTTGTTCTATAGCTTCCCATTGATTTACTCGTAGGGGAAATAACATTCCGATTCTACATTTACCTGAGTGTATGTAGTCTGCACACCACTGTACCGTGAATGGCGGATGTAAGTTATTACCAACATTAGCACCTCCTCTTCTGTTCCATTCGCCAATAGAGCGACGGAAAAACGACTACATGCCTCGGTACGCCTTCTGACGTCTCTTATTCTTATGCTTCCTAATTATGGTTCGAATCCTGCATCGGGCATGGATGTGTGTGATGTCCTTAGGTTAGTTAGGTTTAAGTAGTTCTAAGTTCTAGGGCATTGATGACCTTAGATGTTAAGTCCCATAGTGCTCAGAGCCTAATTATGGATGGAGGTAGCAGAGAGATTGCAGTCTTCTCTGAACACAGAATATCTATCCAACAGCTTTCAGAGAAAACAACGCGGCCTTTGAAAGTTCCTGGCAGATTTAAAATCGTGTGACGGACAGGGACTCGAACCAGAGACATTTGCCTTTTGCGAGGACTTGTTCAACTGGCTGAGCTGTCCAAACTGTAATATAAGATGGCAAAAATTGTGCGTGAAGTTTGGGATGTGTATCGTTGCTCAATACAAGAAAAATAATGATTAATATACCACGTCTTATCAAGGATATCCTCCAACCAGAAAGTAAAACATATCTTGTGTAATCTGGCGGTGCTGCCTCTTAATGCTGCCCTAGGTTCATCTTGAAGTTACTGCATCGCCAGACGGGAATCACGCAATGGTAGAAATAAGTTTCAGTACTTCTTGTTCACAGAGAATTTTATTTCGTTCGCTAGATGTTCGGCGGCGAATGTACAAAGTCTGACCACATGCTGCTGAAACATAATTCGGCCCAAGACTTACGTAAGACTAACGTAAGACCGACTTGCAGCAGTGTACAAATCGTCTCTATTTATATGGTTTTAAACAATTACTGTCACTGTTACATATTGAACTTTGGATTTATACACCAGCGCACATTTTAAATCGTTCGATGTCAACCACCAAGCCAACGTGACAAGGACTCAAAAGAGTGGAACAGCATATGTACTCCAAAACTGATGCACCAGCGTCCTCCCTTCGCTGACGGAGTGCCTTTCTCCAGAATCCTTCCACAAAATCTGAGTTTTCCATCCATTTTCCGTACTATTGATTTTACATAATTCCTACAACAATTGACAATGAGGAAGATTAGTAATGAACCTTTTTAGTTCCTCACATCTCTATTCCCCGGGTGGTTATAATTCAAGTGCAGTTACTCGCGAAGGGCCAATTGTGGGCTGTAATTTTCGTATGGCAGCGAAACTAATGCTGATGCGTTGATGCGGAACCGATTTTCACTCTAAGTAATTAGATCAAATTTTGGTCACCAGCTGCAAATCTGCCGCAGTGCAGCATCCCGTTTACGTCTCTGGTGCTCTTATTCAACAAACTGTGTAAGCATTGGTTAATGATAAAATCAGCATTATCCCTATCTCTCTTGTTTAGCCTTTTCTGCCCACATTCCGTTCCTAATCCATTATATATGGAAGCAGTTCTGTATGTCTTTCTTGCATCCACAGTGCCAGAATTTCACCTGGTGGCCAAAATTGGAACTAATTCTTATTGCACCGTAAATCAGTTCCGCGTTAACGCATTGGAATATCTACCAAGTTTCGCTGCCATACAATTATAAAGCGCACATTCAACCTCTGTGAGTAGCTGCACTTTAATTATTATCCCAGTACATACACACTCAGTATGGTGCATGGCGGAGGGTGCCCTGTACCACTAATAGACATTCCCTCTCCTGTTCCACTCGGAAATAAAGCGAGGGAAAATTGACTGTCTACATGCCTCGCATGAGCCCTAATTTCTCTTATCTTCGTAGTCCTTGTGCAGAACGTACGTTAGCAGCAGTAGAATCGTACTGCCGTCAGCTTCAAATGCCGGTTCTCTAAATTTTCTCAGCGGTGTTGCTCGAAAAGAACGTCGCCTTCCCTCCAGCGATTCCCATATGAGTTCCCTAAGCATCTCCGTAATGTCTGTATGATGTTCGAAACTACCAGTAACTAATCTAGCAGCCTGCCTCTGAATTGCTTCATTGTCTTCCTTTAATCTGAATGGTGCGGATCCCAAACACTCAAGTAGTACTCAAAAATATGTCATACTAGTGTCCTACATGCTGTCTCCTTTAAAGATGAATCACACTTTCCTAATATTCTCCCAATAATCCGAAGTCGACAGTTCTCCTTCCCTAATACAATCCTTACATGCTCGTTCCATTTCATATCGCTTGGCAGCGTTACGTCTAGATATTCAAATGACGTGACTTTGTCAAGCAGAACACTAATAATGCTGTATTCAAACGTTATGGGTTTGTTTTTCCTACTCATCTGCATTAACTTATATTTTTCTACATTTAGAGCTAGTTGCCATTCATCACATCAACTAGAGAGAGCTGCAAAGCTCACCATCTGCAGCATCGTCGACAGAACCGACTGCGGACCTTTGGTGCAGAGCCGGGTGGAGGGTCTGAATCAGAGGCTCAGACGGTTTTGCGACCGTGTTGGCTGCAGATTCCTTGACTTGCGCCATAGGGTGGTGGGGTTTCGGGTTCCGCTGAATAGGTCAGGAGTTCACTACACTCAGCTGGCGGCTACACGAGTAGCGGAGGCTGTGTGGCGTGGACTGGGCGGTTTTTAGGTTAAAAGTACGGGATGGGTTGCAATGTCAAAGGGTGCATGGCAAATACAGGACGTGCTTGGATCAAGGAACAGTCGGAATTATAGTAGTAAATTGTTGTAGTTGTGCTGGGAAAGTCCCTGAGCTTCAAGCGCTAATAGAAAGTACAGAAGCTGATATCGTTATGGGTACAGAAAGCTGGCTAAAGCCTGAAATAAGTTCTGCAGAAATTTTTACGAAATCTCAGACGGTGTTCAGGAAAGATAGATTAGGCAGAATTGGTGGTGGAGTGTTTGTGTCTGTCAGTAGTGGTTTATCTTGTAGTGAAGTCGAAGTAGATACTCTGTGCGAATTGGTATGGGTGGAGGTTATACTTAACAGCCGAACTAAGTTAATAATTGGCTCCTTCTACCGACCCCCAGACTCCTATGAAACAGTTGCGGAACAGCTCAGAGAAAGTTTGAGTCTCGTAGCAAATAAATACCCAACTCATACGGTTATAGTTACAGTTGGTGTGGACTTCAACCTTCCCTCGATATGTTGGCAAAAATACTTGTTCAAAACCGGTGGTAGGCAGAAAACATCTTCCGAGATTGTCCTAAATGCTTTCTCCGAAAATTATTTCGAGCAGTTAGTCCACGAACCCACGCGAATTGTAAATGGTTGCGAAAACACACTTGACCTCTTAACCACAAACAATCCAAAGCTGATAGAGAGCATCATAACTGATACAGGGATTAGTGATCACAAGGTCGTTGTAGCTAGGTTCAATACCGTTTCTTCCAAATCCATCAGAAACAAACGGAAAATAATTTTATTTAAAAAAGCAGATAAAGCGTCACTAGAAGCCTTCCTAAAAGACAATCTCCATTCCTTCCGAACTGACTATGCAAATGTAGACGAGATATGGCTCAAATTCAAATATATAGTAGCAACAGCAATTGAGAGATTCATACCTCATAAATTGGTAAGAGATGGAACGGATCCCCCGTGGTACACAAAACAGGTCCGAACGCTGTTGCAGAGGCAACGGAAAAAGCATGCGAAGTTCAGAAGAACACGAAATCCCGAAGATTGGCTAAATTTTACAGACGCGCGAAATTTGGCACGGACTTCGATGCGATATGCCTTTAATAAGTTCCACAACGAAACATTGTCTCGAAATGTGGTAGAAAATCCGAAGAAATTCTGGTCGTATGTAAAGTACACAATCGGCAAGACGCAGTCAATACCTTTGCTGCGCAGTGCCGATGGTACTGTTACCGACGACTGTGCCGCTAAAGCGGAGTTATTGAAGCAGTTTCCGAAATTCCTTCACCAGGGAAGACGAATGGAATATTCCAGAATTTGAAACACGAACATCTGCTAGCATGAGTTTCTTAGAAGTAGATACCTTCGGGGTTGCGAAGCAATTCAAATCGCTTGATACGGGCAAGTCTTCAGGTCCAGATTGTATACCGATTAGGTTCCTTTCAGACTACGCTGATACTATAGCTCCCTACTTAGCACTCATATACAACCGCTCGCTCACCGATAGATCTGTACCTACAGATTGGAAAATTGCGAAGGTCGCACCAGTGTTTAAGAAGGGTAGTAGGAGTAATCCATCTAACTACAGATCTATATCATTGACGTCGGTTTGCAGTAGGGTTTTGGAGCATATTCTGTATTCAGACATTATGAATCACCTCGAAGGGAACGATCTATTGATACGTAATCAGCATGGCTTCAGAAAACATCGCTCTTGTGCAACGCAGCTAGCTCTTTATTCGCACGAAGTAATGGCCGCTATCGACAGGGGATCTCAAGTTGATTCCGTATTTCTAGATTTGCGGAAAGCTTTGACGCCGTTCCTCACAAGCGACTTCTAATCAAGCTGCGGGCCTATGGGGTATCGTCTCAGTTGTGCGACTGGATTCGTGATTTCCTGTCAGGAAGATCGCAGTTCGTAGTAATAGACGGCAAATCATCGAGTAAAACTGAAGTGATATCAGATGTTTCCCAGGGAAGCGTCCTGGGACCTCTGATGATCCTGATCTATATAAATGACCTGGGTGACAATCTGAGCAGTTCTCTTAGGTTGTTCGCAGATGATGCTGTAATTTACTGTCTAGTAAGGTCATCCAAAGACCAGTATCAGTTGCAAAGCGATTTAGAAAAGATTGCTGTATGGTGTGGCAGTGGCAGTTGACGCTAAATAACGAAAAGTGTGAGGTGATCCACATGAGTTCCAAAAGAAATCCGTTGGAATTCGATTACTCGATAAATAGTACAATTCTCAACGCTGTCAATTCAACTAAGTACCTGGGTGTTAAAATTACGAACAACTTCAGGTGGAAAGACCACATAGATAATATTTTGGGGAAGGCGAGCCAAAGGTTGCGTTTCATTGGGAGGACACTTAGAAGATGCAACAAGTCCACTAAAGAAAGAGCTTACACTACACTCGTTCGTCCAATGTTAGAATATTGCTGCGCGGTGTGGGATCCTTACCAGGTGGGATTGACGGAGGACATCGAAAGGGTGCAAAAAAGTCCAGCTCGTTTTGTATTATCACGTAATAGGGGAGAGAGTGTGGCAGATATGATACGCGAATTGGGATGGAAGTCATTACAGCAAAGACGTTTTTCGTCGAGGCGAGATCTTTTTACGAAATTTCAGTCACCGACTTTCTCTTCCGAATGCGAAAATACACTCCTGGAAATGGAAAAAAGAACACATTGCCACCGGTGTGTCAGACCCACCATATTTGCTCCGGACACACGGCACAGTGGACACACCAGGAACCGCGGTGTTGGCCGTCGAATGGCGCTGGCTGCGCAGCATTTGTGCACCGCCGCCGTCAGTGTCAGCCAGTTTGCCGTGACATACGGAGCTCCATCGCAGTCTTTAACACTGGTAGAATGCCGCGACAGCGTGGACGTGAACCGTATGTGCAGTTGACGGACTTTGAGCGAGGGCGTATAGTGGGCATGTGGGAGGCCGGGTGGACGTACCGCCGAATTGCTCAACACGTGGGGCGTGAGGTCTCCACAGTACATCGATGTTGTCGCCAGTGGTCGGCGGAAGGTGCACGTGCCCGTCGACCTGGGACCGGACCGCAGGGACGCACGGATTCACGCCAAGACCGTAGGATCGTACGCAGTGCCGTAGGGGACCGCACCGCCACTTCCCAGCAAATTAGGGATACTGTTGCTCCTGGGGTATAGGCGAGGACCATTCGCAACCGTCTCCATGAAGCTGGGCTACGGTCCCGCACACCGTTAGGCCGTCTTCCGCTCACGCCCCAACATCGTGCAGCCTGCCTCCAGTGGTGTCGCGACAGACGTGAATGGAGGGACGAATGGAGACGTGTCGTCTTCAGCGATGAGAGTCGCTTCTGCCTTGGTGCCAATGATGGTCGTATGCGTGTTTGGCGCTGTGCAAGTGAGCGCCACAATCAGGACTGCATACGACCGAGGCACACAGGGCCAACACCCGGCATCATGGTGTGGGGAGCGATCTCCTACACTGGCCGTACACCTCTGGCGATCGTCGAGGGGACACTGAATAGTGCACGGTACATCCGAACCGTCATCGAACCCATCGTTCTACCATTCCTAGACCGGCAAGGGAACTTGCTGTTCCTACAGGACAATGCACGTCCGCATGTATCCCGTGCTACACAACGTGCTCTAGAAGGTGTAAGTCAACTACCCTGGCCAGCAAGATCTCCGGATCTGTCCCCCATTGAGCATGTTTGGGACTGGATGAAGCGTCGTCTCACGCGGTCTGCACGTCCAGCACGAACGCTGGTCCAACTGAGGCGCCAGGTGGAAATGGCATGGCAAGCCGTTCCACAGGACTACATCCATCATCTCTACGATCGTCTCCATGGGAGAATAGCAGCCTGCATTGCTGCGAAAGGTTGATATACACTGTACTAGAGCTGACATTGTGCATGCTCTGTTGCCTGTGTCTATGTGCCTGTGGTTCTGTCAGTGTGATCATGTGATGTATCTGATCCCAGGAATGTGTCAATAAAGTTTCCCCTTCCTGGGACAATGAATTCACGGTGTTCCTATTTCAATTTCCAGGAGTGTATTTTGTTGAGCACAACCTACATAGGTAGGAATGATCATCAAAATAAAATAAGAGAAATCAGAGCTCGAACAGAAAGGTTTAGGTGTTCGTTTTTCACGCGCGCTGTTAGGGAGTGGAATAGTAGAGAGATAGTATGATTGTGCTTCGATGAACCCTCTGCCAAGCACTTAAACGTGAATTGCAGAGTAGTCATGTAGATGTACATGTAGAAAATTTGTGTAAATCGTCTTGTATCCGCTTTCAGTCACTCAACGATGACACATTCCGGTACACGATAGCATCATCAGCAAACACCTGTGGAGTGTGTAGGGGTTACAGTAAGAAAAAATGGGACGGTCCCTTAAATACAGTACCAGCGAAGGCGATTGGAAGGCTTGGATTTACATAACTGCATGCATATCTGGAAGAACAGAATACAAATTCGGCTGCTGAATGTTTCACACTGTAATATGATTACTCCACACCTGTTATGTGACTGTGTTTTGTGGACGTTAGCCGAATATGTTGGCGGACTTTTGCTTTAATAGGCACTTTTAGTGCAGGTCTGGTTTGAAAATGAACAGCTAGCGACATACATTTAAATAATTCGTTGGAAGGGTTCTGTGAAAGTGTAGAATAAATCGCATACAAGACGCTACTGTGATCAATTGTAGAATACTGATTCATTGTTTGGCATCCTTATGAAGCAGGTATTACAGCATACATGGAACGAATTCAGAGAAGCGCTCCTAGGCTCGTAACAGGTCGTATGGCCCTCAAGAAAGTGTAACAGAGATGCTACAAGAACTTAAATGGGAATCATTGGAAGAAAATTGTCGTGGTTGTCGCGACACTTCTTGGGTAAATTTAGACATACTGTATCTGAAGGAGACTGCACGACTATTGTACTGCTACCAGCGTGTATCTCGTGTAGGAGTCATGACATTAAGAGGGATTAGATTGCATTCAGAAGCTTCTAAACATTTTTTCCTCGCTGAGCACGTGAACAGGACAGATGATCGATAATACTGGCACAAAGTGCACTCCATCATGCAATGTGTAGTGCGTTTAGAAGCATGTGTGTTTTGTTATACACATACGTTCTTTGGCACTAATAATTGGTAGTAAGTTTCAGGTGGACATCACTGCTTTGTTTCGGCAAGCTCGTTCCTCAACCTATGTTATGATAAGCCACGAATATTTTGAGCAGATTGACGGCCTCTCATGGTGGCCAACCTTTTTATGGAGGACTTTGTGGAGAGAGTGCATGAATTAGCAGCTCTCAAAGAAACTGCATTTTGGAAGTATGTGGACGATTATTTTGTGGTATGGCGTCATGGAGAAGATAAATTAATGGAGATTTTACTTTACCTCATCTCCAGTCATTGTTTACCTTTCCGTGGACGCTGTGGGAAGGCGCAAGAACCATGGCTCTCTTGAACATTTAGTATGTTGTAAGCCCACACATACCGACCTGTATTTACAATCATCGAGCAGTCACCATACATCGCAAACTATGGGTACACTTCAAAAACACTTGCACACAAAGCTCAACTGTCTCATACGCAGATAATCTGCCTAAAAGTGCTCGCCCACATAAAGACAGAAATCAGGGAAAATGGACATTCTACCCGACAGATTAACAGGACACTATCAGCTAAAACCAAGACTTAGGAAGTGGATAAAGGGGAGAGTTGGTAACACTCCATTTAAAATAGCAAGATTCCTCCGTAGTTTTCAGGTTAAACGTGGTTTTCCGCCCATCATCTAAGGTTGCCGATCTACCGGCATCAGTGAAGGACAATTTGTTACTGCAGATCTGAAAATCTTGGAAAGATGTTGCAGTGTAAATCGTGCTGAGAAGTAATTGTCAAGATAACGATCCGATACCATGCGCCGTCCCGAATTAATTAGCATTGAACTTAGCCAATCAAGCGGCCCACCAGAGACGTGTTCTTCGTTTGGTTTCCTGAAACCGAACAGAACACCGATACAGTAATTGGACTCGAACACGAACCACAGGCTGAGCAGCCTCGTGCTCTATCATCTACGGCTCTACGCTATGAGAACTGACACCGATAAATTGTCTTTGTTGGGTAGCTTGAATTTGCACTAACAGCGACCTGACTGAGCAACGCCAGTGCTAGCACAATCTACTCTGCAACCCTCTTACAAGCTTTTCAGAGTGTTTCTGACCACCCTGTATGGGCCAGACTTCGAGCACTGTGTAAGAACGTCGCACTGGGCATCAACTCTGTGCACGCCTTTTGCAAGAAAGCAAGTCTGCTATTGCCGAACATTGCATCTCCACCGGACATTCAATGAAGTATGATATAACATTAATTTTGACCTCAGGTACGTCTTTTTGGGTCTCCATTATTAAAGAGTTTATGGAAATACGTTGGCGAAAATCTGATGAACCGTGACAGTGGCTACCAGCTGGACAATGTGTGGGACTCTATGATCTCCATGATTTGCTCAAATTGAAGACGACAGAGCACGCCGACGGCCTCGGCGAACGCCAACGCAGAGGACTGCTGAGTCTCGCAGTTCCACCAGCGAGGGCGCTACCGCCGGGTGGTGTGGTCAGCTTGTTAACATCATTTTGGCGCATGCGCTGAACACTCACACTGAAGTGACCGAGGTCGTGGGATGGCGATGTGCACATACACGGATGACAGTAGTATCGCGTACACAAGGTACAAAAGAGCAATGCAATGGCAGAACTGACGTTTGTACCCAGGCGATTATTGTGGGAAGGTTTCTAACATGATTATGGCCCCACTGCGGGAATTAACTATAGGGACCAGTGTTTCAGGATCCACAGTCTCACGAGTGTGTCGAGAATACCAAACTTCAGGCATTACCTCTCACCAAGCACAACACAGTAGCTGGCGACCTTCACTTAACGACCGAGAGCAGCGGCGCTTGTATAAAGTTGTCAGTGCTGACAGGCAAACAACACTGCGCCAAATAACCGCAGAAATCAATGTGGGACGTACGACGAACGTATCCTCGGTGCCTCTCCTGGGCTCGTGACCATATCAGTTGGACCGAAGGCTACTGGAAATCCGTGACCCGGTCAGATGAGTCCCGATTTCAATTGGTAGGAGCTGATGGTAGGATCGGGAGTGGCGCAGACGCCACGAAGGTGTAGATCCAAGTTGTGAACAAGGCACTTTGCAAGATTGTGGTGGCGCCATAATAGTGCAGGCTAGTCTTGCGCATAATAGCTCGCGACTGGCAACGTTCAGTTTAGTTCGCGGTTTCGTCGCGAAATAGGTCGCTCTGTTAGTTCGTTAGCTCCCAGTTCGCTCGCTTTGCTACCGTTACTGCACACGCTCTTTTATTCGTTATGCTAGTCTTTTAAATAGCGACCAGTGTTGCCAATGCCTGTATTATTAGTCTTATGTCGAGTAATTAGACTTCGAAAGGGCAAATAAACCAGTTATTTACACAAATGGGTAAAATGGGGTAGTCAACTACTTTACTTTACATCGTTGATACGGGCAAGTCTTCAGGTCCAGATTGTATACCGATTAGGTTCCTTTCAGATTATGCTGGTACAATAGCTCCCTACTTAGCACTCACATACAACCGCTCACTCACTGATAGATCTGTACCTACAGATTGGAAAATTGCGCAGGTCGCACCAGTGTTTAAGAAGGGTAGTAGGAGTAATCCATCTAACTACAGTTAGTATTTTAATTTTAAAATATACTTATTTATTTATTAGTTCGTTGTAGGAATAATACTTACAGAATATGCTAAATGCATTTCTTGTGAATAAAAATACACTTTCATAAATAATCGACTTTTTTAGTTTTGGAAATGACCAAAAAAAATATTTCTGCTTTAGGTACAGGTTAAGTACTATATGACACAAACAATATGTAAGTAGGCTGTTTAGGTTTTTTTTATTGGTAACGCCGCCGTCACGTAGCGCTCTCTATGAAAATCACTGGCTGTGCAGTGTGCAGTCTGTGGCTGGTTTGCATTGTTGTCTGCCATTGTAGTGTTGGGCGGCGGCAGCTGGATGCTAACAGCGCGTAGCGTTGTGTAGTTGGAGGTGAGCCACCAGCAGTGGTGGACGTGGGGAGAGAGATGGCGGAGTTTTGAAATTTGTAAGAATTGGTGTCATGAATTGATATATATATATATATATATATATATATATATATATATATATATATATATATATATATATATATATATATATATATATATAATGACTATTAAGGTAAATACATTGTTTGTTCTGTATTAAAATCTTTCATTTCCTAACTATGCCTATCAGTAGTTAGTGCCTTCAGTAGTTTGAATCTTTTATTTAGCTGGCAGTAGTGGCGCTCGCTGTATTGCAGTAGCTTGAGTAACGAAGATTTTTGTGAGGTAAGTGATTTGTGAAACGTATAGCTTTATGTTAATCAGGGCCATTCTTTCGTAGGGATTTTTGGAAGTCAGATTGCGTTGCGCTAAAAACTATTGTGTGTCAGTGTAAGCACAGTCGTGTATAATTTTTCTAAGGGGACGTTTCATATGTCGACCCTTAGCCAAGGATACCTCACTGGAATCTTCTGATTTATTCCTTGTAGTTTGTGTAATTAGTGTAGCTTTTGTGTATTGCTAGCGCGTAATCATAGAGAGAATTTCCTTTGTAGTTGCAGTCTTTCATTGTTGTACAGTAAACCAGTTGTGGCACGCATGTATATTTGCACCAAGAATTTCGCAGCTTCGCTTGCAATTAACTAGATATTATTTTCAGTGCTATGTTAATGTGTTCTCTTATTTTTTTCTTCAAATTGTGTTTTTCTGTGTTGTCGCGTGAAAAATTGTGACAATAATGGCGTGTGAAAAACGTAACACTAGGCTCCAAAGTAAACTGAGAAATGACAGTGAAGACGAAAGCAGTGTGTTAGCGTCACCACGTAATGAATTCACTAACGTTCAAAGTAGTAATTTGGTAATAGCGCACAGGGAAATGGAGCGGGCTGCAAATAATGGTGTAGGCAGTGAAACAATTAGTGAACAGGGAAGCATTATCGATCGATCGGTCTCCAACAGCTCGCCTCAGGATTCCGAAATGACAGGACACAATCTTGCAAATACTGTAGATTCAGATTTTGCGTCCTCACCGTTTTCTCAAATAAATCAAGACACATTTTCTGCTTTTCAAAATGCGAATATTGCCGGTTCAAATGCACTGCCGAAAAGCACTGAGGAACATGTTTCAGACACCAGCGCACTGTTATTACAGTTAATGCAACAAATGGGATAAAGGCTACAAAAGCTAGACACAACGCTTGAACAAAATCAGAAACAAATGGGACAAAATCTTCAAAAGTTAGACACAATGGAACAAAATCTTCAAAAGTTGGACACAATGGAACAACACTGGAGACAAACACAGCAACAGTTAGACACAAAGGAACAACACCAGAGACAAACACAGCAACAGTTAGACACAATGGAACAAAATCTTTGGATGTTAGACAGCACACTTGAACAAACACGTGACGATTTAACTACTGAGTTACATAACATTGAATCGAAATGCCAAAAAATCTGTAATGACGTAAAAACACAAATTTGTGAGCATTTTCAACCTATTTTTTCGCGGCATGAAAATGCATTACAGAATCATGAAGCAGCCATAAAAGAACTGCAAACTATTGTTCGTGAAAATCACGACACCTTGCAAGCTAAAATGGACTCAGTTGCATCCACCGATTCGGTTACGCAACTTGCAAGAACTCAGGAAAACTTAAAGGTCACAGTAGATTCGATTTCAACACAAATGACACTCTGAAACTTGGTTCAGAAAAACACACTGAGGAAATGTGTTCACTATCGGAGAAAGTAGCCGAACTTTCATATCAGTTCACTAACTTATCTACAAAGGTAGATGATGATCTGAATGGTACAGAAGAGTGCGAACAAATTAGGAAATTCAAACAAAATCAGAATCAAATTAATACACAACACCAAAGAGAAATCCGGGAAATGCAAGATCAGCTGGCACAGGTAATACAAGAATTACGTATTTCAGAGGACACTCGTGCTCCAACACGGGAAGAGGGACTTAGAAATACGGAAAAGCCACATAATAATAACACAGGGCATTTCGGAAATTGTGAAAGAAATTGGCAAGGTGCACCGAATTTTGAGATGGAACTGCCGACACGATGTAACAATGAACGATATGCTACCCGCCGACACGATGATTTTGACTATAAGCTGTTCATTACTGCATGTAAATTCAAAACATTTAAGAATTCTGGCAAAGACATTCATCCACAAGCGTGGCTCCATCAATTCTCTCATTGTTTTCCTCCCAACTGGTCATTAGAGCACAGATTAGAATTTATGTGTGGCTACTTGGAGATTGAACCAGCTGTAAGAATGCGATCGGTCATTCACGATTGTCATAGTGAAGTAGAATTTTATCATGCCTTCCTCTCAGCATATTGGTCTCAAGCTGCACAAGACCGAGTAGAACATAGCATCATAATGATGAAACATTTCGAACAATCTGAATTTTCCAGTCTTGTCAAATATTTTGAAGACATGTTACATAAGAATCAGTATCTTTCAAACCCATACAGCCCCTCAGAACTCATCCACATTTGCTTAATGAAATTGCCTGAACATTTACGACATATGATTTTGGCGGGACGTTGCAAAGACGACATTGAAGCTTTTCAGGGGCTCTTACAAGAATTAGAAATTGACACAGACAGTCGCGGGATGCGAAAACAGGAAAACAATCACTACAGGTCACATCCGTCGCAATTCCGCGATGAAAGAAACAATAACTGGACACGACAAGGCCATTCTCACAATACAAATCGTGACCAAAACAGACACCACCCATATGACAACCACTGGCAGAGTAATAGTTACAGAGAAAGATCGCATTTCCGTAGTAATGAATATCACAGAAACAATCAGAGAAACAGACAATACGGGAACCAAAACAATTATTATCAAGGGAGACGGAATAATTTCAGACGCAAGGGTCCACCGCGCCGCGAGGGAGAAATTCTCCACCACGTGACCGACAAAAAATTAATTACAGAAATTACCGACATGACGACAGACGATATGATCGTAACGACAGACCTGAATTGCATCAGAACTGGCGGGATTCAAACAGAGCTGGGCCCTCTCGGCAACGTGAACTTGTAGAAGTTAGGTCTCCTAATCCCAATAACGGCGCGCGCCAACAGAGAGACAGACAATGACTCGCACCGCAGGCAGCCGCGTGCTCCGGCTGGCGCAGAGAAAAATAACATAGACGCTAACCTTGAGAAAAATTCCAGTATTCTTTACCGACGTATACCGCATGATAATTGCGTTCGAGTTAACTCTGAGCACCAGGAAGAGTAAAGGATTGTACTACATTTCACATGTAAAACCGTTTATTGAAAGATAATCTGCTTTTTAACTTTGCCTTTGCCATATAACTTATCACTTTACATTAATAGTATGCTTTGTCAGACTAAAAAATTGTTAACATGCAAAAATGTTTTGAAGTTAACTATCCAGTCTAGAACTTAGAGAACTTATTTAGACAGTATTTACGAGTGCATTGTTATAGTGAACAGACGCCACAGTGTTATTGTGTGTGTACATTCTTGCTTGTTAGTTGCACGATTACGTAACGACTATAAGGCTTACATACTTAGAACATTTACCAGTACTGCTAATAAGATTTTAATGCAACATTTTGGTTTACTTGAAAATACATTATTTATTTGAAGTACATTCAGTGAGATTAAAGATGACTTAGCATTTGGTTTCTCTAACAGCTACACGATTATATCACGACGCTACTAATATGTGACACGATTTACATTGTTGCTTTTGCGGTGTATCTGTTTTATATCTGCACAGTTTTTCTGTATTATTCTGGAAAGTAAAACATGTTTTAGTAGCAACTTTTGTGTTATAACTACAATGAGACAGCCTTTATCGTAGCACAACAATACGTTACATTATAGTACTTTGTTGATCACGGTAAGGTACGTAATAACTACGATATCTATACGGAAAGCATTTCACCTTCGTTTATGATGAGGTAAGTACATTGACTTCAGCAGAACTTTGCTTACAGAGGACGATAACTACGACAGTTCCACAGAATTATCTTACAGCAAAACGCACATTTAGCACTACAGGGGACGCATTTGAGTGATTAATTTGGTACTTAAACCATTTATTTATCAATATTGTTGAAATAAAAAGAAAGTTTTTTGTGATAAATTTCATTCCATTGCTGTAATCTGTAACACCTGAGGGTATAATTACATTAATCCTCAGGGGGGTACACGCCTACTTTGTGTACCATGTGTTTGGCAAGCACAAGGAGCCCTAGCTAATATGGTATTTGCTTATACAACTTTACACATCGGTACCATATTTCTCTAACACATAAATTACACAGCTATCTGGTTATTTAACTGAGAGAGACAAACATTTATTTTACTACATCAGTGACAGATGTTTACGTAATTGCACCGCTGGATAACTTCACACTTATGAAATTGTATTTTGTCTGTACTTTGTGAACAGTTCATATTTTTTCGGAACCATTGTGATATTATGAGAGCTTTGAATGATGTATTTGGTATGGGATCATGGTTTTTAAAGTACTTTTGAGGTAGATGACACTTTTGACATGAGCAGAGAATTTTTTTAGGTTTTGAAATTAGTGGAGGAAGCTACGACGATTTTGAGAATTTGACTGAGGTGTTATGATGTTGTTATTACGATGACTATGTGTATTGTGCTGTTGTTTATGATCAATAAGCTGATGCTATATGAGTTATTTGATTATGCTACGTATCTGTTATGATGAAATATTGAAGAAGTGTCGACGAATAAGGTAAGGAATAATGAGTAGTGGTTAGGGACTCTGGTTTGTGAAAAAGGTTGTTGAAAACCAAGAATCGTACTTTAAGAGTTATGAAATGTATGTAAATGCTTGAATGTATTACAATGCCGACGAAAACTTTTTGGACACTGTTATATTAATAGAATTTTGTTTCTACAGATGTGTAACGCAAATTCTTGGCCTGTGAAATTTTTTATATGAGACTGCCACTGTAGCGGAAACTGGTGTCGTAATATTTCCGTAAGACAGTTAAGTGACCACCTGCACATAATGCGTCGTGGGCACCCAGCTGGGCGACAGCCACCTGGAAACAACCCATTAATTAGTGTGTGCCTTTCAGAGGCACAAGAAAAAAAAAGGGAGGCAATTATCCTCGCTATTGACATTCCTTTGTAGAAAGCATCGCAAAAACGACACGCTCATTACTTGGGAAAGATACTTATTTACTTCTGCACACCTGATTATAACAAACGTCTTTCTACGAGAGTTGAGAGAATTCTACTAACTTATGAAATGTCACATGACTATTGAATGATATTTTTATGCTTTGCCTTTCATAGTTGCTCATTTAATTTGATGTCTGGTTTCCAGCTGTGTTGCAGCATTGGTTTTATAAAATAAAATTAAATGCATTTGCTAATGTGAACACTTTCTGTCAACAGATGTATTAAATAATTATTTTATGATCCACATTCTTCGAAAAAGGCTCTTGGAATGGAAAGAGCAATAAGAAGCGACTAATAACAGTAACTGTATATATAATTTTCTTTTCAAGTACTTGGTAATTTGTTGTAGCATTAATTTTTGTGGTGCACCACTTTAATTACATAGACATTAAGATGTGATTATAACTTTCCCTTATCTGCATTGTTGTCTTTAGTATACTATTTTTTCTGCTTGTGGGTTTGTCATGCTTAGATATAAGTTATTACATTTACTGCTGCTTGCTTTGTAAATCTGCATTTTTTTTGGTCATTGCTGTTTGTGTTAATTTGTTTTGTGCTGCTGCATTGCGTCCCCCCTTAGTTTATCATCTGAGCTCAGTAGGTTTAAGTTAGCTTAAGAGGGGGTAGACTGTATAAGAAACTAACTATGATGAATTGAAAGAAAAGCATTGAGAAGCTATAAGAAAATGGTTTGGCCAAAAAAAAAGTAGTGTACAGTGGATAAAAACTATTTTTGAAATAGGATGTGAACAAAATACAGAAAGCATGCTTGGATAGGATATTTTTGGTGGAAACAAATGTTGAGATATGACGAAAGAACTACAGAATGAAGTTTTGGGTTGGCCTGCAGTACCAAATGTTACACTGAAAACAAACCCTGCCCTTTCCTCTTGTGTTATCCTACTATGCGTTTGTGTACCCTTGTGTATTTGTTTTCTTCTTGTCTCTGTGTACTGTTCATAGAATTTTTTCTCTTCTAATGCTAAGCTACATTCACTATGATGAGGAATACTGTTATCCTCAAATATAATTTGCATTAATAACATGTTATTTACTTAGTAAAGATATTTACACATTATTTATTCTCTTTTGTTCGAATGCTCATGTGTGAAGTTGATGTTTCAAAAGTTATTCTGATCTTTTATGTATTTACTTATGTCATAATTCCTGTAACACTGGTGTATATGTTTATTTCAATTCTTTTGTAAAGCCCGTTTTACTACAAATATTATCTGTATTGTTATGTTCTTTAATGATGTATTTTGTGCCTTTGTAATTGTATTTTTATGTTGTAAATTTATAATTGTATAGACACCAGTTCTTCAAATTAAGTATCATTTCACTGCACACATTTCTGTTGGTCATAGTATATGGACAATATGTGAGAAGTAGGGAATGTTAGTGTTTGCACATGTGTTGATAATTCAGCAAGGGACTGGTTAATAGCGTTACTGGTTCTAAGGACAATTCCAAAAACTTTGTGTGTGCACAAGTGTTGGTTGATGCACTTGCTATATTGTCCGCAAGACTCTTCGATGGTGATTGTGCACCTGCACAGTCGCAACAGATGGCTGCTGGCTATCTCTACAAGGACTGAAGTGGGTCTACGCCTTTGATGACTCACCAATACCATTGTTTCTACAAGGACTGCAGTGTGTCTGCACCTCTGGTGGCCCACCAATACCGTAATCTCTACCGGGACTACAATGGGTCTACTCTGTGTTGACCTACCTACCAATATTCTTCAAAACTTCGACTGACTCTGCTGTGGGTTTGCTCTGTTGTGGCCCATTACCTGTCTGCATGTCAAGAGTCAGCACTGTCTTTCCGTTAGAAGGACACCACTACTTCTTCAAAACTACTTAGAAATCCACTGCTTCCAGACTCAGACTTTGAGAAAAACACTGCAATTTTACTGTGATGAACGATCAGGACTGTCTTTATGGACTGTGAGACAATTTTAGCTTTTGACCAACATTGTATCAATAAGTGTGTGCATTTGATATCTTTGTTATTGTAAGTATGAAAAATTTTATCAAATCATTATTGGCCAGTGCCCAAAACAACTTGTAAAATTTTTTGTGTGGAGCATGGGGGCTATGTAAGTAGGCTGTTTAGGTTTTTTTTATTGGTAACGCCGCCGTCACGTAGCGCTCTCTATGAAAATCACTGGCTGTGCAGTGTGCAGTCTGTGGCTGGTTTGCATTGTTGTCTGCCATTGTAGTGTTGGGCGGCGGCAGCTGGATGCTAACAGCGCGTAGCGTTGTGTAGTTGGAGGTGAGCCACCAGCAGTGGTGGACGTGGGGAGAGAGATGGCGGAGTTTTGAAATTTGTAAGAATTGGTGTCATGAATTGATATATATATATATATATATATATATATATATATATATATATATATATATATATATATTATGACTATTAAGGTAAATACATTGTTTGTTCTGTATTAAAATCTTTCATTTCCTAACTATGCCTATCAGTAGTTAGTGCCTTCAGTAGTTTGAATCTTTTATTTAGCTGGCAGTAGTGGCGCTCGCTGTATTCAGTAGCTTGAGTAACGAAGATTTTTGTGAGGTAAGTGATTTGTGAAACGTATAGCTTTATGTTAATCAGGGCCATTCTTTCGTAGGGATTTTTGGAAGTCAGATTGCGTTGCGCTAAAAACTATTGTGTGTCAGTTTAAGCACAGTCGTGTATAATTTTTCTAAGGGGACGTTTCAAATAATACCTTTATCATTAACAGAAGAAACACTAACACTAATAATTTGTTACCAAACAATTAGACATAGAAAAAATAACTATGACTCCTGAGTCAGATCGTATTCTAAAGCATACTTTTTGTGCCCTGCATTATCATTCTTTAAATAATCAGTCTTCTAATTTTCAAGTGAAATATTACAAAAATGTGCATATTATTGTGTAAAAACATTAATTTGGAAACTTTGTTGGTTGATAACATTGTTCTTCGTTCATTAAGGATTTGTCCCGTCGCCGAAAAAACGCTTTCGCGGGGCACTGATGTAGCTACTATACAAAATCTCTGTATCACATATGCATATACGAGGGTCGGTCAAAAAGTAATGCCTTCCATTTTTTTTTCTACTTAAAAAAATTAAGTTAAGTGAAAAATTTGAATTTGGCGCCATTCCTCAAACCTTCTTCTGCAATCCACTGCAGTAGTAACTTTCTGTGTCAACAGGTGGCAGCACAGCAGAAGTTTGTAAGATGGCCGACATCGATGTTCGTTTGAGACAGCGTTGTGTGATTGAATTCTTGAATGCAGAAGGTGAAACGCCCATACGCATTCATGAAAGACTGAAGAAGGTGTATGGTGTTGTGACAGTGGATGTCAGCACTGTTAGACGGTGGGTTCGTCGTTGTAAGGAAGCTGAAGGGCAAACACCGTTGACTGACGAAAAGCGGAGCGGCAGGCCGGTGAGTGCAGTGACTCCACACAACATTCAGCAAGTTGATGACATCATTCGTGGTGACCGTCGGGTGACTGCAGATGAAGTGTGTCGCATTATTTCTCTTAGTAAAGGCAGTGTGATCACGATTATTAAACAATTGGGGTACTCAAAAGTTTGTGCACGGTGGGTTCCAAGAATGTTAACCGATCAGAATAAAGAGGCAAGGAAAACAATAGCCTCCCAACACTTGCAGCGCTTCCGTTTGGAGGGAGATGAGTTTCTGAAAAAAATTGTGACCGGGGACGAAACATGGGTGCATTTTTTTGAACCCGAATCAAAGAGGCAGTCAATGGAGTGGCGTCACACAAGCTCGCCGAGGAAGAAAAAATTCAAAACTGTGCGATCGGCAGGGAAAGTTATGGCAAGAGTTTTCTGGGATACAGAGGGTGTGATTCTGGTTGATTTTTTGGAGCAGGGATGCACAATAAATTCTGTTCAATACGTCACAACCCTCAAAAAACTTAAAGCACGTCTTCAGCGAGTTCGCCCAACAAAATCAATGGCAGATGTTCTTCTTTTGCATGACAATGCAAGACCACAGACCAGTCGTCACACCTCTGACGAGATTGTCAAAATTGGATGGGAAGTTTTGCCTCATCCCCCATACAGCCCTGACCTGGCACCATCAGACTTCCATCTGTTCGGGCCACTAAAAGAACCTCATCGTGGGATTCATTTTGAAGATGAGGAGGCCGTCAAAACATCCGTGCGTCAATGGCTTAGGAAGCAGAGCTGTGATTTTTACCGTGCTGGGATACATGCCCTTGTTCAAAGATGGACCAAAACTGTAGAGATGGGCGGAGATTACATTGAAAAATGACAAAATGATCCTCAATGTTGTGGTTTTCAACCTATGTAATTGCATTTAAATTTCCTGACAATTAAACGTAGAAAAAAAAAATAGGAGGCATTACTTTTTGACTGACCCTCGTACATGAGGGTATAAATGACGACGCTCGTGCCACCACTCAAACGGATCTTTTCTTCGATCTAAATACTCTTCATTGAGGTATTTATCGAGTTCGCGAATACCAGCAGCAAGTTGGTTATGTGGTCTAGTGATTTTTGTTATTTCTTGGTCACACTCGTCCCATATAGAGTCTTTCTTATTTTTATTACTGCTGCTACTAGAACAAGACGCCGAAGGGTCGCTAGCAGTAGGATTAGCCACTAAAATATCTCGATTCTCCCTCTGAGGTAACTGCACTCTGCCAACTTTATTTTTGAGGCGTTGCATTGCAACTTCATTATCTTTTTGATTTCTAAATCCTCTCTGTCTAAATCGGTGGTCCAGAATATTACACTCTGCGTATAGAATGTTATTCTCTAAATCTGTAAAACGGTCTTCCATGTCTTTGTTGAGCAGTGATTGCACAGCGACAATTTTTTTATTGTTAGAAGCATGCTTCTGCAGAAAACTGTTGAAGAGGTTATAAAACACAATGACTTTTGACAAAGTCACATTTCTTTCCGCACTTATTTCTACCGTAATTTCATAGAATGGACTAAGTAAGTGCAAAACTCCTTCTGTTATTTGCCAGTCACTTTCTTTTATTGTTCAGTCAGAGCGCAGATGTGCTAACGTAGCAATCACTGCATCCTTTACTTTCATTATTCGCTGAAGCATGTCAAAAGTATAATTCCAGCGGGTCTGGACGTCCCGTTTGAGCTTGAGGACAGGCAGATTCATTTGCTGTTGTGTAGCAATCATTTTTTTTGGCCTTGTGTACAAAGATTGAAAAACTAGACAATATTTTTAACTTGCGCCAAAACGTCAGATATTTCTTTAGTAGCTTCTTGTACAACAAGATTTAGAGAGTGGGCGAAACATGAGACTGATCGCCACTCACCAAGTCTGATAGCAGATAAGATATTCCGCTAACAAAAGCACGTGATTTCTTAAAGCCTACTGCGGGCTCTCGCTCTGTCTCGCTATTGTCCGTCGGTCTTCGGAAAAGAGCGAACGAACTAAGTAGCGAGTTTATCCGTGCACTAGTTCGCGTAGTTCGCCTGTGGAAGTGCTCTTCCGAACTAGTTCGTTCGCGAACTACACAAGACTAATGTGGGCTGTGTTTGCATAGAATGGACTGTGTCCTCTGGTTCAACTGAACCCATCTTTGACTGGAAATGTTTATGTTCGGCTACTTGGAGACCGTTTGCAGCCATTCGTGGAAGTCATTCTCCTAAAAAACGATGGAATTTTTATGGATGACAATTCGCCTGCCACCGGGCCACAATTGTTCATGACTGGTTTGAAGATCATTCTGCAAAGTTTGGGCGAATGATTTAGCAAGTCAGATTGCCCGAGATAAATCCCATCAAACAGTTTTCGGGCTTAACTGGGAGGAAAGTTTGTACACAAAATGCTGCACGGGCAACACGCTCGCAATTATGGTATTATAGATACAGCGGCAATGGCAAACCAGCTCCGCTAGGACCTTGCCTAGTAGGCGGTGCGTATCTCCTGCATCGTCCCCTATGCTCCTCGGAGCATGGGACCTCATCACCATCACCATCATCATCATCATCATCATCATAGCGGCAGAATGGCTCAATATTTCTGCAGGGGACTTTAACCGACTTTATAAGTCCGTGCCATGACGAGTTGCTGAACTACGCCGGGCAAAAGGAGATACGAGGGTCACTCCAAAAGAAATGCACACAATTTTTTTTTAATCCATCTTTTATTCTACATGTTTGAAAGTTTTACAGTGTGTAGATACATGCTTTAGGAACAATATTTTCATTTCACCACATAACTTCCATCCCTCTCAAGTGCCTTACGCCATCTTGGAACCAGCGCCTGTATACCCGCACGGTAATATTCTGGACCAACCTGTTGGAGCCACTGTTTGGCAGCGTGCGCAGGGGAGTCATCATCTTGAGACTTTGTTCCACGAAGAGAGTCTTTCAGTTTCCCAAAGAGATGATAGTCACATGGAGCCAGATCAGGACTGTAAGGCTGGTGTTTCAGTGTTGTCCACCCGAGTTTTGTGATCGCTTCCACGGTTTTTTGACTGGCATGTGGCCGTGCATTGTCGTGCAACAGCAAAACATCCTGCTTTTTCCGATGTGGTCGAACATCACACAGTCGAGCTTGAAGTTTCTTCAGTGTCGTTACATATGCATCAGAATTTATGGGGGTTACACTTGGCATGATGTCCACAAGCAAGAGTCCTTCGGAATCGAAAAACACCGTAGCCATAACTTTTCCAGCAGGTGTGGTTTTAAATTTTTTTTCTTGAGTGAATTTGCATGATGCCACTCTATTGATTGCCTCTTCGTCTCTGGTGAAAAATGATGGAGCCATGTTTCATCACCTGTCACAGTTCTTCCAAGAAGTTCATCTCCATTATTCTTGTACTGCTCCAAAAGTTCGCTGCTACCGGTTTTCTTGATTCTTTGTGAACCACTGTCAACATCTTGGGGACCACCTGGCACAAACCTTTTTTAATGCCAAGACTTTCAGTATTTTGCAGACACTTCCTTCCCCTATCCCAACGTAGCGTGGCAATTCGTTGACTGTGATCCGTCTATGAGCAGTCATCAATTCGTTAACTCTCTGCACATTGTCTGGAGTGTGTGCAGTAAGAGGCCTCAATACTGAGGACAATCCTCAATATTGCCATGTCCACTTTCATCACATAACCTGCCTGCCCACCGATTAACGGCACTGCGATCGACAGCAGCATCTCCGCACGCCTTTTTCAACCTCTTGTGGATGTTTCCCACTGTCTCGTTTTCACAGCACAGGAATTATATGACAGCACGTTGCTTCTGACGAATGTCAAGTGTAGCAGCCATCTTAAAGACATGCTGTGACGGTGCCACTCACGGGAACAGGTTGAACTAAGTTTGAAAAGAAGTGGGAAGGATGTAACTACACACTGTAAAACTTTCACAAATGCAGAATGAAAACTGTATTTTTACGAAACTAGTGTGCATTTCTTTTGGAGTGACCCTCGTATCCCATGACTTCGTCATCTCATTGTATACTGCGGAACAGAGTACATCTTCGTTAGTTTTCGATTACTCACTGGAGGATAACAGGTACCAATTTGAAATATCGAAGAGTATAATCGACAACAACCGGTTAGAAGCCCGAAATTTCTTCGAACATACGTACAGTCATTAAATGATACTGCAAAAATGCTTATTCTTCATGTGACTACTAGAAAATGCTAGTTTTTATAAATAAGTGTGACTTTTTTTCGTAAGCGTATAGACAATACATGATCCGATTGTTTGTAATTTTAGTTTATCCGCGCTATTCCTTTGAATCTGAATGTATCTCAATACAAAATGGCTTTTCTCTATAGCACTGTTCACACTCAGCAACTGATCAATAAATGCGGTGCAGCCTATCTGATGATGAACAACATGTCCAGAGCCATTAATGGTAAGAACCAATAAAATGTTTTAGTATTATTTGATGTATTGAGTGGTACGGCAGCTGTTATAGAAGAAATATATTTTATTAAACAACCATAGAACTTTCAAAATATCATCTACCGACAAAACAACTTTACCTCTTCCTGCATTATTGATACAATATGACTGAAATATGAATATTAAACCATTCTATCATCAGATTCAGCATTAAAGAAATTGGTTCAAATGGCTCTGAGCACTATGGGATTTAATATCTGAGGTCATCAGTCCCCTAGAACTTAGAACTACATAAATCTAACTAACCTAAGGACATCACACACATCCATGCCTGAGGAACGATTCGAACCTGCGACCGTAGTGGTTGCGCGGTTCCTGACTGCAGCGCCTAGAACCGCTTGGCCACACCGGCCGGCCTCAGGATAAAATTTTCGTCGTTATTACCTCGATGAATTTTCTGACGGACCTTTGATTTTAAAGTAAGATGCATAAGTAAAAATTCTTCTTCGTTACTTACCGATACAGTACGGATTACGTGTTGGGTGTTACATTTGAAATGCTATTCGCTCGATATCGCAGCGAGCAACCTCGTGCTTTCAATATTCACATCTCGTCAACTATTCTGTTGCTTGACTTGATGAACACAGCGCATTTTTAAGTAGTGGCGGCTCGTCGAGATAATCGTTTTATTTTGACTTGGACGTCTTACGTTTTGTGTACGTTCTTATCAGCCGCTGTGTGGACACGTTGGCCTTGGTAGATACAGGCACAGAATGGAAAAATTTGTAAACATGGAGACAAATAACGTTTTATTTTGAACGGGAGCGGGAGCGAGCCATGTCAGTAGCCCAGTGATACATACTACAAGATCGGATGGAGCTGTGTTGCTAGCGGGTTCGGTTAACGATGGTCGAGACGAACCTCCTGTATGGCGGAGAGCGCTGTGTGACGTATGGCAGCGTCAGCAGAATCGAGGTATCGTATGCAGGTATGTTCGTATCTATTTGGCATATGACTCTGAACCGCTGTCATTATCCGTTATCTTTTCAGTAAAGGACACAGTGGTCTAAAAGGCAACTGTGGCCGAGTGGATTGCGCCCGAAAGTGTTAAAATACAGATACATATAAGTCCAGTTTTCGATCCCAAGTTATTCTAGATCTTATTCCATGGATGCCGACGCAATTTTCACTTTTGACCCTACTTTATAAACAACTTGTGCCAAACATTCGAGCCAGAATTAAGGAAATGATAGAGGAGGACAAACTTAGTGTCTGTAAATAATGAACTAATGGTCGGAAATGAGCACTTTCTTTTTATACCGATATATACAACTTTCACATTACATCTACGCCGGCCGGGTCGCAGGTTCGAATCCTACCTCGGGCATGGATGTGTGTGATGTCCTTAGGTTAGTTAGGTTTAAGTAGTTCTAAGTTCTAGGGGACTGATGACCTCAGAAGTTAAGTCCCATAGTGCTCCCATTTGAACCATTACAAGTTAAGCTGAGAGCAGCTGTTCAAAGTAACGACAGCCACTCTCAATGCACACATTACAACTTCGCATGCAATTTGGTCACACTGTCTGAAATATCCCAATTGTCTGTTGTATAATAAGACACACAGCCAGGAACCTGCTACTGCTAACCAGTTCCTCTTCAGCGAAAGTTGGAGTTTCTACATCACTAACATCACGTTAACCCACAGGAGAAAATGAATTTTGGACAGATCATAGGCGACTGTGTGTTGTTTGTCATAATAGCACCATCACGGCTGATGCTGAAAGACAAGCATACATGTGCCTCACTAGCATTGTCCATGAAAGACTTCATATCACATGAAATACCATCTCCAATTAAAGATTCTTTATTTCAGAAAACAGCTTGGGATCCTCTGCTTTGTATAATTACGATATAAAATGTTTGTGGCGATCCGTATAAACGGCGATGCAATAAGTGGTGGAATATGGCTGGAGAACTAATTCATTCGTTGGTCAGTGTTATTCCTCACCTCGTAAGATCTGCGGTCAAAATACTGTCAGCCCTTTAAAAGAGGTCACTTGTCGCGTCGGAGCGCTGTATGGGTGTGGATCCGGTATCATGAGACCATGTACTGTAGACGTACGTAAGGACAGTGAGATGGTGATTACGAACCGGTCGGTTGTTTGAAATCAACACAGTAAGAAGCTTCGACGTGGAGACGTGACAGACTGTCATGTTTGGCCGTACCCATGACCAAACGTGAAAGAAGTTTCTGTTGGTGTATCACCGCAGACTAAGCAACGTCTCTACAAACAATCGTGTACCAACTGGAGCCATGTCCCACGGGTTATAAACAGTGGCCATTAGAAGATCCTAACCAACAGGTGAAAGGCTGTCACATTATGAGAAGTGGTAGTTTTGTTTGCGACAGGAAACACCTTTTCCTGTGTACGTGTATAAAAGAACCACTCTGGATACCAAAATTTATATTGTCGTCAAGTAGTCAGTCTATGTGGGCAAACACTTTGGTGTCGAGCGTTGGCTGAAGCAAGTGTGTATTGATATGAAGGCCTGACTTCGGAAGTCTGTTGCTGCAGCTTGATATATTGAGGGAGACTCAAATGGAAACCTTAAATATTTTTTTAAAATATTATTTATTGTGCAGAAGTGGTATAAAGCTGTATCACTTTTCAACATAATTTCCCCCTCGCTCAATGCAAGTCCTCAAGCGTTTACAAAGTGCATAAATTCCTTTAGAAAAAATTGTTTTGGTAGTCTGCGCAACCACTCATGCGCCGAGTGGCGTTTGTCTTCATCGGAACGGAACTTCTTTCCTCCCCCTCTTTTAGTGGTCCAGCCACATGGAAATCACTTGGGGCAAGGTCTGGTGAGCATGGTGGATGAGGAAGACACTCAAAATGCAGGTCTGTGATTGTTGCAACTGTTGTACGGGCAGTGTGGGGCCTTGCATTGTCATGTCATGCTGTGACAAACATGCATCATCGATGAATTTCAATAGGTTTCACACTTTCACTACGCAAAAACCGAATAACAGAACGCTGTTCTTCCCTGGTGCAAGTGGGCGGCCATCTTTATACTGATACTGCGGCGGTATGTGTGCATCTGTACTATGCTGCCACCTACAGGCCATTCTGCACGCTGTTTGCAGCAAGTTTACCAACTTACAGGATAACGGTGCGAAATTTCGATTTGTTGTTACAAATTTAAGGTTTTCATTTGACTGACTCTCGTATTACAAAAGGTAATATCCGACTTTGCATTCGTATGCGCCAGTATTGCAGAAAGTCAGCTATTGAGTTAGGAAACATCAGCTTTGGTTTGTAAATTTCGTAACTCGCATTGTTTGACTATTTGGTACTGTTGTTCCAGGTAATGTAGAACATAAACGAACTCAGGAAACAATCACATCACTCCTTACCTCTTTTTATTTCAAAGCACTGGATGTAAATTTTGTTTAATGAACTAAATTCATGAAAGTTTTATTTAGAGAGCACACCTTCTAAACTTACCGTTTATTTTCAAATTACAAAAAATTGTTAATATCATGTGCAATGACGCAGGTATGTTCATATCTTCTAAAATCAACAAAAGAATTAAAAAACTGAGGTGCAATTAGTTTTCAAATTATTCGTTTCCTAACCTCCAAATTCCAGCTGCTACTTAAAATAATTTAAACGTAAGAGCTCTGACTCGCATTGCACCTTCCTTGATCTGCCTATTAACTTGTGACATGTTGGCGCTTAGCACTCTTGCACTGCAGTCTGGACATTGTATTTACGTAAAGGCAAAAGAGCGTGATTTTTTTTTCAGCCTATTCCACCGAAATGCAACATTGCAACAGCCTCAGTATCCGTTGTCGCACAGGTAACCCACGTGATTACCAAAGCCGGAATTAAACACTGTTTTTTGCACTTAGGGAATAGTGATTGACTATTTACACTCATGCTCATAAATTAAGGATAATGCTGATACATGGTGAAACAACGCTCTGGTGGGCGGTTTGCGGGTTTAAATAACCTCGGGTATGACCATACGGTGCATGTGACCTGCGGTCGTCGCACGATGGCGCTGGCGGCAGTCCACATACGCAGAGGAGTGTTGGTGCATGTCAGAGTACGGCAGCGAGTAAGTGTGCAGACGTCTTCAGAAGTGCTAATGGTGACTGTGTGTTGAAAATAGCTCAAAGAACACATATTGATGACGTTATGAGGGGTAGAATACTAGGGCGACTGGAGGCTGGTCAAACACAACAGGTCGTACCACGGGCCCTCCGTGTACCACAAAGTGGGATCTCAAGATTATGGCGACGATTCCAGGAGACAGGAAATGTTTCCATACGCTACAGAATGGGACGTCCAGTGTACAATACCACAAGAATAACCGATATCTCACCATCAGTGCCTGCAGACGACCACGGTGTACTGCAGGTAGCCTTGCTCGGGGCCTTACCGCAGCCACTGGAACAGTTGTCTCCAGACACACAATCTACAGACGACTGAACAGACATGGTTTATTCGCCCAGAGACCTGCAAGCTGCATTCCACTGACCCCTGGTCACAGGAGAGCCCTTAAATCCTGGTGTCAAGAACTCAGTACATGGTCATTGGAACAGTGGTCCCAGGTTATTTTCACAGACAAGTACAGGTATGCTATGAACAGTGACTCTCGCCTGGTTTTCATCTGGCGTGAACCAGGAACCAGATACCAACCCCATAACGTCCTTAAAAGTGACCTGTATGAAGGTCGTGGTTTGATGTTGTGGAGTGGAATTATGATTGGTGCACGTACACCCCTGTATGTTCTTGACAGAGGAAATGTAACAGTCCAGGTGTATCGGGACGTCATTTTGCACCAGTATGTCCGCCTTTACTGGGATGCAGTGGGTCCCACTTTCCTCCTGATGGATAATAACGCACGGCTCCACCGAGCTGTCATCGTGGAGGAGAATCTTGAAACAGAAGATATCAGGCGAATGCAGTGGCCTGCCTGTTATCCAGACCTAAACACCATCGAGCACGTCTGGCATGCTCTCGGTCGACGTATCGCTGCACGTCTTCAAACCCCTAGGTTCAAAATGGTTCAAATGGCTCTGAGCACTATGGGACTTAACATCCATGGTCATCAGTCCCCTAGGACTTAGAACTACTTAAACCAAACTAACCTAAGGACATCACACAACACCCAGTCATCACGAGGCAGAGAAAATCCCTGACCCCGCCGGGAATCGAACCCGGGAACCCGGGCGCGAAACCCCTAGAACACTTCAGGAGCTCCGTCAGGCACTGGAGCCAGAATGGGAGTCTATACCCCAGCAGCTACTCGGCCACCTGATCCAGAGTATGCCAACCCGTCGTGCAGCCTGTGTACGTGTGCATGGTGATCATATCCCATATTGATGTCGGGGTACATGCGCAGGAAACAGTGGCGTTTTGTAGCACATGTGTTTGGGGCGGTTTTCTCAACTTATCACCAAGACCGTGGAGTTGCAGGTCTATGTAGTGTGTGTTCCCTATGTGCCTATGCTATTAGCGCCAGTTTTGTGCAGTGCCACGTTCTGTGGCACCAGATTCTGCAATTATCCTTAATTTAAGAGCTTGAGTGTAGATTACATTCACTGAAAAAGTAACTGGTTTCATAAACAGCCTTTTTGGTCCACTGATTGTGTGTTTTGCACTGGACATCTAAATACTGAGATTACGTATGATTTTATGCAGTAACACACTGGTCAGTCACATTGATGTGACTAACTCTCAGAAGCCAGAATAACCACCTTAAGCAGGGCGGACCGCTGCAAGACGTCCAGGAAGAGCGTCAATGAGGTTCTGGAAGCGGCCGACAGGGATGTGGAGCCATGCTGATTACAGTGTCGTGTCCAGCTGCGATAAGTACTACGGTTGTGGATTCATGGTATGAAGAACCCTATCGAGATGTTCCCACAGTTGGTTGACTGGGTTTAAGTGTGGAGAGTTTGGCGGCCGCGGAGGTACAGGAAACTCATGCTGGTCTTCTTCGAACCACACACGTACACTGCGAGCTGTGTGAGACGTTGCATTGTCCTGCTGGTAGATGGCATCGTGCCGGGTAAAAATAAACTGCATGTTCACATCTACACCTACGTCTACGTGATTACTCTGCTATTCACAATTAAGTGCCTGGCAGAGGGTTCAATGAACCACCTTCAACCTGTCTCTCTACCGCTCCACTCTCGAACGACGCGTGGGAAAAACGAGCACTTAAATTTTTCTGTGCGAGCTCTGATTTATCTTATTTTATCGTGATGATCATTTCTCCCTATATAGGTGGGTGCCAACACGATGTTTTCGCAAAGGGGGCAGGAAACTGGTGACTGAAATGTCACGAGAAGATCACGTCACAACGAAAACCGCCTTTGTTTTAATGATTGCCACTACAATTGACGTATCATGTCTGCGGCACTATCGCTCCTATTTCGCGATAATACAAAAAGAGCTGCCCTTCTTTGAACTTTTTCGATGTCATCCGTTAGTCCCACCTGATGCGGATCCCACACTGCACAGCGATACTTCAGAATAGGGTGGACAGTCTCTTTAGTAGACCTGTTACACCTTCTAAGTGCACTCCAATGAATCGCAGTCTTTGGTTTGCTCTAACCACAACATCATATGTGTGAGCGTTCCAATTTAGATTTTTTGTAATAGAAATCCCTAAGTATTTAGTTGAATTTACAAAGTTCAGATATGTGTGACTTATCGCGTAATCGAAATGTAGAGGATTTAGTTTAGTACTCAAGTGAATAACTTCACATTTTTCTTTATTCAGGATCAATTTCCACTTTTCGCACCGTGCAGATATCTTATCTAAATCATTTTGCATCTCGTTTGAGTCATCTGATGACTTTACAAGACGGTAAATGATAGTATCATCTGCAAACAATGTAAGACGGCTACTCATATTGTCTCTTATGTCGTTGATATAGTTCAGGGATAATAGAGGGCCTATAACACTTCCTTGCGATACGCCGGATATTACTTCTGTTTTACTCGATGACTTTTACTACGAACTGTGACCTTTCTGACAGGAAATCACGAATCCGGTCGCACAGCTCAGGCGATATTCCAGTAGGCACGCAGTTTGATTAGTAGACATGACAGCCAAACTGACACGCAATAAAATTATCAGTCATTTATTTAAAGTGGGATACCCTATAAAGTCTTATAAGAGTATACATGCAAATATGAGTTATTACAATTACTGCGAATCTCAGTAGTTCCTGACCTGTCTTTTTACAGTCTGGAATCCTGTCTTTCTGTCAGCAAGTTAGAAAAGTTGCTGTGGGAAATTTCTGCGAAGGCGCGCAATATAGAGGCATCAATGAGATTCTTTCCGAGAGCCTTGAGCGAAGAGGTGGTCGGCGCGGCTGGTGGCCGAAGAAGTCAGGATCCGTCCATAGGCCCTAACAACCAGGAATGTCCAGGTGAAACTAGGAGAGTGTAAAACTTCAGGGTTGTGAGGAGCCTTAAGAACGCTTTTTAGGCAGTACGGATCTAATAGGTGGAGAAAAAACCAGATACTTTAAAAGCGAAGAACGACGGCGTAACGGAAAAGGAGCCTGCCATGTGGTCTTAATCAACGAACTATGATTGGTTCACAAAAATTATTTTGATCACTGGAAGAAAGGCTCGCATATGTGTAAATGCCTTCCCTCTCTCTGACCAGGATGGAAAATCACGGTATTGGTGGGAGAGAGCTTCAAACTACTGCCCCCCCCCCCCTTTTGAGACAGTTAACATAATTGGTTAAATCGAAACATGTAAGGGATGGGATTTTGGAAACATTGGTCGGTGCTCTAATTACTTACCATAATTGGCTAGAGAGTTTCTGATGCTGGGAGAGCCAGCATAATTTCTATAATAGTGAGCAGAGAACGCTTCATCTTAGGTGGCACCGAGAATGCTTCAACTTCGTGAGCTCAGTAGCCATCTTCGCTTCCAACTTTCAGAGTCTGTACTCTGTCGCAAAATGGATGCACATGCAATGGTTAGGCTCACAGACCATAGGCACCATTTCGGTCACCCACTACGGCAAAACTATGAGTATGGTGAAAATGTGCAGCAACTGCGCTCCCGACTCAGCAGCATTAGTGGCAGAACAACTGAGAGAAAATCTGGAATACATTTCACATAAATTTCCTCAGCTTGTTATAGTCTTAGGTGGAGATTTCAATTTACCAGATATAGACTGGGACACTCAAATGTTTAGGACGGGTGGTAGGGACACACCATCGAGTGACATTATACTGAGTGTACTATCCGAAAATTACCTCGAGCTATTAAACAGAGAACCGACTCGTGGAGATAACATCTTGGACCTACTGTTAACAAACAGACCCGAACTCTTCGACTCTGTAAGCGCAGAACAGGGAATCAGCATCCCTGAATATGGAAGTAAATAGGAATATAAAAAAAGGGAGGAAGGTTTATCTGTTTAGCAAGAGTAATAGGAGGCTGATTACAGACTACCTAACAGATCAGCTACGTGCCGAGTAAAACTGTGAGGGACGGGAAAAACCCACCGTGATTCAACAACAAAGTTAGGAAACTACTGCGAAAGCAAAGAGACCTTCACGGCAAGTTTAAACGCAGCCAAAACCTCTCAGACAAACAGAAGCTAAACGATGTCAAAGCTAGCGTAAGGAGGGCTATGCGTGAAGCGTTCAGTGAATTCGAAAGTAAAATTCAATGTACCGCCTTGACAGAAAATCCTAGCAACTTCTGGTCTTACGTTAAATCAGTAAGTGGCTCGAAACAGCATATCCAGACACTCTGGAATGATAATGACATCGAAACAGAGGATGACACACGTAAAGCTGAAATACTAAACACCTTTTTCCGAAGCTGTTTCACAGAGGAAGAGCGCACTGCAGTTGTTTCTCTAAATCCTCGCACAAACGAAAAACTGGCTGACATCGAAATAAGTGTCAAAGGAATAGAAAAGCAACTGGAATCACTCAACAGAGGAAAGTCCACTGGACCTAACGGGATACCAATTCGATTCTACTCAGAGTACACGAAAGAACTTGCCCCCCTTCTAACAGCCGTGTACCGCAAGTCTCTAGAGGAACGGAAGTTTCCAAACGATTGGAAAAGAGCACAGGTAGTCCCAGTCTTCAAGAAGGATCGTCGAGCAGATGCGCAAAACTATAGACCTATATCTCTAGCATCAATCTGTTGTAGAATTTTAGAACACGTTTTTTGCTCGCGTATCATGTCATTTCCGGAAACTCAGAATCTACTCTGCAGGAATCAACGTGAATTCCGGAAACAGCGATCGTGTGAGACTCAACTCGCTTTATTTGTTCATGAGACCCAAAAAATATTAGATACAGGCTCCCAGGTAGATGCTATTTTCCTTGACTTCCGGTAGGCGTTCTATACAGTTCCGCACTGTCGCCTGATAAACAAAGTAAGAGCCTACGGAATATCAGACCAGATGTGTGGCAGGATTGAAAAGTTTTTAGCAAACAGAACACAGCATGTTGCTCTCAATCGAGAGACGTCTACAGACGTTAAAGTAATATCTGGCGTGCCACATGGGAGTGTTATGGGACCATTGCTTTTCACAATATACATAAATGACCTAGTAGATAGTGTCGAAAGTTCCATGCGGCTTTTCGCGGATGATGCTGTAGTATACAGAGAAGTTACAGCATTAGAAAATTGCAGCGAAATGCAGGAAGATCTGCAGTGGATAGGCGCTTGGTGCAGGGAGTGGCAACTGACCCTTAACATAGACAAATGTAATGTATTGCGAATACATAGAAAGAAGGATCCTTTATTGTATGATTATATGATAGCGGAACAAACACTGGGAGCAGTTACTTCTGTAAAATATCTGGGAGTATGCGTGCGGAACGATTTGAAGTGGAATGATCATATAAAATTAATTGTTGGTAAGGCGGGTACCAGGTTGAGATTCATTGGGAGAGTCCTTAGAAAATGTAGTCCATCAACAAAGGAGGTGACTTACAAAACACTCGTTCAACCTATACTTGAGTATTGTTCATCAGTGTGGGATCCGTACCAGGTCGGGTTGACAGAGGAGATGGAGAAGATCCAAAGAAGAGTGGCGCGTTTCGTCACAGGGTTATTTGGTAAGCGTGATAGCGTTACGGAGATGTTTACCAAACTCAAGTAGCAGACTCTGAAAGAGAGGCGCTCTGCATCGTAGTGTAGCTTGCTGCCAGGTTTCGAGAGGGTGCGTCTCTGGATGAGGTATCGAATACATTGCTTCCACCTACTTATACCTCCCGAGGAGATCACGAATGTAAAATTAACGAGATTCGAGCGCGCACGGAGGCTTCCCGGCAGTCGTTCTTCCCGCGAACCATACGCGACTGGAACAGGAAAGGGAGGTAATGACAATGGCACGTGAAGTGCCCTCCGCCACACACCGTTGGGTGGCTTGCGGAGTATAAATGTAGACGCAGATGTGCTGATAGGACCGTTAACTTCCTTATTTCGAGATTGGTTTGGCTTAGCTAATCTACCGGTATGGCTTAAAATAGACGCCAGCATGACTTCAAACAGCGCGCCCTCCTCCCTCAGATGTGTAAATGAATAGTGAGAAAGAAAAATCCGGAAGAGTTCGAGGGAATGGACATCTCTTCTGAATAGCACATGTGAGGCATCCCAGATATGCTCAGTAATATTCATGTCTGGGGAGTTTGGTGGCCAGCGGAAGTGTTTTTTTATACAATTTATTTTTCTCGCAAGTGCGTTGTCATATATGGTTTAGTTTTGTTACAGCATGCATTACAGTATATTCCTTGTTTTGTTATACAAAAAGTTTAAGTAATGTTATTTTAGTGTAATATATGTTTTTGGTAAAAGCAAAGGAAATAATGAAAACAAAATAAATAATGAGAACAAAAGGCATAATAAAAACAAAAGACATGATAAAAACAAAAGGATAGTAGAAGGACACTATGTGAGAGTGTTATGTACATGAGAAGTATGAAGACATATAATTGAGATGTAATTTATAAGTAATTTGGTAGAATTTAGATGGGAAATATCAAAGTGATTTTCTTTATCGTTATACATATATTTCGGTAATCTGTTGTAGATAACAGATTCCGAGCGTAGCTGCTTTACAATGCTTTTTTGGTTATAATAGTATACATCTATAGGTGCTGTTGCGTCTCTTCCTTGCGTATTTTCAATTTTGGTTGAAGTTTTTAATTGGTAATTGATAATTGATCCTGAGAGGTGTTGGGTGTTGTCAGATGTCTGGTGTTGTTTAGATTGTTTGTTTGTTTCTTGAGTTGGTGTGTTGTGTGTGTGTGTGTGTGTGTGTGTGTGTGTGTGTGTGTGTGTGTGTTTGTGGTTAATCTGTTACTCTTTCATCTAGGTGAGTTGGTGTTGTTGTGTTTTCAGTTAGCGGTTGCAGGATTGGGACGAGGTCAGGGAATGTTTTGGCTGTGTTTTTGGATATTTTGCTTGAGGGTGCTATATATTTGTGCTTTGTACTTTGTAAAAATACTGTCCTAAAGCTAAGTTATGAGTGATGCTAAAGCCTTTTGTGCATTGTGCATCCCAGTATTAAAACTCCGGTTTAATAAAATCATGCATATTTCTAGAAATGCGTGATGGTTCTGTAATGAATAATTAAAAATGCGTCCTCTAGATTTCCAAGAGCGGGCAACCTACCCCCCCCCCCCCCCCCCCCCCTTCGCCGGCGTGTTTTGCCGAGCGGTTCTAGGCACTTCAGTCTGGAATCGCGTGACAGCTACGGTCGCAGGCTCGAATCCTGCCTGTGGCATGGATGTCCTTAGGTTAGTTAGGTTTAAGTAGTTCTAAGTTCTAGGGGGCTGATGACCTCCATCGGTAAGTCCCATAGTGCTCAGAGCTATTTGAATCAGCCCCACTCCCTCGCCCCACCGCGCTCGGACCCTTATCTTGCAGACTATGGCTAAGCGAACGTGTCAGAACACGAATACTACTTGTTTCAAACGTTTTCGCCTACGTTCGAGAAATCAGTCTTTGTTCTTCATTTTTCGTGAACGGTCTTTCCCTTTCTGTTTTGCCTTAACTCCTTGTCATTTGGTTATCCTGTTCTACCAGTGGACTCACGAACTGTGTCGGATTGGCAGTAGGTACAATCAGCTTATGAATGAACGATTTCTCGTACCTGGAAAATTCTTTGGGGACAGTAAGGACCGTAAGCTCATCCGCGTAGGGAAACCCTCGCACAAGTAACTGAAAAACAACCCACGTTTACCTCAATCTACAGTTTTCAAAGGTCTTAGTTTTCACGCTACTTCTTTCTTCGCAAGTTATCTGCTAAATTTGGAAATTACGCTGCCTGCCAAAAAAGGTGAATAGCCAGAAGGGGAGGGGTAAACGGAATGAAACTTCACAGTATATATGTGGTGACTGTTCTTTCGGACACATCCGAAATTACACCATCCAGCATCCGTATGAATTAAGGAACAAAGGAAATACAGACACTGGCTACGAGCGGGCATTGATTGAAATCTATGCGAAAAGCCGAAAATTTGTGATGGACCGGGATTCGAATCAGTCTCTCCTGCTTAGTAGGCAATTGCACTGACCACTAAGCCGTCTGGACACAGGGGTCATCTGAACTGCAAGGTCTACCCAAGCAAACCTCCCGTCAGACCCAAATCCTCGACTTATCAATACACTACTAATGTGCAAATAGTTCCCCTTGCCCGTGACTCGTGGCATTTTGTCGATTCCCTTTAAGAGTGCGCATCCGCACTGAAGAGAAGTACATCAGGCTCGAACTCTTAATGGGAATCGGAGAATGGAGGAGATGGAGAGAATGAGGACAGGCAAAAGTTAGTAAAGACCTTGCTGAAAACCCAAGGAAATTCTGGACTTAGGTAAAATCGGTAAGCGGGTCGAAGGCTTCCATCCAGTCACTCACTGATCAGTCTGGCCTGGCAACGGAAGACAGCAAAACTTAAGCTGAAATTTTAAATTTAGCATTTGAGAAACCTTTCATGCGGGAGGATCGCACAAACATACCGCCGTTTGAGTCTCGCACAGATTCCCGTATGGAGGACATAGTGCTAAAGATCCCTGGGGTTGTGAAGCAGCTGAATGGGTTGAAAATAAATATATCGCCAAGTACTGATGCGATTCCAATTCGGTTTTACAGAGAGTACTCTACTGCATTGGCTCCTTACTTAGCTTGCATTTATCGCGAATCTCTTGCCAACGTAAAGTCCCGAGGGACTGGAAAAAAAAGCGCAGGTGACGCCTGTGTATAAGAAGGGCAGAAGGACGGATTCTCAAAAACTACAGACCAATATCCTTAAAATCGGTTTGTTGCAGGATTCTCGAACGTATTCTCAGTTCGAATATAATGAATTTCCTGGAGACACAGAAGTTGCTGTCCACGCATCAGCTCGGCTTTAGAAAGCATCGCTCCTGCGAAACGCAACCCGCCCTTTTTTCAGTCTTGCGAACCATGGTTGAAGGGTATAAGACGGATGCCATATTCCTTGACTTCCGGAAAGCGTTTGACTCGGTGCCCCACTGAAGACCCCTAACTAAGCTATGAGCATATGGGATTGGTTCCCAAATATGAGAGTGGCTCGAAGACTTCTTAAGTAATAGAACCCAGTACGTTGTCCTCGATGGTGAGTGTTCATCGGAGGTGAGGGTATCATCTGGAGTGCCCCAAAGAAGTGTGGTAGGTCCACTGTTGTTTTCTATCTATATAAATGATCTTTTGGATAGGGTGGATAGCAATTTGCGGCTGTTTGCTGATGATGCTGTGTCGTCATTGAGTGACTGTAGGAGGATACAAGATGACTTGGACAGGATTTGTGATTGGTGTAAAGAATGGCAGCTAACTCTAAATATAGATAAATGTAAATTAATGCAGATGAATAGGAAAAAGAATCCGGTAATGTTTGAATACTGCATTAGTAGTGTAGCGCTTGACACAGTCACGTCGATGAAATATTTGGGCGTAACATTGCAGAGCGATATGAACTGGGACAAGCATGTAATGACAGTTGTGGGGAAGGCGGATAGTCGTCTTCGGTTCATTGGCAAAATTTGGGGAAGATGTGGTTCATCTGGAAATGATACCGCTTATAAAACACTAATACGACCTATTCTTGAGCACTGCTCGAGCGTTTGGGACCCCCATCAGGTCGGATTGACGGAGGACATAGAAGCAATTCAGAGGCGGGCTGCTAGATTTGTTACTGGTAGGTTTGAACATCACGCGAGTGTTACGGAAATGCTTCAGGAATTCGGGTGGGAGTCTCTAGAGGAATGGAGGCGTTCTTTTCGTGAATCGCTACTGAGGAAATTTAGAGAACCAGTATTTGAGGCTGACTGCAGTACAATTTTACTGCCGCGAACTTACATTTCGCGGAAAGACCACAAAGATAAGATAAGAGAGATTAGGGCTCGTATAGAGACATATAGGCAGTCATTTTTCCCTCGTTCTGTTTGGGAGTGGAACAGGGAGAGAAGATGCTAGTTGTGGTACGGGGTACCCTCCGCCACGCACCGTATGGTGAATTGCGGAGTATGTATGTAGATGTAGGGGGTAGCGAATCGACGAAATGCCACGAGCAATGAGGATAATGGGCAAGAGGCAACCCTGGTAGGCACAAAATTTAACTTTCCCCATTGACTTCAATCAATCAATGCTCGCCTGCAGCCAATGTCTACATATCCTTTGCGTCTTGAAACTTGACGAATTGAGAGGGCATGTGAAGTCATTTCATTGATTAGAAAATTGACTAAAATTTATAAATAACTTGACAGTATGAACCGACTAGTCGGTATGACGCTGCTACCTCTCTGGCCTGGATGTAAGCACTGATTCGGCTGGGAAGTTCCCATCATCTCCTGAAACATGCTGGCGTGCAGCAGTTGTAAATGGTACCTGATATCCCGGATACTGGCACTAGGATGTGGTTGGCATCGGAGCAGCCCCAAACATGTTGTATGGGGGGCAGATCTGGGGATCTTCCTACCCCACGGGAGTACCTCAAGATCATTCAGATAGTTCACTGACACACGTGACATGTGTGGACGATCATTGTCCAGTTGAAAAATGGCACCACGGTACTGCTGATGAGAGGTAACACATGATGCAGGATGTCCATGACCTACTGTTATGGTGTCAGAGTTTCCACAGTCACTACCTGGCGTAATACACGATGACTACTCCATCACGACCAAAGAAATATCACCGGTGTGCCATTTATGTTCAGGAGCTAACATCAGCCTTTGCATGGCACGGTAATTATCTAGTCTGGGTGCTGCTAGTCTCTGACCAATGGTGCGAGATGACACAAAATATTGCAGAGAGTTCACCACTTGTTCTCGGCAGGTAGACGCAGATATGAAGGGGGTACGACGGACCTGTGGCAGAAACCGGCGATCCTCCCGTGTGGTAGTCAGATCTGGTCGCTCTTATCCCACATGTCGAGTATAGTTTCCCTCATGCTTCCATGCAATCGAACGTCGGGTCACTGTTGAAACGCCCCCTTCGAAAAATTATTGAATTACTGTGCTGATGAAACTCTTACGTTATTTGATTTTCAAACAGCTGAGCAAAACTGAACGTACTCAGACATTTCTCTCTTTACTTATTCTGATCAACACTAAACTGACACACAATATTTTTAGCGCAACGCAGTCTGACTTTCTATAATCCCTACAAAAGAATGGCCCTGACTAACAATAACCTATACCTTTCATGAATCACTTACTTCTCAAAAATCTTCGTTACTAGAACTACTGCAATACAGCGAGCGCCAATACTGCCAGCTAAACAAAAGATTCTACCTACTGACAGTGCTAACTACTGATTGGCATAGTTAACAAATGAAAGATTTCGATAGAGAACAAACAATGCATTTACCTTAATAATGTTCAAAAGTCGTCATACATGTATCAGTTCATGACATCCAGTATTACAAATTTGCTCTTTCTGATGGATACAAGTTCGCTCTCAACATTCTGCCATCTCTCTCCCCACATCCACCACTGCTGGCGGCTCACATCCACTGCGCAACGCTACGCGCTGTTCACATCCAACTGCCCAACACTACAATAGCGAATATTCACAAATTTACTCTTTCTGATGGGCATACGTCCAGATCGTCCGCTCTCAAAATTCTGCTATCTCTCCCCCCACATCCACCACTGCTGTCGGCTCACCTCCAACTGTGCAAAGCTACGCGCTGTTCACATCCAACTGCCCAACACTACAATAGCAAATATTCCAACAATGCAAACCAGCCATGGACTTCACACAGCACAGTCAGTGATTTTCATATAGAGCACTACGTGGCGTTACCAACATAAAAACCTAAACGGCCTACTCACACCTAAACAGCCTACCTACACTGTTACACCTGAATGACCCAAATATCCGGATATTTAACGATTTGACCAGCTGCCCAAATGGAGACCCACAATGACCCACAATGAGGGCGCTTTCAAACTCTGTCAGTTGTTGATAACGCTGTCTCATGCGAGTAAGTGGCATCTTCGTGTCATTCGTAGCGATCACTCAATATCTGACGCTGTTCAAACGACTAACATGTCGTACCAAGCCTGGTAACAACACTAAACACGAACAACACATTCGCAATCTGATGCTCGTTCTATCCGTCACAAAAAATCCCCGGCATCGTTGACCGAGCGGTTCTAGACCGTTCAGTCCGTAACCTCGCGACTGCTACGGTCGCAAGTTTGAATTCTGCCTCTGGCATGGATGTATGTGATGTCCTTAGGTTAGTTAGGGTGAAGTAGTTGTAAGTTCTAGGGGACTGATAACCTCAGATGTTAAGTCCCATAGCGCTCAGAGCCATTTTTGAACAGAAAATCGCAGCTCTTATCATTTACATATCCTTCGCTGGGGGAGGGAGGTCAAAGGGGGGGGGGGAGGGGGGCGCAGCTCGCATACCTCATGCTCTGCCTCCCCACTGACTCCGTGCCTGGACTCAGACGATGTGGGAACGTAAAAGCAAGTGCAGTATGCCACGTCTGTTTCGGAGGGAACAATGCCAGCGTATGAAGGAATTCGACAGGTAAGAATGATCAGTCATATCTTGTCCCGTAACTTGGATGGAAGAGGGTCGTACGCAGCAACTAGCAAGTACCGGACATCACAATGTGACAACAACAGGGGATGATAACTATCTAGTCCTCATTACCCGGGTTCCCGGGTTCGATTCCCGGCGGGGTCAGGGATTTTCTCTGCCTCGTAATGACTGGGTGTTGTGTGATATCCTTAGGTTAGTTAGGTTTAAGTAGTTCTAAGTTCTAGGGGACTGATGATCATAGATGTTAAGTCCCATAGTGCTCAGAGCCATTCGAACCATTTTTGAACCTCATTACCGTAGCGATCTGTACGATTTCGTCCAAAGAGTTGGTTCGACACTCCGACACCTATCTCTTGTGGATTGACCACATTTGTATTCTTGTGTTGTAATTTCTCTGGACTTGCAGTGGATGCGTTTTTGTGTACCAACTGCCGCAGTATTGAGCTGTTATCTCAGCTGACAGTTATCACGTGTTGCACGCGTGCTTATATCAGAAAATCCTGAGTTGCTCGACAAGCGTCATACTTATCACGTACTTGGGAAATCGAACAGGCGATTTGCAAGTTCTGATCGAGCAGATAGCGAGGATTATCTGACACAATAGACACAGCAAAGCCACGGACACGAGATAAGAAGGCACTCCTTATCCGGAATCTGTGTTTGTGCAACATTAAATGACAGCCACCAGTATTACTTTATTGTTCGATAAGTAATCTCAGATAGTACATGATCTGTGGAAAATTAGTCGACAAGATAAAGAGACAGAAATACGGATGCTACGTAAATCCACCAACTGCATTCGTGTTTCACCTGCTTTTTAAAGCACGAGTCAGGGACAATTCAGAGTCATTCAAAGGATTAGTTACAGTTTGGAGATGTATGTGACGTGTTGGCAGTTGAGCTACGTTCTGTGTCTGCAAGCAATCCCCGTCAGTATAAGCTAGAGAATTTGAGCCCTTAATCTGCCCAACCGTTTCTCTAACAAGTGGAATCCAAGCAAAGAGATAGCGTTCTCTATGGCGTCATATTCGATCCTATTTACCGCTGTGAAACCAGTTGTGAATTATTGCAGTGATTTATCGACGTTAATTATATAAATGCAGGTGAATAGGACGGACCATACGACACTCTTATCAACCGAGAAAAGCCCAAATTGGACCAGGTAACTGAAATACGAGGTGTTTCAAAAACATTAATCCGATTTCGCAAAACTTCATCTTCTACATTAGTGATCGTCAAACTGCGGCCCGAGCGCCGCATGCGGTCAAAATTAAGTATTCGAGCGGTCCGCGATTCTTATCCGTATTTCAAATAAACTAGCTGCTAGCCGCTGCTTCGCTCGTTTATCAGTAGTTTTGTTATGATGAGTGATGGTGAGTAAGCAAGCTACTAATTTTACGATATGTATGTGTATATAGAGGTGTTGAGACGTATGTATAAAAATGTATGCAGTGCCGATACGTAGGTACATAATGAATGTGTTTCCATTATTTTGCTGCACGTGGAACCTGAAAGAATACATTACATTTTCTAATTATATTAAAAAAATTTCTCGATTCTCTATATTTGTGCAGAAGTAGAGCTTAAGGGATTTCTCTTACTTACCTAGTACTGGATGTGAGATCTTGCCACCGGAGCAACACGTACCAACTTTTAATTCCTTACACTTTACTTCATTATGGTGCCTATATTTTTGACCCATCCCCCAACTATCATTAATTTATGATTAACATGGTCAGTTAACAGATCATAATCAAAAAGAGCCTCACCAAAAGCTCCACGCTTGACATCTAATGACACGACTCTCTGCCATACAGCCATTAAATGACACTGCCATTTTTAGTCTTCAAGGATCTAGGAACTTGTAAAAGACCTGTGACTCTCAAAAAAGCGACGGGCTTGTGACTCTTCTAATGTCAGTGTAGCTCTTAAGACCACGTGACGTTCTGCGTCCGAGTTCGGCGGGCATGAGATTGCTCTGAGATTTGTTGGATTCCAGTAATTTCCGCAACTTGAGCTCCTTTACAACTATGCGCTGAACCAGACTTCCGTTTGCGAGGCTTATACACTGAAGAGCCAAAGAAACTGGTACACCTGCTTAATACCGTGTAGGTTCACCGCGAGCACGCAGAGCCGCAACAGTGGATTCAACTAATCTGAAGTAGTGCTAGAGGGAATTGATACCACGAATCCTGCAGGGCTATCCATAAATCCGTAAGAGTACAGGTAATGAAGATCTTCTCTGAACAGCGCGTTTCAAGGCATGCAAGATATGCTCACTAATGTTCACGTCTGGGGAATTTGGTGGCCAGCAGAAGTGTTTAAACTCAGAAGAGTGTTCCTGGAACCACTATGTAGCAATTCCGGACGTGCTGGATGTCGCATTGTCATGATGGATTTGCCCCAGTCGGTTGGAATGTACAATGGACACGAATGGATGAAGGTGATCCGACAGGATGCTTACGGACGTGTCACCTGTCAGAATCGTATCTAGATCCACACCACTACAGAGCCTCCACTAGCTTGAACAGTCTCCTGCTGACATGCAGGGTCCATGGATTCATGAGATTGTCTCCATATCTGTACACGTCCATCCACTCTCGTTCTTGCAGATCTTTTTTCGGTCGCAGCGAAGTCGGAGATTTGATGTCTTACCGGATTCCTGAAATCGACGGTATAGTTGTGGGAAAATCCCCACTTCTTCGCTACCTCGGAGATGCTGTGTCCCATCGTTCGTGCGCCGACTATAACACTACGTTCAACTCAAAGATTGATAACCCGCCATTGTAGCAGCAGTAACCGATCTGCCGGCCGCGGTGGCCGAGCGGTTCTACGCCCTTCAGTCTGGAAATTCTCTACTGCTACGGTCGCAGGTTCGAATCCTGCCTCGTGCATGGATGTGTGTGATCCTTAGGTTAGTTAGGATTAAGTAATTCTAAGTCTAGGGGACTGATGACCTCATATGTAAAGTTCCATAGTCCTTAGAGCCATTTGAACCATCTGAAGTAACCGATCTAACAACTGCGCCAGACACTTGTTGTCTTATACAGGAGTTGTCCAACGCAGCGCCGTATTCTGACTGTTTACGTATCTCTGTATTTGAATACGCCTGCCTGTATCAGTTTCTTTGTCGCTTCAGTGTAGTAACAGTTGTGAGTATGGTACTCGAGCTTACAGCTGTATTTCCACAAAAACTCTCCTACCATATCAGGTGATGTAGAAACTCAATATCATAAACCATGCGCACAATAATATTGGATTTGCAGTGTCACAGAGTAATCTATAGACACTAAGATTCGCCGATCATCGCGCCAGCGTCTTCTGCATGCCGCTCACGTGTAGAATATTTAACAATGTTAATAGTACGAGTACTTAAAAAGATACAACTTTCTGAAGTAGCCTATGGTCTTCCTCAGGGTTAAAGTTATCTCTATATCAAATATCATTGGTATAGCTTCAGCAAAGAGTAGCGAAAACGTAACAGAATGAGTCACTTTCGCAGTTAATAATACAGGTATTGGCATGGATGTATGGATTAAACACATTGAGAATTGAATATGCGTTACATTGATTACGTTGAATCGTATCACATAGAACATATCAACTAATAAAAGCATTTTCACCAATGTGATGAAATTCAAAAGTGAGAGATATTTTAGTTCTACGTGACGATGCTTTGCTGAGTGTATTTATATGTTTTGACGATGCTATTACGGCTTTATCACATTAGGAAATGGTTTAGAATAGATGTGAAGATGGAGGAATTTATATTGTGACCGAAGACTGGAATAAAAAGCATTTGAAAGAATAAATAGCTTTTACAAAGAGTAAATATTTTTCCTTAATTTGCGCAATATTCTTTAAATCAATAAATATATTGTAAAGTAGCCACCTTCTCCATCAGTGTTCAAGCTATCTCACGCCAGATTTCATTGACATCGGTTCAGCGGTTTAGTTGTGAAAATGTAACATACAGAGTTACTTTCGCATTTATAATGTTAGCATGGAAGTATGGAATAAACACATTGAGGTTTGTATAAGCATTGCACGAGGGCTATTCGGGAAGTAAGGAACGACAGATCGCGAAATGGAAACCAGAGTAAAATCAAAACTGTTTTAATTGCAACAGTTAGCTTCAATTTCCAGCTACTTATCTCCATAGTCGCCGATACGACTCAGACGTCTGTCGTAGCGTTGTACCAACTTCCCAATACCATCGTTATAGAAGGCAGCTGCCAATTCTCTACGCAGGCCTACAGCTCGTTGTCTGTGCCAGAATGTTATCTTCATAGCCAACAGTTCCTGTGAGCAGAGATGAAACTCAAAGGGAGACAATTACGGGCTGTATTGTGGCTAATCAAACATTTCCAAAGAAAACGTTGCAGGAGCATCTTCATTGCCCCTGCAGAATGCGGCTAAGAACTCTCTTGAAGAAGAAAACGCACGACAGTTATGTAATGTTGGCTGCATAGCTTCAGGCGAAATTTCTCACCAGGCCCTCGTACTTGGCGGGAAACACTATTGTTCTAGGTATCTTAATGTGCTCCCTGTGTGCTCATAATTAAAAAGAACGATCGACGGGCATAATAAAGACACTGCCCAACACACCTCTGCAAAACTTCATCGTATTTTCACTGTGGTTTCCATTTCACGACCTATCGTTCCTTACTTTCCGAATAACCCTCGTATTACCGCTGTTGCCCAGGGCTGCGCTCAATAATGAACGACAATAATGAACAGAACAGTTAAATCAATGATCTTTGATACATAATCACAGATAAGGTTAAGTGGAGCGACCACAAGGGAAGAACAGTCACTTTCCTCTTCCTCGGAACTGCTACTGGCGCCGACTGGAATTACCATCTCTTCAATCTGTTCTTCCAGCAGTCCTTGGCGAATCCACGTCTCCTCAACTATTAAACGCATAAACACAGTTGACAGTCAACGCTATGCCCGATGGGAGGGACTGTATACGGCAAATACCTTTACAATCGCTCCCAGCAGCCACCGCGACGAGCGTCAACTTTGTTTGCGGATCCAGTACCTTCTTCGTATGACTGACAACTCGAAACCAGTCCTGAAAGTTAGCACTTGCAATGGCTTCTACAGTCAGCGTTTCAACGTGATTGAGCGCAAACTTCTTGGTGTGTTTTTGCCACACTACCTTTCACCTGCGCCCATATATTCTGCGCGTTTCCCGCACCGTCCCATATGCTCCTCGGAGTATGGGACCTCATCATCATCATATATTCTCAATAGGATTAAAGTGAGTGATATGGAGGAAAACTGATTACACAATGCCCTTTATCGGTAGCCAGTTCGTCGACCTGATAGCGTGAAGTTTTTGGCTTGTGAAGTGCTGCAAGTTTCATTAACCCTGCCTTATTCATGCCAGGTTCAACGTTTCTTTGCACCCACAGCAAAATATGTACTTTCCTCCACTGCAATGTCGGAGCGTCATCTATCACAGCAGATTGGTATGGCACATTGTCCATTACTATTGTCGTATTTGGAGGAATCTTCTGCAGCACAACATCAGAAAACCACTCTACGAAAACTGTTGCATTCATTTCCTCATGATAGTCACCTTGTTTCCTGGAACGGAGCAGCAATAAACAGTTTGGAATGAAACCACGAGCAGAGCCAGCGTGGAGGACAATTATCCCGCCATCATTGCCTATCGGCGCTTTCGTCGTTCCTTGTGCTGTGCGATCCGTGCACCCCTTCGTCAACGTGTGACGCGCATTACCTGCGTCTCGTCCAACCAGACAATCTCTTCGAACGAAACATTGCCCACTGCACGCAGATATCTACCTCTGCACGCCACTATGTCGCTTCTCTCGGCGATAAATGTCCGAGACTAACACTTTTAGAGCCGGAAACAAAGTTCGTGTAAACAATTTCGAAGTGACGAGCTACTCCCATTGAACAGCTCTGCTTCTTTGGGGCTGAAAACAAGTGTATTTAAAGTAGGATATTCCTTGCGCTGATAATAAGCGTACACATGTCTCTGAATTTCATCCTACTGCATTGCGTCCATTTTCGTTACCTGTCTGTCATAAAATCTTTTCTTGCCTGGAGTTTCTAATAAAGAATGAACTGGTATTGTTTCTTCGCTCGCGTCTTCCATTCTTTCCTTCTCCTTGCCAGTTTTCAGCACCGTTGATCGATTAATTTTAAGTGCACCGCTCTTGTAACATGTAAAATCGGACCGCCTTTATTGCACTCGAATTCAAAATAACTGCGAACAGAGCACAAAAATTCGCGACTTTGGGCACGGATCGGAATTTCCTTTCCACAGCTCGTTATCTTTGCAGTCGGTGAGTGTGCTCTTGGACGACCACTTTTTACTTCCAATCTCGTGTTCAGGCATGCTGCACTGTTGTTATCAACGCAACGTCAACACAAAGACACTCGTTCACACCACCTGAGCACTGCAGAACACTTAAAGGACAAAATATAATGCTTCGCAGAGAGAGCTAACGAACGCAGAAGCAACTGAAGCGGTACACCACGTGGTACTGTTTACCCTCGGCGTGGCAACACGAGTGCTTAACCAACCGAGCAGCTGGCAGTGTGGTAGGGAAAGCCTGCTCGCCATTGGTGTTACCTGGGCAACGGCGTCACGCCCCCTCCGCCGAGCCAAAAGTTGCAATTAATTTTAAATGCACTTATATAGTGCGTGCTATTTGAGTGGTAATTTATGGTATCGGAATCGTCCGATTTTCAGGGATGAACTATTAGTTTGCGGTTTCGAACTCAAAGAGGTAATTGGGTAGTTTACGTTATTGGATAGAGTGCTGTATTGATGCATGGAACAGTTGTGGTTTGGATGTGGCACTATCAGAAATATTCACAGATTTTGTTTGGCTTGCCTTCAAGTTGTTGCCTGAAAGAAATTGAAATCACACCTTAGCCTGATTTGATTGTTTGAAAGTTAACACAACTCAAGGGACCACCAATATAAAGTGCGTAGCAATACTGAGACTTGTAAGTTAATAAAAGTCGAGTTTCTATTTAAATATTTCACTAAGGATTATAAAGGGACGCTTATCGCCAACGCCCGAAGAGGTTTAGCTTTGTAATTTTTGAATGAATGTTAATGTAAAGTTATGGTCCAAATAGCGGTGGCATTTAGGATTTTTGTTTGGCTTTTGTTGTTTTGCTCTTATGGTGGGAATGGGCGTTAAGCTTTGAACACAGAACTCGTACTTTAAACTGTACGAAAATCTGTAGTAGTTAGAGTTTATTTAATAAAAGGGCTGCTACGCTGGCCGATAGATAATTAAATCTGGCCTTATTATTTTGCGATGTTATATGTTAATGATTGGTACTAATCAATTCGGTATGAATAATAGAATGGTTTATTTTGACGAATAAATACGAAAATATAAAGAGAGTGTTTATCTTTGGACAACAAAGATAATGATTTCGTTTGATAATTAACTGACGGTATTCAGTCTGCTTAAACGTTATTACTGCGTATTTTATTTGAAAATAGAATTAGTGAGAGTGTTTTGAGATAGCTGTAAGAATTATTACAATGTCTGTCAACGCTGACATACAGTATTAATACGGTGACAGTTAGGAGCTTAAAATCAAAAACAACGATTCAAAGATAACGATTGACTGTTTTAAGTAACTGAATAACTGATACTTTGATGGAATTAGAAAAGTGGCGCACACCGTTAGCAGTGGAAAGCTCTTTTTTACAGGCCGCCACAGTATGGTTTCCACTTTACAATGTAAGTTTACGAAACGACAAAGGCTGCTAGTCATACAAAAGAATACTATCGGTATGATTTGGAATTTTTTGTACATTTGCCCCATTGACGTACCGCACCGGTTACTTTATGATAACAATAGATGTACAGTACTCTACACATGTCTTATGAAGTTCCTTGCCCACTCTACATCACACTTTCTCTGTCAAATCTCACCTACAGTAGCCTTGAATCTTGCACTTGTATAAAATGTTATGTTTTTCGACTTTCCGTACAAAGCCAAGGCTCAGAACCCGTTCGTTCATCTTCGAATTAAACCGGTACGGAGTTGTGATCGGGGATAGGACGCAAATCAGAAACCTCGGCAGTGCGGCCGCCGAGTCGCTGTCAGCTGGTTGGCACAGCATTGCAAATGATTTTCTAGTGAGTCACCCTGCAGTCTAAGCACTACCAAATACACAGGGAGTGATTCGGAAGCGACCAGTTACCAACTCGCGTCGGCAACGCGTTTAATTTGAATCGCACCGAGCGCGAAGGGCCTGATTCGCTCACCCGTACATTACCAGATGTGCGTCGAGCAGAGGTGGGGATAACTCATCAACAAAAGGCGCTATGCCTTCTCGATTTCAACTGACATTATTTAGTTTCAGCTGTACGTCGCGATTTTCGTCGAGAGTGACACATGCAAATCAAACCATGAGACTAGGGCAGCAACAGTTTCAAGTCACTGGTTGTTTATGCTTGGGAAATGCACAAGTCGCTTTGCGTGCTTATTTAAGACGCTCAGCACACCAACCGAAAGCAGGAAGGAACGAAGATTCAGATTTAACGTCCCGTCAACAACTAGTTCAAGAGAGAGGGAACACAAACTCTGATTGTTTCAAGGATGTGTAAGAAAATCGGCGGGGCCCTTTCAAAGGAACCATCCCGGCATTTGCCTAGGGTGATTTAGGGAGGAAATCACGGAAAACCTAAATCGGGATTGTCGGACGCAGATTTGAATGTCGTCCTCCCGAAAGCGAGTCAAGTGTGCTATCCATTGATTCAACCGAGTTTTGCACGTAGATCACAAAAGTTTACCGACTGCTCTTCATGCGTCTTTTTGGAGTGTTCTGCGGTGACGATGCATTTCAAACCAAACAGGACTTTATGGCTACAAATGCTTAGTGATAAACAGCAACGTGTAGCGTTTTGCAAATTCATTCTTGACGTGGAGGTGGAGCATGATATATATATATATATATTTTTACAGTTTACTGTTCTATGATGAGGCTACGTTCCATTAAAGTAGAAAAGTGGCGGAGAGATGGAGCCTCTCCACGCCCACACCAGCATGGTGGCCAACATAAAAAGTTCTACTGATACCTCTGCAATATGGTTGGTATTCGAATCCAGGAGGCACAAGATGCGGATCTTTGTTGTCCGTATGTCTGGTTATGATCACCCACTAATACTGTCCCATCGAGAAGAGAGTAGACAGAAGGCGATTGAGGGGTAGCGTTTATAAGGACAGAGGTAAAAAAGGGCCGCGGGAAAAAGAAACCTGTGCAACAGCCTGGCCAGGTAGTTGGGCTTCAAACGGATTCGTTCCAGCACCGACGCCTCATGCTTGGTTGTTGGGAAATGTTAGCCGACAGGTGTTAGCGTTGTAGCTGGTCTCCGACAAAATCTCCTCGACCAGCTGCAGCGTCAGCGTACCGCAATATACCAAGTCTGTTTCACTATTAAATTAGCCGCTCGTTGTGTGGATCCGTGTGGACTTTGTTTGTGTCTTGTGTGTTCGGCTTCCTTGCTTGTGGCGACTAGTTGGCTGTATTAGTGCAGCTGGCGGTGTCAGTCAGATTTGCTGTTACACAGGGGTTCGCCGAAATACACTACTGTCCATTAAAATCGCTACACCAAGAAGAAATGTCGATGATAAACGGCTATTCATTGGACAAATATATTATACTAGAACTGACATGTGATTACATTTTCGCGCAATTTGGGTGCGTAGATCGTGAGAAATCAGCACCAAGAACAACCACATCTGGCCGTAATAACGGCCTTGATACGCCTGGGCACTGAGTCAAACAGAGCCTGGATGGAGTGTACAGGTACAGCTGCCCACGCAGCTTCAACACGATACCACAGTTCATCAAGAATAGTGACTGGCGTATTGTGATGAGCCTGTTGCTCGGCCACCATTGACCAGACGTTATCAGTTGGTGAGAGATCTGGAGAATGTGCTGGCCAGGGCAACAGTCGAACATTTTCTGTATACAGAAAGTCCTGTACTGGACCTGCAACTTTCGGTCGTGCATTATCCTGCTGAAATGTAGGGTTTCGCAGGGATCGATGAAGGGTAGAGCCACAGGTGGTAACAAAAATTAGTTCAAATGGCTCTGAGCACTATGGGACTTAACTGCTGAGGTCATCAGTCCCCTAGAACATAGAACTCCTTAAACCTAACTAACTTAAGGACATACCACACACATCCATACCCGAGGCAGGAATCGAACCTGCGACCGTAGCGGTCACGCGGTTCCAGACTGAAGCGCCTAGAATCGCTCGGCCACTCCGTCCGGCGGGTCGTAACACATCTGTAATGTAACGTCCACTGTTCAAAGTGCCGTCAATGCGAACAAGAGGTGACTGGAACGTGTAACCAATGGAACCCCATACCATCACGCCGGGTGATAACCAGTATGGCGATGACGAATACACGCTTCCTTCGTGCGTTCACCGTGACGTCGCCAAACACGGATGCGACCATCATGGTGCTGTAAACAGAATCTGGATTCATCCGGAAAAATGACGTTTTTGCCATTCCCGCATCCAGGTTCGTCATTGAGTACACCATCACAGGCGCTCCTGTCTGTGATGCAACGTCAAGGGTAACCGCAACCATGGTCTCCGAGCTGATAGTCCATGCTGCTGCAAACGTCGTCTACTGTTCGTGCAGCTGTTTGTTGTCTTGCAAACGTCCCCATCTGTCGACTCAGGGATCGAAACGTGGCTGCACGATCCGTTACAGCTATGCGGATAAGATGCCTGTAATCTCGACTGCTATTGATACTAGGCCGTTGGGATCCAGCACGGCGTTCCATACTACTCTCCTGAACACACCGATTCCATATTCTGCTAACAGTCATTGGATCTCGACCAACGAGAGCAACAGTGTCGCGATATGATAAACCGCAATCGCGATAGGCTACAATCCGACCTTTATCAAAGGCGGAAACGTGGTGGTACGCAATTCTCCTTCTTCCACGAGGCATCACAACAATGTTTCACCAGGCAACGCTGGTCAAGTGCTGTTTGTGTATGATAAATCGAATGGAAGCTTTCCTCATGTCAGCACGTTGTAGGTGTCGCCACCGGCGCCACCCTTGTGTGAATGCTCTGAAAAGCTAATCATTTGCATATCACAGCATCTTCTTCCTGTCGGTTAAATTTTGCGTTTGTAGCACTTCATCTTCGTGGTGAAGCAATTTTAATGGCCAGTAATGTAGCATTGTGCGTGTACTTCATTTAAGCTTTCCGTAGGCGAATAATTTTCCCTGGAATAACTATTTTTGGGCGACTGCGCCTCCATTTGTGGTTATACTCGTAGTTCACCAGATTCAGGGAGAAGGGGTTGTTCCAGTGTCTCGAGTTCTTGTTTAAAGTTGTGTCATGAGTTTTTGAATACCTCCACGAGAGTCTTATTATGTAAATTGGTGATTCGCGTGTATCTCGCAGCATTACTTATCATCTGTATGGCCTGCTGGCAGTGCAGACACGCTGGAGATGCATAACCAAAGAACAAGTTTTTGTAAGTGTAAATTAATTCCCTCTTTAGCGCAAAAGTTTTTCACTGAGTAGCCAGATGCGTAGCTCACTGACGCACCAGCCCATAGGTGACACATCAGGAGGGTAGCAAGCTGCTTATCTAGGATTGTCTGCTTTTGTAGTTCACTCCTTCAGTTAATCTCACAATGATGGCTAGGATGTGTTCATGCTGAGTGCGGACGCAGGGAGCTGGCCGCAGTTCGCGAACAGCTGAATGTGCTCTTGGCTACGGTCAATCACCTTCAGGCTGCTGCCTCGGGGTGTAGTGGTGGCGGAGAATCTCGCGCGTAGGATGGGACACATCAGGTGTCACTTTTGCCCACGGGCTGTGCTTCCGAGGCACCTCCTAGTTCACCTGACGGTGCGGATACACCCTCACAGCAGAGTGACTGGTGGGCGGTAACGCGTTCACGTCGCTCGAGGCGCAGGGCCAATGTGGAGACTGGCCTCGCCCATTCACCATGTGAGTGGACAGGTGGCCTCGCATTCAGCAGGGTCCGAGCAGAAACACGGGGGAAGGGTTTACTGGTTACTGGGAGCTCCAAAGTTAAGCGCGTTTTGGAGCCCCTCCTGCAGATAGCGATCAGGGTTGGAAAGAAAGCCGTTGTGCACTCGGTATGTCTGCCTGGGAGCCTCATCCGAGATGTAGAGGCGGCCTTACCTGTGGCTATCGAGCGTGCAGGGCGCAGTCGTCTGCATGTTGTAGCTCACGTCGGCACCAACGACGCCCGTCGCATGGGTTCTGCGCGATCCTCAGCTCCTACAGGCGGCTGGGGGAGGCTGTGAAGACTGTTGGCTGGCCTCGCGTGCGGGTTGCAAGTAGAGCTCGCAGTTTGCAGCATCGTTTCTATTTCTAGAGTTGCATTATCGTGTGAGATTTGTAGCACTCCCCTTGATAGGTCACGGGTGCATTACACAAAGGAAGCAGCTACTCGGGTAGCAGAGTACTTGTGAACTGCGCATGAGGGTTTTTTAGGCTAGGTGGTAGTTTGAGGTGCGCTGATGAACTCTCGCCAGTCGATATGCAGCAAGGGAAGTCAAACTGCGTTCAGAATAAAGACACGTCGCCCATGACAATTTTATCAGTAGTCTGTCGAAGTATTCGTAATAAAGTTCCTGAATTTACTGCCCTCCAGGAAAGTTCTCGCACTCAAATTATTATTAGGACCGAAAGCTGGCTGAAACCCGAAGTGGTAAGCTCCGAGATATTTAGATAGTCGTAGAACGAATATCGGAGACACAGATTAGAGACATAGGAGAGGCAGTGTTCATTGCAGTCGACAAAAATATTCTCTCCATAGAGGTCGAAGTTGAATTTGACATTGAAGTCATCTGGTCGAGTATAGCAGGTGTAGTAACAGGTGTAGATGAAACCAAGCTAATTGTTGGACGTTTTTACCGGCCATTCAATTCTGCTGTGGCAGTTCTAGAGACATTCAAAGGAAGGTTAGGAGCGCGTAAATACTGACGATTGTCTTGAGCATCTAACTCGGCAGCAATGGAAATATCTTAGACTCGGTAACTACAAATAGGCCAGACCTTATCGAAAATGTTAGTATAGAAACGGGGATTAACGATCATGATGTCATTATAGCAAATATGGTTACGAACGTAAATAATTCAGTCAAGAAGATTAGGAGAGTGTTTCTGCTAGACAGAGCAGGTAAGCAGTCATTAACAAAAAATGGCTTTAAGTACTATGGGACTTAACATCTGAGGTCATCAGTCCCCTAGACTTAGAATTGCTTAAGGCTAACTAACCTCAGGACATCACATATATCCATGCCGGGGGCACGATTCGAACCTGCGACCGTAGCAGCAGCGCGGTTCCGGACTGAAGCGCCTACAACCACTCGGCCACAGCGGCCTGTCAGTCATTAACATCTCACGTAGACAGTGAACCGGCATCACGTAGTTCCAGTAAGATGGGCGCAGAATAATTATGGTCAAACTTTAAGCAGATTGTAAATCGTGGTCTGGTAAGGTATGTGCCTAGTAAGTGAATAAAGGATGGAAAAGACCCACCATGGTTTAATAACGAAATTCGGCGGATGTTGAGGAAGCGGAGGCTGTTGCACTCTCGGTTCAAAAGCTGATGCATAAACGACGAAAAGCGAAGGGTAGAAGAGATTCGTGAGTCTGTGAAAAGATTTATGCGCGAAGCATGCAACAATTACCATCGTTATATCTTAGCAAAAGATCTGACAGAGAATCCGAGAAAATTCTGGTCGTATGTAAAATCGCTAAGCGGGTCTGAGGCTTCTATTCAGTTCCTTGTTGACCAGTCTGCTGTGGCAGTTGAAGATAGCAAAACGAAAGCCAAAGTTTTAAATTTCACGTTCAACAAATCGTTCACACAGCAAAATCGTACAAACACATCGTCGTTCGCCCATCGGACACACCCCGTATGGCGACGTAATGATAAGCGTACCTGGCGTAGTGAAACAACTGGAAGATTTGAAAGCAAATTAATCACCAGATCCGGATGGAATCCCAGTTAGATTTTACAAAGAGTACTCTACGACATTGGCCCCTTATTTAGCTTCCATTTATCATGAATCTCTCGCCCAGCACAAAGCCCCAATTGAGTGGAAAAAAGCGCGGTGATTCAAGCGTATAAGAAGGGTAAAAGAACGGACGTGCAAAATTACAGACCAATATTCCTGACTCATGTCAGCTGCAAAATCCTTGAACATATCCTCAGTTCGAATATAATAAACTTTCTCGAGACAGAATAGCTTATGTCCGCGGATCAGCATGGTTTTAAAAAGCATTACTCGTGCGAAACTCAGCTTCGCCTTTTCTCACGATGTACTGAGAACTACGAATGAAGAGCAACAGACAGATTCCATGTTTCTAGATTTCCGGGAAGCATTTGACACGGTGTCCCATTGCAGGTTGTTAACGAAGGAATTAGCATATAGAATAAGTTCACAGATATGTGTGCAATGGTTCGAAGACGTCTTATGTAATAGAAGCCAGTATGTTATCCTCGAGGGCGAGTGTTCATCAGAGACGAGGTAATCGTTGGGAGAGCCCCAGGGAAGTGTGACAGGACCGCTGTTGTCCTCTATGTACATAAATATGGCTGACAGGGAGGACAGCAGTCTGCGGTTGCTTGCTGATGATGCCGTGGTGTACGGTAACGTGTCGAATTTGAGTGACTGTAGGAAGATATAAGACATACAAAATTTCCAGTTGGTATGATGAATGGCAGCTAGCCCAAAATGTGGAAAAATGTAAGTTAATACGAATGAGTAGGAAGATCAAACCTGTAGTGTATTACGGTATTACTAGTGTTCTCCTTGGCTCAGTTAAGTCTTTTGAATAGCTGGGCATAACGTTACAAAGCGATACGAGATGAACGAGCATGTGAGATCTGTGGTAGGGAAGCCGAATGGTCGTCTCAGCTATTGGGAGAATTTTGGGAAAGAGTGGTTCACCTGAAAAGTAGACCGCATGCAGGACGCTGGTGCGACCTATTCTTGGGTATTGCTCGAGCCTTCGATCAGAAATCGGTAGCTAAGGTAGAATATTCAAAATTTCTAGGAGTATGCATTGATGAGGGGTTGAAATGTAAAAAAACACACTGAAGATCTGCTGAAGCGTTTGAGTTCAGCTACTTATGCCATTAGGGTCATTGCAAATTTTGGCGATATACATCTCAGTAAATTAGCTAACCATGCCTATCTTCATTCTCTGCTTTCGTGTAGCATCATATTCTGGGGCAACTCATCATTGAGTGAAACAGTGTTCATTGCACAAAAACGTTTAATCAGAATAACTGCTGGATCTCATCCAAGATCATCCTGCAGACACTTATTTAAAGAGCTAGAGATCTTCACTGTAGCCTCACAATATATATATTCACTTGTGAAATTTGTTATTAACAATCCAAACGAATTTAAAAATAATAGCAGTGTACATGGCTACAACACTAGGAGAAAGGATGATCTTCACTACTCAAGGATAAATCTAACTTTGGCTCAGAAGGGGGTAAATTATGCTGCCACAAAATTCTTTGGTGACTTGTCTAATAGCATCAAAAGTCTGACAGATAGCCATATAGCATTTAAAAGGAAATTAAAAGAATTTCTTAATGGCAACTCCTTCTAATCATTAGATAAATTTTTGGATATAGTAAGTGGGTAATTTTCCCAACCCCATATTTTGTATAATGTAATATCTTGTATAGACACCTTTTATTAACCTGACACGTTCCACATCATTACGAAGTGTCGTATTTATGATCTATGGAACTAGTACTAATCTAATCTACTCTAATGTGATCTGATCCGTACCAGGTCGGATTGAAGGAAGACATTGAAACAATTCAAATGCAGGCTGCTAGATTTGTTACCGGTAGGTTCGAACAACATGAAAGTGTTAGGGAGATATTTCAGGAAGTTAAATGACAATCCCTGAAGGGAAGGCGACGTTCTTGTCGAGAAACACTACTGAGAAAAGTTAGAGAGCCGGCATTTGAAGCTGACTCCCGGACGATGCTACTGTCGTCAACATACATTGTGCGTAAGGACCACGAAGATAAGATACGAGAAATTAGGGCTCATATAGAGACGGGGTTGTAGCCTATGCCCGATGTTATTCAATCTGTATATTGAACAAGTAGTTATTTAAAATAATAAAACCAGAGTAGGAATTAAAATCCATGGAGGAGAAATAAAAACTTTGAAGTTTGCCGACGACATTGTAATTCTGTCAGGGATAGCAATGCACGTGGAAGAGCAGTTGAACGGAATGGACAGTGTGTTGCAAGAAGAATATAAGATGAACATCGACAAAAGTAAAACAAGGATAATGGAATGTAGTCGATGTAAATCAGGTGATGCTGAGGGCATTACATTAGGAAATGAAACAGCCGCGCGGGTTTAGCCGAGCGGTGGCAGGCGCTGCGGTCATGGACTGTGAGGCTGGTCCCGGCGGAGGTTCGAGTCCTCCCTCGGGCATGGGTGTGTGTGTTTGTCCTTAGCATAATTAAGCTTAAGTAGTGTGTAACCTTAGGGACTGATGACCTTAGCAGTTAAGTCCGATAAGATTTCACACACATTTGAACATTTTTTAAGGAAATGAGACACTTAAAGTAGTAGATGAGTTTTGCTATTTTAGAAGCAAAATAACTGATGTTAGTCGGAATAGAGAGGATATAAAATGTAGACTGGCTATACCAAGGAAAGCGTTTCTGAAGTAAAGAAATTTGTTAACATCGAGCATAGATTTAAGTGCCAGGAAGTCTCTTCTGAAAGTATTTGTATGGAGTGTAGCCATGTATGGAAGTGAAACATGGACGATAAATAGTTTAGACAAGAATAGAAGCTTTCGAAATGTAGTGTTACAGTAGAATGCTGAAGATTAGATGGGTATATCAGGTAACTAATGAGGAGGTGCTGAATAAAATTAGGGAGCAGAGGAATTTGCGGCCCAACTTGAGTAGAAGAAGGGACCGGTTGGTAAGACACGTGCTGAGGCATCAAGGAATCATCAGTTTAGTATTGGTGGGAAGCGAGGAGTGTAAAAATTGTAGAGGGGGGCCAAGAGATGATTACTCTAAGCAGGTTGAGAAGGATGTAGGTTGCGTAGTTACTCGGAGATGAAACGGCCTACACAGCACTGTCTGTGACTGTACACAGCGACTATGGATGTGGGACTACCCGGCAAACACTAGCCCGTGTAACAGATGCCCTGACGTCATCGTTGAGGTGGTTGTCCGTTGATCGGAATGGTGTCTTCCATGCAGAACACAATCGTACGGACATATGTTGACGGTTTGTATGACTCTATCATGAATTAGACACAAGACGGGGATATAGCAGTTTGTTACTTAAATTTTGGACACCACTGTATTTCATGCAAATTAATATTTCTATTCAACGTAAATTTACCTCTACCTCTCCGATACGTTTAAAAACCACACTCTTCTCCAAAGTCAGAATGGAATTCTTTCCCAAAAATCTCTGAATGGTTATTCGATAGTAACAAGAAGCCGTATCACCGACAATAAAAGTGGAGTACAATAAAAGTTGAGCCTGGTCTGGAGATGCGTCCAGACAGGCTGAAGTTAAAGTCGACTGTTCGCATTAAGTGGAAAAATGAGTCACGGGCTGGCACAAATTTTCCTCGGCCGCGACAGATTCAAGAAAAAGGACTGTATTTCATTATTCAGCAGGAGCAAATAATGTTTCATCACGTGAAGAAGCTATCTGGGGAATATCAGGTGTCAAAGAAGATGCTCCGTCACGAGCGTACGAAGCCTTGGGCCAAAGTACTTACAAGATAAACAATTTGCAGCATCACGTTTGTTCACTCGACAGCCCATCAGTAGCTGGTGGGTTTCTCCCCGCGTTAACTTGCAACTAGAGGCGCTGCTTTACTTGGACAAACAACATTTTATTTCTATAACTGAAGCTCGCTAGCACTAGACATGGCGCCAAATATCCGTAGTAGAAATGGTCGCAGACAAAATGCCCTTTGAAGGCAACTGAATCTGCAAAAGGAGTCTACAAGGTAAAGCACCTATGTGCACAGAAACTCTGCCACCCTCTCCCGCACTTGGGTTTGAAATCGAGTAAATTGCGTTTACTCTGATTCATTAAATGTCATTTGTATTCATTCTTGTTTTATGTTAGTTTCCACCTTCAAACATCAGGCGATTGAAACAATATCGGAGGCATAAAATATCTTATTTTTTACGTCATCAATCCAAATGTAAATATGGATCTCGCGCGAGACGTCGGATGTCGTTGGCAAAACTCCACAACAACATCCGACGTCTCGCCAGAGAAACACGTTTACAACTAGACCGTCGGGAAAGCCTCAAGCAACACATCAGTCCAAATGTTGGTTTGATATCATTTCCACTGCTGTCACTTGCTAGGTACCACATTTATTTCAGCTTAACTGAGACGTCAGATATCACCTACGAAGTAAATCAAAACTCTCTCTTTCCCAGCGTTTATCCCCTCGCATTGTGTCCGCTAATTTCATGATTTTCCGAATTTATTTTATCTACTTTTGTGGGCAGTCACCCTTCTTGTAGCCAAAGGGGTCATTTAACCCAAGAGAAGACAAAGCTCTAAGAAGGAATCCCTTGAGTACGAGTCCCAAGTTCAGTCTTTAACAAGGCTCATTTCAAAGTGTTGTGTTACCAGTTACGAGACGAAAAATATTAGCTGCTAATGACTCACCATGTGCATCAGGAGGGCGACAGAAAATGAGAGTCCGGGAGGTGCAGAGTTCCATCCTCTATGGGATGTACACTGAAGAGCCAAAGAAACTGATATCGTGTAGACTATCCGCGAGCATGCAAAGTACCTCAACACGACATGGCATGGACTCGACTACTGTCTGAAATAGAGCTGGAGGAAATTGGCGCCCTGCAGGGCTATCCATAAATCCGTAAGCATACGAGGAGCTCGGCATCTATACTGAAAAGCACGTTGCAAGGCATCCCAGGAATGCTCAATAATGTTCATGTCTGGTGAGTTTGGTGGTCAGCGAAAGTTTAAAAACTCAGAAGAGTGTTGCTGGAGCGGCTTTGTAGAAATTCTGGACATGTGTGGTGTCGAATTGTCCTGCTGGAAATGCACAAATCCTTCGGAATACACAATGGACATGAATGCGTGCAGCTGATCAGATAGGATGCTTACGTACGTGTCAACTGTCAGAGCCCATACACCATTGCAGAGCCTCTACGAGCTTGAACAGTCCCCTGCTGACATGCAGGGACCACGGATTCATGAGGCTGTCTCCATACCCGTACACGTCCATCCACCCGATAAAATGTAAAACGAAACTCGTCCGACCAAGTAAAATGTTTCAACAGTCCAATGTCGGTGTTGACGGGCCCAGACGAGTCGTAAAGCTTTGTGTCGTGCAGTCACCAAGGTTACACGAGAGGGCGTTCGGCTCGAAGAGCCCAATTCTATGATGTTTCGTTGAATGGTTCGCACGCTGACACTTGCTGATGGCCCAGCACTGAAATCTGCAGCAATTTGCGGAAGGGTTGCACTTCCGTCACGTTGAACGATTCTCATAAGTCGTCATTGGTCCCGTTCTTGCAGGATCTTTTTCCGGACGCAGTGATATCGGGGATTTGATGTTTTACCGGATTCCTAATATTCACGGTACACTCGTCAAATGGTCGTACGGGAAAATCCCCACTACATCGCTACCTCGGAGATGCTGTGTCGCATCGCTCGTGCGCCGACTACTTTTGTCTTATATAGGCGTTGCCGACCGCAGGGCCTTATTCTACCTGTTTACATATCTTTATATTTGAATATGCAAGCCTATAACAGTTTCTTTGGCGCTTCGGTATATGTATTACACTTCTCAAAATGGACGTCGTCGACATATAAGAAATGTTAAATAAACCACTAACTTGCAGCGTGAACACCGAACGAAAAATGTCGCACCACAGTCATCACTCAGGTTTGCGCTATCAAGATCGATGGCGAACTCGTTGGGTGATACAAACCGTGCAGGATGTTCAGCTAGGTATCCACTCTCAAAAAATGATGCATGTAGTGCCACAGGATGAAGAGAACTGATGGAATGTGATGGCATGCAACCGAATGCGAAACAGTCTGTCCAGGAGCTTATCGTGATCACTGGCTATCCTTTAAAGGTGTATCTGCAGATAGTGCTATAATATGTTTTATAGGCTCGGAAAAAACAAACATCCAGAGGCTGAATTTGTCCAGTGGTTCCAGGTGGTATGAATCCCAATGTCACGCACTTTTCAGGGGGGATAGTTTGCTCTAAAGGAGTATGATTTTTATACACAGACCAGGAATCAAGCAAAAGCAAATTATTTTGATCAGCTGTTGGCAAAAAAACAATGCTCATATCACATTTGTAGTTTCCTTATGCTCATTTTCCCACTCTTGCTTGCTGTGACGTGAATAATCCCTACTGACCATGCGAGATCATGCACACGGGAATGAATCGTAGGGAGAACAGCACCTCCAACTGCCTGCAACACAATTTGTCATCCAGATTAACAGTCATCATAATTGCGTACGAATGCGTTAAGGTATTGATGTTAGTCGATCACGATACAACTTTCTTGGTACCTCCAATTTCCAGAGTTCCTATCACATGCATTTCCTCTTCAAATCCCGATTGGTCAGAGTTGAAAACAAATTCCATACTGAACGATGGGATATGTTTGTTTATCTCGTCCACAAATTTTCGAGCCGGTTGCTGTGCATCGTAGAGGTGACGTTTCATTTGAAATTTCGTCATCTCATGTCTTCAAATTCTGTAGCACCGTTTGAAGTTATGCAACTATGCATTGCTTCCCTTAAAATCTCTGTAAACTATGTTGCGCGCAGTTTGATGTGCATGACGTAGTAGATCACTATGATGCATATGCTGTAAATTCTATCGAAACACCAGCTCTTGTTAAAGTGTGCCTTATCCTCTCTTCCATATGACTAGTTTTTTTAATGTACTACACGGTCGTATTATTCGAAATCTGTTCATAATTGTTTTTTGCTATGCTTAGGATGATCTTCCATGTACGTAAATATGTTTAGTACCCACTTCTTGGACAACGACTTGAAAGAAGAGTTGTTGTTGTTGTTGTCTTCAGTCCCGAGACTGGTTTGATGCAGCTCTCCATGCTACTCTATCCTGTGAAAACTTCTTCATCTCCCAGTACCTACTGCAACCTACATCCTTCTGAATCTGCTTAGTGTATTCATCTCTTGGTCTCCCTCCACGATTTTTACCCTCCACGCTCTCGTCCAGTACTAAATTGGTGATCCCTTGATGCCTCAGAACATGTCCTACCAACCCATCCCTTCTTCTAGTCAAGTTGTCCCACAAATTCCTCTTTTCCTCAATTCTGTTGAATACCTCCTCATTAGTTATGTGATCTACCCATTTAATCTTCAGCATTTTCTGTAGCACCACATTTCGAAAGCTTCTATTCTCTTCTTGTCTAAACTATTTATCGTCCATGTTTCACTTCCATACATGGCGGCTACACGGGTAGCGGAGGCTGTGTGGCGTGGACTGGGCGGTTTTTTAGGTTAGAAGGCCTCGGGAAAGTGCGGGATGGGCTGCAATGTCAAAGGGTGCTTGGCAATTACAGGACGTGCTTGGATCAAGGAACAGTCGGAATTATAGTTGTAAATTGTTGTAGTTGCGCTGGAAAAGTCCCTGAGCTTCAAGCGCTAATAGAAAGCACAGAAGCTGATATCGTTATAGGTACAGAAAGCTGGCTAAAGCCTGAAATAAGTTCTGCAGAAATTTTTACGAAGTCTCAGACGGTGTTCAGGAAAGATAGATTAGGCAGAATTGGTGGTGGAGTGTTGGTGTCTGTCAGTAGTGGTTTATCTTGTAGTGAAGTCGAAGTAGATACTCTGTGCGAATTGGTGTGGGTGGAGGTTATACTTAACAGCCGAATTAAGTTAATAATTGGCTCCTTCTACCGACCCCCAGACTCCGATGATACAGTTGCGGAACAGTTCAGAGAAAGTTTGAGTCTCGTAACAAATAAATACCCCACTCATACGGTTATAGTTGGTGGGGACTTCAACCTACCCTCGGTATGTTGGCAAAAATACTTGTTCAAAACCGGTGGTAGGCACAAAACGTCTTCCGAGATTGTCCTAAATGCATTCTCCGAAAATTATTTAGAGCAGTTAGTCCACGAACCCACGCGAATTGTAAATGGTTGCGAAAACACACTTGACCTCTTGGCCACAAACAATCCAGAGCTGATAGAGAGCATCATGACTGATACAGGGATTAGTGATCACAAGGTCATTGTAGCTAGGCTCAATACCATTTCTTCCAAATCCATCAGAAACAAACGCAAAATAATTTTATTTAAAAAAGCGGATAAAGTACCACTAGAAGCCTTCCTAAAAGACAATTTCCATTCCTTCCGAACTGACTATGCGAATGTAGACGAGATGTGGCTCAAATTCAAAGATATAGTAGCAACAGCAATTGAGATATTCATACCTCATAAATTGGTAAGAGATGGAACGGATCCCCCGTGGTACACAAAAAAGGTCCGAACGCTGTTGCAGAGGCAACGGAAAAAGCATGCGAAGTTCAGAAGAACGCGAAATCCTGAAGATGGGCTAAAATTTACAGACGCGCGAAATTTGGCACGTACTTCGATGCGAGAGGCCTTTAATAGGTTCCACAACGAAACATTGTCTCGAAATTTGGTAGAAAATCCGAAGAAATTCTGGTCGTATGTAAAGTACGCAAGCGGCAAGACGCAGTCAATACCTTCGCTGCGCAGTGCCGATGGTACTGTTATCGACGACTGCGCCGCTAAAGCGGAGTTATTGAACGCAGTTTTCCGAAATTCCTTCACCAGGGAAGACGAATGGAATATTCCAGAATTTGAAACACGAACATCTGCTAGCATGAGTTTCTTAGAAGTAGATACCTTAGGGGTTGCGAAGCAACTCAAATCGCTTGATACGGGCAAGTCTTCAGGTCCAGATTGTATACCGATTAGGTTCCTTTCAGATTACGCTGATACTATAGCTCCCTACTTAGCACTCATATACAACCGCTCGCTCACCGATAGATCTGTACCTACAGATTGGAAAATTGCGCAGGTCGCACCAGTGTTCAAGAAGGGTAGTAGGAGTAATCCATTTAACTACAGACCTATATCATTGACGTCGGTTTGCAGTAGGGTTTTGGAGCATATACTGTATTCAAACATTATGAATCACCTCGAAGGGAACGATCTATTGACACGTAATCAGCATGGCTTCAGAAAACATCGCTCTTGTGCAACGCAGCTAGCTCTTTATTCGCACGAAGTAATGGCCGCTATCGACAGGGGATCTCAAGTTGATTCCGTATTTCTAGATTTCCGGAAAGCTTTTGACACCGTTCCTCACAAGCGACTTCTAATCAAGCTGCGGAGCTATGGGGTATCGTCTCAGTTGTGCGACTGGATTCGTGATTTCCTGTCAGGAAGGTCGCAGTTCGTAGTAATAGACGGCAAATCATCGAGTAAAACTGAAGTGATATCAGGTGTTCCCCAGGGAAGCGTCCTGGGACCTCTACTGTTCCTGATCTATATAAATGACCTGGGTGACAATCTGAGCAGTTCTCTTAGACTGTTCGCAGATGATGCTGTAATTTACCGTCTAGTAAGGTCATCCGAAGACCAGTATCAGCTGCAAAGCGATTTAGAAAAGATTGCTGTATGGTGTGTCAGGTGGCAGTTGACGCTAAATAACGAAAAGTGTGAGATGATCCACATGAGTTCCAAAAGAAATCCGTTGGAATTCGATTACTCGATAAATAGTACAATTCTCAAGGCTGTCAATTCAACTAAGTACTTGGGTGTTAAAATTACAAACAACTTCAGTTGGAAGGACCACATAGATAATATTGTCGGGAAGGCGAGCCAAAGGTTGCGTTTCATTGGCAGGACACTTAGAAGATGCAAGAAGTCCACTAAAGAGACAGCTTACACTACACTCGTTCGTCCTCTGTTAGAATATTGCTGCGCGGTGTGGGATCCTTACCAGGTGGGATTGACGGAGGACATCGAGAGGGTGCAAAGAAGGGCAGCTCGTTTTGTATTATCGCGTTATAGGGGAGAGAGTGTGGCAGATATGATACACGAGTTGGGATGGAAGTCATTACAGCATAGACGTTTTTCGTCGCGGCGAGAGCTTTTTACGAAATTTCAGTCACCAACTTTCTCTTCCGAATGCGAAAATATTTTGTTGAGCCCAACCTACATAGGTAGGAATGATCATCAAAATAAAATAAGAGAAATCAGAGCTCGAACAGAAAGGTTTAGGTGTTCGTTTTTCCCGCTCGCTGTTCGGGAGTGGAATAGTAGAGAGATAGTATGATTGTGGTTCGATGAACCCTCTGCCAAGCACTTAAATGTGAATTGCAGAGTAGTCATGTAGATGTAGATGTAGATGGCTACACTCCATACAAATACTTTCAGAAACGACTTCCTGACACTTAAATCTGTACTCGATGTTAGCAAATTTCTCTTCTTCAGAAACGCTTTCCTTGCCATTGCCAGTCTACATTTTATATCCTGTCTACTTCGACCATCATCAGTTATTTTGCTCCCCAAATAACAACACTCCTTTAGTACTTCAAGTCTCTTATTTGCTAATCTAATTCCCTCAGCATCACCCGATTTAATTTGACTACATTCCATTATCCTTGTTTTGCTTTTGTTGATGTTCATCTTATATCCTCCTTTCAAGACGCTGTCCATTCCGTTCAACTGCTCTTCCAAGTCCTTTGCCGTCTCTGACAGAATTACAATGTCATCGGCGAACCTCAAAGTTTTTATTTCTTCTCCATGGATTTTAATACCTACCCCGAATTTTTCTTTTGTTTCCTTTACTGCTTGCTCAATATACAGATTGAATAACATCGGGGAGAGGCTACAACCCTGTCTCACTCCTTTCCCAACCACTGCTTCCGTTTCATGCCCCTCGACTCTTATGACTGCCATCTGGTTTCTGTACAAATTGTAAATAGCCTTTCGCTCCCAGTATTTTACTCCTGCCACCTTCAGAATTTGAAAGAGAGTATTCCAGTCAACATTGTCAAAAGCTTTCTCTAAGTCTACAAATGCTAGAAACGTAGGTTTGCCTTTTCTTAATCTTTCTTCTAAGATAAGTCGTAAGGTCAGTATTGCCTCACGTGTTCCAACATTTCTACGGAATCCAAACTGATCCTCTCCGAGGTCCGCATCTACCAGTTTTTCCATTCGTCTGTAAAGAATTCGCGTTAGTATTTTGCAGCTGTGACGTATTAAACTGATAGTTCGGTAATTTTCACATCTGTCAGCACCTGCTTTCTTTGGGATTGGAATTATTATATTCTTCTTGAAGTCTGAAGGTATTTCGCCTGTCTCATACATCTTGCTCACCAGCTGGTAAAGTTTTGTCATGACTGGCTCTCCCAAGGCCGTTAGTAGTTCTAATGGAATGTTGTCTACTCCGGGGGCCTTGTTTCGACTCAGGTCTTTCAGTGCTCTGTCAAACTCTTCACGCAGTATCTTATCTCCCATTTCGTCTTCATCCACATCCTCTTCCATTTCCGTAATATTGTCCTCAAGTACATAACCCTTGTATAAACCTTCTATATACTCCTTTCACCTTTCTGCCTTCCCTTCTTTGCTTAGAACTGGGTTGCCATCTGAGCTCTTGATATTCATACAATTGGTTCTATTCTCTCCAAAGGTCTCTTTAATTTTCCTGTAGGCAGTATCTATCTGACCCCTAGTGAGATAAGCTTCTACATTCTTGCATTTGTCCTCTAGCCATCCCTGCTTAGTCATTTTGCACTTCCTGTCGATCTCATTTTTGAAATGTTTGTATTCCTTTTTGCCTGCATCATTTACTGCATTTTTATGTTTTATCCTTTCATCAATTAAATTCAATATTTCTTTTGTTACCCAACGATTTCTAGCACCCCCCTTTTCTTTTTACCTACTTGATCCTCTGCTACCTTCACTACTTCATCCCTCAAAGCTACCCATTCTTCTTCTACTGTGTTTCTTTCCCCCATTCCCGTCAATTGTTCCCTTATGCTCTCCATGAAACTCTGTACAACCTCTGGTTCTTTCAACTTATCCAGATCCCATGTCCTTAAATTCCCACCTTTTTGCAGTTTCTTCAGTTTTAACCTACAGGTCGTAACCAGTAGATTGTGGTCAGAGTCCACATCTGCCCCTGGAAATGTCCTACAATTTAATACCTGATCCCTAAATCTCTATCTTACCATTATATAATCTATCTGATACCTTTTAGTATCTCCAGGAATCTTCCATGTATACAACGAAGAAGAGAGAAGAGTATACATCGTTAATGCAGTAAAAGATCCACGCAGTGGACACCAAGTGAAAAGATGTTTCAGATCTAGACTGCAGTAATAAAATGGGAAGGAACTGTTAATTAGAACTCAGGGAGAAGTTGTATTCTAATATTTATTCGTATTAAACACGACAAGACAACAAAATTATTAAAGAAACGTCACATAAACATATTTATTTAACAGGCGCCTTACTAACATGGGATCTATGGTGGACAAAGTGATCTGCTGTGTATTGACACACGACACTAACCAGAACACTATTCGCTCTATCTGACTTCACACACGTGAATACAGGATATGACACCAAATACGCCACCATTAAGCATCTGTATTCTACCATACAAAAAAGAAAAGTAAAACGTGATTCGAAAGAACAGGGTACTGAGAAATATACAGGGTGAGTCACCTACCGTTACCGATGAATATATTTCGTAAACCACATAGAATACTGACGAATCGATTCCACAGACCGAACGTGAGGAGAGGGGCTAGTGTAACTGGTTCATATAAACCATTAAAAAATGCACGGAAGTATGTTTTTTAACACAAACCTACGTTTTTTTAAATGGAACCCCGTTAGCGTTGTTAGCACATCTGAACATATAAACAAATACGTAATCAGTGTCGTTTGTTGCATTGTAAAATGTTAATTACATCTGGAGATATTTTAACCTAAAGTTGACGCTTGAGTACCACTCCTCCGCTGTTCGATCGTGTGTATCGGAGAGCACCGATCCAAAGGGAACGGTGATAGACCTTAGGTACAGAAGAGACTGGAACAGCACATTTAGTCCACATGCTAACACCTTTTTATTGGTCTTTTGCACTGACGCACATGTACATTACCATGAGGGGTGAGGTACATGTACACACGTGGTTTCCGTTTCCAATTACGGAGTGGAATAGAGTGTGTCCCGACATGTCAGGCCAATAGATGTTCAATGTGGTGGCCATTATTTGCTGCACACAATTGCAATGTCTGGCGTAATGAATGTCGTACACGCCGCAGTACATCTGGTGTAATGTCGCCGCAGGCTGCCACAATACGTTCTTTCATATCCTATGGGGTTGTAGGCACATCACGGCACACATTTTCCTTTAACGTACCCCACAGAAAGAAGTCCAGAGGTGTAAGATCAGGAGAACGGGCTGACCAATTTATGCGTCCTCCACGTCCTATGAAACGCCGGTCGAACGTGTACCTCACCCCTCATGGTAATGTACATGTTCGTCAGTGAAAAAGACCAATAAAAAGGTGTTAGCATGTGGACTTAATGTGCTGTTCCAGTCTCTTCTGTACCTAAGGTCCATCACCGTTCCTTTTGGATCCCTACGTAATTCGGGGCTCTCCGATACACACGATCGAACAGCGGAGGAGTGGTACTCAAGCGTCAACTTTAGGTTACAATATCTCCGGATGTAATTAACATTTTACAATGCAACAAACGGCACTGATTACGTATTTGTTTATATGTTCAGATGTGCTAAGAAAACTAACGGGGTTCCATTTAAAAAACGTAGGTTTGTGTTAAAAAACAGACTACCGTGCATTTTTTTATGGTTTGTATTAACCAATTGCACTAGCCCCTCTCCTCACGTTCGGTCTGTGGAATCGATTCGTCAGTATTCGATGTGGTTTACGAAATATATCCAGCGGTAATGTTAGGTGACTCACCCTGTATACTATAGCCGTACGTCACAGCAGCGAACACTTAACCCTACTGCTGGTCACGGCAGAACACCACGATGCATTCGGCGACTGAAGTCATGGACGGCGGCAATCTGTTATGAAATGCGCGTTGCCGAAAAATGCATTACGCGGTCTCGATTTCGGTTGATCCAGAACGCACGCACGCCCCTAAAACCTCGATGGATTCCAGTGTGCAGGTGGACCCGTTTGCTGGTCTGCCAAACCAATTGGACTCTGTGTCACGAATGTGCATGTCAGAATATGTCAAATGTTTAGACAGCCAACTAAAGGCAAATAAGTACACACACACATCACTCATTGTGACTGTGATGATATAAGCGGTACCTCTGACAGTTCAGAAGGTGACTGGCACAGGCTGTAAGTTGCACACTAGCAAAGGACATACCTCTCACTGGTTAGGTAGAGACGTGCAATTCTTTACTAGCAAAGTGAAGGTACAAGAGACTAGCACAAGAGTGTCTTCTTCCTTCCTCAATGCTTCCTCCTTAGCTCGATTCCAAAAGCACATTCTCTTTTTTTTTACTTTCCCCACTTTTGCACAAGCCAATCACGAGCTGGAGTCTTGCATTCTAAGCTTGGAGAATGGTCTTTGCACTGCAAACCGATTTGACCAATCAGAGACTATAAAGTTAATTGGCAGACAACGGAGAAACGATTCTGCTTCGCGGCCTCTTTCCCACGCATTTGCCCACAATACAGGGTGGAAGCACAGCCCTCCATAAACAGGCTGTTGTCTCCCCTGTTGCGTCCATTTCAAAGTTTCCAAAGAACGGCCATAACTCGCCAAAAGCGTCGTGTTTAAACATGTTTTTAAACAGAGTCTGGAAGCCAGTTTCCCTGTCTCACAGAAATCCGCAGAACGTTTACATTTATTTTGGCAGCTTGCTCCCTAACAAGGGCCCATCCTCTGCTTTATTCCCAGCTTACAATACGCTGTCGGCGACTTTTCGGCGCTGGTCTATATACCTGGACGCCAGCCTCCCGTCCGGCGTCAACTTAATGTGTTTTGCAAAATGCGACCGTGGCATGTGGCCATCTGGAAATGTCCCCTCACCGTTTACGTAGAAATACGCGCTTTGTCAGCCCACCAATGCCATTCTTTTACTGCAATCGTTTAAGTCGGCACCACGTCCCTTTGAATGCAGGTAAATCTTACCGCATTCCCTTCCCTAGAGCACATAACCAAGACCATAAACTACTGCCCACCATTTCACCATAATACACTGCTGGAAATGGAAAAAAGAACACATTGACACCGGTGTGTCAGACCCACTATACTTGCTCCGGACACTGCGAGAGGGCTGTACGAGCAATGATCACACGCACGGCACAGCGGACACACCAGGAACCGCGGTGTTGGCCGTCGAATGGCGCTAGCTGCGCAGAATTTGTGCACCGCCGCCGTCAGTGTCAGCCAGTTTGCCGTGGCATACGGAGCTCCATCGCAGTCTTTAACACTGGTAGCATGCCGCGACAGCGTGGACGTGAGCCGTATGTGCAGTTGACGGACTTTGAGCGAGGGCGTATAGTGGGCATGCGGGAGGCCGGGTGGACGTACCGCCGAATTGCTCAACACGTGGGGCGTGAGGTCTCCACAGTACATCGATGTTGTCGCCAGTGGTCGGCGGAAGGTGCACGTGCCCGTCGACCTGGGACCGGACCGCAGCGACCCACGGATGCACGCCAAGACCGTAGGATCCTACGCAGTGCCGTAGGGGACCGCACCGCCACTTCCCAGCAAATTAGGGACACTGTTCCTCCTGGGGTATCGGCGAGGACCATTCGCAACCGTCTCCATGAAGCTGGGCTACGGTCCCGCACACCGTTAGGCCGTCTTCCGCTCACGCCCCAACATCCTGCAGCCCGCCTCCAGTGGTGTCGCGGCAGGCGTGAATGGAAGGACGAATGGAGACGTGTCGTCTTCAGCGATGAGAGTCGCTTCTGCCTTGGTGCCAATGATGGTCGTATGCGTGTTTGGCGCCGTGCAGGTGAGCGCCACATTGAGGACTGCATACGACCGGGGCACACAGGGCCAACAGCTGGCATCATGGTGTGGGGAGCGATCTCCTACACTGGCCGTACACCTCTGGTGATCGTCGAGGGGACACTGAATAGTGCACGGTACATCCAAACCGTCATCGAACCCATCGTTCTACCATTCCTAGACCGGCAAGGGAACTTGCTGTTCCAACAGGACAATGCACGTCCGCATGTATCCCGTGCCACCCAACCTGCTCTAGAAGGTGTAAGTCAACTGCCCTACCAGCAAGATCTCCGGATCTGTCCCCCATTGAGCATGTTTGGGGCTGGATGAAGCGTCGTCTCACGCGGTCTGCACGTCCAGCACAAACGCTGGTCCAACTGAGGCGCCAGGTGGAAATGGCACGGCAAGCCGTTCCACAGGACTACATCCAGCATCTCTACGATCGTCTCCATGGGAGAATAGCAGCCTGCATTGTTGCGAAAGGTGGATATACACTGTACTAGTGCCGACATTGTGCATGCTCTGTTGCCTGTGTCTATGTGCCTGTGGTTCTTTCAGAGTGATCATGTGATGTATCTGACCCCAGGAATGTGTCAATAAAGTTTCCCCTTCCTGGGACAATGAATTCACGGTGTTCTGATTTCAATTTCCAGGAGTGTATATGAAGTCAAATCACAGTGAAAGTCGTATTCCCTATAATCACGAAGTGGCACAACACCGAATCAGAAGTGAGAGTGCCCTGCAATCTCTCAGACCGTCCTTCACTACCTACTGGAGACGGGCTCTGTGGCTTACAAGAACACCAGGTTTTGTAACAAGTGCGCCTTGTCCTCCCTTGCATATGAGTAGTTTCCCCAATGCAATACACCGTCATATTGCTGCGGTCATATTCGAAATCTGTTCATAATGGTTTTTTTTACTATGCTGTGGATGGTCTTCCATGTAAGTAATTCTGTTCAAATTTGTGTGAAATCTTATGGGACTTAACTGCTAAGGTCATCAGTCCCTAAGCTTGCATAGTACTTAACCTAAATTATCCAAAGGACAAACACACACACCCATGACCGAGGGAGGACTCGAACCTCCGCCAGGACCAACCGCACAGTCCATGACAGCAGCCCCTCAGACTTCTCGCCTAATCCGGCGCGGCGATTACTGTTGCAGTTGGTTCAAATGGCTCTGAGCACTATGGGACTTAACATCTGAGGTCATGCGTCCCCTAGAACTTAGAACTACTTAAACCTAACTAACCTAAGGACACCACACCCATCCATGCCCGAGGCAGGATTCGAACCTTCGACCGTAGTGGTCGAGCTTTCCAGATTGTAGCGCATAGAACCGATCGGCCACACTGGCCAGCCCTGCTGCATTTCTCTGTGTCAAGAGGAACGTCCACAAGAGTGCATCGGTGTTGTTCATGTATGTTGCCAAGCGTTGTAGGACATATAAGAGGTGTGAACTGCGCCAGATTGTGAGTCATCACTGTGAAGGAAATGGAAATGCCGTGTACTCGTGTGAGACTCCTTTGTGAGCACTTTAAACAGAACCTCATTGTGGGCCTCCATTTGGCCAGCCGCATTATCCAGATTTGTGGAGCATTCAGATGTGACAGAGGCCCGATGTTAGACTGCACGAGAACTCCAGGGCAGGCATACTTTGTTGTCAACGTCGCGGTTGTCCATGTCCGATCATCACGAGGGAGGAACGCCGTAATGAGCTCCAAGCACATTAAAGCGTCACATATGGACCTGAGTCGAAACAAGGCCCCCGGAGTAGACAACATTCCATTAGAACTACTGACGGCCTTGGGAGAGCCAGTCATGACAAAACTCTACCAGCTGGTGAGCAAGATGTATGAGACAGGCGAAATACCCTCAGACTTCAAGAAGAATATAATAATTCCAATCCCAAAGCAAGCAGGTGCAGACAGATGTGAAAATTACCGAACAATCTGTTTAATAAGCCACGGCTGCAAAATACTAACGCGAATTCTTTACAGACGAATGGAAAAACTGGTAGATGCAGACCTCGGGGAAGATCAGTTTGGATTCCGTCGAAATGTTGGAACACGTGAGGCAATACTGACCTTACGACTTATCTTAGAAGAAAGATTAAGAAAAGGCAAACCTACGTTTCTAGCATTTGTAGACTTAGAGAAAGCTTTTGACAATGTTGACTGGAATAATCTTTTTCAAATTCTAAAGGTGGCAGGGGTAAAATACAGGGAGCGAAAGGCTATTTATAATTTGTACAGAAACCAGATGGCAGTAATAAGAGTCGAGGGGCATGAAAGGGAAGCAGTGGTTGGGAAAGGAGTGAGACAGGGTTGTAGCCTCTCCCCGATGTTATTCAATCTGTATATTGAGCAAGCAGTAAAGGAAACAAAAGAAAAATTTGGAGTAGGTATTAAAATTCATGGAGACGAAGTAAAAACTTTGAGGTTCGCCGATGACATTGTAATTCTGTTAGAGACGGCAAAGGACTTGGAAGAGCAGTTGAACGGAATGGACAGTGTCTTGAAAGGAGGATATAAGATGAACATTAACAAAAGCAAAACGAGGATAATGGAATGTGGTCAAATTAAATCTGGTGATGCTGAGGGAATTAGATTAGGAAATGAGACACTTCAAGTAGTAAAGGAGTTTTGCTATTTAGGAAGTAAAATAACTGATGATGGTCGAAGTAGAGAGGATATAAAATGTAGACTGGCAATGGCAAGGAAAGCGTTTCTGAAGAAGAGAAATTTGTTAACATCGAATATAGATTTATGTATCAGGAAGTCGTTTCTGAAAGTATTTGTTTGGAGTGTAGCCATGTATGGAAGTGAAACATGGACGATAACTAGTTTGGACAAGAAGAGAATAGAAGCTTTCGAAATGTGGTGCTACAGAAGAATACTGAAGATAAGGTGGATAGATCACGTAACTAATGAGGAGGTATTGAATAGAATTGGGGAGAAGAGAAGTTTGTGGCACAACTTGACTAGAAGAAGGGATCGGTTGGTAGGACATGTTTTGAGGCATCAAGGGATCACAAATTTAGCATTGGAGGGCAGCGTGGAGGGTAAAAATCGTAGAGGGAGACCGAGAGATGAGTACACTAAGCAGATTCAGAAGGATGTAGGTTGCAGTAGGTACTGGGAGATGAAGCAGCTTGCACAGGATAGAGTAGCATGGAGAGCTGCATCAAACTAGTCTCAGGACTGAAGACAACAACAACAACATATGTATTTGTCATCCGAGGACAAGTGATAAGACTCCTTGCAACATACCGTGTCATCCCAAACCAGTGGTCGGACACTAGCAGCAATCGAACTAGAGGATTAACATCCCAAGCCTAGGCTGCGCCTCGACACATCACAAACGGCCTCGTTTGGAGTGGTGCCGTGACCGTCAAGCATGGAATGCTGATAAATGAAATCTCATTGTGTTTAGCGATGAATCGCATTTCTGCACTAACCCAGATGAAAATCATCAGCGAGTGGCTTTTCGACCTGAGAATGGGTTCTATACTTTCAATTCTTGGGAGGCAAAGCGATGTTTCTCTGGCGTCATAGTGAGGTGAGCGACCGATTACGGCTTCAGATAACGATTGCCCCCTTCTAACAGCCGTGTACCGCAAGTCTCTAGAGGAACGGAAGGTTCCCAATGATTGGAAAAGAGCACAGGTAGTCCCAGTCTTCGAGAAGGGTCGTCGAGCAGATGCGCAAAACTATAGACCTATATCTCTAGCATCAATCTGTTGTAGAATTTTACAACATGTTTCTAGCTCGAGTATCATGTCGTTTTTGGAAACCCAGAATCTACTCTGTAGGAATCAACATGGATTCCGGAAACAGCGATCGTGTGAGACCCAACTAGCTTTATTTGTTCAAGAGACCCAGAAAATATTAGATACAGGCTCCCAGGTAGATGCTATTTTCCTTGACTTCCGGAAGGCGTTCGATACAGTTCCGCACTGTCGCCTGATAAACAAAGTAAGAACCTACGGAGTATCAGACCAGCTGTGTTACTGGATTGAAGAGTTTTTAGCAAACACAACAGAGCATGTTGTTATCAATGGTGAGACGTCTACAGACGTTAAAGTAACCTCTGGCGTGCCACAGGGGAGTGTTATGGGACCATTGCTTTTCACAATATATATAAATGACCTAGTAGATAGTATCGGAAGTTCCATGCGGCTTTTCGCGGATGATGCTGTAGTATATAGAGAAGTTGCAGCATTATAAAATTGTAGCGAAATGCAGGAAGATCTGCAGCGGATAGGCACTTGGTGCAAGGAGTGCCAAATGACCCTTAACATAGACAAATGTAATGTATTGCGAATACATAGAAAGAAGGATCCTTTATTGTATGATTATATGATAGCGGAACAAACACTGGTAGCAGTTACTTCTGTAAAATATCTGGGAATATGCGTGAGGATCGATTTGAAGTGGAATGATCATATAAAATTAATTGTCGGTAAGGCGGGTACCAGGTTGAGATTCATTGGAAGAGTCCTTAGAAAATGTAGTCCATCAACAAGGGAGGTGACTTACAAAACACTTGTTCGACCTATACTTGAGTATTGTTCATCAGTGTGGGATCCTTACCAGGTCGTGTTGACGGAGGAGATAGAGAAGATCCAAAGAAGAGCGGCGCGTTTCGTCACACGGTTATTTGGTAACCGTGATAGCGTTACGGAGATGTTTACCAAACTCAAGTAGCAGACTATGAAAGAGAGGCGCTCTGCATCGCGGTGTAGCTTGCTGCCAGGTTTCGAGAGGGTGCGTTTCTGGATGAGGTATCGAATATATTACTTCCACCTACTTATACCTCCCGAGGAGATCACGAATGTAAAATTAGAGAGATTCGAGCGCGCGCGGAGGCTTTCAGACAGTCGTTCTTCCCGCGAACCATACGCGACTGGAACAGAAAAGGGAGGTAATGACAGTGGCACGTAATGTGCCCTCCGCCACACACCGTTGGTTGGCTTGCGGAGTATAAATGTAGATGTAGATGTAGTGATTGAGGGAACTCAGATGGGACAGTGGTATGTGTTGGACATCCTGCGTCCTTACATATTCCCTCATGTGACAGTATTATGATGCCAGTTTTCTGCGCTACAATTCTCGTCCACACAGGACGTCTCTCTATGAATTTTCTGCATGATGTTGAGCTGTTCCCATGGCCAGCAACATCCCCAGATCTGTCCCCAATTGAATATGTGTGGGACCATCTCAGACGCCAGTTCCATCCCGGTGCCAGTACTCAGGATATTAAGGATTAGTTGCAAGAGATGCTGGCAGCCTGCCGCGGGAGAGGACACAACAGCTATAGACACCCTTTCCATCAACAGCTATAGACACCCTTTCCATCCGAATCAATACGTCCATCGTGACCAGATGGCGTGCTACGTCATATTCCAAGTTATTTGTAAACTTTACTCGATTCTATAATCACGGAAACATCGTCACATACAGGGTGTTTCAAAAAGACCGGTATATTTGAAATGGCAGTACAAACTAAACGAGCAGCGATAGAAATACATCGTTTGTTGCAATATGCTTGGGACAACAGTACATTTTCAGGCAGACAAACTTTCGAAATTACAGTAGTTACAATTGTCAACAACAGATGGCGCTGCGGTCTTGGAAACTCAATAGTACGATATTTTCCACATATCCACCATGCGTAGCAATAATATGGCGTAGTCTCTGAATGAAATTACCCGAAACCTTTGACAACGTGTCTGGCGGAATGGCTTCACATGCAGATGAGATGTACTGCTTCAGCTGTTCAATTGTTTCTGGATTCTGACGGTACACCTGGTCTTTCAAGTGTCCCCACAGAAAGAAGTCACAGGGGTTCATGTCTGGCGAATAGGGAGGCCAATCCACGCCGCCTCCTGTATGTTTCGGATAGCCCAAAGCAATCACACGATCATCGAAATATTCATTCAGGAAATTAAAGACGTCGGCCGTGCGATGTGGCCGGGCACCATCTTGCATAAACCACGAGGTGTTCGCAGTGTCGTCTAAGGCAGTTTGTACCGCCACAAATTCACGAAGAATGTCCCGATAGCGTGATGCGGAAATCGTTTCGGATCTGAAAAATGGGCCAATGATTCCTTTGGAAGAAATGGCGGCCCAAACCAGTACTTTTTGAGGATGCAGGGACGATGGGACTGCAACATGGGGCTTTTCGGTTCCCCATATGCGCCAGTTCTGTTTATTGACGAAGCCGTCCAGGTAAAAATAAGCTTCGTCAGTAAACCAAATGCTGCCCACATGCATATCGCCGTCATCAATCCTGTGCACTATATCGTTAGACAATGTCTCTCGTGCAGCAATGGTAGCGGCGCTGAGGCGTTGCCGCGTTTGAATTTTCTATGGATAGAGGTGTAAACTCTGGGGCATGAGACGATACGTGGACGTTGGCGTCATTTGGACCGCAGCTGCAACACGGCGAATGGAAACCCGAGGCCGCTGTTGGAGCACGTGCTGCACTAACTGCGCGTTGCCCTCTGTGGTTGCCGTACGCGGTCGCCCTACCTTTCCTGCACGTTCATCCGTCACGTTCCCAGTCCGTTGAAATTTTTCAAACAGATCCTTTATTATATCGCTTTTCGGTCCTTTGGTTACATTAAACCTCTGTTGAAAACTTCGTCTTGTTGCAACAACACTGTGTTCTAGGCGGTGAAATTCCAACACCAGAAAAATCTTCTGCTCTAAGGAATAAACCATGTTGTCCACAGCACACTTGCACGTTTTGAACAGCACACGCTTGCAGCAGAACGACGACGTACAGAATGGCGCACCCACAGACTGCATTGTCCTCTATATCTTTCACATCACTTGCAGCGCCATCTGTTGTTGAAAATGGTAAGTACTGTAATTTCGAAAGTTTGTCCGCCTGAAAATGTACTGTTGTCCGTAGCAAATTGCAACAAACGGTGTATTTCTATCGCTGCTCGTTTAGTTTTTATTGCCGTTTCAAATATACCGGTCATTTTTTAAACACCCTGTACCATCTCAACCAATGAAATTCCATTTTGCTTCACTTTTTTTGTCAGGCAGTGTACCTTGCACATTTATACTCATCAATTTCTTTGAACCATCTTCTGTGGTGACATAAGACTGCACAGAAGCGAACATTGTGGTATTTGCTGATAGTCACCTTGTAGTGAGTTAGTAAAAAAGAGCTAGGCCTTCTAAATATGTATAATTTCACTAGTGAAATTCCTCGTAACAGCCTTGGATACATGGGCTGTTCCAAAAGTGTTTCCAAATATAAAGACAAGAAAAATGTTTATAATAATCATCTGTTCTTCCTTTTTTCTCCGTATTAATGGTTTTGTAAGCCATAGTTTTTGTCTAAGCAGGTTAAAGTAAAATCTTGTTGCAACTGGGTGACTGTACTGGAGGAGGAGGAGATCAGTGTTTAACGTCCCATCGACAATGAGGTCATTAAAGATAGAGCGCAAGCGCGAATCAGGGAAGGATAGAGAAGGAAAGCAGCCGTGCCCTTTCGAAGGAACTATCTCAGAATTTGCTTTAATCAGTTTAGGAAAATCACGGAAAACCTAAATCAGGATGGTTGGACGCGGGTTTGAACCGCCATCCTCCCGACTGCAAGTTCAGTGTGCTAATAGCTGTGCTACCCCACTCAGTGTGATTGTACTGTACAAATCACATTCTAGTATGATTGATGTCTCACAGTCATATTTAAAATTTTTATGACTAAGAGTTCTTAGTGTCTTATGTCTCTAGTAGTCATGTGTTTGGCTATGTATTAAGCCAAGACATAGGTGGGGTGGAACATAGAGTTGCCTATGCATTGGATCTTTTAAACGGAGTGGAATGGAATAACTCTACTATGGAAAAAGATATGCTGAGCGTAATTTACGGCATAATACACTGAATCGCCAAAGAAGCTGTTATAGGCATGGGTAAACGTATTCAATTACAGAGATACGTAAAGAGTCACAATACGGCGCTGAGGTCGGCAACGCCTACTTAAGACAAGAAGTGTCTGGCGCAGTTGACAGATCGCTCACTGCTGCTACAATGGCTGCTTATCAAGATTTAAGTGGGTTTGAACGTGGTGTTGTAGTCGGCGCACAGGTGGTGGGACGCAGCATCTCCGAGGTAGCGATGAAGTGGGGATTTCCCCTACGACCATTTCGCTAGTGTGCTGTGAGCATCAGGAATCCTGCAAAACATCAAATCTCAGACATCGCTGCGGCAGGAAAAAGATCCTGCAAGAACGGGAGCAACGACGACTGCAGAGAATCGTTCAACCAGACGAAAGTATAATCCGTCCGCAAATTACTACAGATTTCAGTGTTCGGCTATCAATAAGTATCAGCGTGCGAACCATTCAGCGAAACATCATCGATATGGGCTTTCAGAGCCTCACTCGTGTACCCTTTGCACGACACGAAGCTTTACGCCTACACCGACATTGGACCCTTTGATGCCTGGAAACATGTTGCCTGGTGGGACTTGCCTCGTTTTAAATTGTATCGAGGAGATGGACGTGTACGGGTATGGAGAAAACCTCATGATTCCATGGACCCTGCATGTCAGCAGGGGAATGTTCAAGCTGATGGAGGCTCTGTAATGGTGTGGAACGTGTGCAGTTGGACTGATATGGGACCCCTGATACGTCTAGATACGTCTGACTGGTGACACCTACGTAGGCATCCGGTCTGATGACCTTCTTCCATTCATGTTCATTGTGCATTACGACGGACTTGATTGATACCAGCAGGACACTGTGACACCCCACATGTCCAGAGTGTCTCAAGAACAGTCTTCTGAGTTTAAACACTTCCGCTGGCCACCAGACTCCCCAGACATGAACATTATTGAGCATATCTGGGATGTGCTGCAACGCGCTGTTTAGAAGAGATCTCCACTCTCTCCTCGTACTCTTACGGATTTATGGACAACCCTGAAGGATTCATGGTGTGAATTTCCTCCAGCACTACTTCAGACATTAGTCGAGTCCATGCCACGTCGTGTTGCGGCACTTCGGTGTGCTGGCGGGGGCCCTACACGGTATTAGGCACACGTACCAGTTTCCCTGGCTCTTCAGTGTGTACATCCACTGTTATTTGTCTGATAGATGATGTAATGTAACAGCAGGTTACATCAAACTAAAGTGTCTACTAGAGTTAAAAGATCCATCCAACAGATTAATGTGCTGAGCACTTAAGCTAACTGAGTTCGATTTTGAAGTATTCGTCGATCGAGTAGGAATAATTGGAATGCAGGTGGCCTCCGTAGGAAAGCCAGTGTGTTATGGTGAGTGAGTCACGCCATAGCAAAGGGGTAGAGAGTGCAAGCAGCTGACGAAGACAGTAAAGTACTTGCAGTGCAGCCACAGTTCATTTTACACAGCTCTACGTTATGCAAGTAAACAGCTCGCATCTCATATTGCAGTTCCAGCCACAGTGCATGAGGAAGTTTTGAGACAGGCACATGATTACATGTTATGAAGTCACAGGTGTCAGAGAACTACAGAACTATATGTGACCAGCCATTACTGGTGGTATACATGTAACCAGAATGTCTAACTGTCACAGGAACATGTGGGGTAATAGTTGTTTCTAGGGGAGACTGAATGCCCTCAGAACGTCCTTACAACATAACCTTACTTTCAAAAATCAGGACCTCAAATGGGTGTGCGCGGTATATGACCCAGTTGTAGTCCTGCCACCTGCTACATGCAAGGATATAGAAATGGTATAGAATGTTTCCTACTGGACAATGGGATACTACTCAATTGCACAAACTGCATCATCTCAGGAATAACTTTCAGGTTCTGAACCTAATGTATTCACTCCTGCAACTGCCCAACAACCCTTTGAAAGTACTGCCCACACTTGACGTTCCTAGACGTTACTTTGGATCCTACCTTATTCAGATCTCTGGACGAGCTTATAGCCACACAGAAGGGGCGTATTAGCACAGAACAAACGTTCCAACATATTCAGCAGTACACCAGCCGGTACGAGCATCGAGCCCCAGTGAGAGGACTCTCGTCGTCAGGTACCATAATAATCCTGGTCTTCATTTGCGCAGCCTATGTCTATCTACGACAGAGAACCATCCACATACCCAAACTCCCAGACCAGTACATACCAAAGATCTATTTAGTATCTGTATCGATAATACTATGTCAGTTTGTAGTATTGCTTATGAATAATGTTGTATCTGTCATGGAAATCTTTGACTTTGTATACATATTTCAGTTATGTGAACTTTTGAACGATGTTGTTTTAAATTATGCTTGTGAATTTAAGTAACTACTGGCGTGATTGTTATGAACGAGGCTTGTTTTTTTTAAGTAAGTACCGTTTTGAAGTTAAAAAAAGACGTGCTAAGATATCTCAATAATTTTATTTTCACATGAAAGCCTGTACCTTAATCTACACACTGACGCCATTAGAGTATGATTCTTCCTTGTTTAAGTTGTGTACTGAGTGTTTAAGATGCCTCCGATAGTCGTGAGTTTCTCCGACTGTGAAGTGCGGGTTGTTATAAGATTTATTAGTGCTAAAGGCCTAGAAGCGATCGATATTCATCGTGAGATCTGTGCAGTTTACGGAGAAAACATTATGAGTGGTGGAATGGTAAGAAAGTGGGTGAGAGCGTTTAAAGATGGCCGCACCAATTCGCATGATGAACAACGGAGTGGGCGTCCTTCAGTCGTCAATGAAAGTTTGGTGCAGGAAGTGGACAATAAGGTGAGAGAAAACAGACGCTTTACGATTTCCTCCTTGCGGGATGACTTTCCTAATGTTTCTCGCAGTGTTTTGTATGGCATTGTGACCGAGCACTTGAATTACCGAAAATTGTGCGCACGTTGGGTACCGAAAATGTTGACGGATGTGCACAAAACCAAACGTTTAGACAGTGCATTGACTTTCCTTGAGCTGTACCACAACGGCGATGATTTCTTAAGCCAAATTGTTACGGGCAATGAAACATGGGTGGCCTACGACACACCAGAATCAAAGCAACAGTGCATGGAAGTTGAGCAAGGGCATCGTTTTGCTGGAAGACATTGCCCGTCCGCATGTGGCGAATCAGACCAAAGATCTCATCACATCCTTTCGATGGGAAACTCTAGGACAACCTCCATAGAGCCCCGGTCTTGCGCCCAGTGACTACCATCTGTTCTCGCACTTCAAAAACACCTGGGCAGTCAGCGTCTTCAAGACGATGACGAAGTCAAAACAGTGGTGATGCAGTGGTTAACAAGTCAGGTGGCAGACTTCTATGAGGAGGGTATTCAAAAACTGGAATAATGCGATGACAAGTGCCTCAATATTGGCGGAAATTATGTACAAAAGTAGATTAAGGTACAGGCTTTCATGTAAAAATAAAATTATTGAGATATCTTAGCACGTCTTTTTTTTATTTCAAAATGGTACTAACTTAAAAAATACGCCTCGTAATGTACTGTAAATGACTTAGTCCGTGCGTAGGGAACATAGGGTTGATTGTAAAAGATATGGGGAAGCCTCGCAGCTACGGAAGTAGCCTGGCGGAGTGGAAAAAGCGTGTTTGGCGCGCGAGTGGCTTCTCTTCCTTTGTGACGGGTAAGGAGTCCGAGCTCAGCAGTGCTGTGATTAACATCTCGCTAGCCGTAGCGGGTCATTGTGGCTCATATTCCTGGAGTTTTGAGGAAAGAAGGGCTTAATGGTAGTATTTATGGGCCCCGGATGGTGCATTTGTGATCTTGGCATGGTTTTTGGCCCTATAAATACAAGGTGTTTCAAAAAGAATATACGTATTGCAGAATATTATTTTGTCCAAGCTACCGATCGCTACTGCTCGGCTCGGCTATTGCAGAAATGAATACATAGTCTAGTTGACATTAATAGCTGCTAGATGTCAGTTGTCCTCTGGATTGCTTGGTAACCGTGATATGTTTAAAATGACTACTCCGCAGCAGAAATCATTTTGTGTTCTCGAGTCTTTGAAGTGCAATTCCGTGATTACAGTGCAAAGAGGTTTCACGTTGAGGTACCAAATTGATCCTCCGAACGGGTGGAACATTCGCTGATGGTATCGACAGTTACTAGATACAGGATGTGTATGTAATGAAAAGAGTCCTGGCCGCTCTCGTGTTCCTGAAGAAAATGTTGCACGAATTCAAACTGCTTTCCAACGTATTCCTTCAAAATCAAGCCGCCGTGCCAGTCGGGAGTTACAACTGTCTACAACAACATTTTGGAGTGTTTTGCGTCGTCGGTTGGCTATGAAGTCGTACAAACTACAATTGTTACAAGCTCTACGTCCTGATGACAGACGCAAACGTGTGGCATTGTGTAACGAGATTCTTAGTGCTACTGACAATGATAACACTTTCGGACAACGCATCGTGTTCAGTGATGAAGCGACTTTCCACGTTAGCGGTCAGGTAGACAAACACAGTTTACGAATTTGGGGCCTACAGAACCCACATACGGCCATTGAACGTGTAGGAGATTCCTCCAAGGTAAAAGTGTTTTGTGCGATATCCCGATCATCTGTTTACGGCCCATTCTTCATTGATGGAAACACTGTTGACGGTCAGCAGTATCTCGCTATGTCAAAACTGGTTGTTTCCGAGGCTGCACGAAGACAACTTTATTTTTAACAAGACGGGACACCCTCTCACTGGACTCGCCAAGTGCATAAATATCTGAATGAAACTGTACCGAACCGTCGGACTGGTCTTCAACTAGCTGGTGACTTAGCATGTCTCAGCTGGGCTCCACTGTCACCGGATTTGATTTCCTCTGACTTCTTCCGGCGGGGTTTCGTTAAAGACAACTTTTATGTACCTCCAATCAAACAAAACCTGGAAGTGTTGATGAACCGGATCCGTACTGCCATAACATCAGTGACGAAGGACGTGCTTGCCCGAGTATGGGAGGAATTTGAGTATGTATGTGATACGGTTCGTGTAGCTGATGGAGGGCATATTGAACATCTGTAATCCGAACTTATGAAGTTCGTAAATACGTGTAAAGTTTCATATTCGTACGTCTTAAAGTTATATGCATTCGAAAAACGTAAATTCTTTTTGAAACAGCCTGTATAGTTCCGACAACAAGAAGATATGTAACAGGGCGAGGCCAACAGTACACGTGACTGCACCGCCGCCATGTTAACAGCGACTGCAAATTACGCCACAAGTGCCACCAGTCTTCCACTAAATTGATTATATTTGGCACTCTCTAAATGGACCTGGTATTTGTGAAATTTGGTTGATTTTAATTATAATCGTGGTGTTGCCAAAAACTCTATCTTACACCCTTGATTATCCCAAATCACAAACCTGGACAGGAATCCTATCCTAGTGAATTTAATTCCGACTTTCCTAATTTATTATGAGAAAGTGGTTGAACTTGAATTTAATGTTGTGTTGCCATTTGCACAGCCAATTATATTTTTGAGTAGGTCAAAAGACTGCTTATGAAAGCACATTTGTTATTTAAGGAGTTAGAGTTTGTTGTGCTTTATGTAACTAATAATTAATGATAATAATACTTACCATTTCTCATACATACTTGTGTAGCTTTGTTAATGAACATTGTTATTCAAACCATGAAAGTTTAAGTGTCCTCGTGTGCTTCCCTAGTCAGTTAATGAAGCAAAGCAAAGGCTCCTTCAGAGCCAGTGTAGTTAGATTTTTCATACAGTTTAGTTGCTTCAAACAGAGTTCAAGAAAGAACTATTTACTGTGTTATCTATTCCAATGCAACTTGGTTAATACACAGGCTTAGAGACCCTGTACTAAGCAATGAAGTTATACATTAGGATCATTAGCAGACCCCCTGATTTAAATTCAGAATCATTTTAAGCTTTTCCTTGTTGAGTGTTGCTACTACTTCCATGTGTGTCGGTAATTGATTTTATAAACTGTTACACCTGGTTCATTTAAGGTAAGTGTTGTTGAAAGGCATATCTTGCTGTTTACTATCTCATTGGCCATTTGTTTATCTGACTTACTAGTCTTTACCTGCAAGCTTAGGTTACTGTGTTTTAGTGCGAACACATGTAAGGAAAGAGTTTAGAGTGTGTGTGTATGTGTATGTGTGTGTGTCAAAGAAGGTTAGCCTCAGCACTGCCTTCTGCTTTATCATTTTGATTTAAACAAGAATGCCTAACTAGGCTGGCGACCTGTTTTCAAATGCAATGTTACAACTTGCTTTTTTCCTGGGGGAACGTCGGTTCCACACCCACCGTTTCCTATTGCTCATAGTCTGCTGGAGTGTTTCGGAAACGATTCCCAGTTTGAATGTACTGTTTCCTTTAGGTTATCTCACGGTCAGCTTTCTCAGAAATTCCTTGCAGAGGTATAACTTTAGCATCGACTGCCGTTTTAAGGTGGTCGGTGGTACCATTACAGGGTCATCCCCAAAATTTAAGTAAAACGAGAGCATACCAATCTCCATACTCCACAGTGTAGCATTTACCAAAGGGAAAGAGACGGTCAAGTATGATTACTGTATATATGAGTATAAGAGAATGTTAATAGTACTGTGTTACATTAAGTGATTTGCAGATATTTAGTGGTGCACTTCTTCTAAAGTGAGAAGGAATGGTGCAGCAACACCTCTGTGAGCAAACGTCACAACCTGTAATGAGGCAGTATGTGTGATCCTGCTTCCAGGGCCGGAATACTGCTGAGGCAGTATAATGCAAGGCCGCAGCTGCTGCAGTGGAGAGCTGAATAACCTCATGCTGTGGCCTGCCGTTGCAGTGCCTCAGCCCCTACATGACCGAAGGCAGGGCCTGGTCATAAAAAAGCTGGGAAAATCTAGTGTAAACACTCGCCTCTCTAACCTAGCGATACTGTTGTCTTCATCCACTACTGACACTCAGATAGATTCCAGAGACGTCGAGCAGAGGCCACCTACAGGGTGAATTCATTTTGTCCCTGGGCGTCTGGAAGGGTTCTTGAGTAAACAGCCTGCACTCTAACATGCCTTACGCCTTATACATTCCCAGAGATACCACATGTCCGACGCACTTGCAATCTGTTTCCGCAGAACTCTTGACGCCAGAGACCACTGACGCTGCATCCTTCGCCAAGGTCGCTTCCAAGGGAGGTGAGCATTCGCCGTTGCAGCGAAGTTTGTCGTTTTAAGCTTTGCTGCTGGTGTCTTTGCACGCGTTGGAGTCGCTGCCTTCACTACTGTACGAGCATCTTGCTAAGTAAAGAATGTATTTTCCATAGAGCTCTACTTATTCCACAACCATCGACTCGTTGATGTTTCGTGACCCACTGCCCTGAATCCTGAGGTAGACAGCCACACCAGTCAGTAATCGTGGTTCAGATTGTCCAACCCCCTTAAACCTCGTAGGATTTCAAACTCCCCCCCCCCCCCCCCCCCAATCCAGTGGCCTAGAGGAAAGTGCATATTATTCCTTCGTCCATGCACGATCTTACAGCCACATCACATTCCTTGAATGAGTAAAAGGGCGTGTTCGCAACAGTATCAACACTGACATTGCGACGAGGTCTGGACAACAATGGCCAGTCTGCACAGTACCCGTTGTTGAGCCTTTCCTTCACGTGGCAGCAGACAGAGGCTCGCTGATAATGGTGGATCCAATGACGAATTGGGGCACATTAGTCTTCTCAGATGAGTCCTGGTTCTGTGGACAACATCGCAGTGGAAGCATCCGTGTGTAGAGACTCCGAGGAGAACGAACGTTGCCTGGTTGCATTTCATAATCATCATGTGGGCGCAGAAATTTCCATGGTGGCATTTCCATGGTAGGTACACATCACGATCACCACCAGTTCACATAATCGATAATTCTAATAACAGGCATTACATTTCTGATCTGTTATCGAGGGTGGCTGGTACCTATGATTGAAGTCATCTTTCAAGAAGATAATGCAGGACCACATGTTATCCACTATTGCTGCCATAATCTATCCAGATATATAGAGTGTTTGACTGTTAGCCTGGCGGCACGTTCTGCATATCTCGCGCCCATTGAAAAAACATGGGTTGCCAAGAGACTGGCTCGCCACCACTCACCAGACACCATGATTGATGAACTATGGCACAGAATTCAAGCAGCGTAGAATGACCTACCCGCATCTGCAGTCGAAGCTCAGTTTGACTCTCCTGTACCGTGGGGCTTATGCCTACACTGCCAGCCACACGCGTTACATCAAAGCTACGTGCGAGGCAGGCTTCCTCGCAAAACGATCTATGGGGGCTGCCATGCTCAACACAGCCACTAGACGGCAACCTAACCGTCGTCAGAGGTCCTGGCCTCGCAGGCCTCTTCTTACACTGACCAAGTACCAGGAAGTAGGACAAGCTATATCCTGAGGCCCAGGGATATACTTAGGCCGACGTTTGGGCAATGAGGAGTGTGTTTTCAGTTCGACTGGGCTTACTGGCCAGGCGCCAAACGCAGTCGCGTCTCATCTGTCAGGAGCTTCCTGTGCCCATTTTAGCATCCGAGAATCTCCGACATGATCTTCCCGGAAGAAGGCTTAGCCCCAACGTGTGACCAACCAGTGGATTTGTTATAATTCTGCGTGCATCCTCATAGAAAAATTGTGAACTCCGACTTTAACAGGTCCCTTCAGGACTTTTTGAAACATAGCTTGCAAGCTCCTTATTTATTCATCGTTAATAGGGCTTCTGCCTCAAGTACTGTCTACGTTAAAAGAAGAAGATGTATTTTGCGAGTGACTGTCTTCAAACTGACTTCAACGAAGGAAGTGTCTTCAAACTGATTTCAACGAAGGAAGTGTTTCCAAACTGAGTTCAACGGAGGAACATTTTGTTATCTTGACTAAAATAAACTTAGAATTCATTGTATAACTGGGCCTTCATTTCTTGACTGCCTGTGACAGACAGAGGTGGTAGCTCTGTGCACTACATTTCACATCCTGTTTACCCCTAGCCACCCAGAAATGTAATAACGTATCTTTTTGATATATTGTGTGAGCGCAATAAGTAAAACTTCGTCATTTGTTATCCTTCCAGGTGCTACAATTTTAATCGCATGGAGAGCGTAAAAGCATAGGCTTCTGAAACCTGGTAGTCGAGGGAAGACAGGATTCGGTTACGATTATGGACGGGGCCGTAATTAGTTACTATTTGTTGCCTTTTGCAGTTACACTCAAATTATTTTAATCCAGTAATTCCAGACTCAACAATAAATGAAAATACCACACGTTATTAATAAAAGAATAAACAACTATGTAACTAATAGTGTTTTCGGTGAGTTACAATTTACCAAATCACCATTAAATACGGATACAGTAGATAATGTTTTAAAAGCTGGCTTACACGGCGTTACACGCCACAAACGGCAATAAATTAAAAATTGTTTAAAACTCGCCGCAACTTACAAATTACAGGTATTGAAATACTAAAGGCAAGTCCCCACAAACACAGCAGAAGGCATCAGACGGCAGGAATGGGAGTAAATAAAATTTTGAAGGCTTACTGCTAAAATTCAAATACCAAATTAGAATTTTAAGGCAAATGACCACAATCACGGCTGAAGGCCTTACACGCCAGGAACGGCAATAACATAAAAAATTTAGAAACCTGCTATAAAACAGCATATACAATAGCAAAGGTTAACTAAAAAAACAAGCAACTGGTCACCAAACGGGTGAAATAACATGATGGTAACAACCCTTAACATCCACTGAACACTACACTGCTAGATTTATTCCAGAATGTGATCAGAGCCATTAACTAGACATATATAACCTTTAATGTAGGCATTTCAAGGTATTGTAATCAATAATGCAGTAATTAAACACAAGGACCAGTACATAAGTCCCTTAAAGGGTACTGAGGCAGATTGTACCCGCAGAAGGCGTGGGCTGAAGGAGCGTTACACTGAGCTACTGGCCATCAGACCTCCTCTAAACATTCATGGTGGTGTCTGATTGTTCTATATCGTGTCTCCCTACCACTTTCGCGCAACGACGCTCTGAGCGTGTTTTTTAGGGAATTAACTAGTTTGAACCTGGGACCTGTTGCTGGTAAGGAGACGCCAGACCACACATGACATGTAGAATTCAGAAGAGTTCAGTGAGACTAGCGATGATATAACCAAATACTAAACGATCTCAGCGTCAGCTCCACTGCACTCCCTGTAAAAGAATCTAAATTCTAACTAAATATAGTGGAAAGGGTTCAAGGCTTTCCTATTTTTAGTTAGCTGGTAAAATAACGTCGAAAAAGCAGTTAAGTTTACCATTGGAAATTTATTCTAATCGCAAAACATCGTTTATAAATTGCACTATTGATAAAAGGAAATGTTTTAATATAGGATGGTAAAAACCAACTGCGTTCAACAAAAATGTGAACGAATATTCCCTAAATGGGTTTCCAAGTTCTACAATCGATCGAAGGATGACCTATGCCATATCACATCTATAATCTAGGTTTAAATTAAGTTTCACAAAAGAGAAAACTATAAAAATGGTCTACAGTGACCCTCAATTATCTTTAATAACTTATCTAACTTGTCGTAAATTACAGTGGCTGATGTGGCTTCTCAATAACTATATAAAAGAAAAATCATCGAGTTTCAGATCTGTTCTTCAAGTGGCAAATGTGAACACCATGAGTTTTAATTAACGATCACCATTAGTATTACGCAAAAAGGGGCTGTAACAGATGAGACTTCTGCAGTTCTGAGTGAAGCCTTATGCGCTCAAAAATGCGGCATCGCGTGCGTTCATTACCTTGTCGGTGTTTAAGCAGCGTCAGGGCGACAGCGGCCGGCGCCCCAGCCGTCCAGCTCGCCGTCTCGGAACCAACTCTCTCCTAACTTCTCCTTACTACAATTTACCGAAGTAGATTTAAAAAAAACTATCTGGCTGTGTTTTCATCTGACCAGTCAGGGTCTCAATGTTAACCTTAAGCTCCGCCTACAAAAATTCTGTCTATCCAATGAGAAACGTTATACTTTTCGTGGTGGGGCAATGTTTTTAACGTTTGCAACGTAACAGAGACGCTAAAAAGTCTCACGCTAAAACCTGCAGCTAGTGTGGTCCTTTTAGCGTTATCGTAAGATCTATACTGCTTTTCTGGAGGGCTCTAGCTTTTAACATGGGCTGGGGGTGGTCCTTGACGTACCTGAGACGCGAAAAAGCCTCACGCTAAAACGTGCGGGTTGTGTAGTCGTACAGGTAGTCTGGCGGCGTGGGTGTCCGTCCCTCCCTTATCTAGCTTAACACGATTCTGCTCTCAGCTTCTGTCCTCGTTTCTCCCCTCGGAACTGCGTCTGCCTCACGGTGGGAAGGTACGACATGCATTTAGGCATTCTTGTGTTAGTCTGTGGTATTCCATTTGCTCACTCGTTACTCGTATTACTTTGGTTAATTTAATGTCACGATTTATTCCGAGCTATGTGACATACTACTGGATTTGCTTATCATGTCAGGGTTTTCATGGAAGGTGTTGGATTTGCCTGACACCTTACATATCACCACCCTTCGAACTTAATTTTTTGCACTGAATTTAGGCAATGATAGAATCGTTGTCTAAGTCAGTCAAAAATTTTCTAATTTATCTAAATTTTGTTGCGTATTGTTCAGCCACGTTATTCTGTTCTATGCTAGGTATTACTAATTTATATTTTTATATTCTTCCACATTATAATTAAAAACGACAAGAGAAGAATATTTTTATACTATTATTAATATTTAATTATTTTCTTTCTTTATTTAAGTGTGAAGTTTGTTGTTTAAGAAGTTTGTTATCGAAAGTGAGGAGTCTTTCACATCGATTTTCTTAGAAATATTGTTTTTATAAATGTAGTAATTAAGTAAAATCTATTCCTAACACATTTTCTAAATATCATGTACAAGTAAAATGTTTTTGTTTCTAGACACACATTTCAACATTGTTACACTAACAAATAAGAATTATTTCCAAGAATTGCTTTGACAAAGAACTATACATACACAAGTATTGAGATGATATCCTACTAAATGGTACAAATGTTAAAAAATTTGCTTTGACAGAGAAATATACATACACACGTATTGAGGTATTATCCTAATAAATGGCACAAATGTTAAAGAAAGGGAAAACATCCAACAAGATATATTTTATTCTTTGTTTTTATAAGGAGAAAATAAGTATTATATAGTTATTATTTTATTTTTATGAGGAGAAAATAAGTGGTATATAGTTTCTTTATATACTGTCCATTTCAGAACTAATGACTCGTTTTTATCGACAGTCTATTTTTTACTTAAGCCCATAGTCAATGACTGTTATTTTGTAGTTTATTAGCCGTCTGGTGTGCTTTACTTATTTAGTTTTTCACACGTTTCTTTTGCACAATTCCTACATCATATAATTTGATTTCACGCATTCACACAATCCTATGAATGTTCAAGCATGAGGTTGGCGAATGCTTTTGCACGAAGGTGATGGACTTGAGCGAGATGGATGTGGGCAAGTATTTGATGTACAGCTTCGTTCGTCGTTCCTTGTTGGCTTTGCAAGTGTGTGTTGCTGTTGTGGAGGTCATATAATGGAATGGAGCTGTGAGTGCAGAATCTCGTGGTTTACCGGCTTTGTATGCGTGAAAGTCATCGTTATGTGTCGCTGAATGCGGTCGTTGTTCGTTTATAATACTTCGCAGACGACTAGTTTACAATAGGATAGGGATTTGGGAAGGTATGTCGTCTATTCTTCACCCATCTTCTTTCTTGGTCTCAATCTTGCGAATCTTCAACTTCTGTTCTTCCCGCTTTTTCTCTGCTTCTTACTTGCTTCTTGGTTCTTCTCTGGGCAGGATATGGAAATATTTATTGATAACTAGTCGCTTTGAAGTTCTTCTCCTAGTAACAGTCTGATAAATTGTTTGGGCGCGTCATTTTTACTTTGTGGAAGTTCTTCTTCAGTTTCGTGCATCAGCGTGCTGTTTAATAGCAGTAGTGTGACTTTTACGCATATTTTTTGCCAGCGGTGGCTTTCCCAAGCGGTCTTCTCGTCCGGCCGTTTTTTTGCTCGCTCCGTTCATTCGGGGCTCGGAGACCCTTCCGGCGTTCGCCGTCCCAACGCCGTCCCGCCGCGTCTCAGCAGGGGTCTGTCACTGTGCAGCTCGGCGTTCCATCCCTGCAGGGTTCCACTTTATATACAAGGGCCTTTCGCTGTCCTTTCCCTTCTCTGGACCCTCCTGCTATGTAGGAATCGTGTCTTGCTAATTACGTCCTTTTCTTTCTTGATACATGTCGCGTTGCAACTTGTGGGTCGTTGCATCTCTTCCTTGCTGGAGTTTTTACAATGGTTCTTACAAAAAGTTTTACTTATAATCATCTAACATATATCTAGTATCTACTTGTTTTACGTCTTCTTAAAAAGCTTTACAAATTTTGGCGCCCTTTCCATGTTACAATTCTATGATATTTGGAGTCTTAACGTCTACTCAAGAAACCTCAAATTCGTTTTTTATTTTATTTTTGTGTAGTGTCATGGTGTATGGCATTTTAGTATTTCATGCTGTTAGACTATCTACGCTTTATCCCTTCACCTTAAGCTCATCTACATGACTACTCTACAATTCACATTTAAGTGCTTGGCAGAGGGTTCATCGAACCACAATCATACTATCTCTCTACAATTCCACCCCGAACAGCGAGCGGGAAAAACGAACACCTAAACCTTTCTGTTCGAGCTCTGATTTCTCTTATTTTATTTTGATGATCATTCCTACCTATGTAGGTTGGGCTCAACAAAATATTTTCGCATTCGGAAGAGAAAGTTGGTGACTGAAATTTCGTAAGCTATGGTACTATTGGTGTTATTATTGAAACTACTTTCTTTTTTCCACCTTCCTCTCTCTTCATTCTTCTTTCACCTGACGATATTATCTGCAACATAATCTTGAAATATTGTGCTGATTATTTACCAGTAATAAAATTAATCTTAAAACTTGTACTGAAAGTGTTTAATACTGCCAGCTTTAGGTAAAAATACCTCTGCTTTATATCATAAAATACCCTCTAATTCTCTTTTACTGTGTTCCGAAATACCTTGAACTTCTTGCAATTTTTCGTCGATTTCTTTATGGACTTCTAACATGAGTTGAGGCGATTCCCCCTTTTGTGCATACCATTATAATTCTTCAACCTCTTTATCTAGCGTCATTCTTAATTGTTTGTTTATTACTGGTATTTATTCTAATTTTAGCTTTTGCTCAAAGAGAAGTGTGACATTCCCGAATGGTACGCTACCTTTCCCCATATCTATTATCGCTCGTCTCTCATTTAAAAAATCTACACCTATAATCAAATCTACAGTTAGTTTAGGTATAATCACGAAGTTGGCTTCGATCTTTTGACCTTGGCACGAAAGAGTGAACCTCGTTTGTCTCGTAACTTCCGCAGCATTGTTTCTAATAGGACCTCTTACTTTACGTGTTTTCAGAACTGGCAAATCCTCATTGGCATTACACTGCATGAATAAATTTTCTGAGATCGCAGTCAGTTCACTTCCGCTATCAATTACAATATTGACTGGGATATGCTTCACCATAGCCTTCACAATTGGTTGAATTTGAAAGGGTTGGTTCTGTTCTTCTTCTTCTTGCATCAACGAATCCTCCACTGAATCGTACATGAGTCTTTTTAGGAATTTCCCTTGTGAATTCGAACTTTCTGTAGGATAAGCTTCGACTGCTACTTCTCTCTCTTTTATTTCCTCTTCTCTATTTCTTCCTTCATTTACGCTTTCTTCTACATCCTCTACTTTTTCCTCATCCTCATCTATCTTCTTCTTCTTCTTCGTCGCTACTTCCACATAATCGCATCTAAATGCACTAACTATCGCTTCATAACTTCCTTCATTATATACGTTGGGTTGTGTACCCACTTGTAACTTATTTTCAACTTCTGTCGACTGCGCATTATCCTCATTGAATTCGCTTTCCCTGGTTTCCATCTCAAATAGCTCTGCAGTACTCATTACTTCGACCTTTCCTCCTACATTCGTTGTGCATGCCTCTGGTAATTCATCTTCCTCGTCAGTACTCTCCCGATTAATTTCTTCCCAACACGATATTCTTATTTTCTTGTCTTCGTTTTCATCTGGTCCCTGCGGATTTGTTTCTTCCTTCTTCTCTTCTCGTGATAAGATTTTCACTTCTCTGTTCAAGGTGCTGCAATTGTGCTGGGTCGGTGCGTCATTCTCTTTGGCATGGGCGCTTAGCTGTCAAATCGAACTTTTATTGGGGTTTGGTGGTCTTACCTCCACGTCTTCTATCTGTATTCGCTTTTCTTGTTCAGCTTGTTGATAGTGGTTTCTTTGTTGATAATTTGTCGGTCTATTGGTTCTCCAGTACCCATTCCGGTTGTCGTTATTCCCTCTGTAATAGTTTTTGCCGTTCCTGGATGAATTATAGTTATTGCCATATTCTCTTCTAAATCCATAACCGGTTCTTTGTTGAAATCTATTGTCGTTTCTTGGTGCGAAGTTATCACGTGGTTCGTAATTATTGTTTCCTCGTACTGTGTCTTGTGGATTCCACTGCGTTTTGCTTTCGTTTTCACGTGCGCTTCGTCTTTTTCTTGCGTCATCTTCCCGAAAATATGAACTCTAGTTCCCTTAGAATACCTTTAAATGATTCGACGTCATTGCCTCCGCGACCTACTAATGATTGCTGATATTTCAATGGTAGCTTCATCGCGCATAATTTAATCAGCTCTCCGTCACTGTATGGTACATCTAAGCATTGATTTTTCTTTCCCGCTAATTCGAAAAATTTCACGGGGCTCTTCTCTCCTGAATTTTCAAAATATATGTCTGTAATAATTCGTATTTCACTCTGTTCTCTGCTTCGCTGGACCAATATCGTGAGAGAAACTTCTCTCTGAAATCTTCGTACGATCGGCATGTCGCTGCAACATTCTGCATGGTTTCTGCGACTGTTCCTGACATGTGTGCACATATAAAGTCTAATTTGTGTGCTAGCGTCCAGTGTTCTGGTAATCCTACTCGGAATTGATCAATAAAAGTTCGTGGATGTAATGAGTTTCCTTCTCGAAAGTGTTGAAATTTTCTGACTGTGAGGAAATTATCGTTGTCGTACTTCGTCATAGTTCCATATGAAATTCGCGATTCTTCGCCACTTTTGTTTCTGACCATTTCTCCCGTCGTTCTTTCCGGTTGTGGTAGATCCATTGGATATTGTCCACTGTAACTTTCGCCTACCCTTGCGTAGTGTCGTTGGAGTGGTACGCAATAATTTTCTTCCATCGGTTGTGAACGTGTAGCTGAATGCATTGCACTGTACTCTTCGCGACCTGGCTTTCCATTGCCACGTATTGGTTGGGTATCTTGTATGGCTAACCTTGTTGCTTCATTGCACGATCCAGACTGTCTTGAAACATACATTTTTGGTTCCGCATGTGTTTGTGATGACGTTTCTTCATCAAGAATTTCGAAACGTGTTTGTTGCTGTGCAGGCTGTCTGATTTCACGTATGTTACTTTCCGCCTGTGATTGGAATCGCAAATGCGTAATATCTTCGTTAATTGCTTGTTTTTCCTGTGCTGTTACAGATACGGACGTGGTTGCATACTCAGTGCTTGTTCGATCCTGTTCACTACGCTCTTCAATGGTTTGCAACAACTCTGTTCGCAATTTCTGAAATTGTCTCTTCGTTTGCGCTTCTATTTTGACTATGCGGTTATCATATCTTTTCAGCGCTGCTTTTGTGATACGTTTGTGTAACATACTGTTTTCAACAATTTCACGCGCTGTACCTGCTGCTTGTCTAGTAATTTCGTTTATCTGTTTCTCTACTTTCTTGACTTCTCCCTGGGTGTTGTTACGTAATGTTTTGATCTCGTCCTGAGTGTCATTACGCAATGTTTGTACGTCCGCTTGTACCTTGTCAATGTCTGTTCTCAATTGATTGTGACCTGTTGTTAGGTGTCCTATCACTTCTCGAGATTCTTTTGCCTCGTTTTCAATATGACTTAGGTGTAACTGAATTTTTTTGTTTTGCTCTTTAATCTCACGCATTTGTCTCGTGGTTTCTGCATTCTGAATTTGAATTTGGTTCGCTATGTCTTTATTTTGCCTTGTCATCGTTTCCGTAATGTGTTGTAATAATTCTGCCAAATTGGTGGGTCCTATTGTGTTTTCTTCCGACGTCCTACGCTCTGTGTTTTCGCCCAAGTGTTCGTTCGCAACCGATTGCATTAAACTGTGCTGTGACACGTTTCTGCTCGCATTCCTTGTACTCTGTGGTGAGGAAGTTCTGATTACTTGTACTATGGGTTCTACATATTCAAGACGCAAGTTAGAATCCTCATCGACTGCCTCTCTACTTTCCTGCTCCTCTGTCGTATGCTCACCTAGGTTTTCTATGCCTTGGCATACATTATCCTCGTTATGGTGCGTTATCTGTCCAATTTCTCGCCATACTGCATCGTCTCTTGTACTGCCTATTCTCTGTCCATTTTCATACTGGGTCTCTACCTCAATTCGGTCAAGGTCTCGATCTGCCATTGCTAATCTTTCCGAATTTCTTATTTTCTGTTTTAAAAGCAATTCACACGCCCTCATGCACTCATACGATCTCACACGTTTCATAAACTTTTTGTTCACTCAATTTGACACTACCAAGACTGACAATCCATTCACTTACTTGTTGGGTCAGAACCAACTTGTCAACGATGTATCGGCCACCTGCGCGCTTGCATTGGAGAGAAAACTTAATTCTAACAATATTAAAATTAATAACTTAATTATGCTATTGTCTCTGCTAGACTCATTTCTATTTAATACTTTTACTATCTTTCGCTGCAGCTACTGTTTTCGACTATGTAAAACTTTAAGAAAAATTTTTTTTTTTACTACGAAAATTTTTTTAACAGGATATTTTTCTGACCTACTTAGGCATGTGGTCGACCTTCAATCATGGTATTTTACCATCCTGGCAGGGTCGCCATTTTCTAAACATTCATGGTGGTGTCTGATTGTACTATATCGTGTCTCCCTACCACTTTCGCGCAACAACGCTCTGAGCGTGTTTTTTAGGGAATTAACTAGTTTGAACCTGGGACCTGTTGCTGGTAAGGAGACGCCAGACCACACATGACATGTAGAATTCAGAAGAGTTCAGTGAGACTAGCGATGATATAACCAAATACTAAATGATCTCAGCGTCAGCTCCACTGCACTCCCTGTAAAAGAATCTAAATTCTAACTAAATATAGTGGAAAGGGTTCAAGGCTTTCCTATTTTTAGTTAGCTGGTAAAATAACGTCGAAAAAGCAGTTAAGTTTACCATTGGAAATTTATTCTAATCACAAAACATCGTTTATAAATTGCACTATTGATAAAAGGAAATGTTTTAATACAGGATGGTAAAAACCAACTGCGTTCAACAAAAATGTGAACGAATATTCCCTAAATGGGTTTCCAAGTTCTACAATCGATCGAAGGATGACCTATGCCATATCACATCTATAATCTAGGTTTAAATTAAGTTTCACAAAAGAGAAAACTATAAAAATGGTCTACAGTGACCCTCAATTATCTTTAATAACTTATCTAACTTGTCGTAAATTACAGTGGCTGATGTGGCTTCTCAATAACTATATAAAAGAAAAATCATCGAGTTTCAGATCTGTTCTTCAAGTGGCAAATGTGAACACCATGAGTTTTAATTAACGATCACCATTAGTATTACGCAAAAAGGGGCTGTAACAGATGAGACTTCTGCAGTTCTGAGTGAAGCCTTATGCGCTCAAAAATGCGGCATCGCGTGCGTTCATTACCTTGTCGGTGTTTAAGCAGCGTCAGGGCGACAGCGGCCGGCGCCCCAGCCGTCCAGCTCGCCGTCTCGGAACCAACTCTCTCCTAACTTCTCCTTACTACAATTTACCGAAGTAGATTTAAAAAAAAACTATCTGGCTGTGTTTTCATCTGACCAGTCAGGGTCTCAATGTTAACCTTAAGCTCCGCCTACAAAAATTCTGTCTATCCAATGAGAAACGTTATACTTTTCGTGGTGGGGCAATGTTTTTAACGTTTGCAACGTAACAGAGACGCTAAAAAGTCTCACGCTAAAACCTGCAGCTAGTGTGGTCCTTTTAGCGTTATCGTAAGATCTATACTGCTCTTCTGGAGGGCTCTATCTTTTAACATGGGCTGGGGAGTGATCCTAATGTAACATACACGCGAAAAGGCTCACGCTAAAACTTGCGGGTGGTAGTGGCCCTTTTTGTGTTATCGTAAGATCTATACTGCTTTTCTGTAGGGCTCTGGCTTTTAACATGGGCTGGGGGTGGTCCTTGACGTACCTGAGACGCGAAAAAGCCTCACGCTGAAACGTGCGGGTTGTGTAGTCGTACAGGTAGTCTGGCGGCGTGGGTGTCCGTCCCTCCCTTATCTAGCTTAACACGATTCTGCTCTCGGCTTCTGCCCTCGTTTCTCCCCTTGGAACTGCGTTTGCCTCACGGTGGGAAGGTACGACATGCATTTACGCATTCTTGTGTTAGTCTGTGGTATTCCATTTGCTCACTCGTTACTCGTATTACTTTGGTTAATTTAATGTCACGATTTATTCCGAGCTATGTGACATACTACTGGATTTGCTTATCATGTCAGGGTTTTCATGGAAGGTGTTGGATTTGCCTGACACCTTACACTCCTTTTAGAACACACATGTCTTACAAGAACCAAGGGTCCACAGACGGTGCTCCAGGAAACGACCTCTGAGAAAGTCCGGCAACAAACACTTTTGCGAGCGATGAGATAGGCAGCCAAGAGTTGCATTCACTTCACAGGATGGTAACTCAGACTAGTGGCAGTCTAACCAATGACTAATGATAATCTTCCTGAAGCTACCTGACGCCCGATAAACCAAATGCAACGATGGAACAATACGCCAAAGCCGGAACCGGCGGTCCGCACTACGTCCCCAGAATACTGTGTTTAGAACGCCCAGAACGAAAAAGGAACCACTACCACCAAAGTAGAAGAATCACCAATCGACATACAATCAAGAAAGCTGTCAAAACTACACGTCTTACCGGACAGCAGCGGCAAGGCGGGGAAAAGTACACTGCCGTTACATACACTAACCCCCAGAGCAGGTAACTGGGGCGTTAGCGGCCACCAGGCAAGAAAAATTACCGGTGGTTAAACTGAACAAATTGTAACAAGTTGAACGCAGTAAATAGTAATAAGAAGTCGAGGAAAGCCAGTCAGATTAGTCTTCCCCAAACACTCCACTTATTGCTCTTCGCCTCGGCGACACTATGAGCAGCAACACGAACCCAAGTCACTGGAGAATCACGAGATATCACAGTGGTGGAAGTTTCTCTACTTGGATTGAAATGCAGTAATCTTAAATCTTGCTGGATCCGTTTTACGACGATGTTGTGCACCCTCGTGACCACAGACCTTCCATCCGGCAGTCCATGCATGACGCCAGCGGTGCCGGCGTGTTCTGGCACTGCGCGGACCTGGCTCCTCCTGAGTCCCCAACCGAACTGGCCCACTCACACGACCCGGAAAAACGACGTCGCCCCAAAGATAGAGCGACAGTTACTACATATCGACAACCGCCGCTGCTACCACTAGCGGACAGGCAACGCTTGCGAAACCGAGAGGCGCCAGTCAACACGAGAAGGAGACAAACAACCGCAACCATGCCAACCAACTAAACGATACCGTCTGCCCTCCAACAGAGGGCGGAAACCTACAAACAGCGAGCAGCACACGGCTCAGCTTCCACTGCAGAAGTCTACTTCGAAAAGATCCTTCCGGGTGTGTGACGTCGTACGTGATAAAACTGCCAACGTTACCACTGTTTTCAAATGACATTCAGCCAAGTGACACACCCTTTTGAAATCTCGCTGTAGTTGCACCTGCAACGTTGGTCGTTTTATTGTGTATGACGTCTCATACCCGGAATAATTTTATTGATTTGGAAAGTACATACTTTCGTTGTCACGTGAAAAATTTAGGCAAAGAATTATTTGTTGAAAGGGATTAGTAATTTACCGCGAAATACATACAATTTGGTACGAATGGAAGTGTTTTTATTTGAGATGTGCTATAACGGGTGAATCACCTAAAACTTTCACTGCAAATATTGAGAAAATGGGAAGTACAATTTAAATGGTTCAAATGGCTCTGAGCATTATGGGACTTAACTGTTGTGGTCATCAGTCCCCTAGAACTTAGAACTGCTTAAACATAACTAACCTAAGGACATCACACACATCCATGCCCGAGGCAGGATTCGAACCGACGACCGTTGCGGTCGCGTGGCTCCAGACTGTAGCGCCTAGAACCTCTCGGCCACTCCGGTCGGCGGATGTACAATTGGTATGCGGCTTTCACAGTATAGTCTTGAAAGAACTGTGACGGACGCCCGAACAACATGGAACTGACGTGCACTGATACTATGAAACTGTGCACTGATAATGGCTAGGCAGTACCCGAAATCTATATTTGCCAAATAAAACCTGTAAAAAGCACGACTGATTGCTGTGCTCTGTCATTTGTATTTCACAGAATGGATTTGACGTCAGGGTCCCGGATTGTATGCCCGCAAACAGATTGTAATAATACTTAGTGTGTTTTTGTGGAGATATACATTTTAAATGAAACAATGCCTACTGATATTAACTGTCTAAAAGCAGGGTAAATTATAATTTCAGTCGTGTATTTTGCAGGATTATAGTGCGAAAAGTTTACGAGATATCGTATCGTGCAAAGTTTCCACGCTGACAATTATTTGTGCCATTCAACCTGCGTAGTTGGTAGGTACTATGTTGTTATGTTTGCTTATATTGTGCTTGTGTGCTCCTTGAGTGCACTGAGACTAGTAAGTCAGTTAGCGCGTGATAGTCCAAGCAGTAGGTCGTGACTGGACGATGGGACTTACAAATGCAGAAAAAGCCGACATGATCGTGGTGTATAGAGACTGTAGGAAGAATACAGTTCGTCCTTTCACGGCTTATGCGGCAAGGTATCCCAACAGACGTCTACCACCTCAGCAGTTATTTATCAACCTCTTTGACAAGTTACGTGAAAGTGTTAGTGTATCACCTCTTTGACAAGTTACGTGAAAGTGTTAGTGTATCACCGAGACAAGTAGCAGAAGGAAAGATGTGACGACAGAAGAGGAAAAATTAATGTTCTTGCTGCTGCTGCAACAGATCCAGACGTTAGCTTCCGTGCAATCGTACGAGGAAGTGGCAAGTGTCCTAACCATTCTTCATCGAAGTAGGTTCAATCCAAACCACATCCCTCTCCATCAAGAGCAACATGGAAACGATTACGAGAATCGTGTTAACTTCTGTAGATGGGCATTACGGCAGGATACTCCAGATGCATCACGTATCTTGTTTGGTGATGAAGCCACATTTACCAGTCATGGCCAGGTAAACCGCCTAAACAGGACTATTGGTTTGTTAACAATCAGTTTAATAAATAACGACTGCAAAATATTAACGCGAATCTTTTACAGACGAATGGAAAAACTGGTAGAAGCCGACCTCGGGGAAGATCAGTTTGGATTTAGTAGAAATATTCGAACACGTGAGGCAATACTGACCGTACGACTTATCTTATAAGATAGATTAAGAAAAGGCAGACCTATGTATCTAGCATTTGTAGACTTAGAGAAAGCTTTTGACAAATTTGACTGGAACATTCTCTTTCAAATTCTGAAGGTGACAGGGATCCAATACAGAGAGCGAAAGGCTATTTACAGTTTGTACAGAAACCAGATGGCAGTTATAAGAGTGGAGGGGCATGAAAGGGAATCAGTTGTTGGGAAGGGAATGAGATAGGTTTGTAGCCTATCCCCGATGTTATTCAATCTGTATACTGAGCATGCAGTAAAGGAAACAAAAGAAAAATTCGGAGTAGCTATTAATATCCATGGAGAAGAAATAAAAACTTTTAGGTTCGCCGATGACATTGCAATTCTGTCAGAGACAGCAAAGGACTTGGAAGAGCAACTGAACGGAATGGACAGTGTCTTGAAAGGAGCATCTAAAATGAACATCAACAAAACCAAAAACGAGGATAATGGAATGTAGTCGAATTAAGTCGGGTGATGCTGAGGGAATTACATTAGGAACTAAGACACTTGAAGTACTACAGGAGTGTTGTTATTTGGGAAGCAAAATAACTGATGATGGTAGAAGTAGAGAGGATATAAAATGTCGACTGGCAATGGCAAGGAAAGCGTTTCTGAAGAAGAGAAATTTGTTAACATCGAGTACAGATTTAAGTGTCAGGAAGTCGTTTCTGAAAGTATTTGTATGGAGTGTAGCCATGTATGGAAGTGAAACATGGACGATAAATAGTTTAGACAAGAAGAGAATAGAAGCTTTCGAAATGTGGTGCTACAGAAGAATGCTGAAGATTAGATGGGTAGATCACATAACTAATGAGGAGGTATTCAACAGAATTGAGGAGAAGAGGAATTTGTGGGACAACTTGACTAGAAGAAGGGATGGGTTGGTAGGACATGTTCTGAGGTATCAAGGGATCACCAATTTAGTATTGGACGAGAGCGTGGAGGGTAAAAATCGTGGAGGGAGACCAAGAGATGATTACACTAAGCAGATTCTGAAGGATGTTGGTTGCAGCAGGTACTAGCAGATGAAGAAGCTTGCACAGGATAGAGTAGCATGGAGTGCTGTATCAAACCAGTCTCAGGAGTGAAGACTACAACAACAACAAAAATCACCGTTGGCTTTCTCTAGTGAAACGTCAGCGTCGATGGAGCGTAAACGTGTGGTTCGGTGTAGTGGAACATCAGCTCATAGGCCCTTTTTTTTATTTACGAACGCTGAACGCACACGAGTACCGCAGCTTCCTAAGAGACCATCTTCTAGAGATGCTGCAGATTAGGAGAAACTTGAGGTATCAATACGACGGCTGTCCGAACCATAGTGCACGAAGTATTACAGCATGTCTTCACGAATTGTTTCCAAATCTTTGAACTGGACGCAGAGGACCTGTACCGTGGCCGACCCGTTACCCCGGTTTGACGCCCGCAGACTTTTTTCTCTGGTGAAAGCTGAAATCCGCTGTCTACAACGACATACCAACCACACCTGATGATGTGCAACGACGTATTACTGCAGCCTGCTCGGACATCCCCGCTGAAAAGCTAGCACGTGTGCTGCAGTTGTTCCATACCAGAGTGAAAGCGTATACTGCCGCTGCCGGTGGTCATTTTGAACACAACCTATGATGGGCAACTGTCTTGTTATTGGTCAGAGTCCACATAACGACTGTGTGCGCTTCTGTTCTTCTTCGGTGTGTGGAACCACAGACATTGTACCAGTGTCGGTACAGGAACTTTTCAAAATACTGTATCTCATAACTAGTACTAAAATCCTGCAACAAACAACACTGACGTTATAATTTACCCTACTTTTAGTTCGTCAATGTCAACAGTTAATGCTCCATTTAAAATGTGTATGCCTGCACGGAAAACTCGCTTTCTAAATATTATTGCACTCAATGTATTGGCGAACGATACGAGCTCTGACTATCAATCCGTTCTGTCAAAACCACACATCAATACCACTTTCCGTTTTCACAATTTTTGCTGTGAAGTTTTAAGTGATTTTCATAGTCCTCTCAAAGAAACATTGGACATTTGCGGCGAAGAAAAAATGAAGCGGGCACATCATCTTAACAAACGGCGTCCAGAGATATATCGATAATACCACCCACGTCTCATCAGAATCATCAATTATCACAGTATTTAATCTGACGAAGATTACAGCTTACCGTATCTAGATACAGAAGTTAATGCTCCGATGTGTCGCAGTGATACTCACAGCGCGAAAACATAACATTCACTCAGATTCATCACAGGTCGACATTCAGAATTAATATGTAGCTTCCAACATTATCTCTAACAGACAGGATTCCCAAGTCAAGCTATATTCTTATATTTTCTGCTGTACAGCAAAAGTGGATTAAGGAATAAACACACAAGAGCTAAACGTTTGATTTAGGACAGTATTTCTTGCAGACCTTGTCAGAGACGTAATTAATTGTTCTTTATAATCGATATTGTTTCCAATGAATACGTACAGCTTAGCCGCTCAAATGTCACGCTAAATATTGATAACTTTGCGATTAAATCCGCGATATGATCCGAGGAATATCAGGTATTCGAGTGGCAACACATTGACAGCGTGAGGGACTATTGTTATCGATTAGGGTCAGGCAAAATAATGTGGGCGACGGCACAAACACCCAACTTCTTTTCGTGTTTTCGTTGTTGCAGTCTTCAGTCCGAGGACTGGTTTGATTTAACTCACCACACTAGTGTATCCTGTACAAGCTCTCCCATTCTGCGTGACTACCGCTACCTCCACCCATTTCAACCAGCTTACTGTAGTCAAGCTTTGCTCTCCTTCTGAAATTCTGTCGCCCAACACATCTCCCCATTACCAAATTGATCGTCCCTTGATGTCTCAGAATGTGTTATGAACCATTTTCTTCTTTTAGTCAGAATGTACCTTAAATTTCTCTTCATAACAGTCCGCACCTCGTGGCCGTGCGTTAGCGTCCTCGCTTCCCACGCCCGGATTCCCGGAGGAGTCAGGGATTTTCTCTACCTCGTGATGACCGGGTGTTGTGTGATGTCCTTAGGTTAGTTAGGTTTAAGCAGTTCTACGTTCTAGGGGACTGATGACCTCCGATATAAAGTCCCATAGTGCTCAGAGCCATTTCAACCTCTTCATTAGTTATTCGATCTACCAATTTAATCTTCTATAGCACCATATTTCGAAGCTTCTGTTATCTTCTTGTCTGAACTGTTCCTCGTCCACGTTTCGCTTCTGTACGAGACTACATCTAGACAAATGACTTCAGAAAAAAGTTCGAAGCACTTCAAATTTGGTTTGATCCCAACATATTTCTCTTTTTCAGCTGACCTTTTCCTGCTATTGCTAGTCTGTGCTTTATATCCTCTCTACTATTGCCACCGCATGTTATTTTGCTCCCAAAATGACAAAACTCTCTTAAGAATTTTTAGTGTCTCGTTTCTTAATTTAGCCCTCACTGTAACGCCTAATTTAATTCACCTACCCTCCATTACCCTTGTTTTACTTTTGTTGATTTTCATCTTACAGGGTGCAGCATAGGAAACGCATGTTTTTCACTATTGAATGACTAAGACACGGTTTGATAAAAATAATAAAAACAAGCAGTAAATGATATATTTTAATGCTGTTTTGAAATATATATATATATATATATACGTTAATTAGGTTCGAAAGATAATGTCTTGGAGGTGATGTCCCTCTTGCTGGATGCAAATTTGGATCCTCTCCCGAAAGTTACGAATGCCTCTCTCCAACATTTCATTCGGCACGGTTTCAGTTTCCTGACGAATGGAACTCTTCAGGTCATGGATTGTGCGAGGCTTGTTCATGTAGACTTTTGATTTTAAATATCCCCACAAAAAGAAGCCGCATATCGACAAATCGAGTGAGCGAGGGGGCCAGTAAACATCACCGTATCTCGAAATAACATGTCCTGGGAACATCTGTCGGACCACTTCCATGGATGCTCTCTCATCTTCACTTGACGTCTTTCAAGTTCTGGACGAAAAAAGTTGTTTAACATTTTAACGTAGCGCGCTGATGTCACAGTAACTGCAGGTCCTTTCTCTTCCAAAAAAAAAAAAAAGGTGTCCAACAATCCCCATATTTGAAATGCAGCACCACACTTGCTAGGTGGTAGCCTTTAAATCGGCCGCGCGGTCCGGTAGTATACGTCGGACCCGCGTGTCGCCACTATCAGTGATTGCAGACCGAGCGCCGCCACACGGCAGGTCTAGAGAGACTTCATAGCACTCGCCCCAGTTGTACAGCCGACTTTGCTAGCGATGGTTCACTGACTTCTACGCTCTCATTTGCCGAGACGATAGTTAGCATAGCCTTCAGCTACGTTATTTGCTACGACCTAGCAAGGCGCCAGTATCCGTACTATTGATATTGTGAATCATGTACCATAAAGAGCGACGTTCTCCATTAATGGATTAAAGTTAAGTATTCCACCAGCTACGTCAGTTTTTCTCAATTCTAATTCCCTTGTCATGTTCCAGACCTCACGCCAGCCTGCGTGAGCTAAAACGCGTGCATTTCGGCCTCCTTTAGTTATACGGGTTGGCTCTCCTGCCAACCACAACACCCAGTACCGACAATTTTGAACATTGACATAACCGTCAACATGAAAATGTGCTTCATCACTCATGAAGACTGTAGCATCTGCATCTTCCGTAAAAATTTCGTCCATTAAGCGACAAAACTCTCTGAGCTGCACAAAATCCCCTTCACTAAACTGCTGGACGATCATTATCTTGTACGGGTGAAACTTAAGATCATCACGTAAGATGCGGTGAAGCGAACGACGTGACATACCCCGCCTGCCGCCTAGCTGATCGTTTCGGACTAGCAAGAACTGCGGTTCTCATTCGGTCTATATTTTTTGGAGTACGAACTGAACGGGGAAGACCAGGTGGCTACTTTTTCATTACAGATCCGGTACTTCTGCAAACCATCGGAGTACATATTTCGATAAGGCACTGCACCTCGACGTCCAACTCTAAAATTTTGACGGAAACGACATTGCACTGTGACTACGGAATCATTGTTTCTAAAGTAGACGACAAACACACCATGCCCTACGTTCCTACGCTCCATAGCGACTGAAACTGCATTGACGGACAGTCTGCCAACATTCATTCAAGGCCAATACCCCCTCCAGCGGTTCAAAAAACATGCGTTTCCTCTGCTCCACCCTGTACAACCTCTTTGCAAGTTGCTATCCATTCCGTTTAACTTATCTTCCAAGTCCTTAGCCGTCTCTGGCAGAATTATAATGTCATTAGTAAACATTAAAGTTTCTATTTCTTCCTCCTGAATTTTAAGTACATTTCTAAATATCTCCGTGGTTTCCTTCACTGCTTGCTCTGTGTATAAATTGAATAACGTAAGGTGTAGATAGACTACTACCTAGTCTCACCCCCTTCTCAATTACTCTTTCCCTTTATCGTCTTTCGACTTTCATAACCACAGTCTCGGTCGATACATTGTGGACGTGGGACAGTGGGTGGTCAAACACTTAATAAAGAAATTCGGCAAACAGCCGTGCAAATTGGGAAGTTCTTTTATTTTATTTTCGCTAACAATTTCGGCAGTTGATTATGTCATCTTCAGGCCCCATATGCATCTCTCAAAAATAATCGATACTGGCATACAGGGGCCAGTTGCAGTCAAGTCTTCGAAGGAAGCACTTGAGGTACGAATTCACGACTTCCAGAAGCATATGGCTCCTGTATGCCAGAATCGATTATTTTTTTGGGAAGGTGTTTGCCGAATCTCTTTATTAAATAAAAATCTACTACAGTCCGTTTTCTGTTCAAACAGTAGATAACCTCTCGCTCCTATACTTTATATACTTTTGATACATTTTTAAATTAGTGTGACATTTGGACTGTGTGCATTTACAGTGTGGCCAGCATCTAAATAAATGTACACAGTGTGTTTCACGATTTAGAATACAGGCTTACAGGGATTGTAGAAGGGACTTACTGGATAAAGTTCTGATTTGGAACCCATGTCTGGAAATGTACCACTTGGATGCAAAATTGAGTTTTTAGATTGGATAACTTTCGAATCTCTCACTTCATAGAACGGAGCATAGACAACGATCTCTGACGCGTGTGCTCTCCGTGGCGACCCTGACGTTCATTGCAACAGGTGTGTCAGTCCACACACGGTCCCCTATCCTGGTAGGCGACTGTGGAACGTCACAGTCAACCCACCTACCCGTAGTTGCGAACGTGCCTGTTTCTATGAAATGATAATTAAATCAAGACCCTAAGCTATCGACAGGCGTTGATATACATCAACGGGGACAATGGTTCAAATGGCTCTGAGCACTATGGGACTTACTTCTGAGGTCATCAGTCCCCTAGAACTTAGAACTACTTAAACCTAACTAACCTAAGGACATCACACACATCCATGCCCGAGGCAGGATTCGAACCTGCGACCGTAGCTGTCTCGCGGCTCCAGACTGCAGCGCCTAGAACCGCACGGCCATTTCTGCCGGCTCAACGGGGACAGTTGAAAATGTGTGCCCCGACCGGGACTCGAACCCGGGATCTCCTGCTTACGCGGCAGACGCTCTATCCATCTGAGCCACCGAGGGCAAAGAGGATACAGCGACTGCAGGGACGTATCCATTGCAATCTCCCCATGAGACCCACATTCCCAACTTGATGTCCACACTTAATGTCCACGCACTCAACTGTCCCCGTTGATGTATATCAACGCCTGTCGACAGCTTAGGGTCTTGATTTATTTATCATTTCATTCTAAGAGAGCTGCATGGTCACCGATGGTATCTGTTCTTTCGGGCATGTTCGAAAGAACAGATACCATCTTCATAACACGCACCTGTTTCTCGTAGCTGTTGTAATCGGCCGAAAGTCGTATGTGACGCAATGAGTCGAACCGGCAAACGTTTGCGACACATGCGTTGCATAGCTCCGCCATTACGTACTGAACCGTGAAACTGGCGATTTATAAGTGATCCGATTTTCAAACTTATTTTATATCCAAACGGCACATTTCCAAAAATGAGTTCCTGATCAAAACTTTATATACCAAGTTCCCTCTACAATCTCCAAATCTCTAACAGGAATTGTGAATCACCCAGTAAATTCCTATATAAAATAATGGGGTAAAGGGGTACGTCAGGGTCTACAGGTCGAATAACATATTTCTGTGAATGAGAGATTTCTAGTGTCAGTATTCAGTACAGCCAGCTTGTAGCCATACGTCATTAGCGGCATTGTTATGCCAGCCGGAGGTGTCTGTCTCTTGACGATATATGGGCTGGAAATAAACAGCTAAATATCGGTGAGAAGAAAGAATCTTAATTTTATTGCTGATCGTTTTATCTGTAGAAATTTAAGGTGCCCTCTTAGGTTCCTGCCCAACTACATACTCGGAAATCGGCACATATGCGGAAAGAAACAGTCAAGTATTAATTTCATTCTTAATTTTCTAATCAGATGGAAATGTAAATAACAATCAATGCAGTAGAACATGCTTGCATTACATTCGTAAGAAAGCCCTTAATACGTTAAAAACGCTAGGATTAAAAGGAAATAGCGTGCCATGAACCTACATACTGTGATCGAGGAGCTTATCCACTACACCTGCGCCGAGGACATGCAATTTTCGTCTTTTATGGCGGCTGTCATAGTATCTCTTGAAGGTTTAGAACGCTGATTCATCAATAACTGACATATACACTCCTGGAAATTGAAATAAGAACACCGTGAATTCATTGTCCCAGGAAGGGGAAATTTTATTGACACATTCCTGGGGTCAGATACATCACATGATCACACTGACAGAACCACAGGCACATAGACACAGGCAACAGAGCATGCACAATGTCGGCACTAGTACAGTGTATATCCACCTTTCGCAGCAATGCAGGCTGTTATTCTCCCATGGAAACGATCGTAGAGATGCTGGATGTATTCCTGTGGAACGGCTTGCCATGCCATTTCCACCTGGCGCCTCAGTTGGACCAGCGTTCGTGCTGGAAGTGCAGACCGCGTGAGACGACGCTTCATCCAGTCCCAAACATGCTCAATGGGGGACAGATCCGGAGATCTTGCTGGCCACGGTAGTTGACTTACACCTTCTAGAGCACGTTGGGTGGCACGGGATACATGCGGACGTGCATTGTCCTGTTGGAACAGCAAGTTCCCTTGCCGGTCTAGGAATGGTAGAACGATGGGTTCGATGACGGTTTGGATGTACCGTGAACTATTCAGTGTCCCCTCGACGATCACCAGAGGTGTACGGCCAGTGTAGGAGATCGCTCCCCACACTATGATGCCGGGTGTTGGCCCTGTGTGCCTCGGTCGTATGCAGTCCTGATTGTGGCGCTCACCTGCACGGCGCCAAACACGCATACGACCATCATTGGCACCAAGGCAGAAGCGACTCTCATCGATGAAGACGACACGTCTCCATTCGTCCCTCCATTCACGCCTGTCGCGACACCACTGGAGGCGGGCTGCACGATGTTGGGGCGTGAGCGGAAGACGGCCTAACGGTGTGCGGGACCGTAGCCCAGCTTCATGGAGACGGTTGCGAATGGTCCTCGCCGATACCCCAGGAGCAACAGTGTCCCTAATTTGCTGGGAAGTGGCGCTGCGTAGGATCCTACGGTCTTGGCGTGCATCTGTGCGTCCCTGCGGTCCGGTCCCGGGTCGACGGGCACGTGCAGCTTCCGCCGACCACTGGCGACAACATCGATGTACTGTGGAGACCTCACGCCCCACGTGTTGAGCAATTCGGCGGTACGTCCACCCGGCCTCCCGCATGCCCACTATACGCCCTCGTTCAAAGTCCGCCAACTGCACATACGGTTCACGTCCACGCTGTCGCGGCATGCTACCAATGTTAAAGACTGCGATGGAGCTCCGTATGCCACGGCAAACTGACTGACACTGACGGCGGCGGTGGACAAATGCTGCGCAACTAGCGCCATTCGACGGCCAACACCGCGGTTCCTGGTGTGTCCGCTGTGCCGTGCGTGTGATCATTGCTTGTACAGCCCTCTCGCAGTGTCCGGAGCAAGTATGGTGGGTCTGACACACAGGTATCAATGTGTTCTTTTTTCCATTTCCAGGAGTGTACATTTAAGATACAAAAGTCACGGTATACCTCCTAATATCGTGTCGGACGTACATTTCCCGGCGTAGTGTAGCAGTTTGGGGTGGTATGGACTCAACAACTCGTTCACAGTCCCCTTCATAAATATTGAGCCATGCTGCCTCTATAGAGGTCATAATGGCGAAAGTATTGCCGGTGCAGGATTTTGTGCACGAACCTCGATTATACCCCGTAAATATTCGATGGGATTCATGTCGGGCGATCTGGGTGGCCAGATCACTCGCTCGAATTGTCCAGATTGTTCTTCAAACCAACGTGAGCAATTTTATCCCGATGACATGGCGCACTGTCACCCATAAAAATTCCATCGTTGTTTGGCAACATGAAGTCCACGAATGGCTGCAATTGGTCTCCAAGTAACCGAACATAACCATTTCTAGCCAATGATCGGTCCAGTTGGCCCAGAGGACCCAATCCATTTCCAGTAAACACAACCCACACCATTATAGAGCCTTCGCCAGCTTGCACAGTGCCTTCTTGACATCTTGGATCCATGGCTTCGTGGGGTCTGCGCAACACTCGAAACGTACCATCAGCTCTTACCAACTGAAATCGGGACTCATCTGTCGAGGCCGCGGTTTTCCAGTCGTCTAGGGTCCAAAAGATATGGTCACGATCCCAGGAGAGGCGCTGCAGGCTGTGTCCTGCTCTTAGTAAAAACACTCGCGTCGGTCGTCTGTTGCCATAGCCCATTAACCCCAGATTTCGCCGCACTATCCTAATGGATACGTTCGTCGTACGTCCCACACTGATTTCTGCAGTTATGTCAAGCACTGTTGCTTGTCTGTTAGCACTGTCAAACGTCACTGCCCTCGATCGTTAAATGATGGCCATCGGCCACTGCGTTGAAATGGTGAGAGGTGTTGCGTGAAATTTTGTATCCTCGGTACACTCTTGACGCTGTGGATCTCGGTATATTAAATTCCCTAATTAATTCCGAAATGGAATGTCCCATGCTTCTTGTTCCAGCTACCATTCCACGTTCAAAATCTGTTAATCCCCGTCGCGCTGTCATAGTCACTTCTGAACCCTTCTCAAATTAATCACCTGAGTACAAATGAAAGCTCCGTCAATGCACTGCCCCTTTATACCTTGTATATGCGATACTGCCGCCATCTGTATACGTGTATATCCCATTAATTTTGTCACCTTAGTGTAATTATAGGTATGAAATATTTGTGATAATTCTGCAATGTGCTATTGTCCTGAAACGGCATACTGCATTTTATAATACAAAAAAGTTAAATATTCCAAAATCAATATGGCATCTGCGTCATCGAGTTAAATATAGTACTGGTACCGTATAATCATAGATTCCTAAACTGTAGATCCCGCAGCAGAGAATTTCGACGTGCCTGTAGATTCTTGTCATCTGCATAGTTTGCTATGTTGTAATTAGACAACAAAATTTCCACAGTTCTATAGGTGATAAAGAATTCTGGCTCTGAATTTTGTATTAACATAGGATGACTAGGCTGATGTAAAAGCAAGATCGAAAAGTATTATCATTTAGCGATCTCTTGGCATTTCCTGGTAGCCATGTTAGGCAAGAAACGGAATACCAGCATCTTTGGCCGGTACGTTGCACAGCTGGAATTCGAGATCCAGATAGAATGGAGACCACTGGATGTTGTAGTCTCTGGCCCTAAACAGAAATGGTATAATCGTGCTATTAATGTACAATTGTGTAGCCTGCGAAACTTGTCAAAGTTATACATTTACCTGCTAAACAAAAAATTATACCTAACAAACACATGGATCTCCAGACCGAAGAATGATCATATGACCGTTGTCCCCTACCCCCACTCAACTCGTTGAAACGTCAATTGCAAAGTTATTTTCATCGAAGTGTAGGGAAGTACGGGGTAAGGAATGATGTTTTGGCTCAGAACAAAAACAGATAGAGTGGTGGATCTATCCGACTAAAAGGCAAGAATAACAAAATAATATTATCTTCTCTAAAGTATTCCGATTATCCTTGTAAAGAAGTAGCCTAAAAAGAACATTTCTTCAGCACTTAATAATTCACAGCCAGTACTAACTTAAATAGACACACATTTAAAAATACTCCAATAAAACTAAACATAAAGGGGAACTTCACGTACAGAAGGAAATAGCCTGAGGAATACACATGATATACAGCAGCAAAATGCATAATGCTTTGTGAGATGTTGCCGCCATTTTTAATGCAGTCTACAGCAGATTTTAATATTGACTACTGCATTTATTAATTTTACACTGCCGCCGAAACGCGTAATGAAGTATAATATTAATAAATACAGACTAATATCGGTTTTTAGTGCAGATTATAAACAACTACATTACATATGCAATTCCACACTGTTAAACACATTATAGGAACGATTAAAAACGACAATAAAAACTGAAAAAATAATAGTACACACACACACAAACACACATACACACACACGCGCGCGCCCGCACAGAGAGAGAGATACAGTAAACAAAGTTCAGATTGACGGCAGAACAAGTATGAAAACAAGTGAACGTTTACAGGCAGAAAAGTTCAAAAAGTGCTACTTGCGAGTTCGTTTCTTCAAACACGTGTAACTCATTCAAGAGCGTATTTTCACAAGCACATAGGCGTGCAGATGAGAGCAGATACCACGAAGTTATATGTAAGGAATCGAGAAATGTGCAATAATACGTTTGGTGGTAATGTGATTTGTTGAGTCACCAACCAAACTCACAAAAACATTTACGACTACATCTACATGGCTACTTTGCAGTTCAAACTTAAGTGTCTGGCAAAGGGTTCTTAGAATCACCTTTAGACTAGTTCTCCACCGTTCCACTCTCTAACAGCGTGTGTGATAAATGAACACTTAAATAAATCTGTACGAGCTTTGATTTTTCTTATTTTGTTATGATGATCATAATTTTCCTATGTAGATTGGCGACAATAAAATATTTTTACATTCAGAGGAGAAAGTTGGTGATTGAAATGTCGTGAAAAGGTCTCGTCGCAACGAAAAACCCTTTGTTGCATCCCAGCTAGCTTAGCCGGCCAAAGTGGTCGAGCGGTTCTAGGCGCTACAGTCTGGAACCGCGCGACCGCTGCGGTCGCAGGTTCGAATCTTGCCTCGGGCATGGATGTGTGGGATGTCCTTCGGTTAGTTAGGTTTAAGTAGTTCTAAGTTGCAGGCGACTGATGACCTCAGAAGTTACTTCTGAACCCTTCTCAAATGAATCACCTGAGTACAAATGATAGCTTTGTCAATGCACTGCCCCTTTATACCTTGTATATGCGATACTGCCGCCATCTGTATACGTGTATATCCCATTAATTTTGTCACCTGAGTGTAATTATAGGTATGAAATATTTGTGATAATTCTGCAATGTGCTATTGTCCTGAAACGGCATACTGCATTTTATAATAAAAAAAAGTTAAATATGTCATAGTGCTCAGAGCTATTTGAACCAGCTAGCTTATTGCATCCGTGGCACTCTCTCCCCTATTTCCCATTACGTTGTAGATGACAAGCTATAAAATAAAGCAAAGAATTTTCTACAGAACATAACATCCTAGAAAATAAAGTAATGGTCGCAAAACATAAACTGTTTTAGGCCCAATTTCGTTACAATAATTATTACTCACAGACGTTAACATTTCACATAAATGAAAAAAGTAACCATCTATGACGCTGCAAAGCTGTTGAATTACGTATGGTATTATGGGTCGAAAAGATTCGAAACGTTTTTTTTTTTAAATCGTATTACTGTGGAAGGATTAGACAGATAAAAAAGGATAAAAAAAGAAATAAAATTGATTCTTATCTTCCAATCTCGCATTATTTTTAGGAAATCACATTTTCATTTTCACTAGGATAATTGCCTGCACTATTAACATGACATAATATGAATGTGATACCTATAGTCGATTAGTATTACAGTCGACAGAGGATTAGAAAAAAGGTATGTCTTACATTGGTCAGGGTCTCAGTTCGCTCAAAAGCTGTGAAGTTTAACAAAATAAAGGGAAAACCCTCAGTCGACCCACGCACACGTGCTCACTGCGTTCATGCCAAAGAATGAAGTGCCGCCCACATTTCCTCCCTCCGCATCGTCCGTGCTTTTGTTCTGTCAGTTGGCACTCGTTACCAGTGTCTGATGTGTGTTTCAATCGCTCATCTAGTTATCGTTGAAATTATCATGTATTATCAGGTTTTTATAATTTTTGAGTTATTTTGTGACGTCGTGGTGATAAATCACGTCTTTATCTTACATTACAAGGCAGGTGATTGATGCCGTATATTTGGTAAACCTAAATATACAGGTTGCGTCAAAAAAATGTATACACACGTTGAAGCGCCAGAGAAAATTTATTTTCCGTTCTACAATGTTAAATTTATGGAAATGGAAAGCTCAAAGTCCAATTGGAAGAATAAATGTACTTTGCAAATGTGATTAATGTTCAAACTGGTGGCCTTCAGCATCAATACATTTCTGAGCACGAGTCACCACTGATTCCGTACATCGTACGAAAGTGTCCAGTGAGATTTCTGCGCACACCGCCTGAATCTCATTCCAAAGTGTGTCCAGGTTACGTGGTTTACGTTTGTACACCTCATCTTTATTGTGCCCCATAAGAAGAAATCCAGCGGCGTGAGTTCTGGAGAGCGTGCAGGAAACTCGATTGGTCCCCTGTGTCCTATCCACTGGCCTGGCACATTGTGATCCAGGTATGCTCGTACGTCCCTATGATAGTGTGGCGCGGCGCCATCTTGTTGGAAATAAAACTCATCATTACCGTATAAAGCACGAATGGCAGGGAATATGGAGTCACCAAGCTTTGTTAGGTACGTTTCTCCAGTAACAGTACCTTCAGAGCGGAAAGGCCCAATGAGTCCCCTTGCAGACAAACCACACCACACACTTCCACCAGGCAAATTCACAGCCTTTTCAACTGTAATGTGAGGATTATCTTCTGCCCAGTACACACAATTGTGCCTACTGACAGTTCCATTTAGTCTGAATTGAGCTTCATCCGACCAAATTATGCTACCCATAAATCCCGGTTCACGTCTCACCATCTCCTGAACCCATTCATAAAATTCTAACCTTCGATCTGGATCGTCGTCACTTAGCTGTTGCACCAGCCTTGGAATGTACACACGAAACTTGCCTTTCTTCAGAACGCCTAGCACACTACTAGCACTTACATTACTCTCAAGTGCCGCTTGCCTTGAAGATTTTTTAGGCGTACGCTGAAACAGTTCCAAGACCGCAGTTGTAGAATCGACCTTTATGCACATCACACACTGTTCCACGAATTTCGAATTTGTCTCGTAGACCTGTAATTATTAACCTTGAAGGTGGTTCTATACCATACTCACTTCTCCACTGTCTTAGAACCGTAGCTACATTCTCAAACTTCCAGTACGACTTAATTATCTGCTTTCGTGCTTCACAGCTCAAACGCACGTCCGCCATGTTTCAGTTACTTCCTTGTCACTGCTGCCACCTGTTGAAGAAACGCACGATTACTTTCTCACAGATATTTAACCTTGTAGAAGTGGAAATAAATTGTCTATGACAGTTCAAAGTGTGTATACATTTTTTGACGTACCCTGTATTTCAGCAAACAAGCTTCTTACTGGTGAGGACAGGATTCGGCGTCGTTCACCACAGAAGTACGGGAGCTGGACAAAAATATGTAAACATGCGAGAAATACGTGTTTGAACACAAATGTAGATGACAGCCAAGCCTGCTGGTTGCGCTGTTGTGTTTGACCACGAATGGGATTTATGCAGCGTCCTCAATACGTTGTAAGTCGTCAGCCGTGGTCACATAGCGTTCTGTGTAGTTGTGAATGCGTTACGTCGGAGTTAAGTGAATTCGAACATGGGCAGATTTTGCTGGCCTTATGGTGCGTGCTAGCGTAACCAAGAGGGCCGAAGTGCTTGGTGTTTCAAAAGGCATCATACCAAAGACTTGTACTGCCTACAGGGAAAGCGGAACAAAAGTATATGTTGCAGAATGTCTGTTGAAGGTCCATGGCAGAGGCTCATTGAAAAGTATTGTGACGAAAAATAAGAGGACATCCAGCTGCAAAAGACACTGCAGAACTGAATGTCACACTCGCGAACCATGTCAGCACCAAAACAACAAGTAGGGATCTGCATAAGCAAGGAATTGCAGGGAAATGGAAGAATGTTATATGGTCGGATAACTCTTGTTTCACACTGTTTCCAGCTTCTGGCGGAGTTTACGTCCCAGGAGTGAAACATGGCGGGGTCCTGTCATGATTTGGGAAGCCGTAGATTATTATGGTATTCCATGGATCTCATGATTACTCTGCAGTCCGCCCCGAGTAGCTGAGTGGATAGTTCGCCGGCGGACGGCGTGGAGGTAGGACGCAGTGTGGTATGCGCTGCGCCGTCTGTGCTTCCGTGTGATAAGTCTTGCGCTTTCTACAGCTTAAAGCTCGGTTTACAGAACACTTCGAGAATTAATGTGTACTATGCAGTGATGGCCCAACCAAGTCGAAAAGATACATTGTAACTTACTTTTCATCCATGATATTCTCGACCCAAGTCGTTTGAAGTAGAGAATTGGTTAGAAGAAGATGTGAAGCTCTCCTTTAATGATATAATAGGCATCCACCTGTCGATTGTAGCTTGTGTTGTGTTTGTAAAATTGTGTAGTGCCGAGTTGTGCGAGAAAATAGTTGAGTCTTCCGGAGGTGTCATGAAATTTAAGCTTTCTGATGGAAATGGAAACGCTGGTGAAGTCACCGTTGCACATGCTGGTTTCGGCATTCGCACAGTTCGAATCTTCGAGTTGCCTTTTGAGATTACAACAGAACAACTTAGTGCCGTAATTTCACCCTTCGGTAAAGCGCTCAGCAACTTTGCCGAGAAATGATCAAGCGCGCACAAGTTTCCAGTACTAAATGGAGTGCGGCAGCTTCGAGTAGAGTTACGAAAGCACATTTCCTCGTATATCAAAGTCCGCGGATACAGAGGGATTGTAATTTATGATGATCAACCGCGAATCTGTGCCGCCTGTAACAAGCCTGGACACTTTTTTTTTTTTTTTTTTGCCTTTGAGTGTGTACTCAATTTAGCCATTGGCAACACGTAGTGACAATGTACACATAGTTAAATAAACAATTACAGAAATGCATATTTACAAGAATAAAAACCTTAACTGTTACAGTTTTGTACATAATGTTTTAAAAGTTGAATTGAATTGAATTGGAAAATAATTAAAAGTGTCTTGGCTTACAATTCACACCAATTCTGAATTATCTTCATCAGCAAGACATATTTATAATTTACGTACACTATTAAAACCTACAGATTGTAACCAGCACTCTTGATGAAGTTAACTATCACTTTATATAGACGAACTTCTTTAGCACACAAAAGAGAAGAAGCTGATTGAGGAAGATGGTAGCCCATACTCAGCAATGTCTTCAGAAAGACCAATCGTTCACGGTCAAATTTGGGGCACATAAATAAGATGTGGTTGACGTCAGCTTCCGACTCAGGATCACACTCACATGCTGGTGAACTGTAAACGTTGATCCGATGTAGATGTTGTGGGAAAGAGGCATGACTGAAGCGGAGTCTTATGATGGTAGAAATCGTGGATCGATCCAGATGTGTCCTCATGAACCACGGATGTGAAGGAATCCGAGGTTTTTGCACTGCGTAATAACCGCCTTTTGTCTGTTGAGAAACGTTCCACATTTCCTGCCATTGTTGTTTTGCGTGATCCTTGACTTCACGTAAGTAGTCTGTATAAGGAAGGTGCACATACAGGACGGTGCCTAAGGTTGCCGCTTGCTTGGCTAATGCATCAACTTCATCATTATAGAGGATACCAGAGTGGGAAGGCACCCACAACAAATGGATCGTCCGGCCCGTTGTGTGCTGCGAATATATTCAGATATCACATCCAAGATATAACTGTTGGCTGTTTTGTTCCATCGACTGTACTGAATGTTTTTAAGAAATCTTTGCGAGTCAGATACTATCAATATCTTGGGGAAGGATGTGCTAGAGACAAACGTATGTGCTTCCAAAACTGCCACTGTCTCCGCCGTAAAAATAGAAGTGCTCCTAGGCAGTTCGAAGGTTTTGCGGATCTGGATCTGAGGGCAGAAAAAAGCGCATTCTGTGCACTCTTCTTGCGGAATTTTGGAGCCATCGGTATATACACAGAGAAAACCCGGCCATTGTGCTTGAACGAGACGATTGAAGTCAACGTTGACATTAGTACTGTCCAGCCAGATCGTACTTAAATAATGGACTGGGATCTGGGAGCAGAGCGTTTGAAGATCATATTCAAAAACAGGTAGATGCGCTCAACGCCGTATAGAATGTATGACAGGTGACCAGGTGACCAAGTGCCAAAGCTGGCACAAACGGCTGGCACTTTATTCCTCCTGTGGGATGCAACCCACAGTCGATAAATGCAGTCTCTACTTTGATAGACGGAACTGTCCATAGTGGCCATGCCTTGAATGTAGAGTTTGTCCGATAACATTTGGCGCCTAATGCTCAAGGGCATCTCCCCTGCTTCTATTAAAAGGGCGTTGGTGGGCGTCGACCGCATGGCTCCAAAACAGGTACGAAGGGCTCTATATTGAAGAGTATCTAATTTGGAGAGACGAATCTTTGACGCAGTGTGGTAGAATTGACAGCCATAGCCTAATCGAGATCGAATTATCCCTCGGTACATGGCGAGTAAAACACTCTGGTGCGCTCCCCACCAGACACGAGTGAGTGATCTGATTACATTTAAACCTTCTTCACACTTGGTTACGGTGGATCGGATGTGGGGCGCCCAGCTTAACCCAGAGTCAAAAATCATCCCCAGAAATCGAACGTGAGATTTTATGTGGAAGGTGTACCTGCCACAGATAGCCTTAGCAATTTCGCGCAGAATGTATACAGAGGCGCGTTGCACAGCTGCCGGCCGGCGCGTCCGCTAGGCCACCTGTGATGACAACACTGCCTGGAACTTACGCCGTCGTGGCACGCTCACGGCCGACTGCTCCCTCAGCCCCTGAATCGTGTGAAAATACAGGTATTCCAGACAATGAAATTCCGATGGACGTCAGTACCATCACAGCTGACGGCCTATAAGAGTCCCGTCAATCGACAGAAACAGTTGAAATTCCACCGAAACAAGCACCTGCAACTGTAAAGGAAGCAGATCCGCCTGAAGTTGAAGACCGACACACCTTGCAGGAAAGCGAAACTAACCTGGCTACTGAAGAGAGTCCGTCGAGAGGCAACTAAAAAAAAAAAAAAAAAAAAAAAAAAAAAACAGAATGTCGTACCAGCGGGCCCGGGTTCAATTCCCGGATTCCCGGCAAGGTCGGAGACTTTCTCTGCTCAGGGACTGGGCGTCGTGTTGTCCTAATCAACATCATCTCAGCACCATCGACATGCAAGTCACCGAAGTGGCGTCAACTCAAAAGACTTGCACCAGGCGACTGGTCTACCCGACGGGAGGCCCTAACAACACAACATTTACATTTACATGATTACTCTGCAATATCGCATTACTGCCAAGGATTAAGTGACCATTTTGCCTGATTAGGTACGGTGTTTGTTCCCCACTGATGAAGCTGTCTTCCAAGACGACAGCTCTTGTCGTCCAGGACTGGTTTTGTGAGCACGTGGATGAACTGTCCCATCTCACCTGCCCACCACAATCCCTAGATCTCAATACTGTTGAGCCTTTGTACTCTAGTTTGGAGAGATGGAGAGAAGGGTACGTGATCGCTATCCACCTCTATTTTCGTTTCCTTAACTAGCCACTATACTGCGGTAAGAATGCTGTATTTTTCATGTTTCACATTTTCGTCCAACCTATATAAAACTGCGTTTGAGGTTGACATAATAGCATCAAGTTTTCCATACGATGCTGGAGTAGTAACTATCAGAATAGGTTTGTTTCAGAAAGCATATATCCCTTCCGTTAAACCGAGCGAGGTGGCGCAGTGGTTAGACACTGGACTCGCATTCGCGAGGACGACGGTTCAATCCCGCGTCCAGCCGTCCTGATTTTGGTTTTCCGTGATTTCCCTAAATCTCTCCAGGCAAATGCCGGGATGGTTCCTTCCCTAATCCGATGAGACCGATGACCTCGCTGTCTGGTCTCCTTGCCCAAACAACCCCAACCCCCATTCGGTTAAGTAAAGAGAATCGTTCAATTTATAAGTATGTTGCGTGATACATGTTACGGTCTTAGAGAACCAGAAAAAATATTGGAGCAGTAGCTATCAGAATATGTTTGTTTCGAAAAGACTATATCCCTTTCATAAGGGAAGAGAATCGTACAATTTATAAGTGTGTTGCATGATACATGTTACCGTCTTAGAGAACCAGAAAAAAATGTTCGTTGTTTTCTGAGAAAGCATTTCGAAATGCTCCATTGTTATAAACCTAATTTGTAATAGAACCCGTCGTTTTGTGTAACTGCGATATTACTGCCAATTGTGCTTATGAAATATCAAAGAAAATATCTGTTATTTTGAGATAAGGTTTATTTACTCACTACGAGTTTACGAAATAGGAAACAGGAGCACTTGACGGCCATTTCATGTTGAATGATGTTTCGAAACTCTCAAGCTCGCATTGTAATGTGCATGTTGTTGAAACTGAAGATCAATATCTTTCTAGTAAAGATGAAGATAGCAGTATTGATATCAATATTTAAGTTTCCTCTAACTGACAGCTGAAAGGGCAATTACCAAACAAAATTTGTAATGTTTCAGATAGAGCTACCTTTGTACTTGGATCAACTAGTTTGCACTACGCTGGAAAATTTACCGATTTTGTGTCATCCCATATTATAGACAAGAACAACGTAAGGACGCAAAGCAACTTGTTAGGACTAAACTGCGAAGTAATCCAGACCAACCATAGCTGTTGTTGTTTTGGTCTTCAGTCCTGAGACTAGTTTGATGCAGCTCTCCATGCTACTCTATCCTGTGCAAGCTTCTTCATTTCCCAGTACCTACTGCAACCTACATCCTTCTGAACCTGTGTAGTGTATTCATCTCTTGGTCTCCCTCTACGATTTTTACCCTCCACGCTGCCCTCCAATACTAAATTGCTGATCCCTTGATGCCTCAAAACATGTGCTACCAACCGATTCCTTCTTCTAGTCAATTTGTGCCACAAACTCCTCTTCTCCCCAATTTTATTCAATACCTCCTCATTGGTTATGTGATCTACCCATCTAATCTTCAGCATTCTTTTGTAGCACCACATTTCGAATGCTTCTATTCTCTTCTTGTCTAAGCTATTTATCGTCCATGTTTCACTTTCATACATGGTTACACTCCATACAAATACTTCCTGACACTTAAATCAATACTCGATGTTAACAAATTTCTCTTCTTCAGAAACGCTTTCCTTGCAATTGCCAGTCTACATTTTATATCCTCTCTACTTCGACCGTCATCAGTTATTTTGCTCCCCAAATAGCAACACTCCTTTACTACTTTAAGTGTCTCATTTCCTAATCTAATTCCCTCAGCATAACCCGACTTAATTCGACTACATTCTATTAACCTCGTTTTGCTTTTGTCTTATACGCCCCTTTCAACACTCTGTTCATTCCGTTCAACTGCTCTTCCAAGTCCTTTGCTGTCTCTGCAGAATTACAATGTCATCGGCGAACCTCAAAGTTTTTATTTCTTCTCCATGGATTTTCTTTTGTTTCCTTTACTGCTTGCTCAATATACAGTTTGAATAATATCGGGGAGAGGCTACAACCCTGTCTCACTCCCTTCCCAACCACTGCTTCCCTTTCATGTCCCTCGACTCTTATAACTGCCAGCTGCTTTCTGTGCAAATTGTAAATAGCTTTTCGTTCCCTGTATTTTACCCCTGCCACCTTCAGAATTTGAAAGAGAGTATTCCAGTCAACATTGTCAAATGCTAGAAACGTAGGTTTGCGTTTCCTTAATCTTTCTTCTAAGTTATATATTTGGACGGGGGATAGACATGCTGGTGGTAGATCTAGTTCATGCGAATAGATTTCGTGCAATTAATCCTTACTTCAGCAACCTCGTTCAGTCTTCACCGGCCATGTTACTCCCGCTTCTGGGAGATTTGAAAATGTTGTCACTTTATTATTTATTATCTGTCTGCTCATACTATTTCTCTTGAAAAATTGGTTACCATAGGTTATGGCTCAATGCAGTTCATATAGGTAGGAAAAATGCACTGATTCTCCTAATCAAAACACATCTGGGGGAACCATTGCCGTCTGCCTTATCCATTTTAAAGAGCCGCTATTCTGTCATCTGTTTCATTATCTCAAGGACGATTCAACTTTCACAGGTCCGAAAACTTATAGAGAGACTGTCGGTGAAAAGCTAAGAGATTACGAAAATCCTCCAGTGCTTAGCTCCAAGAGTTTTATGATCAGATCCCAAAATAGACAGAAATACACTAAGTAGTGATAAAAAATTCCTACTCGATAATTCCATGGCGAAGAAATAGTGAAGCTACACTCCAGCAAACAGAACCGTCGAGTTGTACTTGACCAAATAGAGTTCCACATCCTTGCATCAAGAAATAGGTTGGTTGGTTAATGTGGGCGAGGGACCCAAACATCGAAGTCATCGGTCCCATCAGGTTAGAGAAGGAAGTCGGCCGTTCCCTTTCAAAGGAACAATTCCATTATTTGCCTGAAGCGATTTAGGGAAATCAGGGAAAACCTCCCAAATGCGAGGCCAGTGTGCTAAACACTACGCCGCCTCGCTCGGTTCAAGAAATAGTTGGACTTGTTTTTAAGCCATACATATTATAGTAATCTGGTATTAAAACAAGTAAATGCTTTACAGATAAAAAAGGTTCAAATGGCTGTGAGTACTATGGGACTTACCTTCTCAGGTCATCAGTCCCCTAGAACTTAGAACTACTTAAAACTAACTAAGAACATCACACACATCCATGCCCGAGGCAGGATTCGAACCTGCGCCGGTAGCGGTCGCACGGTTCCATACAGTAGCGCCTAGAACCGCTCGGCCACATCGGCCGGCCTTTACAGGTAGTTCAAAATTTGTGTATCAAATGGCTCTGAGCACTATGGGACTTAACATCTGTGGTCATCTGTCCCCTATAACTTAGAACTACTTAAAACTAACTAAGGACATCACACACATCCATGCCCGAGGCAGGATTCGAACCTGCGACAGTAGCGGTCACGCGATTCCAGACTGAAGCGCCTAGAACCGCACGGCCACACCAGCCGGCCTTTGTGTATCAGTCAGCACAATCTCCACGACGCCTGTCACGAGATTTACTTTGCGTTATTGAGCTTACGTTCGAACACAACAGTTTTTTGCCCACCCAGAACAGTTGATGTTGGACATGGCCACGCCACAGTATAAATCAAATCACATTGTAGCGTTCAGTCTTCGACGAATTTTAAAAGCGAGATAGTTAGATAAAGAGAGGAAAACTATTAGAATATTCTATTTCTTACGGCTTTGTCCCGCATTGGTGTAGGGTCGGCATAGTTATTAACGGATTTTGTGTGCGTAAGTAAAGGGGCGAAGCAGGCGAAAAGGAATACAAACGTCTCAAAAATGAGATCGACTGGAAGTGCAAAATGCCTAAGCTGGAGTAGCTAGAGGACAGAAGTAAGAATGGAGGAGCATATATCACTAGAGGTAAGATAGATGCCACCTACACGAAAATTAAAGAGACTTTTGGAGAAAAGACAACCACCTAGTTGAATATTAAGACCTCAGATGGAAAACCAGTCCTAAGCAAAGAAGGGAAAGAAGAACGATGGACGTACATAGAGGGTCTATACAACGGCGATGTACCTGAGGGCAGTGTTATGGAAATGGAAGAGGACGTAGATGAAGATGTGACGGGGGATATGATACTGCGTGAAGAATCTGCTAGGTCACTGAAAGATCAAAGTCGAATCAAGGCCCCAGTAACAGATACATTCCGTCAGTGCTACTGATAGCCTTGGGAGAGCCAGTCCTGACAAAACTCTTCTATCTTGTGAGCAAGATGTATGAGACAGGCGAAATACCTTCAGACTTCAAGAAGGATATAATAATTCCAGTTCCAAAGGAAGCAGGTACTGACAGATGTGAAAATTACCTAACTATCAGTTTAATAAGTCAAGGCTGCAAAACACTAACAGGAATTCTTAATAGACAAATGGAAAAACTGGTAGAAGCCGACCTCGGCGAAGTTTAGTTTGGATTCCGTAGAAATTTTGGAACACGTGAGGCAATACTGATCCTGCGACTTATCTTAGAAGATAGATTAAGGAAAGGCAAATCTACGTTTCTAGTATTTGTAGAATTAGAGACAACTACTGACACTGTTGACTGGAATACTGTCTTTCAAATTCTAAAGGTGGCAGCGGTAAAATACAGGGAGCGAAGAAAGGCTATTTACAATTTTTACAGAAACCAGATTGTAGTTATAAGAGTCGAGGGACATGAAAGGGAATGAGACAGGATTGTAGCCTATCCCCGATGTTATTCAATCTGTATATTGAGCAAGCAGTAAAGGAAACAAAAGAAAAATTTAAAGTAGGAATTAAAATCCAGCGAGAAGAAATACAAACCTTGAGGTATGCTGATGACATTGTAAATCTGTTAGAGACAGCATATGACTTGGAAGAGCAGTTGAACGTAATGGACAGTGTCTTGGAAGAAGGGTATAAGGTGAACATCAACATAAGCAAAACGAGGATAATGGAATGTAGTCGAATTAAATCGGGTGACGCTGAGGGAATTAGATTAGGAAATGAGACACTTAAAGTAGTAAAGGAGTTTTGCTATTTGGGGAGCAAAATAACTGATGATGGTCGAAGTAGAGAAGATATAAAATGTAGACTGGCAATGGCAAGGAAAGCGTTTCTGAAGAAGAGAAATTTGTTAACACCTAGTATAGATTTAAGTGTAAGGAAGTTTTTTTCTGAAAGTACGAGTATTTGTATGGAGTGTGGCCATGTATGGAACAGCGTAGACAAGAAACGAACAAAGCTTTTGAAATGTGGTGCTACTGAACAAGGTTGAACCTTAGATGGGTAGGTCACGAAACTAATGAGGAGGTACTGAACAGAACTGGGGAGAAGAGGAATTTGCGGCACAATTTGACTAGCAGATAGGATCGGTTGGTATGACACGTTCTGAGGCATCAAGGAATCACCAATTTTGTACTGGAGAGGAGCGTGGGTGGTAAATATGGTAGAGGCAGATCAATAGATGAATACATTAAGCAGATTCAGAAGGATGCAGGTTGCAGTAGTTACTCGGAGACGAAGAGGCTTGCACAACATAGAGTAGCATAGAGGGCTGCATCAAACCAGTCTCAGGACTGAAGACAACGACAACAGCTGTTTAAGGGGTGGCCCGATAACATTCCCCCCCCCCCCCCCCGCTCCTCCCGCCCTCCCCCCCCCCCCCCCCAGACGAACTATACGCATCCGAACTGTCTAAGTGTAGTGTTATTCATGAGAAAGTGAGGGCAAGTTTTCTAAACGTTTGCGAATCGCGTAACTGAGAAGCGACTTTGTTACCAGACTGGTATTAACCCAGTGGATGTGAGCCTAACTCAGTTTCCAAGCTCAAGACTACTCAGAAATGCTTAACTGAATGGGCTGTAATTTATATGCTCCCCCCTTGTTGAGATAAGTCTGTGTTGGCAACATTAAGTCACGTCATAGGCAATGTGACTCAGTCCTTAAGCGGGATATAATAATCAAGAAGTCCCTGTTCACACAGTGGAACGACGTTAGAACGTCATAACAGAAGCATCGCAAATAAGTTTGCAGAGCTGAATCTAGGGACCGCTTTGTTAGAACAATGCAGCTGTGAAGATCAGCCAAATTTAAATCCAAAAAGAAATCAAATTTCCAAGTACGTCCGGATGGGAATAAATAATGAAACAAACAGGCTCTACGTTATTTTCCAGGACTTTCTTATGCCATTCAGCATTAAAAAAAATTTTCTTTAAGAATACTGCTGAGTTCCTAAAATATTTCGTTTAGAAACATTTTAAATTATATGAGTGAAATAAACAAGAAAAATACCGGAAGTTATCAACAGTTTTATCCTTTAATTTAAATAAGTTTATAAAGTTATTTTTTGGATTTTTTCACCAATTTTGAGAGCAATGCGCGACATAAAGACGGTAACGAAATCAAATTGTATTTTAACAGTATTTTCTGAAGTTGTCCTATTGTTCTTGTAGATGGCAATTTCAGCTGTTCCATTCGGATGGCGGCTACTTGAAAAATATTAAAAATTATTTTAATAATGTTAATTTTTGCACATTTTTGCAGAATTTAGAGCACATACGACCGGAACATATCAATCGATTTGATCTCTTTTTCATTTTTTCATCTCCCTAATTTTCATTGTTTCAAGGTACTACGATTTGAAAAAAAAATTTAATTTTTCGGCCCAGTATAATGTACAGAAATTGGAAAGAACAGTTCTTTGCACATTAGGCGGACCTGGACTCCCACAGTTAAGGTATTCATCCAGTAAACACACTGTCCAGCAGATTAATGTGAGCACCAGTCAAAAGCCCGAATAACAATTTCTTCAGTGTGGACCTTCGTGAGACGTGCAGGCAGAGGGTCAATGACGTTCTGGAAGGAAGCAACAGGGATGTGGAGCCATGTAGATTCCAGTGGCAGTGCACTTGGTTTTTCTGTTGAGGATCCATGGCATGAACAGCCTGATGAAGGTAGTTCCAAGATTCCCGACTAGGTTTAAATCCGGGGAGTTTGGTGGCCACGGGAGTACTGTTCACACACATCCTGGTGCCCTTCGAACCACGCACGTACTCTGTGAGCTATGTGACACGTTGCGCTGTCGTCCTGGTAGATGCCATTGTGCGGAGGAGAACCAAACTGCATATAGGAGTGGACATGGTCGCCAAGGATAGATGCATACTTGTGTTTATCCACTGTACCTTCCAGAATGACAAGATCACCTAGAGAATGCCACGAAAACTTTCCACAAACCATAACGCTGTCTCCTCCAATGTGGAACATTCCGACAATAGTTGCTTTCGGACGTTTTACGGTGTACTCGCCAAAGACCACTGTACGATGGGGCACAGAACGTGATTCATCTGAAAAGTCGCCACTCAGTGGACGTTTAGTTCCGGTATTTGCGTGCAAATTCCAGCCTTCGTCGCCGCTGGACAGCAGTCGGGATGGGCCCATGAACCAGGCACTTGTCGCGGAGTTCCATACGCAGCAACGTTCGATGAACGGCCGTTGAGACGAGAATGTTGCTAGCCCCTTGGTTAATCTGGGTGGTCAGTTGCTCAACGGTGACACGTGTATTCGTCCGTACACATCTCCGTAGCCGCCGTTCACCCCTGTCATCCACGCGGTCCAACACAACTGTCTTGGCACCAGTCTTGGATAGAGCTCTTTTGCCTTCTGCAATCTTGGCGGCACGTGAACAGTTTACATAATATTAGCCGTTTCGGAAATGCTTTTATCCTTTGTCCGAAAACCAGTATCATGCTCTTTTGAACGTCACTCCGTTTCTGCGTTATGACAACGACTGCACTGGTTTTCAGGTACCCCCTGACTACCTTTAGATGTCCTTCGCTGTTAGTGCTGCCATCTGTTGCCTGTGAGTGGTTATTGCATGTTTACGTCGAACACAGGCGATGTTCACATTAATGTGACTGGAGTGTGTAGCTTTTATCGATCCAGTTAGATAATTTTCTGTTTTCTTTTTTTTTATCCTCCGCTAAAATATTAATTCCAAATGTAAGATACGAAATTCTTAATTCCAAATTGTTGCTGGGTGATGCGGAAAGGTCGAGAAGCGTATAAAATCGTTTTATTAGTGGTATTTGGAAAAATGCAAAATCCCTTACGTGTAATCTTCAAATTTTCATTTACAGCATCCCGGACATCACACCATTACCCAGGGTATCTTTTTTTGGCTCACAGATGGATGATGTGGATCACGGTCTGCTCAGCTGCTCCTCAGGCACGTTCAGGGTTATCGATGACATCCTCATCTATGTAGAGCTACAGTCTCAGGCTACCTTTTCGGATCTTACACAGACGGCACAATATCTCACGGGGTTCGACTCCCATTTGTCTTGCCATACGATGATGATGGTGATGATGTTTGGTTTGTGGGGCGCCCAACTGCGCGGTTATCAGCGCCCGTGCAAATTCTCAAACTTTGCTCAGTCCAATCTCGCCACTTTCATGAATGATGATGAAATGGTGAGGACAACACAAACACCCAGTCATCTCGATGCAGGGGAAAAGCTTTGATCCGGTTGGGAATCGAATCCGGGGCCCCGTGCTCGGGAAACGAGAACGCGACCGTGAGACCACGAGCTGCGGATTCTTGCCATACGGCCTTCAGGAGAATGAGTTAATACTGAAAGAGCACATAATTATCCAACACAGTTCTGTGAAACTTCAGGCATGGAGTTTTGCCCAATTACCGCTACGGTCGCAGGTTCGAATTCTGCCTCGGGCATGGATGTGTGTGATGTCCTTAGGTTGGTTAGGTTTAAGTAGTTCTAAGTCCTAGGGGACTGATGACCTCAGATGTTAAGTCCCATAGTGCTCAGAGCCATTTGAACCTTTTTTGCCCAATTCGGCGGGGTTTACAGGTATTGATATGTGTATGGCTCCCTGCAAGCTAAAATGTTATGACAAAAGTTATCATTCTTACTGCCAGCTATATATACAAGATATTTTTGGTCAGAGGAAGCACGGTCGTATGGCTGTCTTGAAAGCTGTAACTATCAAAAATTCCGCATTACATCAACCATAAGGGCTCAGCTCTCGTTATTGATAACCCAGTAATGTCAAACAGAAATACCGGTGTCCAACCGTCAATAATTCGTGCAACGCAAGCTTTACCCCATATTAAAATCAGTACCATTCAAGTAGATGAAATCCATCATTGTCCATGTAGGAGATTAATTAGGAGATATCCTCAGTCTGGCTTGCGACTGCCATCTTATCTGAAGTATTATCCAAGACGTCTTTACGGCGATAACAATCCAGCTCTGACGGTTTTGCGATATACGAATGTAGTTATTAAATTTATGTAGTCATCCAAAAAAATCTGAGTAATTTATTTTTGTTTATTTGTAAACAGGTGTCTTGAGCCCTGGTACAAGCCGAAATCGTCGTTCCACAGTACCCTAGCGCACCGCCAGAGGAGCCAAAACAAAATGGTACAGACAGTTGATAAAATGGTTTCTGCTTCTTCAAGGGGAACAATACTGCAATAATTCATACCGAGTTGGTTGAAATGTACAACAAAAGTACATCAGGTGACACTGTAGTTAGCTGGAGCTGACGCACAGTCCCGAAGAACGAAGCGGCAGACCATCTCTAAGGGTGAAAAATCAGGAATCGTAGGAAAAGTGGACGCTCTGACTTCCAGCATATTAGAACCGAGGCAATTGTGGAAAACGTGATAGTTGGTTACGGATCAGTTTTCAACATTTTGAACATAACAAAGGTCGAATTTCGCAAAGTTTGGCGCCATCTCACACCCATTCAAATCGGACAGTAGCAGAAATGTTGCATTTGTGTCATGCCAATCCAAATGACTTCATTAGCCGCTTAATCACGATGGACGGGTGCTGGGCCATGAAAGCAAAAGAGATGTTGAGTGTTTTTGTGTCTGCCATGGTACGGTACTCACAGATTATGCTCGTACTGCGCGAACTATGACAGGTTTATACTACCGAAATCTGTTGACAAGGGAACAGGTGGCTGTCAGGTAGAAGTGTCGAGTGGGAACACGTCGAAGGCATCGTTTTTACCTCCATGACAACGTCCCAGCCAATTCTGCACAAGACCAGTCAGAGATGCTGCTTCATTGGGCTATCAAATTTTGCCTCTACCTCCAAATTCTGCTGTCTTCTAACACAGTAACTTCTTCCTGTTTCCTGGAATGAAGAAACCAGAGCACAGCAGGTATACCCAGTATGACGACGGGGTGATTCTCGAGGTGGAACTTTTCGTGAGTAACCAGAATGCAGACCAACAAACGTCTTCGGAGACTCCTTCATCATTCGGAAAAATGTGTCTCACTGAAGAGTGAATATGCATAAGAGGCTAATAACATCATTAAGTTTCACGATCACAGACGGAGTTTTTCAAGGTGCTGGTTAAAACATTTTGAGAAACCACTTTAGTGTAACTTTAGCATCTGACACATTTAATAGTAGCTACATAAGTTCATCTATTAGGATGAGTTCCAGTTCTACCTACAGGCTTTCCCAAGTTAATCAAGGTTGAAACTTCCTGACAGATTAATACTGTAGGGCTGGCCGGGTCTTGAAGCTGAAACTTATGCATGTAAAGTGTCGAAGCAGAAGATGAGATACTGGCGGAAGTAAAGCTGTGCGCGGGGTCACTAATCGTGCTCGGATACCTCAATTGGTACAACACTTGCCCGCTAAAGACAAACTTCCCGGCGTCGAATCCCAGTCTGGCAGACAGTTTTAATCTGACAGGAAGTATCATTTCAGTGGACACTCCGCTCCATCGTGAAAACTCATTCTGCAAAAGATCCCCCAGGCTGTGGCTAAGCCATGTCTGCACTACATCCTTTCTTCCAGGAGTGTTAGTCCCGTAAGTTATGCAAGAACGCTCAAATGCAGTTTGGAACGTAGGAGACGAGGTACGGTCAGAAGTACGGCTATGAGGAAGGGTCTTCAGTCGTGCTTGGATAGCTCAGCTGGTTGAGCAGGCGTTAGCGAGAAGCGTAGGTTCCTAGTTCTGTACCCGTCCGGTACACAGTTTGAATGTGCCAGGAAGTTTCACATCAGCGCACACTCCGAGCAGACCTAAAATGCATTCTTCATCAAGGTTATTTACTAAGTAATGTCATATTACGTCTGGCCACGTTATTTCCAGAATTTTTTAATCCGCTTATCTGTGTTTCCTCCCCCCATGAACCATGGACCTTGCCGTTGGTGGGGAGGCTTGCGTGCCTCAGCGATACAGATGGCCGTACCGTAGGTGCAACCACAACGGAGGGGTATCTGTTGAGAGGCCAGACAAACGTGTGGTTCCTGAAGAGGGGCAGCAGACTTTTCAGTAGTTGCCGGGGCAACAGTCTGGATGATTGACTGATCTGGCCTTGCAACATTAACCAAAACGGCCTTGCTGTGCTGGTACTGCGAACGGCTGAAAGCAAGGGGAAACTACAGCCGTAATTTTTCCCGAGGACATGCAGCTTTACTGTATGATTAAATGATGATGGCATCCTCTTGGGTAAAATATTCCGGAGGTAAAATAGTCCCCCATTCGGATCTCCGGGCGGGGACTACTCAGGAGTATGTCGTTATCAGGAGAAAGAAAACTGGCGTTCTACGGATCAGAGCGTGGAATGTCAGATCACTTAATCGGGCAGGTAGGTTAGAAAATTTAAAAAGGGAAATGGATAGGTTAAAGTTAGATATAGTGGGAATTAGTGAAGTTCGGTGGCAGGAGGAACAAGACTTCTGGTCAGGTGACTACAGGGTTATAAACACAAAATCAAATAGGGGTAATGCAGGAGTAGGTTTAATAATGAATAGGAAAATAGGAATGCGGGTAAGCTACTACAAACAGCATAGTGAACGCATTATTGTGGCCAAGATAGATACGAAGCCCACACCTACTACAGTAGTACAAGTTTATATGCCAACTAGCTCTGCAGATGATGAAGAAATTGAAGAAATGTACGATGAAATAAAAGAAATTATTCAGATAGTGAAGGGAGACGAAAATTTAATAGTAATGGGTGACTGGAATTCGAGTGTAGGAAAAGGGAGAGAAGGAAACATAGTAGGTGAATATGGATTGGGGCTAAGAAATGAAAGAGGAAGCCGCCTAGTAGAATTTTGCACAGAGCACACCTAGTCATAGCTAACACTTGGTTTAAGAATCATGAAAGAAGGTTGTATACGTGGAAGAACCCTGGAGATACTAAAAGGTATCAGATAGATTATATAATGGTAAGACAGAGATTTAGGAACCAGGTTTTAAATTGTAAGACATTTCCAGGGGCAGATGTGGACTCTGACCACAATCTATTGGTTATGACCTGTAGATTAAAACTGAAGAAACTGCAAAAATGTGGGAAATTAAGGAGATGGGACCTGGATAAACTGAAAGAACCAGAGGTTGTACAGAGGTTCAGAGAGAGCATAAGGGAACAATAGACAGGAATAGGGGAAAGAAATACAGTAGAAGAAGAATGGGTAGCTCTGAGGGATGTAGTAGTGAAGGCAGCAGAGGATAAAGTAGGTACAAAGACGAGGGCTGCTAGAAATCCTTGGGTAACAGAAGAAATATTGAATTTCATTGATGAAAGGAGAAAATATAAAAATTCAGTAAATGAAGCAGGCAAAAAGGAATACAAAAGTCTCAAAAATGAGATCGCAGGAAGTGCAAAATGGCTAAACAGGGATGGCTAGAGGACAAATGTAAGGATGTAGAAGCTTATCTCACTAGGGGTAAGATAGATACTGCCTACAGGAAAATTAAAGAGACTTTTGGAGAGAAGACAACCACGTGTATGAACATCAAGAGCTCAGATGGCAGCCCAGTTCTAAGCAAAGAAGGGAAGGCAGAAAGGTGGAAGGAGTATATAGAAGGTTTATACAAGGGCGATGAACTTGAGGACAATATTATGGAAATGGAAGAGGATGTAGATGAAGACGAAATGGGAGATACGATACTGCGTGAAGAGTTTGACAGAGCACTGAAAGACCTGAGTCGAAACAAGGCCCCCGGAGTAGACAAAATTCCATTAGAACTACTGACGGCCTCGGGACAACCAGTCCTGACAAAACTCTACCAGCTGGTGAGCAAGATGTATGAGACAGGCGAAATACCCTCAGACTTCAAGAAGAATATAATAATTCCAATCCCAAAGAAAGCAGGTGCTGACAGATGTGAAAATTACCGAACTATCTGTTTAATAAGCCACGGCTGCAAAATACTAACGCGAATTCTTTACAGACGAATGGAGAAACTGGTAGATGCAGACCTCGGGGAGGATCAGTTTGGATTCCGTCGAAATGTTGGAACACGTGAGGCAATACTGACCTTACGACTTATCTTAGAAGAAAGATTAAGAAAAGGCAAACCTACGTTTCTAGCATTTGTAGACTTAGAGAAAGCTTTTGACAATGTTGACTGGAATACTCTTTTTCAAATTCTAAAGGTGGCAGGGGTAAAATACAGGGAGCGAAAGGCTATTTATAATTTGTACAGAAACCAGATGGCAGTCATAAGAGTCGAGGGGCATGAAAGGGAAGCAGTGGTTGGGAAAGGAGTGAGACAGGGTTGTTGCCTCTCCCCGATGTTATTCAATCTGTATATTGAGCAAGCAGTAAAGGAAACAAAAGAAAAATTTGGAGTAGGTATTAAAATTCATGGAGACGAAGTAAAAACTTTGAGGTTCGCCGATGACATTGTAATTCTGTCAGAGACAGCAAAGGACTTGGAAGAGCAGTTGAACGGAATGGACAGTGTCTTGAAAGGAGGATATAAGATGAACATTAACAAAAGCAAAACGAGGATAATGGAATGTAGTCAAATTAAATCGGGTGATGCTGAGGGAATTAGATTAGGAAATGAGACACTTGAAGTAGTAAAGGAGTTTTGCTATTTAGGAAGTAAAATAACTGATGATGGTCGAAGTAGGGAGGATATAAAATGTAGACTGGCAATGGCAAGGAAAGCGTTTCTGAAGAAGAGAAATTTGTTAACATCGAATATAGATTTATGTATCAGGAAGTCGTTTCTGAAAGTATTTGTTTGGAGTGTAGCCATGTATGGAAGTGAAACATGGACGATAACTAGTTTGGACAAGAAGAGAATAGAAGCTTTCGAAATGTGGTGCTACAGAAGAATACTGAAGATAAGGTGGATAGATCACGTAACTAATGAGGAGGTATTGAATAGGATTGGGGAGAAGAGAAGTTTGTGGCACAACTTGACTAGAAGAAGGGATCGGTTGGTAGGACATGTTTTGAGGCATCAAGGGATCACAAATTTAGCATTGGAGGGCAGCGTGGAGGGTAAAAATCGTAGAGGGAGACCGAGAGATGAGTACACTAAGCAGATTCAGAAGGATGTAGGTTGCAGTAGGTACTGGGAGATGAAGCAGCTTGCACAGGATAGAGTAGCATGGAGAGCTGCATCAAACCAGTCTCAGGACTGAAGACAACAACAACATATCTGTGTTTAGTTATAGGTCCTGAGAATGATACTGGAGTGCGTGGTGGAGGGAACTTTTTATCCATACTAATGTATGCAAACATAAACATAGCCAAAGCCTTGCAGACAAACAAAAATTACGCGAAGCGAAATGTAGTGTGAGGAGGGCTATGCGAGAGGCTTTCAATGAATTCGAAAGTAACGTTCTATGTACTGACTTGGCAGAAAATCCTAAGAAATTTTGGTCCTATGTCAAAGCGGTAGGTGGATCAAAACAAAATGTCCAGACACTCTGTGACCAAAATGGTACTGAAACAGAGGATGACAGACTAAAGGCCGAATTACTAAATGTCTTCTTCCAAAGCTGTTTCACAGAGGAAGACTGCACTGTGCTTCCTTCTCTAGATTGTCGCACAGTTGACAAAATGGTAGATATCGAAGTAGACAACAGAGGGATAGAGAAACAATTAAAATCGCTCAAAAGAGGAAAGGCCGCTGGTCCTGATGGGATACCAGTTCGATTTTACACAGAGTACGCGAAGGAACTTGCCCCCCTTCTTGCAGCGGTGTACCGTAGGTCTCTAGAAGAGCGAAGCGTTCCAAAGGATTGGAAAAGGGCACAGGTCATCCCCGTTCTCAAGAAGGGACGTCGAACAGATGTGCAGAACTATAGACCTATATCTCTAACGTCGATCAGTTGTAGAATTTTGGAACACGTATTATGTTCGAGTATAATGTCTTTTCTGGAGACTAGAAATCTACTCTGTAGGAATCAGCATGGGTTTCGAAAAAGACGATCGTGTGAAACCCAGCTCGCGCTATTCGTCCACGAGACTCAGAGGGCCTTAGACACGGGTTCACAGGTAGATGCCGTGTTTCTTGACTTCCGCAAGGCGTTTGACACAGTTCCCCATAGTCGTTTAATGAACAAAGTAAGAGCATACGGACTATCAGATCAATTGTGTGATTGGATTGAGGAGTTCCTAGATAACAGAACGCAGCACGTCATTCTCAATGGAGAGAAGTCTTCCGAAGTAAGAGTGATTTCAGGTGTGCCGCAGGGGAGTGTCATAGGACCGTTGCTATTCACAATATACATAAATGACCTGGTGGATGACATCGGAAGTTCACTGAGGCTTTTTGCAGATGATGCTGTGGTGTATCGAGAGGTTGCAACAATGGAAAATTGTACTGAAATGCAGGAGGATCTGCAGCGAATTGACGCATGGTGCACGGAATGGCAATTGAATCTCAATGTAGACAAGTGTAATGTGATGCGAATACATAGAAAGATAGGTCCCTTATCATTTAGCTACAAAATAGCAGGTCAGCAACTGGAAGCAGTTAATTCCATAAATTATCTGGGAGTACGCATTAGGAGTGATTTAAAATGGAATGATCATATAAAGTTGATCGTCGGTAAAGCAGATGCCAGACTGAGATTCATTGGAAGAATCCGACAACAAAGGAAGTAGGTTACAGTACGCTTGTTCGCCCAATGCTTGAATACTGCTCAGCAGTGTGGGATCCGCACCAGGTGGGGTTGATAGAAGAGATAGAGAAGATCCAACGGAGAGCAGCGCGCTTCGTTACAGGATCATTTAGTAATTGCGAAAGCGTTACGGAGATGATAGATAAACTCCAGTGGAAGACTCTGCAGGAGAGACGCTCAGTAGCTCGGTACGGGCTTTTGTTGAAGTTTCGAGAACATACCTTCACCGAAGAGTCAAGCAGTATATTGCTCCCTCCTACGTATATCTCGCGAAGAGACCATGAGGATAAAATCAGAGAGATTAGAGCCCACACAGAAGCATACCGACAGTCCTTCTTTCCACGTACAATACGAGACTGGAATAGAAGGGAGAACCGATAGAGGTACTCAGGGTACCCTCCGCCACACACCGTCAGGTGGCTTGCGGAGTACGGATGTAGATGTAGATGTAGATGTAGAATGTTATAAATGCCAAAGTAACTCTGTTTGTTACGCTTTCACGATTAAATCTCTGACCCTATTTTGATGAAATTTGATATGGAGATACACTCCTAGAAATGGAAAAATGAACACATTGACACCGGTGTGTCAGACCCACCATACTTGCTCCGGACACTGCGAGAGGGCTGTACAAGCAATGATCACACGCACGGCACAGCGGACACACCAGGAACCGCGGTGTTGGCCGTCGAATGGCGCTAGCTGCGCAGCATTTGTGCACCGCCGCCGTCAGTGTCAGCCAGTTTGCCGTGGCATACGGAGCTCCATCGCAGTCTTTAACACTGGTAGCATGCCGCGACAGCGTGGACGTGAACCGTATGTGCAGTTGACGGACATTGAGCGAGGGCGTATAGTGGGCATGCGGGAGGCCGGGTGGACGTACCGCCGAATTGCTCAACACGTGGGGCGTGAGGTCTCCACAGTACATCGATGTTGTCGCCAGTGGTCGGCGGAAGGTGCACGTGCCCGTCGACCTGGGACCGGACCGCAGCGACGCACGGATGCACGCCAAGACCGTAGGATCCTACGCAGTGCCGTAGGGGACCGCACCGCCACTTCCCAGCAAATTAGGGACACTGTTGCTCCTGGGGTATCGGCGAGGACCATTCACAACCGTCTCCATGAAGCTGGGCTACGGTCCCGCACACCGTTAGGCCGTCTTCCGCTCACGCCCCAACATCGTGCAGCCCGCCTCCAGTGGTGTCGCGACAGGCGTGTATGGAGGGACGAATGGAGACGTGTCGTCTTCAGCGATGAGAGTCGCTTCTGCCTTGGTGCCAATGATGGTCGTATGCGTGTTTGGCGCCGTGCAGGTGAGCGCCACAATCAGGACTGCATACGACCGAGGCACACAGGGCCAACACCCGGCATCATGGTGTGGGGCGCGATCTCCTACACTGGTCGTACACCTCTGGTGACCGTCGAGGGGACACTGAATAGTGCACGGTACATCCAAACCGTCGAGCCACGTGGACGGCCGCAATTTAGTGTGGCGTCAAGCAAACACAGAGGGGGGTGGGGGGGGGGGCACAAAAACATGCAAGGAACAATCAAACATGGAGGTGTCAGTGTGATGGTGTTTGTATGCATGTCTTCCAGAGGTGTTGGCGTGGCTGTCTTCATTGAAGGCACCATGGACAAATACTCAAACAAAATCTGACGAAAAGTGCTCTGAAGATGGATCTTGGAGGTGAGTTTTATTTCCAACAAGACAATGATCCTAAGAATATGGCGGAAATAGTCACATTGTGGATCCTACACAACACGCCTCATCCCCTCATTACCCCGCCGCAGTCTCCGGACCTCAGTCCTATGGAAAATATCTGGAATGAACTGAAAACGGGATTACCCAAACGCCATGTTAGCAGTTTGACACATTTGCGTGCATTGATAGAAGAAGAATGGGTTAATATCGGTTCGGATAAAACGAAAACGGTTGTTTGCTCCATGCCACAAAAACTGACGGCTGCAATGCAGAGAAACTGACGCATTCCCTCATACCGACTGCTGGATGTCTGAATATTTTTCTCCATTGTATATTTCGATTTTTTTTTAACGTAAGTCGTGACTTGTTGTCCTGTATATGTTCAGATTGACATACGTGTTACACATCTGTAAAGAATAAAACATACGTTTTGGGTTAAAAACACATTTAAGTTTTCTCCTCTAATTACTCCCAGTGTCTGAATTCTTTTGTCCGCCTCTGTAGAAAGGGGAGATTTTTAGTGAGGCCGCATTTGATTACGGTACGCAAGTGCAATCGCGGGTAATAGGCAGAAATGTGAGGGGAGCTGACGTTGTTAAATATACAAATATTATAAAATTTGCGCTGCACCGAACTGCAAAATATTGATTTTCGTTCTTCGTTAGTTTCGTCGTAACAAAACTACTGACAAGTAACAAAACCACTCGAGGCCTTTTGGTTAGCTTTGCTGGTCCTTCATCACAGGATCCCGTGTTGGATTCCAAGCCGTGTCGTATTTTCTCCTGTCAGTGTGTGTGTTGTTCTTGTCACTATTTTATCATCAACGACGCACATTCCGCAAAAGTGACGTCAATAAAAAGACTTGCACCAGCCGCGGAACATTCCGAACAGGTTCTCCCGGGTAACAAAGCCGTACACACATTTAGTTTCATTTTACTGATACGGTTGCGCAGTTGCAGATAACTGCTAGCTGTGCTATATATTAAAGTTTGTCCGCCTCCATTGCCTGGTGATCAACATGCCTGACAGCTATGCGGATGATCTGAGTAATTCCTGGTACAGTTAGGAATTTTCCCTTGGCGAGAGGACTGGAACAGAGTGCATTGGGATATTCGCTATTTTTGGCTTCATTAAAACAGCAAATAGTTAACACTTTCAGCCATAAGGCGAATACTTGTTTATAAAGAATGATTAATGCATAATGAGGCGTCGCATAGCGACGGTGGAATTTCCTAAATAATGTAATTCGTCGTGTTTGAGCCGCAATATAAACTGAAAAGAATACGGAACGATATGTTATCCCTCACTATTTGGTCCGCTGGAGAACAAAGGAAGCCTTGAGCGCTAAACCCTAGAACTGCTTTTCTTAAGTAAGACGGACGCAGATTTGTGGCGGTCTGATCTAATTTTTACTAAATGTATAAAAATGTGTTTCATCTTAGTTTGAAGTGTAAAAAGAAGAACTGTAATAACTTATCGTGATGACGCACGGGCGACTCAAGAGGACAATGGCTATACAAAAGAGCGCTCAATGGACATGAAACGGACATAAAAATCTACCGTCATTGTTGTACCAAGCATAAGGTACGATATATGTTTTAGTTATAATAAATATTTGTTCTGGAAATACTGGATAAGTAGCAGTGCTCATTCCTATCATCCCCTCAGTATTGTTTTCATTTTAATTAAGCATTTTGCTAAGATTACATACCCCAAGATCAGCAGTCCAGTGCATGAGTTACATTTTAAAAAAAACTGTTTTATCGTCTTCTTGCATCAGCTTTAATATTGAATTCCCTTTCTGTGTGATGTTACTGTTGTTTTTGCGCCCTTAGGAACTTTCTGGCCCCTTAGGAAATTGTTTTGTCATAACAATAACTTCACAACAGGGTATGATAGTATCTACGATCATGAAGTAATTAGAAAGGCGATAATGTAATTTCTTTGTCAATAGAAAGCTAGCTGTGACTGCCTCAAGCCACGCGAAACTGCAAGTAAAGACTATTCACATTTCAAAATGCAATATCTTGTGACAATGGTCAATGCATGATTCTTACGCCAATTGTGATTGATAAAATAGTAAACGAAATCTCAAATTCCAACTTTTCCATTGAATAACAACACAACTTTTATTTTATTACATGACAGCATTCAGCCTCGTGATGCTAGCTGAGGAGCTACTAGAGCGTGTCTGGAAAACTGGCAACGGTCGCTAGAACGGTACACGTGTGGGATGGCATAATGTGCATGGGCGTACTGACGTCCAGGTGTTTGAACACGGTACACTGCTGGTCAGCGTCGTTGTGGTAGTACACTCCTTCTCCATGTGCGTATTTTCGGCTGTGCTTTTGCACGTTATTTTATTTTTATGGATGACGATATACGACCGCATCGAACGGCGCAGATGAAGGCGCTCTTGGAATGAGAGACTTTCGCCAAACGTCTGGCTTGCCCTTTCCCCCAACTTAAACCCCACCGAACACGTGTGGGATGAATTGGTGAGACGTATTATAGCACACCCATATGCACCAACGACCATCCAGCAGTTGTGAAATGAAAATGAGTGTTTGGCGTCATTGGCCGAGAGGCCCCTAGCGGGGCAGGTCCGACCGCCTTGGTGCAGGTCTTATTACATTCCACGCCACGTTGGGCGACCTCCGAGCCGGATGGGGATGAAATGATGATGAAGACAACACAACACACAGTCCCTGAGCGGAGAAAATCCGCGACCCAGCCGGGAAACGAACCTGGGCCCGTAGCAAGGCAATCCGTCACACTGACCACTCAACTATCTGGGCGGACATCCAGCAGTTGTCAATCATGCTGACGGAGGAATAGAACATTCTACCACAAGAACTCCTTACTAAAAATGTGGCTACAATGGCAGCATGCTACACACCATGCAATGCCGTCGTTGGTGAGCACACACCCTGATAAGAACCATGTCCTGAGTTTTTATGATGTCCAGGGGACTATGAAAAATTTCGGTGACTTCAAAGTAACTGCTGTTTTTTTTAATAAAAACATCACTTCTGTTCGTCTTATGCGTATTTCTTTCCGTTACCTTCTGTACTATACCGCAGCAGTTCTTTCAATGTATGGTCAAATTTTCATCGAGCTTTTTAAACTCGCCAGTGACGCATCATGCGAAAGTTGTATGCATGTATGTATTAAATTGGGGACCCAGAAACGAAGGAGAGACTTCGTCCCGTCGTAGCCCTCAGTGGGTCGCAACCCCACAACAGGCGACAGCAGTCCGCCCACCCCACCGCCGCCTCACAACGAACCCAGGGTTATTGTAAGGTTCGGCCCCCAGTGGACGCACCCGGGAACATGTCATACCAGCCGAGTGTCACCCCAGTGTTTGCGTGGTAGAATAGTTATGGTGTACACGTACATGGAAACGGTGTTTGCGTAGCAATTGCCGACACAGTGTGACGGAAGCGGAATAAGTGGCATTCGCCGAGGTAGATGGAAAACTGCCTTAAAAACCATCCACAGGCTGGCTGGCACACTGGACCTCAACACTAATCCGCCGGGCGGATTCTTGCAGGGGACCGGCACACCTTCCCGCTCGGGAAGCAGCGCGTTAGACCGTACGGCTAACCGGGCAGGCTATGCGGAAGTTAGTTTCGTCCTTACGTTTTGCACACAAGTGTATTTCACATTAAGCATGTAACCAAGAAAATATGTATAGAAGACGTCGTTCTTCGTGTGGCAGTTTTACTTCGCGAGCAGAGAAATATGGTAATGGATAAACTTTTCTTCTCTTCAACATATTGCGCAGCAGTGTCAGCGAGAAAAACAGTCGTAAAGGTTTGAAAGTACGTGGAAAGTTTGTTGCATTCCGCTAAGTGTTCTCATTCTCAAATACTGGTGGAATGGGCGTCGTGAGTTACACTGCCCCAGGATATATAGAAAGTTTCTAGCTGTAGTACTTGTCATACTGTGTTAATACTGCAGCAGAAGATCATACCTCTTAATGAATAGATTACGAAAGGATTTTATATTTCTGAATTGGACAGTAATCGTATGTGACTTACTGAAAATCAAAAGTTTCCTGCCCCTGGAAGCTGTCAGTTAAGCACAAATGGAATTGGTTTACCGCGCCCCGGGTTAGTCGCTTAGCAATACAAACCGATGGAAAAAATCGCATCTCAAAAAAATAACTAATGTACAGTTAAGAAATTTCGAGAATACAGTTGTCTCCGGAACATATGCAAATGAATAACATTGCAAGATTGCAGGTTAATGTAAGCAAGAGGAAAGCAATTGCAAATGTGAAACGCTGGTGGATCAATAATCGGTGTAACCGCTAGAATGTTGAATGCCAGCACGCAAACGTGCATACATTGTGTTGCACTTGGTAATGCTGGTTGTTGAAGACGCTGGAGTTGTCGTCCAAAGGTGTCACGTATTTCTTCGATTAGAGACAGACTTGGTGATCGAGCAGGCCAAGGCCACATCTCGACATTCTGTAAAGCATGTTGGGTTACAACAGTGGTATGTGGGAGAGCGTTACTCTTCGGAAAACTCCCGAATGACAGCCCAACAGGTCGAACTAGCAAATTAACGTGCAGTTTTGCAGTCAGCGTGCGTGCGATAAGCAGAAGAGTACTCCTGCTGTGATACGAAATCGCAACCCACACCATAACTCCAGATGTAGGTCAATTGCGTCTAGCTCGTAGACGGTTGGTTGCAGGCTCTCAGGTGGCCTCCTCCTAAGCAACACACGGCCATCGCTGTCACTGAAGCCGAACCACCTTTCATCAGAAAACACAACTGGCCTCCACGCTGCACTCCAGCGAGATCTCGCTTGACACCACCGAAGTGGCAAATTACGGTGATTTGAAGTGACTGGACTCCATGCTATGAGGCATATGCCTCGAAGCTGTCCTCGAAGTAACCGATTTGTAACAGTTAGTTGTCTCACAGTTTTGCCAACTGCTGCTCTAATTGCTGCTGCAGATGCTGTAGGATGCTCCAGAGCCTTATACCGAACGCCGGCCGGAGTGGCCGTGCGGTTCTGGGCGCTACAGTCTGGAGCCGAGCGACCGCTACGGTCGCAGGTTCGAATCCTGCCTCGGGCATGGGTGTGTGTGATGTCCTTAGGTTAGTTACGTTTAAGTAGTTCTAAGTTCTAGGAGGCTGATGACCTCAGAAGTTACGTTGCATAGTGCTTAGAGCCATTCGTGTACCGAACACGATGGCCTTCCCTCACGGTAGGCCAGCAGCCATATACAGCTGCTACATTCCTGCCAAGTCTTTCTGCTATATGGCAAATGCAACATCCACCTTCTCGTAGCCCTATTACACGACCTCGTTCCAACTTAATGAGTTATTGATAAAGGCGTCTTTGTCGTCTTAAAGGCATTCTTGACTAACATCAACTCACCACATCCAGTCTGAAAGGTAACTAACGCTTACGACCGTTACAGTGTGTATTTAAAGCAAACCTGATTTGCAACCTCATAGTAGTACTACCAGCGCCAAATTTGAATACACATCCTCTTTCAGCTGTAGAAAGTCGCCTACCAACTGTCGTTTATGTTGCACAACTTCTTACTGGTGTTGCGATTTTTTTTCTTCGGTGTAGAAATTAAGCTTCTTCCCCTACCATTCACATACGGTGCAGGGGCAAGAATGACTGCTTGCTTGTACGTGTTTGGCTGAGCTGTTATTTGTCTGATTTTTACTGCGCGACCTCTTCGGGATAGAAACGTAGGAAATTGGAGCATATTTTAAACTTCTGCCCTGAATCGTGGTGCTTCAAGTTTCCCAAGCAGGTCAATGCCTTTGGCTAATTCTATTTGAAATGGTTTAAATGGCTCTGAGCACTATGAGACTTAACTTCTAAGGTCATAAGTCCCCTAGAACTTAGAACTACTTAAACCTAACTAACCTAAGGACATCACACACATCCATGCCCGAGGCAGGATTCGAACCTGCGACCGCAGCGGCCACGCGGTTCCAGACTGTAGCGCCTAGAACCGCTCGGCCACCGCGGCCGGCTAATTCTACTTACACGTACCATCAACAATGGTATGAACGACGACCTTTCAACACTGATTGAAATTTGGGAAACAAGAAAATTCACATGTTAGCAACATGTGGAGACCAGTGTGGTTGTGGGATGGCACTCTACTGATTTATGCCACATAACTCGCCAACTGATGGTGCTGTGGCAGGGTCATTGTCATTGCGAAGGAACCGCGAGTTGTCTAGCCATTACTGCCCTGCCTTTTGCGATTTTTTTACCTGAACTTTTTAAAAAGCTTCCACAGTAATAACGGAGGGATTATTTACATTTAGGCAAAACTTTGACCGCAGCAGATTCTGTAACTGGGGACGTGGTTGAGTGGAAGACATTCATTTATCTCATTCATTCATCATATTCCTTATCTTCTTATCAAGAAAAGCATTCAGAGATGTGGACCCAGCGAAGGCATGCATGAAGAACAACAACAAACATCTAGCAAGTTAAACTGTACAGTGCATTAAAAGTGAAGTTACAGTGTGTTTCATAATACTGCTAATGTTCAGTCCATCTAACTTTAACCAAGTACATTAAAAAGAAAGATGCTCAATTAAAAATAGCTGCTATTTGTTGTGAAGCCACAATATAGCTGTACCACGAATCGGTACTGAGAATATTACGCACCAGTTGTCGAAAACCTTGAAAATTTTTAACACAGCATGTTTTGTGGTTACATTATCCCATTATCAAGTTCCATAAAACAAGGAAACACAAACCATTATTTCGTATTACTATGCATACTGACATCTGTATTGCCCTGTAGTATTACATACCTTAAAGTTAATATGATACCGGTTATGGTCAAAAGTAGAAACCAAGCATGTGTTGTCAAACATCCAAAACTCTTTCTTGTATACCTCATGTTGGTGCACAACGCTCTCATAACATGAGTTATTAACTATAGCTAACTGCCCTCTTGCAAAGATGATGCTGTCCACAGTAAAATCTTTTAATGTTTATGTGCGAAGTCATAGCAAATCCTTACAACCTGTCTTTCACCTATGTTTCAGTGGCAGCATCCAATGAGAATAACACACAGGAAACATTAAAGCTGAACAACCACTAAGTGGAGTAGGTTAGTGGCTGCTTCTTATAAGGACATCGCTCTAGGTGGCCCAAATATGCCTCACAGACATCGTATGAAGGAACTTTGTAGCCTTGCACTTCTATATAAAAAAAAGAAGAAGAAACACTAGAGGTAAATACTTTAAGCTGGCTTTACTGAGACTGTTAGTATTGAGAAAAAGATGGTTCTGGCACAGTTTGTTTGTGCAGGTTGCATACATTCAGAGGCAATAATACATTCAGGGGCAAAGTATCCCTGTCCCCTTTTAACCTATTGTTATTTAATTGATTTATGATCCCCTGGGAATTGATTCATGAACTGCTGGGGATAATCTGCCTTTCTGAGAAACCCTCCACTCCTCTGGGAAACCCCCAATCCATCTCCACTCACTGATATGAGCACACTTTTGATATCAAATTAATTGAGTAATTAATTAAATCAGTCAATTAATTGCACCTGCATGCTCCTGGGAAACCCCTTAGCCTTCCACTCCACTCCCCCACTTCCCCCTCCCCACCCCTCCCCATCTAGAAATTGACATGAAAAAGACTCAGTCTATGCAGTAGAGGAAGGATCTCATGGCACGAAATTCAAATCATTGTCAACAATATATTGTTCAATTCAGTTTCCATATTCTTGTTTAATCAGTTTTCAGGAGACAGGGCTACCCCACTTGAGTAGAGCTCATGTCTGCATCACCTGTTCCCCCAAACATTTTTCCTTGGACGCATTAACCATCTTGTCTTACTGTGGGATAAATGTATTAGCAGTTGTGGTGATTACTGTTGAAACAATAAACAGTTTACTTATTTTTTCCATCTGTCTCATTTTCATTTGACTGTCCATTACAGATTACCTTGATACCTCAAAGGTAAGCATACATCTTCAATATACACAAAGTATATCTTTCGATTTTATCAATATGAATATAATGTGATTCATCTAATTTGACAATATGAAATGACTTCTACACATAATTCAATTCAGCATATATATTCACAAAAAGTATTTTTGATCATATGTCAATAATCTGAGATCGATCCTAAAAATTAAAACATGAAACAGAAAGAGGCCAGAGAAATTTAGTAAATTTTGTTGATTAACAACAAAAACAAACAGAAGAATGCCACTGATTACGACCCCTCAAAGCGGAAAAACAGGAATTCCAGGGTAAACTTTAAAAACGCTTATTCTACTTTCAAGTTATCTACAACGCTTCGTTTGCTAACATAACTTCACATCTGATCTAATTAATGAACTTATTGCACATTTTTCTATTTTCTACTTTTAAAAAACTGATATAGATAGTTAAAGTTGAATGAAATACTTTCTGATAGCTACATTTTTGGATCACTGTGGTTAAACTGTAACCTGCGCCATAAGTCTAATGAACCTGGAAAACATCACAAAACGTCATATTCGCCAGAACAGCCCACCTAGACTGAAGAAAGTTGGTCCATATCTCTCCAGTATGAAGCATTGTTGTGCTCACTTTTTCTTGGCAGTATTTTTCATATATTCCGTTCCTCGCCGATTCTGTTGAGAATCTTCTAATTTTTTACGCTATTGGCCCAACTTAATTTTGAACATTCTTCTGTAGCAGCACATATCAAACGTTTCGGTTCTCTTCCGTTGCAGTTTCCTCACAGTCCATGTTTCACTACCATAAACTGCTGTGCAACAAATGTACATACTCATAAATTTCTTCCAAAAATTAAGACCTACACTTGAAGTTAGTAGACTTCTCTTGGACAAGAATGCCCTTTTTGCCTGTATTAGTCTGCTTTTTATGTCCTCCATACTCGTCCCACCTTTAATTTTCATCGCAGTCTTGAATCTTTCTTTTATTTCCGTTATTGCTTCTTCGATGCATAGTTTGAACAGTAGGGGCGAAAGACTACATTTCTGTCACACCCTTTTTAATCCGCCCACTTCATTCTCGGCCTTCCACTCCCATTGTTTCCTGTTAGTTCTTGTACATATTGAACGGGTGATACCCGTCTGTCCTTATAGCTTTTCCCTATTTTTCTCAGAATTGCGCCATCTTACAGTGTCGAATGCTTTTTCTAGGCCGACAAATCCTATGAACGTGTCTTGATTTTTCTGCAGTCTTGTTTCCATTATCGACTGCAACATCAGAATTGCTTATCTGGTGCCTTTACCTTTCCTAAACCCAACTGATCTTCATCTAACCGATCCTCAATTTTCTTTTCCATTCTTCTTTATGTTATTCTTGTCAACAGTGGGATGCATGAGTTGTTAAACTCAGGCGCTTCGGAGGCTAATTTAAATTTTGATTCTAATACTGGATCCCTTATCTATTCCCTATCGACTCCTGTATCCTCGTCTATTACGTCACCAGACAAGAGGCCTTCAGTGCACTCCTTCTACATATTCGCTCTCTCCTCTGCATTTAACAGTGGAACTACCATTGCATTCTTAATGTTACTGCCCTTGCTTTTAATTTCATCGAAGTTTCTTTTGACTTTTCTACATGTCGTGTCCGTCCTTCCGCCAATCAATTCTTTCTCAATCTCTTCACATTCTTCATGTAGCCTTTTCGCCTTAACTTCCCTGCACTTCCTATTTATTCTGTTATCCATTTGTTCTTCGTAGTTACCTTCCTAATACCTACGTTTTTCTTACCAACTTCTGTGATTGCCTTTTTAGACGTGTCTCTTCTCCTTCAACTGAACTGCCTACAGAGCTACTCGTTATCGCATTATTTACAGCTCTCCTTAGAGCTTCCGTATCACATTACTTTGCGCAATGTTTGTTCGTGATTAGTCCCTTAAACTTCAGTCTACCCTTCGTCTTTATCAAATTGTGATCTGAGTCTATATCTGCTCCAGTATCTGATTTCGGGATCTTTGCCTAACTATGGTGTAATCCAGCTGAAACCTCCCCGCATCACCCGGCCCTTGCCAAATATACCTCCCTCTGCCGTAATTCTTCAACAGGCTGTTGGTTACTAAATGCTGAAATTTATTGTGGTATTCGATTAATCTTTTTCCTTTATCATTCCTACTACCTAGCGTATCATTCCTACTACCTAGCGCATATTCTCCCTAACACCTTCTTCTACTCCTTCCCTTACAAATGCATTCCAGTCCCCCATGACTATTAGATTCTCATCTCCCTTTACGTACTGAAATACCCGTTCAATAATCTCAAATACTCTCCGTATCTCTTCATCTTCTGCTTGCAACATCAGCTTGTACACCTGAACTGTGGTTGTCGGTTTTGGTTTGCTGTCGATTCTGATGAGAATAACCCTATCACTGCACTGTTCGTAGTGACCCACTCCCTGCACTATCTTCCTATTCATAAGGCATTCTACTCCCGTTATACTTTTTTCTGCTGCCGTTGATTTACCCTATACTCGTCTGATCAGAAATTCTTGTCTTTCTTCCATTTCACTCCAATGACCCAACTACACTGGTGTCCAAAATTAAAACAACAAACCTCTGTTTCACCGTACTGTGACTAATTCACGATGTAATCATACAAATGGTGTGTGGCGACAGTTTATGTGTGTGTGTGTGTGTGTGTGTGTGTGTGTGTGTGTATGTGTGTGTGTTTGTGGTTGGGGCTTATGGGCGCTCAACGTCGAGGTAATCAGCGCCCTTACACACATTAAAGGGAACGAATGTGGGCAGACCTAATAAAACTGAAGCACACACTCAAAGAAAGCAGGAAAAGAAGGAAAATTCTACACAAGAAAGTAAAACGTAAGGAAAGGGAAAACGTAGCAACAAGAATGCCACAGTAAATTGTCATTGGCTGGCCACTTACATAAAATATGGGCGAGCTTGTCATACAGCGAGCAAATTAAAATCCTCTCCGTAAAATGTTTGGAAAAACATTTGACATGGCACAGATCTTTAAAACTTTAACCACATTCGTCCGAGTGTTGCCTAAAGAGATGGCAGGTCCGCTGGCACGTCAGCCGCGGCCCGCTGGTCAGAAAATAAAACGCAATCCATTAAAACGCGGCACAAAGTGACCTGGACGCTACAAGCACCACACATTGGAGGGTCCTGTCGCCGGAGCAGGAAGCCATGCGTCATAGCCCTGTGGCCCATCCGAAGCGGAGTGAGGAGAACCTCGTCCCGCCGACGGGGCTGGAAGGAAGTACACTACACACGCATTGTGGGCTTGACTATACGGAGCTTATTGGCAGTCACTTCCAGCCACTCATTCTCCCACAAATGCATGCCTCGTGAGCTCAACAGCGAGGTGAGTGCGTGCAGGGGGATCTGCCCTTTCATTCCCAGCAATGCCGACATGCCCCGGAACCCAGCAGAAAGCCATCGCCTTCCCCAATCGCTGTAGTTGGAGGAGGGCATCCTGGATGGTCTGGACTGTTTTATCTGCTGTACAGGAGAGACTGCACTCCTGCCACAGTTTTTAATGCAGCATTTTCTGCCATTTTATCTGAGCACCACGACTATGTAGCTGGGTAGATGGGTCGAAACATGGGGATGCCGTTGGTTGCTCTGTTGTTTTTCCGGATCGTGTCCTCCAGGTCCGGCTGCCTCAGACTTTTACTGTCTTTGATGCCGAATTGTCTGCGATCTTGCGGGCACTGGAGCAGATGAGACATTCTTCTTGTCCTAAATTTCTTGTCCGTTTCGATTCACTAAGTGCCCTCCACTCATTGCAACGTTTTATAGAGACTGTAACTGTGTCCCGAAGACCAAGGCGTGGCCGACGACATGCGACATCAGAAAAAAGGTCCATTATTTGACTGTAACGACACGACGGTACAGCTTTACTACTACACGGCAAGTGGCAACTGACCTCGCAGCATCCACTGGAAGTGTTGTATCGAGGCAAACGGTGTACAGAAGGCCTCACCAGAGTGGCCTTTATTGTCGGAGACCCGCTGAATGAGTACCTCTGACACGCCTTCACAGGAGGGAACGTCTATAGTGTAGTCGTCAGTATACCACCTGGACGATCGAACAGTGGCCCAATGTTATTTTCAGAGATAAGGCCCGATTTGGTCTGCGAGAGTGATTCTCGACAGATTTACATTTGGAGGGAAGGTGGAATACTATTTCGGGACCAAACATTGTGAAACGAGACTGATGTCGAAGAGGATCCCTAATAGTGGAAATTATGTTGACACAGGAACACCTCTTCATGAAACTGAGCGGTTGAATCGACTAGCTTAAACTGCTGTCAGTTATCGTGACGAGATCTCGGGACTTCATGCGCGGTTGTTGCCAGGTGCTGTGGGCTCAGACTTCGTACTGACGAACGAGAATGCTCGACCTCATACAGAACAGGTGGTTGATGTTTTCCTGGCAACGGATGATACTGCATGCACTGCGTGGCATACCAGCTCTCCAGATTAGAATCCCTATCTAGGATGCACTAGGAAGACGGACTGGATCATGTCAGAATCCACTAATCACTCTTCAAGCCTTGGGAGAAGCTTTGCAGGAATAATGGGCGTTATTGCTTCATCATGAGACTGATGATATCATTTACAGCAAGCCTTGTTGCTAGGCCAGTATTGCTGCTAGGGGTGATCACACCCTATACTGAGCACATTAACCAGTTTTCGGAATGTATGTACCATTTTGTTAAGTTGGAGAAACGCTATCATAATGCGTGTTGCAGCAGCTTACGTCTGTATTATTTACATTGTTTCTACTTTACTGTCACCTGTTTCTACTGTTTTGCGGAAAATAAACGCATCCTTGGAAAATTTCCAGTTGTTTTAATTTTGTACACCAGTGTATATCTAGATTGAGCCTTAGCATTTCTCTTTTCAGTTTTTCTAGCTGCCCTACCATGTTCAAACTTCTTACATCCCACTCCCCGACTTATAGAACATTATCTTTTCGTTGGTTATCCAGTCTTTCTCCCATGGTCACTTCCCTTTGCAGTCCCCTCTCGGAGATCCGAATGGAATCCTTCGCCTATCGAGAGATATCATCACGACACTTTTTCAAGTAGCGATCACATGTCCTGTGGATACACATTATGTGTCATAATGCAATGGTTTCCACAGCATTTGCATCCTCATAACATTGATCATTGCTGATTCTTCCGTCTCTTAGAGGCAGTTTCCCAACTCAAGGAGACGATAGGGCCCTGAACGTTAGTCCGCACCTCCACCCCCTTTGACAAGGCCGTTGGCAGAACGGGGGTGACTTCTTATGCTGGAAGTCTTCGGCCACCATTATAGTTGATTTTTATTCAAAATTTAAAAAGTGTCGTGTGTCGAACCCAGAACCGAGGACGTTCTGATTACTAATCAAAGATGCTACCCCTTTTTCATCGTTCTTGTTGTTCTCTGCATAATCAGTACATTATGAATTAATACCACCGTCAAGACAACGTATGTAACAGATTTAATCACGCACTCAGAAGGTATAAAAGGAAGAACTGTCAAAACGTGTCTCAGTGAAATTGCCATCCCTTGTTTCTTCCATTAAATAAACTTCTAATTTTAATTTAAAATACATCTACAAACTGTTATGTATCATATATATCATCATTATCTAATTTAACATCAAGGTTGAACAAAATTGTATATATACATTAGTACTCTATTATACAGAGGGGTCCAAAAGAATGTATCCACTGTTTAATAACTTGCATACTAATAGTCCATAACTAGCAAACTAATTGACAGAGTTGTCTCATTTTTGGGGAAAGTGTAGCTTAAAGTCCAACTTAAAGATATCACTGCAGGTGTTCGAAATGGCCACCATTATCATCCACACACAAACGATGCCGCCGAACTGCAGCACGAACTACTGACTGCAACGTTTTCGGTTGGATATTTGCACACGAATGTACGATGGATTCTCGAAGTTCATCCAATGAGTGTGGCTTTTGTCGATAAACTACTTCCTTTAGTGTTCCCCACAGGTAAAAGTACAGAGGCGTTAGGTCTGGGGAACGTGGTGGATACTCCACAGCACCTCTACGGCCTATCCATCTTCCTGGTAGATTTTCGTCGAGATACGTCCTAACACGATTTTGGTAGTGGGCTGGGGCACCATCTTGTTGAAAGTAAACTCTTCCGTCTCCATACAAGTCTCGGGTGGCGGGTAAAATGGATGTCTGAAGCTTCTGAAGGTACACCTCACCGGTAACTGTTCCGTCAAAGAAAAATGGCCCAATCAAGCCCCGGTAAGACAATCCACAACACACATTTACTCCTGGCAAATTCACGGCTTTGTCTACATGGAGTTTGGAATTTCGGCGGCCCAGTAGGTGCAATTGTGGCAATTTACTGTACCATTGAGTTTGAACTGTGCCCCATCAGATCACACAATCATCTCTGTAAACTCTTCATCGTTGCGCACCATGTTAGTAAACCACTCGCAGTAATCCATTGTACGATCTGGGTCGTCTTCGTTCACTCCGTGCAGTAATCGTGGGATGTAGCACTTACACTTTGTTGTCTTCAAAATTCGCCGAACACTTAAGCAGAATGCAGTTATGGTGTTATAAGAATCTTAGGACTTGAAAGGCAGCCACAGTTGAGATTGGAATGAGACAGGGTTTTAGCTTATCCCTTATATCATTCAGTCCATACACTGAGCCATTTGTGAAGAAAACCAAGGATAAATTATAAAAGGGAGTTAAAGTTCCTGGAGAAGAAATAAAAACTTTGGTTTCAGATGACATAATTCTGTTAGAGACGGCAAAGGGCTTGGAAGAGCAGTTGAAGCGAATGAAAGGTGTTTTGAAAAGAAATTATAAGATTAACATCAATAAAAGCTAAACAAGGGTAATACAATGTAACCGAATTAAATCAGGCGATTCTGAGGAAATTAGATAAGAAATGAGACATTAACTGTAGTAGATTATTTTGTTGTTAGAGCAGAAAAATAACTAATGATGACCAAAGTGGAGGGAAAGTAAACTGGTGATAGCAAAAAGAAAGCATTTCTAAAAGGGAAAAATTTGTAAACATCTAATATAAATTTAAGTATTAGGAAGTCTTCTCTGAAAGAAGAACGGAAATTTTTGATCGCCCCTTAGAGTATAATGTACACATCCTGACAAAAAAGTGAAGCATCCACAAGAATTCAAAAACTTTGGCAGTAATCCACCCGCTTTCAAATCAAAACTGAAGAGTTTCCTCATGGGACACTCCTTCTATTATGTCGAGGAGTTCCTTGAAAAATTAAGATGATTCCTATGTTGTATTGTTGACTGCGTTTACTTAAACTTATGGTTTCACTTTTTTGGGGTTCATAAACATTTTATTTTATCTGTTATTACTTTATGCTGTAATTTCATGTACTGACACGTTCTATGACCTTGGAGTTTTGTTTCTCAATATGATCCTACGGAACCGCTCGGCCACAGCGGCCGGCACAAGAATGTTACCTGGAGAAATCAGGTATCGCTTCAGGCTTATCTGGTAGTGACTACGGAACTCTGATAGCACAACCATATATCACAGACAATCTGTTCCTCACGTGTTACCTGCCATACGAACGTTTCGTGAGGTCATTTTTCAAAGCGACAATGATCGCCCACACGTGGGACGTGTCTCTTTGAACTGTCTGAGTGACTCTGAATTACTCCCATGAACAGCAAGATCCCTAGATCTGTCCCTGATAAGACTTGTGAGGGTGACAGTACTGTGGATATCAAGGAGCATTTACTACAGTTTTGGGCCAGCTTGGTCGATGCAAAGGCTATATGACACCCTTTCCAACCGAATCAGTTCATACGCTCAGGTCGGATAGGGTGCAACGCTGTATTAATAAGTGGGCTCATACAGCCAAGTTCTCTTTGAACTTTCTAATCACTGAAACAACGTCACACACCTTCTCAGCCTGTGAAGTTTCATTTAATTTTCCCACCACCTTCTAGGTGCCCACTTCTTCGTTAAGTAATGTATTTGAAATGAAACATTTTCGATGAAGTCCCGAGCCATGACACAAGCTTGGAGAATGTGGCAGGTGCTACGTACATGACGATGCAGCGGCACCTTTCGTTATTGCTGATGTAAGATGACTGCTAATGCGTCAGTGTGGTCTAAGATGGATAGCTCGAGCAAGGCTCCAAGATAAACCGACCTACGTTCATTGGATTTTTCAGTTTGAGTTCATCTCATAAGTGAAGTGTACAGCACTTCCATTGATACAGTTGAAGAAATGGAACAGCGAATCATCGAGTCCTGATGAATAGTCTGTGAAACATACACCCTACGCATAGTCATTGCTCTAGATGGACTACTCGTAGCTCTCGGCAACAACAGAGTTATTCCTTTTGCTTAATCGTGTGACCTTTTACAACAACTCTCCGCAGTGCTCGACGGGTCCTGTTCATCAGTACATGAGGTCTGTCTCGTCTTGGTTTATTGTGACTATTGCTGTGGTCTTCAGTCCAAAGTCTGCTTTGTGCGTCTCTCCGTGCTTGTCTGCACTGTACAAAACTTTTAATCTGTGGATAACTAGCACAACCTAAGTTCTTGTCACCCTGCTTACTGCGTTCGAACCTAGATCATCATTTACATTCTTCCTACGCTTCGTCCCATTACCAAAATGAGAAATCCTTGATGCCACAGGATGTGTCCTAGCAGCAGATTCCCCTTTCTTTTACTGAAATTGTTCCACAATTGTCTTTTTTTTTCCCAAGTTCTATTCAGTATCTCCTCATTTTTATCAGATGTACCCGTCTGTTCTTCAGCATTCTTCTGTAGCGCCACATTTCAAAAGCTTCTACTCTCTTCTTGTTGAAATTACCTATTATCCACTTTTCGCTTCCAAAGTGTACACTCCAAACAACCACTTTCAGTATATACTTCCTAATGTTTAAATTTATAAGGGGCGTTCGAAAAGAAACGAGCCGGAGGAATGATTACAAAAACCAATACCTGTATGTTAGAAGTATTGACCCTGGCTGTTAAGACACGTGTCTCACTGTGACACAGGCGGCGATTGGCTGTCTCATAAAATTCCCAGGGCTGCGATGATAACCATTGCTGCACGTACAGCTGGAGGTGAATCGTTTGCCCTCAGAGCCTTTTTAAGGGGACAAAAAAATGGCGTAATCACAGGGAGAGAGGACCGAACTGTATGGAGGGTGGCCGAGAACCTCCCATTTGAATTTCTGCAGGAGTGCCGCGACTTTGTTGGCCGTATCAGGCTTTGCATTGTAGTGGAGCAGAATGACCCTAAGGGGGAGATTGCCTGGTAGTTTTGATTTGATCGCTTGGCGAGGGGTGGTCAAGATTTGCGAGTAGCGCTAGGCATTCATTGTTGACCATGCTGCAGAAAGTGAATCAGAAAGGGGTCACCTTGGTCCCCATAAAAAGGCTCTGAGAGGCAAATGATTCACCTCGGACGACGACGACCAAGTGCACGTGCGGAACTGGTTAACATCGCAGCCCCGGGAATTTTACGAGACATCAATTCGTCTTGTGTCACAATGCGACAAGTGTCTTAACAGCCAGGGTCAATACTTCTAACATACAGATATTGGTTTCTGTAATTGTGCCTTCGGCTCGTTTCTTTGTGAACGACCCTTATATGTTAGATGTTAAAACATTACTCCATTTCAGAAATACTTTCCTTGCTACCGCCAGTTTGCATTTTACTTCCGCTCCACTGCAGCGCGTGTGCAACCCAGCGCGACATGTAGGCAAGGGACTAGCGTGGCCTTCGAACAGAAACTTTCTGATCGCCCCTTGTATTTATGACGACATTTCGAGTCAGTGGTGGCTTGCAACCACAAATTCCACGAGATGTCGGAAATGGTTCGTTTGCGGACCTACGTTTACTCCAATATTTTTGCTTCTGCTATTATACACACTCAGGCAAAAGAATCGCAGTACCAAAAAATAATTACAAAAATGGCCATTAAAATTGCTACACCACGAAGATGACGTGCTATGGACTCGAAATTTAACTGACAGGAAGAAGATGCTGTGATATGCAATGATTAGCTTTTCAGAGCATTCACATACGGTTGGCACCGGTGGTGACACCTACAACGTGCTGACATGAGGAAAGTTTCCAACCGATTTCTCATACACAAACAGCAGTTGACCGGCGTTGCCTGGTGAAACGTCGTTGTGATGCCTCGTGTAAGGAGGAGAAATTCGTGCCATCACGTTTCCGACTTTTGCGATTGCGATTGCGATTTATCGTATCGCGACATTGCTGCTAGCGTTGGTCGAGATCCAAAGACTGTTGCCAGAATATGGAATCGGTGGATTCAGGAGGGTAATACGGAAAGCCGTTCTGGATCCCAACGGCCTCGTTTCACTAACAGGCGAGATGACAGGCATCTTATCCGCATGACTGTAACGTATCGTGCAGCCACGTCTCGATCCCTGAGTCAACAGATGGGGACGTTTGCAAGACAACAACCATCCGCACCAACAGTTCGACGACGTTTACAGCAGCATGGACTATCAGCTGGGAGACCATGGCTGCGGTTACCGTTGGTGCTGCATCACAGACAGGAGCGCCTGCGATGGTGTACTCAACGACGAACCTGGGTGCACGAATGGCAAAACGTCATTTTTTCGCATGGATCCAGATTCTGTTTACAGCATCATGATGGTCGCATCCATGTTTGGCGACATCGCGGTGAACGCATATTGCAAGCGTGTATTCGTCATCGCCATACTGGCGTATCACCCGGCGTGATGCTATGGGGTGCCATTGGTTACACGTCTCGGTCACCTCTTGTTCGCATTGACGGCACTTTGAACAGTGGACGTTACATTTCAGATGTGTTACGACCCGTGGGCCTACCCTTCATTCGATCCCTGCGAAACCCTACATTTCAGCAGGATAATCCACGGCCGCATGTTGCAGGTCCTGTACGGGCCTTTCTGGATACAGAAAATGTTCGACTGCTGCTGGCCAGCACATTCTCCAGATCTCTCACCAAGTGAAAACGTATGGTCAATGGTGGCCGAGCAACTGGTTCGTCACAATACGTCAGTCACTACTCTTGATGAAGTGTGGTATCGTGTTGAAGCTGCATGGGCAGCTGTACCTGTACACGCCATCCAAGCTCTGTTTGACTTAATGCCGAGGCTTATCAAGGCCGTTATTACGGCCATAGGTGGTTGTTCTGGGTACTGATTTCTCAGGATCTATGCACGCAAATTTCGTAAATATGTAATCATATGTCAGTTCTAATATAATATATTTGTCTAATGAATACCCGTTTATCATCTGCATTTCTTCTTGGTGTAGCAATTTTAATGGCCAATAGCGTAATTTCGGAAATACATTTGTCTAGGTAACATCTTTAAGTGATTAACATTGCAAGATCGCCGGTTAAGGTAAGCGTGAGAAAAGCCACTACAAATGTGAAATGTTGGTACATTAATAACCAGTGTAACCGCCAGAATGTTGAATGCAAGCAAGCAAACGTAATTAAATTGTAACCGGTCCGGGTGTCAGTTTGTGGGGTGGTGTTCCATGCCTGTTGCACTTGGTCGCGACCTAATACTGGTTGTCCGATAATGTCTCGTTTTGTGCTCGACTGAGACAGATGTGGTGGTAGAGAAAGCCAAGGGACATTTCGACACTCTGTTGAGCATGTTGTGTTACAACAGCGGTATGTGAGCGAGCCCCATGGAAAAGAGAACAGGCCTGATCACCAAAGGGGCGTTCACATTTCATTCAGCGTGGATGGGATAATCATGAGAGTGCTCCTGCTATCATATGAAATCGCACCTCAGAGCATAACAAAGTGTAGGTCCTGTGTGTCTAGCACGCAGACAGGTTGGTTGTAGGCCTTCAACTGGCGTACGGCCACCGCTGGCATCGAGGCAGAATCAGCAGAAAACAGGCCTCCCCTCTTAGCTATGGCATTCATTTTTGGGTACCAAACGCACAAAATGTGAACACAATTTCCAAACTCCAGAAAATACCCATAAGAATAATAAAAAAAGTTGTCGAGCCCATTGTGAAGATCTGTTCAAAACATTCGAGATTGTAACTGGTCCGTGTGAATACATCAAAAATAACATTGGTAATTACTGCACAGACAGCTCTGTCTGTGACCGTGGAACAAGAGCTAGACTCAACTCACATTTACCAATACATAGAACAGAAAACAGCATTTTCTACTAGGGAATAAAACTGCACAATAAATTACCAAACGAGATTAAAGAAATTGCAAAAATAAACTTATTTAAAAAGGCACCCAAAAAGCCCTTGTTATGAAATACATTTTATACATTGAAGGATTACTTAGATAAAACAGAGTAAAGAAAATGTGACACAAATAAATAATAATAATGATTATAAAACATCCAACAATCCACATAATACCTTCACACTATGCTTTCCCCTTCTTTTGTTTTTCTTTTATACAAAAACTTACCCCCAAGCTATGCATAGCACAATACCAACACCTCTTCCTCTTTCTGAGCTAAACATCTCACTTATTATACAGGGATGCTGACTCAAATTTTCAGGATAGCAAATGGGAAGTTGCGGTACAGAAAATGGCCCAGAGATCACCAGTGTGTGTGTGTGTTTGCGTGTGAAGTGAGTGAAGTGTTATGAAACAATGTGTGTATAGTGCCTGCAGTGACTGATAGTGAGATATGAGTGAACAGTGTGGCATTACATTATTTAATAAGTTATTTGTAAAAAATAAAGTATTTTACACCAGGAGTAAATCTAATGATTGTCTCTAGCTAGAAGTCTGTAAATGTATGTAGTCTTCTTGCGACTGTACATTCCCGTGACCACCGCTGCCAGCAGTCACGTAAGTTGTTATACTCCTGCCTAAGCTTTCTGCAATATCGCAGAAAGAACATGCAACTTCTCGTAGTCTTATTACGCGACATCGTTCTTCTTTTGAACTCAGTATTTGTCTTCCATTTGCCCCAAATAACGTCTTTTGTAGCCTCAGAGCGTTTTGTTTCCTGTATCATGAGCAATAGCCTACTTCATCATTCTTTCCGAATTATCAAGCAGAGATAAAAAGATCGTTAAATCATTGACCTTGCTTCAGTATAAGTGAAATATTCTTGTCAGTCAAACAGATGACAGCGTTTCGCTTCTGCTAGGTGCGCGATACGCGTTATCAGTCGGTTTACCGCTACAACAAAGCTTAATTAGCAAATTTTGTGATGCGCTCGAACAGACATAAAAATCTGATATTGCTCCACTCTAGCACGCGATAAATCACTAGTTAGTCCAAGGGTCAAATGAAAGGCGTATCTGCGGAAAGATATTTTCGATGGAATGAACATTTCTGCCTGTAGTGGTGAATGCAAATGCCCAGCTCCAATGCAATTCAACTCCAGTTGTTGTTGTGGCCTTCAGTCCTGAGACTGGTTTGATGCAGCTCTCCATGCTACCCTATCCTGCGCAAGCTCCTACATCCTTCTGAATCTGCTTAGTGTATTCGTCTCTTGGTCTCCCTCTACGATTTTTACCCTCCACGCTGCCCTCCAATGCTAAATTTGTGATTGTGAGACGGTCACTAATGAAAGTGTCTTAAATATTTATTACCGACGTTGTCTTGGCAGGCAGATTATCCTCAGAAATCATAATTCTTACCCTAATGTGTCGTTGTTTGCTCTCATTCTTGTCGGCAGTCTTGTAACATGCCTTTAAATGACACAAACCCGACTGCAGTTGAAAGAACCTAAGGGCATAAAAAAACAGTTGTTGAGAAGGGAGTAGGAGACAGGGTTGTAACCTTTCCCCGATATTATTCACTCTATACACTGAGGTCGCAGAGGAAAGTAACGATAAATTTTGAAAGGGAATTAAAATTCAAGGAGAGCACTAAAACATTTGAGGGTTGCTGATGACGCTGTAATTATGTCAAAGAGAGCAATGGAGTTGTTAGAGCAGCTTAGTGTAAGTAACGATATCTGGGAAAGTGCATACAAGATGAATATCAGCAAAAGTAAAATGAGGGTAATGGAATGTAGATGAATTAAATCAAGTGACGCTCATAGAATTATATTAGGGAAGGAGATACTAAAGGTAGTCAGTAAAGTGTGCTGTTTGGGAAGCAAAATAACTTCTTCTTCTTTCTGCATGTATTAGGCATTTGCGTTGATGCCCTCTTGGTTGAAATTATGCATCTTTTCACCTTTTACACGGTCTTTCCAAACATCTCCTGCCATTGGGAAATAAATATCATTAATTTTGGTGTTCTGTCATCTCCCATCTTTGTGGCGTGTCCCTTCCAGTTGTTACTGTGGTTATTAATCTGCTTATTTAAAGTTTTCACTTCCAATTTTTCTCTGATGTCAGCATTCCCCCTCCTGTCGGATAATCTGCGCCCAGTTACTCTTCACAGAAATCGCATCTCCGATCTTTGTTTTCTTTGTCCATTTCTTTTTCTTATGGTCCACGACTCACTTCCATATGTCATCGTTGGCATGAACATAGTTTTGTAGAACTTAAGTAATCTTGCCTTTCTTAGTTTAGTTCTGAGGGCTTAAAGGCTATCTTGTTGATATAATTAATTTTTTGTACTTGCTGTATGTCGATTTCTGCCATGAGTGAGAAGAAGAAGTTAAAAGAGTTTGCCTTCCTACTTTCCGATCATTTGTTATTACTTTGCTGGGAATTGCCTCCTGGGCTCAGAAAGTCATAACTTTTATTTTCTTTGAAATAGATTTCTTAAATAGATTTCTTAAATTTTCCATTTCCTGCACAGAAGATTTCTGATCTTTGGTACGTTTTTCCTACTACCTTTATTATGTGCAGAGGCATTCCTCTTTTGTTCATTATCTCCCATAGCTTTTCTCTGTTTACTTTATTAAAATCTCTCGCATATTCTCTGAATAGTAAGTGTGTCTCTCTATCGTACTCTCTGGTACTTCTCAGTGATTTGTGCAACTGGGAACGTATTGTCTGTGCACGATCTATCTTTTGTGTAAAGCCAAATTGCACTTCTAACAGAATATTTTCAACTTTTACAGCTAGCCTCTGTGTTACTATTTTAGAATGTGTTCTATAACTTGTGTTTGGAAGAGAAATGCCCATATAATTTCACGGTGACGTTTCCTTTCTTCTAAACAGGGATTATTGTAATTAATTTCCTGCCCTTTGGAATTTTCTTATTTGTTCAGCATCTGTAACTATAGTTGAGAAAGCTGGTAGATTTCAGTGTGGGAGATGCATATTTAAAACTCCGTGTTAATTCTAGCACTGCCCAGTATTTTCATATTTAGTACTGAAAACCCTCAGAGAAAAGCAAAATGACTATAATTTTCATACCACTGAAAATATTAGTGAAATAGTGGCGTTGAGAAGCGGCTGAAATCGTTAACACTGAACAAAGTGCCAGGGCCCTATCAGATTCCATACCCAATTCGCGGTTGAGTTAGCCCTCTGTAAACTATAATTTATCGCAGATCCCTCGAACAGAAAACTGTGTCCAGTAGCTGGTAGAATGTACAGGTGACATGTTTCTACAAGAAGGATAGCAGTAGCGATCCATGAAATTACCATCCAATATCCTTGACATCCATTTGTTGTAGAATCTTAGAACATAAAATAGTTCAAATGGCTCTGACCACTACGGGACTTAATTTCTGAGGACATCAGTCCCCTAGAACGTAGAACTACTTAAACCTAACTAACCTAAGACATCACACACATCCATTCCCGAGGCAGGATTCGAATCTGCGACCGTAGCGGTCACGCGGTTCCAGACTGTAGCGCCTAGAACCGCACGGCCACTCCGGCCGGCTCTTAGAACATATTCCGAGCTCACACATAATATCTGCAACAGAACGACCTCCTTCATCACAAACGGCATGGATTTCCAAAACGTAGATCATGTGAAACCAAACTGACACTTTTCTCAGATGATACTGTGAACCCGTGGATTAAGGCAGTCATGTAGATGCAGTATTTATCGATTTCCGAAAAGCATTTGAGTCAGTACCACACGTACGCTTATTATCAAAAGTACGATCATATGGAGTGTCAGACGAAATAAGTGACTGGATTGAGGACGTCTTGGTAGGGAGGACGCATTGTGTTTATTGGGTGGAGAGTCGTCGACGGATGTAGAGGTAACTTCGGCTGTACCCCAAGAAGCGTGTTGGGTCCCTAGCTGTGCATGTTGTATATTAATGACCGTGTAGACAACATTAATATTAGCCTCAGACTTTTCTCAGATGATGAATTATTTACAACGAACTACAATTTGAACGAAGCTTTACAAATATTCAGGCCAACCTTGATAAGATTTCAAAGTGCTTCAGTGATTGGCAGTTTGTTTTAAATATTGAAAAACGTAAAATTGTTCACTTCACAAAAGAAAAAACCATTGTATACTAAGAATTTGATAGAAGTGATCCAACAGTTGGAATCTGTAAACTCATACAAATACTTGGGTCTGACACTTAGTAGGGACATACAGAGCAATGATCGGAGTCGTGGGTAAAGCAGGTACCAGACTTCAATTTATTGTTAGAATACCAGAGAAATGCAATCACTCTGCAAGGAAGATTGTGTAGAAATCACTCGTGAGACCAACCCTAGAATATTGCCAAATAGGACTAACAGGAGTTATTGAACGTATACAGAGAAGGGCAGCAGGAATGGTCACAGGTTTGTTTGACCAGTGAAGCCACCGAACTGGCAGACTCTTTAAGAAGACAAAAATTATCCCAAGAAAGCCTACAAACAAAGTTTCAAGAATCAACTTTAAATGGCGACTCTAGGAATATACTAACCCCCTACATAGGACGCCAACTGGAGTGCGAGTGAGACAGTGAAGCCCTCCGGTCAGTGGCGCTGGCCTAAATACATGCTGTCGGTCTCATCGGATTAGAGAAGGATGGAAAAAGAAAGTCGGCTGTGCCCTGGCAAAGGAACCATCCTGGCATTTGCCTGGAGCGATTTAGGGAGATCACGGAAAAGCTAAATCAGGATGGCCAGATGCGAGATTGAACCATTGTCAACCTGAATGCGAGTCCAATGTCCTAAACACTGGGCCACGTCGCTCAGTTTTTGCCACCATCTGAGGGCTTTTGGTGTCTGTTCTGATCGGCAGTGTGTCTGAAATTTTTGCTCGGTCACCTACAGGAAAACAACATGAATTCAGTGCTTTGTGTAACGGTTCTGACCTCCACTGCAGAGCAGTCAAAAGATCGGGTGAATTGTGGATAAGAGAGGGTGTGACGATGTGTCACATACACGATGGCGTTGTGAAGAATTGTGGGGAATTTTGTGTCAATGTGACGTCATTAATAAGCCTTACATCTCAAATGGACTTCTGAGATTTGGCCTTTTTTCAGCTGTATCGACACCTTGATATTTGAAATATCACCGACACTGAGGATGACGTGGGAGACAATCATGGGGTTTTGAAAAAGAGATACTTTTTTATATGCTTTATGCTTTAAAGATAAGAGCTTGTCTCCAACGAACATTAATACTTTTTATGCATCTAATCTCAATAACAAGGATGATATGCAGAACGTTTGAGTATAAAGATATTTATTTTTAATAGTCATTTGAATCCACTGAGATTCCAAAAAATCCCACTATCTTTAAAAAATTCCTTTATCTATTCATGCATACACGGTCACAAAGTAGTGTTATCAGTACAATAAAAACGGAACTTTATCATCTTCGCTTGGGCGAAATCATACAGTGAGATTACCATTAGTGACATTGTTAACTATGAAACCAAAGAAACAGCTTCGACAGAGGACATACTGTGCCGGAAAAAAAATAGCACAGGCTTGACTCAAGATTTATTGTTGAAAACGATTCTGAGATATCAGATATCGCCCCATGCTGAAATACCCATATTAGTACGTGGTGTTGCCTCCATGGGCGGCAGTGCGAGCTCTGACACCGGCTTCCGGTCATTTTACAGATAGCGAATACTGTCCTGGGATACGTTATGCCACTCTTGCTCGACCTGATCATGTAGTTTTGTAAGAGCTGTTGGTTGACGAGTAGCACAAGTCACTTCTCGTCACATCATATTCCCCACGTGGTCGATTGGAGACACATCCAGAGATCGTGCTGCCCAGGGAAGTTGCTGTACGTCTTGCAAAGGACGTTGAGTGTCACTGGCAGTGTGAGGGCGAGCGTTATTTCAGCATGGCCGCCACCATCGGAAGCTGCTACACCCACCACAGCATGGTCCCTAAGTATCGCTTTGCTCTGAGCGATCTCGATCTTCTCAGGGTTTACGGCAACTGTCAGCGCTGGGAAAGAGGAGTGATCCAGAAACGCATTGGCGCTTTTATGTACTTGACTGCAGGTCTCGATGGTTTGCAGCGACTCCAACAGAACCAAACTGGTGCGTGTCATTTGGCTCCGGATTCACGGCCTCACAAGATCCCTCGGCCTTTTCAGCCACTCGTGGGTGCCACCAGGGTACCCCAGGAGGAGCAGCTGGATGATGCCACATTGCCCTCGCTGTCAACGCTCATTGACCCGATGGACGTGGACTCGTTGTTGCCATTGCCGCCATCTCCCCAGGACACACCGTCAGGCCTGTACGTGTGCCCTGGGAGCAGTTTTCAGGAGGATGTTCCTATTGCCTTGCATGCCAGATGGTGGGGTATGGAAGTCTGCTGTCCTCCACAGTCATGGCTCCCAGCTCATCTCTGTGTACAGCGTCCTACCTCCCCCCCCCTCCCTCCCCCAGCCGTTGTTGTTCGCATCTTCCCTACACAACAACAGTGCGACATTTCGAGGGAGAGGAGTGTGCTCGCGTAAGTTGCCATCAGAGCACCAGTCGGCAAAGAGGTGGCCCGCATATCGATAGTAGACACTGGATCAAGTGCGCCCATCATAAGAGAGGCTAGAGACACACCGGCAAGCAACACGCCGCCAATGCCCTCTCGACGGCGTGTATTAGGCTGCCACCGCTGACAGGAGGGCCTCACCGACTCACTCACATTCAAGTTGCCGTCCGCCAGTTTACTTGCAGGATACGATAGCACGTAGCGACCAGAGGTTACCGGCCACCCATAACAACATCCTCTCCCTTGCTTTCTTATGGTACAAAACTCTACAGTGGTGACAAATACACAAGTGAAACCACCCCTTCCGATTGAACGTTGATCCCTACACACATTTCATGATCGAAAACGAGAATTCACAGTGCAATGAGGAGCAGGACGACATTCTTGCCAACGATCAACACTGCTGACCTCTATCTCTTCCCTCCCCCCCCCCCCCCTCCTACTCTAAGGACATCATGGGGCTGCAACCGCACTAAACATCATCTGACCTATCTGGAGTGTACTACGATTGCAAATTTCGCTCTAATGTACGGGGTGGAACCACTAGGGACAGTTCAATACCATTCAACGAATTTCTGACGTGATCCGAGGTAGCAAAGAGTGTTTATTCTTTTTCAACCCTTCCATTTTACGCCCTCCTATGACATGATCTCAGCGGATGCACCACTGACATGTGCGTGAATAAAACGGCTAAGGACCTCTCTAAGATCCCCCCCCCCCTCTCAGTTTGTCAATATGCTCAGTGTCAACCAAGCACCTTTGTTGAGCATGTTAAAAATGTATCTGTCACACACTACGAAACCCTTTCAGCTGAGTGGTGCCTTGCGGCTGCTCAAGCTCCTAAGAGCAGGCAAACCGATACCGCTTATCCTTTGCATCGTTACAGAAGAAAGCTGTAGGCGCCTGTAATCAATATTTAAAACTTACACGTCGCAATTAGAGACAAGTACGTTTTTTAGGAAAAGTGATATTTTTTTGTGCGCAGCGCATTATTCTTTGAGAAATAGCAGTGTACTCATATTTTAGTTAGGTATGTGTTATATAGGTCTTTTGTAAGGTGTAAAACAAAGGCATCGAACGAGTTGATTTTCACGCTTTGGCACTGCCGATAACCGATGTTCTTTGACGTCATCGCCATCGTCATGTAAATGTTAAGTAAGTAGTAATAGGCAAACAAGTACAACAAGAAGAAACAGCAGTATATTCAAAAGCAGCGGCTTCCTGCTAATCTTACGATGTTCACTTCAGTCTGTGTAAGTACAAACACTGCTTAGCGATAGTGAAAGGGGCCGGCCGCTGTGACTGAGCGCTTCTAGGCTCTCCAGTCTGAAACCGCGTTGCTGCTACGGTCGCAGGTTCGAATCCTGCCTCGGGCATGGATGTGTGTGCTATCCTTAGGTTAGTTAGGTTTAAGTACTAAGTCTAGGAGGACTGATGACCACAGATGTTAAGTCCCTTAGTACTTAGAGCCATTTTAAGCATTTTTGATAGTGAAAGGTGAACAGAGTGTACCGCATTAGTTTCTGATACTTGTTTATATTTATTAACGTTTAATTTGACTGTTTCCGCTTGTATGAAGGGTCTTCTACATGACCCAGAGAAAAATATGAAAGACTGCATGACAGTAACCGTGCTGAAACCATATGTATAGCGACTTCCCCAGTCTCTAATCTGCAAACATTTGCAGCAGTTCGCTTTGCAATAAGGTTCACCCTAACATTCGCATAATAAAATATGGATCAATACGGTCGGCAGGTATGGCGTCAAATTACACTTTTACAAACCTTACATGCTCATAGTAGGTTGTACATAATCAATTTGAAGTACCTCACTCCAAAATCGACTTGTGGAAGTGAACTTAGTAAATGGTGAAGTCTTTCAGTTCATGGCGGTCCAATGCGAAAAATCTTCCGAAAAACAGTTTACCTACTGTCTGCAAAGATTTTGAGTTGCCTCACAATTCTTTAAATGTGTTATGTTAGTATTCTACAGAGATATTGTATCAACCTTTGCGCTTCTACCACTTGAAATTATGGAATTATTGAATCCCATACGGTATTACGTAAATATTAGACGTTTCAATGTTTACACCGCTCACTTCTCCCTTAACAATATGAGACGCTGGGCAAAAACCTCGCAAAACTGATTTACACGTAAAAAATATTTTAGTCACAAGAAATCACTCTGTTTGCGATCTGTTTCGAGAACTAAGATCTTCAGACACTAAATATAATCATTGTTTAAACATTGACAGTAATATTTAAATGGTACGTTTCTGCATGATCCTTCAACTCTACACCAGATTTAATAAATAGTCCAGTCCAGGCCAGCACAACGCCCTAGTACCCCCTGCATCGAAGGACGTCAGGACAGCACGAGCAACATGCTGTCTTCTGTTATCTTGTTGGAAAATACGAGAGTAGTTCGAAAAGTTCTCGGAATGGAATAGAAAGAAACGCCTGGTCTCGTCAGTGAACCTTTTTTACTTTTCGATTTAGCCTCCCTCTACACTAGTGCACTTGGTCCAGTGGTGTTCTAATGTCTTGATCTCATCTTGAAAATCTGCCTGCAAAATTCGCCGTCAACTTCGGGTATCAGTTTTTCATTCGAAGAAAATATCCGTGCCTGAGGAAAATTTTGCGCTCGGGAAAGAGATGGAAGTCTGATGGAGTCAAATCGGACTAATAAGATGAGTGTGGCAACAATTCATATTTTAGGTCACGTATTTTTTCCATGGCGACGACACTTGTGTCTGAGCGCGCATTGTGTTGATGAAAGATGACTTTCTTCATTACCAAACTAGGCCTTAATCTTTTATTGTAGTTAGCTCAGGAGGTTTTGTAGTTGATGCACGAGGTCAGTGTAGTATTGTCAAATGGTTCAAATGGCTCTGAGCAATATGCGACTTAACATCTAGGTCATCGGTCCCCTAGAACTTAGAACTACTTAAACCTAACTAACCTAAGGACATCACACACATCCATGCCCGAGGCAGGATTCGAACCTGCGACCGTAGCAGCAACGCGGTTCCAGACTGAAGCGCCTAGAACCGCTCGGCCACCAGCGGCCGGCGTAGTATTGTCCTGTAATTGTTTGACCAGTGGGAAGATAATCTATCAACAGTGTACCTTTCGCATCACAGAAAACAGAGGCCATGACCTTTCTGGCTGACCGTATTGCCTCTGCTTTCTTTGGTGGTGATGGTGAATCAACACGTTTCCACTGCAGTATCTCTGTGGTATTGTAGTGTACTCATGTTTCATCCATGGTCACAAGTCGGCGCAAAAAATCTTTTTGTTTGCTCTGAAAACATGTCAAACATTATCAGAACATTTTCATTCTGACGCGTTTCTGACCCTCCGTTAAGAGTGGCAGCGCCCATCTAGCAGATACGTTTCTCACATCCAATTCCACTGTTAAAATGTGGTATACCCGTTCAGATGACTTACCTACAACTTCAGCAATTTTCGAATTTCAGTCGTCGATCATCCATGACCATTTTATACTCTTTCGCAATAATTTGTGGAGTAGTGGCACATCTTGGCAGAACAGTACGCGGATCATCATTTAAGCTGTGCCGACTACATTTAAACTCGTTTGCCCACCTGGCAACCTTGAAAATAAGGGAGCACAGCCCCCCACCCCACCCCCCACAATGTGTTTTGAAAATCGGCATGAATGAATTTCCTTTGCTTTCACACCTCTCTTTAGGAAATTCTTAATAACTGTTCGAATGATTTTTTTTTCCATCTTCACAAATCACTACATGGGGACAATCACAGAGAGATGTCCACAACTCCGCCTTGAGCACTGATGCATCACGTGTTCACTCACAAAAGATGACCCATCATTACGCAGGAACCCCGTTCCGCTAGTGCTAACGTAAGTTCCAGTTATTCTAGACATCTTCAACAGCTGTCATGTGCTCACACTACTCTTCATCTGTAGGAATGGTATTATTCTGTAGTGAAAATAATCTGCAATTAGTAGCGCTCACTCGAGGGGAGTTGGTTGGGCGTTGTTTGGGGAAGGAGACCAGACAACGAGGTCATCGGTTTCATCGGATTAGTGAAGGACGGGGAAGGAAATCGGCCGTGCCCTTTAAAAAAAATCCATCCCGGCATTTGCCTGGAGTGATTTAGGGAAATCAGGGAGAACCTAAATGAGGATGGCCGGACGTGGGATTGAACCGTCGTCCTCCCGAATGTCAAGGGGAGAGTCGTGCGCACATACACGGTCACATCAATGTGACCACCGCCTCTGTTCCACGCCAACAATCATTCAGACGCGGCATGTGGTGCCACTAACAGCGTTGGGTATACAGGGTGTTACAAAAAGGTACGGCCAAAATTTCAGGAAACATTCCTCACACACAAATAAAGAAAAGATGTTATGTGGACATGTGTCCGGAAAGGCTTAATTTCCATGTTAGAGCTCATTTTAGTTTCGTCAGTATGTGCTGTACTTCCTCGATTCACCGCCATGATTTCATACGGGATACTGTACCTGAGCAACTGAGGTAATGGAATGTAGTCGCATTAAGTCGGGTGATGCTGAGGGAATTAGATTAGAAAGTGAGACACTTAAAGTAGTAAAGGAGTTTTGCTATTTGGTGAGCAAAATAACTGATGATGGTCGAAGTAGAGAGGATATAAAATGTAGACTGGCAATGACTAGGAAAGAGTTTCTGAAGAAGATAAATTTGTTAACATCAAGTATAGATTTAAGTGTCAGGAAGTCGTTTCTGAAAGTATATGTATGGAGCGTAGCCATGTATGGAAGTGAAACATGGACGGTAAATAGTTTAGACAAGAAGAGAATAGAAGCTTTCGAAATGTGGTGCTACAGAAGAATGCTGAAGATTAGATGGGTAGATCACATAACTAATGAGGAGGTAATGAATAGGACTGAGAAGAAGAGGAGTTTGTGGCACAACTTGACTAGAAGAAGGGATCGGTTGGTAGGACATGTCATGAGGCATCAAGGGATCACCAATTTAGTATTGGAGGGCAGCGTGGAGGGTAAAAATCGTAGAGGGAGACCAAGAGATGAATACACTAAGCAGATTCAGAAAGATGTAGGCTGCAGTAGGTACTGGGAGATGAAGAAGCTTGCACAGGATGGAGTAGCATGGAGAGCTGCATCAAACAAGTCTCAGGACTGAAGACCACAACAACAACAAATCTACCTGTGCTCCTAGAACATGTGCCTTTACAAGTACGACACAACATGTGGTTCATGCACGATGGGGCTCCTGCACATTTCAGTCGAAGTGTTCGTACGCTTCTCAACAACAGATTAGGTGACGGATGGATTGGTAGAGGCGGACCAATTCCATGGCCTCCACGCTCTCCTGACCTCAACCCTCTTGACTTTCATTTATGGGGGCATTTGAAAGCTCTTGTCTACGCAACCCCGGTACCAAATGTAGTGACACTTCGTGCTCGTATTGTGGACGGCCGTGATACAATACGCCATTCTCCAGGGCTGCATCAGGGATTCCATGCGACAGAGGATGGATGCATGTATCCTCGCTAACGGAGGACATTTTGAACATTTCCTGTAAGAAAGCGTTTGATGTCACTCTGGTACGTTCTGTTGCTGTGTGTTTCCATTCCATGATTAAGGTGATTTGAAGATAAGTAACAAAATGAGCTCTAACATGGAAAGTAAGCGCTTCCGGACACATGTCCACATAACATATTTTCTTTCTTTGTGTGTGAGGAATGTTTCCTGAACGTTTGGCCGTACCTTTTTGTAACACCCTGTATAAAGCGTGTCGGCGGGACGCGGATAACAGTGCTGTCGTTGTAACGCGAAAACGGACCGCCTAGTCAGACGTCCAAACGGGCATGTTAGTTGGCTTTTTGCCAAGGGTGGAAGCATTTCAGAAAAGACTAAGTTTGTAAACACGGCAAAATGGAGCTATTCAAAACCGTCGCCGAGGAAACTCTGGGCCATAGATGACAGTGGTGAACTATAGATCCGAAGATGTGTACGGGCTAGCCGGCCAGTGTGGGCGAGCGGTTCTAGACGCTTCAGTCTGGAACCGCGCGACCTCTACGGTCGCAAGTTCGAATCCAGCCTCGGCATGGATGTGTGTGATGTCCTTAGGTTAGTTAGGTTTAAGTAGTTCTAAGTTCTAGGTGGCTGATGACCTGAGATGTTAAGTCACATAGTGCTCAGAGCCATATGAACCACGTGTACGGGGTAATAGACGTGCAGCTGTTGAGCAGCTGACTGCCCAGATGAACCAAGGGGCCATCAACTGTGTATCCTCAACGACCGTTCAGCCAACTTTGCTGCGTATGGGAATCCGTATCACACGTCTGGTTCATGCACTCAAGCTGACTGCTCTTCACCGGCGACGAGGGCTGGAATTTGCACCTCAGTTGAGTGGCTACAGGTGGACTTCTCAGATGAATTGCGTTTTGTGCTCCATCGTACAGGTGACCTTTGACGTGTACAGCCTGGAACGTCCGAAAGGAAACACCATAAAACAATCGTAGGAATGGTCCAGGCGGGAAGAGGGAGCTTTATGGTCCGTGGAATGTTTTCGTCGCATTCCCTAGGTGATCTCGTCACGTCATTCTGGAAGGCGTCTATCCTTGGGGATCATGTCCACCTCTACAGTTTGTTTTTCCTTGGACGATGGTATCTACCAGCAGGACAATGCAACGTGTCACACAGCTCTCGGCGTACGTGCGGGTTCTATTTGCATCAGGGTTTTACCTTATTCCCCTGGGCACCAAACTCTTCGGATTTAAGCCCAATCGAGAATCTGTTGGATCACCTTGGTCGGGCTGTTCGTGGCATGGATTCTCAAAATGGTTCAAATGGCTCTGAGCACTATGGGACTTAACATCTGAGGTCATCTGTCTCCTAGAACTTAAAACTACTTAAACCTAACTAACCTAAGGACATCACACTCGCACATGCCCGAGGCAGGTTTCGAACCTGCGACTGTAGCGGTCATGAGGTTCCGGACAGAAGCGCCTAGAGCCGCTCGGCCACAGCGGCCGGCTCATGGATTGTCAACCGAGAAACTTAGCACAGCGGTCAACAGCACTAGCGCACGGCTCCAGATCCCTGTCCATACCTTCCAGAACCCCTCTATTCTCTTCCCGCGCGGCTCACAGCGGTTCGCGCTGCAAAAGGTGTTTATTTAGGTTTTTCACGGGTGGTCACATTAATCTGACTGGACAGTGTATTATTTTATATCATCAGCACACGCACCACAGGAGTTAGGCCACTCGTAATTCGAGGTTCAAACTGACTCACATTTTCATTTTCACCGCAATAATTTACGTTTGTGATTGACTCTGCAATCAAGCACTCAGCATACAAACGTCTTGAGACAGTCCGCAATGTTGTTGATGTGCTGTGATCGATCTGCGCCAATAGCCTATCTGTCTGGAGGATAGTCTACAAGGCTTTTATTTCTATACGATTCGTACCTCCTACATCAATATGTTTCAGAATCCGAATCTCTCCGCAATTGCACTGTCTTTCCCATTGCCAAAGTATTCGGTGTAGGTGTGGAGGAGAAGGGTCGTGCCCAGTCAGAAAGTACGAGGGTGAGTCAAATGAAAACCTTTAATTTGTAATAACAAATCGAAATTTTGAGCCGTTATCCTGTAAGTTGGTAAGCGTGCTACAAACAGCGTGCAGAATGGCCTGTAGGTGGCAGCATAGTGCAGATGCACACATACCGTCGCGGTATCAGTATAAAGATAGCCGCCCCACTTGCGACTTGCACCAGGGAGGAACAGCATTCTGTTGTTCCGTTTTTGCGCAGTGAAGGTGTGGAACCTATTGACATTCATCGACCAATGAAGGTTCAGTACGGTGATGCATGTTTGTCACAGCAGCAAGTCTACGAGTGGAGTAGGAAGTTCGCAAATGGTGTGACTTCAGTGGAAGATGCTCCTCGTCCAGATCAGGCACAACGAGTTGTGACTCCACAGAACATTGCAGCAGTTGAAGCCATAGTGAAGGAAAACCGCCGAGTGACACTGAATGACATTACAGCATGTTTACAGATTAGTCATGGCTCAGCACACCACATTGTGCATGATGTGGTCCCCTTTCACAAAACGTCTGCAGGATGGGTGCCACGGCAGCTGACTCCTGAAATGAGAAAACGACGTGTTGATGCTTGCGAAGAACTTCTTCGGCGCTTTGAACGAGAAGGTGATGGCTTCCTTGCAAGAATCGTTACTAGGGACTAAACCTGGGTTCACTTCCACCAACCATAAACGAAGAGAGCGAACAAGGAATAACGCTATTCCTCATCACCAAAACCAAAGAAATTTCGAACAGAGCCATCAGCAGAGAAGGTTATGCTGACTCTCTTTTGGGGCGAAAAAGGCGTCATTTTGGAGCATTACATACCTAGAGGGACCACTGTTACCAGTGCATGATACACAGGTCTCCTAAAAAATCATCTGCGGTCTGCAATCAAATCAAAGTGACGTGGATTGCTGTCAGCATGTGTCCTTTTGCAACATGGCAATGCAAGGCCGCACACTGCCCATACAACAGTTGCAACAATCACAGACCTGTATTTTGAGTGTCTTCCTCATCTACCATATTCACCAGAACTTGCCCCCAAGTGATTTCCATATGTTTGGACCACTCAAAGACGCAATGGGAGGAAAGAAGTTCCGTTCTGATGAAGAGTTACGCCACGCGGTGGCTGAGTGGTTGCGCGGACTACCAAAAGATTTTTTTTCTAAGGGAATTTATGCACTTTGTAAGCGCTGGAGGACTTGCATTGAGCGTGGGGGAGATTATGTTGAAAAGTGAGCCAGCTTTGTACCACTTCTGCACAATAAATAATATTTAAAAAAATATTTAAGGTTTTCATTTGACTCACCCTCGTAAATCATGCCTCAACTGGGAGAGATACGGTTTTGTCTAAGTTCCTTTGCAAGTGCTTTGATTTTGTTTACACTTAATTATTCTTTCAACTCTTTGCAGGTCTCACTTTCGTAGATAATAATGGGCGGATAGATGTATGATAATGATGTACACTGGATATATCCATAGGATGACCCGTAGTGGGTGAACTCGTATGGTGTCGAAGACCCCACTTGACCTTAAGGTGCGTTTACAAATGGTTCAAATGGCTCTGGGCACTGTAGGACTTAACTTCTGAGCTCATCAGTCCCTTAGAACTACTTAAACCTAACTAACCTAAGGACATCACACACATCCATGCCCGATGCAGGATTCGAACCTGCGACCGCAGCGGTCGCGCGGTTCCAGTCTGTGGCGCCTAAAACCTCTCGGCCACTCCGACCGGCTGTGGCTAATCAGTTCCGCAAATTATAAAGACAGAATATAACCAAATGACTGTCTACAGTTCCTGACAATTAAATGTAACCTGGAAATAATTAAGTTAAGCCACGACAAAATAAAAACGCCTTCGTGCTTCCAACGAATATATGTTGAAGAGTAATTTTAAGGCTCTTGATGTACCGAAGCCTTCCTGGCTCCTTTAAGAGTTACTTCAATACGTACACTGTTTGCATCGATGAGAGAAAATAAAAGAACAGCGAAATCATGCTTGTAATTGAAATGGCATGTATGGGTACTGCAAATCTACATATTTGTCGTCTGAAGCCCACAAACAGTGCAGATTTAATGTCAGTTCAAAATCTCGCTCGACATCGAGCCACACTTCTCTAGAGATCGGCTGCTGAAAGTGACCGAACAAGAAGCTCAGATAATCTAATTAACTATAAACGATAAGCATCAACCGAATGTTTTGTTTGCCAGAAAAGAAGCGTTCAGTGGTGACCAATGATCTTAATGTAATTTTCCGAGGATTTTATCAGAGTTTGGCAATCTTCTGGGATGATATTACATATTGAAGCAGTAGATCCCTTGAAATGGAACATCAACACTGGCATTGTCTTTGGTAGAAAGAATCTGAAGTGCCAGAGCAAATCTTGTCACCACTCTCTGTGTTGTGTACTTTCCTTCACTATCAGTGATGCAACAGAATGAAGTATTACTCCGAAATCACGTCTAAAATTTCAAACCAGATTGTTGCTACCATCCTTTTTTTTCTTTCACCACAGTCGCACATGCCTTATGCAAAATATTTGCACTATCCCAGTAATTTCTCTTATTTCTACAATTTTGTCTTTGTCTCAAACAAATACCGAGTTCGATGGCAGCTACACCTGCTAGCAAAGCAGGTGTTTCGAACTTTGGGATAGAGTAAGCGCTTCCACCCAGGGGTGAATGGAATCACGCATGCGCACATGTTGAGAAAGAGACGTACCGCTACACGCATACCTCTTCTAGCGCATGAGGCAAGAGAGAGCTCACAGCACTTGGGTGCGAAGCGCAGGGGGAAAATGGCACCTTTTAGAAGTACATCCCACTACGCACGCCGCGAAGTTTCACAATTTGTACATTGCATATGTTAAGTGCCCTTAGAAGCATGCCGCGAAATTTGTGTGGTACTGAAGATAGTATTGTAGTAGCTGCTCATCGTCGGCAGAGTCATTTTGTTGGTAAAGATGGATTATCGGCACCACTTGTACATTACCCTACTTGCTTTCGTTGCTACTGAAGTGATATGAAAGTCTAAATAAGATAAACTCCCAAATATCGGCAGGTCAACAGACTGCTTATCAGCGTATCTAAAGATTACAGCAGGTTTTCGATTTGGGAAAAAGATTTCATTTAGAGATCGTACATACAGTTTTCTTGAAGGTGCTAAGTTCAATCAAGGACTTCCATTTCGCAGTTCTTTGGTGCAGCTCTGATGTTTCCTGACATCGCCTCCATCAGGTCATCTGCATATGCAACTACGAGTCCCCCATTAATTTTCTCTTTCCCCATCCAACAATTCGAGGAAGGGTTCAACGCAGATATCTAAGGACGTAGGTGCGCATACAGAAACTTGTTGGTGTAACTTAGTAGTTCGTTTCGTAACCTAACTGTCTCCAAAATCCAGTCTGCCACTCAACCACAGCACTATCTGGAGACTTCACTAGTGGTCATCGACTACCTGCAGATTTATCAATGGTCTTTACATTGCAGACCACCAAAGACTAACAAAAGCATCTTGGTTGTGTTGTTGTTGTAGCCTCCATTCCTAAGACTAGTTTAATGCAGGTCTCGACACTAATAAAACGTGCAGAAGTTACGTCATCTCTGTATAAAAATGCAACCTACGTCCGTTTCAAGCTGTTTACAGCGTTCAAGCCGTGGTTTCCTTCTACAATTTTGACGCCCCACACTTCTCTCCGACACCAGATTATTTGTTTCTTGATGTTACAACATGTGTTCTGTCAACATAGCATTTATTTTAGTTGACGTTTGACACAAAACTCATTTCTCCCCGGTTCGATTCTTCCTATTGAATAGTCACCCGATCCACCCATCTAGTCTTCAACATTTTTCAGTAGAACATTTCGAAAAGTTGTATTCCCTTGTTGTATGTAGTGTGTAAAGACACTACTTTCTAAAACGGCTACTAACACTTAAATTTATATTAAAAGTCAACAAATTACATCTTTAATTCTGCCTTCGTCAGTTATTTTGTCCACATACAAAACTAGCCTAGTACTTATAGCGCTCACTTCCCAATTCCACCTGCATCGTCTGACTCACCTGTACCACACTGCTTTACTAACTTTTTTTTTCTTGATGTTCACGTTTTAACTTTTTTCTCAAGCTTACTTCTATTTAATTCGACACATATTTTACGTACTTAGTTAGTTCTGACAGAATTACAGTGCCATTGGAAAACATAAAAGTTTTTATTTGTTTTGTCTGAACTTAAATTCATTTTCGAGCTTTCTCCTTGGTTTCCTTTGCTGCTTACTCAATGTAGAGACTGAATAACGTGAACGATAGGCTACAACCCTGTCTCATTCCCCACACAACTGTGCACCTAAAATCTGGTTTCTGCCCAAGTTATAGATTTTTCACTCCCTGTACTCGACGAAGTAGGAAATACCCTTGGCGTCTGCTTTTTCGCTGTATCTGGTGATTTCTGCATAAAGGTAGAATGTTCCTGGACGTGTCAACTCTATCCTTCCTCAGTCTTATAACGTTATTTAGCTGACAAACCACAGCCAAACCGTGTTGTTCAGTCTTTCGTCGTTTCTCTTTTCTTTTCTTTTTGTACGCATGTTGTATAACGAGTGTATGTCATAACGGTCAGCAGTCTGCAGAAAACTGGAACAACGTGTGACCAAGTTTTTTTTTATTGAGTATAATGTAATAACATAATTATTTTATAGCAAAATTATGCGTAAGGCAGATGTCTGGCCGCAGCAAGCAAAAAATACCCATGTAAACTAATGTATTGTAATGAGTGTAAATCCTCGAAACACGTCGCCAACATATATACAAAGTGTGGCTTATGCAGACAACTGATTTACTTTTTCTTTTATCATAAACAACTTAATTACAACCTACAAATCGGGTGCAGTGGGATGTACCCTCTGGCATGTACTTCACATGTTCTGCAGATTATGGATGCAGAAGAGTATCAGATTTAAAAATACACAGCCCTACATGGATGAAATAAGTTAGGGTCAATTTACGACACAATGTTGTTAAGACTGTCAGCTGTCTGAAACCGAGAGTGGCTCGTGCGCTGGTCTCGAAATTTTCTACACGTCAGCAAGTGACCGCAAGAAGCCTCCCCCAAACCTTGGCGAGAGCACTGATTGGCCTCTGGGGTTTTGGAGTCCTATAGGTATGTGTAATCGTACTTCTTAATAACAACATCCATCAGACCTCTGCCAAATCTCAGGGACCTTGTGCTGCTAAGGATGAAGTGTAGAGAGAGAAGAGGTGAAACGGGGTGCTGGCGCACAAACACTCTTCTCGAATCCCACCGATAGGACCGCCGGGCTTAACGCCCCAAATCGATAGACCTCATCACCAGTAGTGCGCTACCGCCCCACTCCAAAACACAGTGCGGAGAGGTTTGGAATTTTATCACGGTCATTCGTGTGAGATTTGGCAATCGGGAACCCTATACCGTCTCTCTTTCACTTCGTGTCCGAATACCGGCAGCGAGAATTTCTTCCTCGTTTAACACAAAAACTGATTAGTCCGTGTACAAACGTTATACGGCGACCTCGCCAACGACGGTGATTTACGTGTCCATCGACTGCGCCTCATTAGGCGACCTATTCTGACAATGGTGGCAGGGTAATCACTCTGGACTTCACACACTTTGTCAAAGATAACCAGTCCAGTTCGTTAACAACACGTTCGAACCTCTCTAGTTGCCCTTGAAATGCCTTAATCATTCCCTGTACGATGTCATAGCAACATTCTTTGACTCCCAGTTTTAACCTGCCATGAAGTTTGATTACAATGCACACTTCGCTGAAGAGTGATGATCCAATACTAAAACTTCCGTCTAACAGCAATTTCAAGAAACATACCCAGCAATTCACATAGAATTTTCCGAACTTTAACCAAAAAAAAAAAAAAGACATTGAAGTGAATAGTTAAGAAGTTTCAAACCGGTTTACAATTCGAAACTATCTTAATTTAGAAAATTAAAGATAATCTGCGAATCATTTACGAAAAGTGTGAACCGTGAGCTTTTTGAAAATAGCAATAAAATAATGTAGAAGCAGTAGTTTAGAGGATGTTGTGGCTAATTTTCTACCGCGGGACCATGATTTATTCTTGGTGATCGATGTTAAGTGTAGCAGTTGGCTTGCTCAAATCTCGTTCCACTAAACTCTTGTCATCGAGCCAGGTCAAACAGCAGACGAAAGAGGCCTAAATTAAATAATCTTATAATCGCTATTTTCAATAGCTAATAAGCCTTGAAATTTTCTACTATTTGTCTGCATGGCGTTAGAGTAGAGAGATCGCGTATACGCACGACTGCTAAAATTGCAACTTCAGTGGTACATACACACAGCAAAAAAAGTTTATCACCTCGGTTTCGAGTGTTCAGGAACCTGAACAGAAAAATGGAATAGAGATCAACATAAACATCATTTCCGCCCTTTTTATTGCTCATGAAAAGCATACATTGCATGTTGTACCTCCATACAGCGAGACCTTCAGAGGTGGTGGTCCAGACTGCTGTACACATCGGTACCTCTAATACCCAGTGGTACGTCCTCTTGCATTAATGCATGCCTGTATTCGTCGTGGCATACATTCCAAAAGTTCATCAAGGCACTGTTGGCCTACATTGTCCCACTCCTCAACGGCGATTCGGCATAGATTGTGGTTGGTGGGTCACGTCGTCCATAAACAGACCTTTTCAATCTATCCCAAGCATGTTCGATATGGTTCATGTCTGGAGAACTTGCTAGTCAAACGATGTCGTTATCCTGTAGGAACTCATTCAGAAGATGTGCACGATGAGGGCGCGAATTGTCGTCCATGAAGACGAATGCCTCACCAATACGCTGCCGACATGGTTCCACTATCGGTCGGAGGATGGCATTCACGTATCGTACAGCCGGTACGGCGCCTTCCATGACCACCAGCGGCGTACGTCGGCCCCACATAATGCCATCCTAAAACCGTAGGGAACCTCCACCTTACCGCACTCGCTGGACAGTATGCCTAAGGCGTTCAGCCTGACCGGGTTGCCTCCAAAAACGTCTCCGACGATTGTCTGGTTGAAGGCATATGCGACACTCATCGTTGAAGACGTAGTGACGCCAATCCTGAACGGTCCATTCGGCATTTTGTTGGGCCCGTCTGTACTACGGTGCAAAGATGTAGTGGTTGCAAAGATGGACCTCACCGTAGACGCCTGGAGTGAAGATGCGTATCATGCAGGCTACTGCGCGCAGTCTGAGTCATAACATGACGTCCTGTGGCTGCATGAAAAGCATTATTCAGCATGGTGGCGTTGCTGTCAGGCTTCCTCCGAGCCATAATCCGTAGGTATCGGTCATCAACTGCAATAGTTGTCCTTGGGCGGCCTGAACGAGGCATGTCATCGACAGTTCCTGTCTCTCTGTATCTCCTCCATGTCCGAACAACATCGCTTTAGTTCACTCCGAGACGCCTGGACACTTCCTGGCACAAAGTAACAATGAGGGCGCGATCAAACTGCGGTATTGACCCTCTAGGCGTGGTTGAACTACAGACAACACGAGACGTGTACCTCCTTCCTGATGGAATGACTGGAACTGTTCGGCTGTCGGACCCCCTCCGTCTAATAGGCGGTGCTCATGTACGGTTGTTTACATCTTTGGGCGGGTTTAGTGACATCTCTGAACACTCAAGGGCACTGTGTCTGTGATACAATAGCCATAGTCAACGTCTATCTTCAGGAGTTCTGGGAACTGGGTTGATGCAAAACTTTTTTTTATGTGTGTATAAGCTTTGTCTCTTCGCAATATTTCTCGCACCCAGATATAATGACACTGCTCAATAGTCAGCTTCAAGTCAAGCAAACACATTGACAAATATACTCCAATACAGTTCAAACTACTAATTACATGTCACAAATTTCTAATAATTCAAGTACGATATACTGTTCCGCATTCTATACAGAGATTGCGCCACTTGTGTCTGTTGCATCTCATTCTGATCCCGCAAATGAGAGTGTACAGTGTTTCGACCACGTCAGGCCCACAGTCTCACTATAGGCCTAGACGTTTGACGCCAGAGATGTTGCGAGTGGTGAAGCAGGAATTCACAGCATGCTGCCAATGGGTATTTGCAGAGTTTCGAGTAGCAGCTAGGCAGCCCCAATCCATGTGGTATCTAAGAAGAGTAACGGATGCCGTCTATGTGGCGATTATCGGCAGCTCCGTGCGAGGACCGTCCCGGATCGAGACTTCTCTGACAACATTCGTGATAAGGCTATATTTTCCATTATTGATCTAGTCCGGGCTTATTATCAGATCCCCTTTGCCGTAGAAGATATCTCGTAGACAGCAGTGACAACACGTTTCGGTCTTTTCGAGTTTGCTAGGAAGCCTTTTTGGTCTGTGCAACGCACCACAGGCGCTTCATAGTTTCAAGGATGAGATGACTAGGGACTTAGACTTCTGTTATGTTTACATAGATGACATTTTGATGATGTCTGCGATGGAAGAAGAAGCTTTACGTCATCTGGCTCAGATAGTTAAACTTTTACGCATACAAGGCATAGTAATCAATCCTTCAAAGTGTACTTTATAAGCGAAAAATGTGCAGTTTCTGAGTTACCCGGAAGACTGGAAGCCAGAAACAAGTACCCTCGCCCTATCACAGTCAGAGAGCTACTCCGGTTTTTAGGAGTCATAAATGTTTACCAAAGATTTGTTTGTATACAATCACGAATCGATACCGGCGCCCCTGAATGAATTTAGTAAGGGTATTCCAAAGTCAAACGAAAGGTTGGACTGGACAAGCGAGGCAGACGACGCTTTTCAAGCCGTAAAAGCAAAAGTTGCAGACGGTGCACAGTTAGCACACCCTGTGGCACATACTCCACTTGCACTTACGGTTGATGCCTCGTCTACCGCCGTTGGCGCTTTACTGTAGCAACAGGCAGCCCATAGCGTTCTGCAGTTACAAGTCATCTTCGTAGCAACGTTGGGGAATCTATGGGCGCGAAATGTATGCAGCTTACGCCGCAGTCCAGAAATTCAGCCATTTACTCACTATTTATACCTTGTCACAAGCCGCTTAAGTACGCCTTTGCTGTAAAACCAGAGAAAGCATCGCCGAAGCAACTATGCCATTTAGATTACAATACTCAATTCACCACCTTTGTTTATATACAAGGGAAGCTGAACTTACCAGCGGATGCGCTATCACGTGTAGAGGTTGTGAACGCGACAGCAGACACATGCTCACCTGTTGATGCTGTAGCGGCTACCAGTGATTTTGATGCACTTGCACAGGTCCAACAACGTGATGATGAGTTACTAGATTTGTTGAAACAACCAAGACAACTAAATTTACAATGTGTCGGGATACCTGAAGTAAATGTTGAATTGTATTGGGATCTATCTGGAATGCAGCTCGTCCTTTTGTGTCGCAACACTTTCGAGTACAAGCAATGGCATCAGTACACAATCTGGCACATCCAGGAGTACAATCTATTACTATAGTGGTGAAACAAAATTTCATATGGCCTGGAATGCAGGATTCTAAACATCTGTCAAGCAATGCATTGCGTGTCAGAGGAACGAAATCACGCGCTTCTGCCACCGAATTAACGTGTCGAACATGTACAGGCCAATAACGTAGTGCTGCTCGCAGTCTCAGAATGCTGTGGTTAATGTATTACAGTTGTGGACCGATTTACTAGATGGTCTGCAGCTTATCTGATTAAGGATATCACAGCCGAATGGATGTCACAGCCGCAACCGAGGCACAGACGTATCTTCGGGGTTGGATCGCCCGAGTCGGCGTACCACTACGGATTACCACAGAGCAGTGACGACAATTCAAAGCCCACCTTTTCAAAGCAATGTCTACATTATTAGGCATGAAGCGTATACGCACCACAGCCTATGATCGTGTATCAAATACCGTTTAATGGTATAGTTGAACGCCTGCATCACCAACTGAAAGCAGTTCTGCGATGTCACACGACGCAGAATTGAATGGAGACAATACCTGTTGTACTCCCAGGACTATGGACGTCATCCAAAATCGATACAAAGGCTACGGAAACAGAGCTGTCGTACGGGCAGGCTTTACGTCTGCCAGGAGAGTTCTTGCACAGCATGGCGGACGATACAGTCGATGCGTCAGACTTTGCTGCTAGATTACGTGAGACTAGACCAACGGCGGCAAGAAGTCAGGCTGCGAGACACTTGTTTGTGTTCGCAGATCTTGAGAATTGCACACACGTTTTCGTACGCAATGACACAGAACGCAAGCCGTTGTAGCCACCATACGAGAGACTATATCCGGCGATTAACAGAGGCGACCACACATTCCAGGTCAGAATTAATGGTATGCCTGACACCGTCGCACGTTTTTTGACGCTTTGACCGCAGCAACGACTGCAGGAGGCAAACGAGAAGACAAGGATATATCACCAGAAAGCGTCCTCGTGCCCCACAGCCACCACGAGATAATACGGACGCCAGGTGCCTCGGAGAAGAAAATGACACCGAGGACTGGTACCTCACATACCGTTGGAACCACCGACTGCAGTGGCGCAATGCCAGGTTTCAAGAAAGCAGCGGTAGCGCATGCAGGGCCACATGTGAAGTTTAATTTGCGATATCGTTAACACTAGGAGAGGGAGTCATGTAGCATTTCATTTTTTCCCGGCAAACGCGAGTGTACAATGATGTATAAACACTCCGTGTGACTATTATTTGGAGTAGCATTCATCTCACGCTAGTTGAGGAGAACACTACGTCATAGTGAAGTAACATCACATCATCGTGACGTAAATAACCTAAATCGACTCCATGAGTACGTATATCGATCTTTGGAGTTGTACCGATAACGTCAAAGATAAATGTACACTACTGGCCATTAAAATTGCTACACCAAGAAGAAATGAAGATGATAAACGGGTATTCATTGGACAAATATATTATACTAGAACTGACGTGTGATTACATTTTCACGCAATTTGGGTGCATAGATCCTGAGAAATCAGTACACAGAACAACCAACTCTTTGATACGCCTGGACATTGAGTCAAACAGAGCTTGGATGGCGTGTACAGGTACAGCTGCCCGTGCAGCTTCAACACGATGCCACACTTCATTAAGAGTAGTGTCTGGCATATTGTGAGGAGCCAGTTGCTCGGCCACCATTGACCAGACGTTTTCAATTGGTGAGAGATCTGGAGCATGTGCTGGCCAGGGCAGCAGTCGAACATTTTCTGTATCCAGAAAGGCCCGTACAGGATCTGCAACATCCTGTTGAAATGTAGGGTTTCGCAGGGATCGAAAGAAGGATAGAGCCACAGGTCGTAACACATCTGAAATGTAACGTCCACTGTTCAAAGTGCCATCAGTGCGAACAAGAGGTGACCGAGACGTGTAACCAACGGCACCCCATACCATCACGCCGGGTAATAAGCCAGTATGGCGATGATGAATACGTGCTTCCAATGTGCGTTCACCGCAATATCGCCAAACACGGTTTCGACCATCACGATGCAGTAAACACAACTTAGATTCATCCGAAAAAAATGACGTTTTGCCATTCGTGCACCCAAGTTCGTCGTTGAGTACACCATCGCAGGTTCTCCTGTCTGTGATGTTGCGTCAAGGGTAACCGCAGCAATGGTCTCCGAGCTGATAGTAAATGCTGCTGCAAACGTCGTCGAACTGTTGGTGTAGATGGTTATTGTCTTGCAAAAGTCCCCAACTGTTCACTCAGGGATTGAGACGTGGCTGCACGATCCGTTACAGCCATGCGGATAAGATGCCTGTCATCTCGACTGCTAGTGATACGAGGTCGTTGGCATCCAGCACAGCGTTCTGTATTGCCCTCCTGAACCCACCGATTCCATATTCTGCTAACAGTCGTTGGATCTCGACCAACGCGAGAAGGAATTTCGCGTACGATAAACCGCAACTGCGATAGGCTACAATCTGACCTTGATCAAAGTCGGAAATGTGATGGTACGCATATCTCCTCCTTACACGAGGCATCACATCAACGTTTCACCAGACAAAAAAATGGTTCAAATGGCTCTGAGCACTATGGGACTCAACTGCTGAGGTCATAAGTCCCCTAGAACTTAGAACTACTTAAACCTAACTAACCTAAGGATAACACACACATCCATGCCCGGGGCAGGATTCGAACCTGCGTCCGTAGCGGTCGCGCGGTTCTAGACTGTAGCGCCAGAACCGCTCGGCCACCAGCGGCCGACTCACCAGGCAACGCCGGTCAACTGCTGTTTGTGTATGTGAAATCGGTTCGAAACTTTCCTCGTGTCAGCACGTTGTAGGTGTCGCCACTGGCGCCAACCTTGTGTGAATGCTCTGAAAACCTAATCATTTACATATCGCGGCATCTTCTTCCTGTCGGTTAAATTTCGCGTCAGTAGCACGTTAGCTTAGTGGTGTAGCAATTGTAATGGCCAGTAGTGTAAATACATGTGTACAAACGAAGTGACAGGAATTATCTGTTATGCTCATCCCAGTTGAATTAATTAAGTTGTAATCCCAACAATTTGGGATGTTATTGTGCGTTAAAGGAACACAATGAATGTCTGAACGAAGGAACCATAACAAAAGTAAAAAGAAAGCTATTAGTCCTTTTTTTTTAAATCCGATTAATCGTGCATAAATCGTGTGGAAAAGAAACGTGAAATAATTAATTATTAAGCTGCAATCCAAAGAATATGGGTCATTATTGTGTGTTTCATGAACCTAACGAATATCTGACAGCTGGAATCATAACCATAACGAAAGTGTCTAGTCATTTTTCTAGCCTGAGATGAATACTATCCCACTTTTTTTAAAATCCGATGAATCGTGTCTAAATCCTGTGAATAGAAACGTAAAATAATTAATTATCAAGCTGTACTACAAAGAATGTGGGATGTTATCGTGTTTTTCATGAACATAACGAATATCTTAATGAAGGAATCATAACCATAACAAAATTGTCTAGGCATTTTTAGTCCGATTAATTGTGAATAAATCATGTAGATTAAAATGTGAAATAGGGAGAAATTAAAATGTTTCTCATTTTTATAAAAGCCAATGAACTGTACATAATTCGTGTGGGCAGAAACGTTAAACGGAGGAACGGAAGTTCCGAAGATAATTCCGAATGCCGCTGGAAATATTAAACCATCTAGTTCCATTTAACTTTGCCTTCATGTTGTAAATCAACTAAGAACAATGAACAATGCACATTCAAGAGGCGCACAGCAGTCGATGTGTACAGAATGCACACAACAGCCGACACGACAACCCGTAAAACACATGGTGACGCGTGCCTACGTCACTATGACGTACAGCTCTCCTCACCTAGCGTGAAATGAATGCTACCCCTATTATTTTTCATTATAGTTACTCTTTACAGTAACCGTTACGCCTTCCACACATGTTACCTATCTTATACAGGCGTGTTTCATGTAGAAATAAATATCCAATTCTATCAGATACGACAAGTCCCTGGCTATCCTTAACGAGCATTAATTCCATTGCATTAACAATGAACTAAATCTGGTCTGGCGCAGATAGATGTCTGTTATGCACTTCAGTACAGGGATGACATATTATAACGGTACTGTAACGCATTTAATTTCTTCGGGCCAGTCTACATTCCCCTCCACTTTGACCATCATCAGTTATTTTGCTCCCCAAATAGCGAAACTCCTTTTCCACTTTAAGTGTCTCATTTCCTAATCTAATTCCCTCAGAATCACCCGACTTAATTCGACTACATGCCATTATCCTCGTTTTGCTTTTGTTGATGTTCATCTTATATCCTCCTTTCAAGACAATGTCCATTCCGTTCAACAGCTCTTCCAAGTCCTTTAGTGTCTCTGACAGAATTACAATGCCATCGGCGAACCTCAAAGTTTTTATTTCTTCTCATGGATTTTAATACCTACTCCGGATTTTTCTTTTGTTTCCTTCACTGATTGCTCAATATACAGATTGAATAACATCAGGGAGAGGCTACAACCCTGTCTCACTTCCTTCCCAACCACTGCTTCTCTTCTGCCTAAATTAACTAATACATATTCATAAACTTGTTATTTTTAAGTTACAAACATATCTGCCTTCCACTTACTTGCAGGTACGTATAGGAATTTCTCGATCGACCACCAAACATCGAAAACATTTATGAAAATAATTTAACATCGTCATCTTTCAGTGGCAACTACAGTTGTTCCATTACACTGTGAGGGCTTAAACAACTTCTTCGGGTTAGTATAGGAGATGCATTGTATAGGTTTTATGTCTTGGATTTTCGTTTCTTCTGTGACTACAAAACATTTTTTTTTCTGCAATATGATGGCAACTGACACACATGGCAGGGGCTGAGCATTGAATACCTGGATAGTGGGAAGAGGGCCGCATCTTTGACAAGTAGCTTGGTCTTCTCAAGGCCTGGTGCTGAGGCTCATTAGGTTAGATGTATGCGGGCTAACTTTAAGGTAGAGAAAGTCTCCTTTAAAATAGTCTGAAAGCTTCTGTCAATTGAATGTCAGCATGAAAGACGGTATTCTCTGCAGCTCATCATTAACTCTTCTCAGACGTTCTAAGTACAAGCAAACTGATCTTTTGTTGTCAGTAGCAATGTCGTGCCAATAGCATACAGTGAGAAGTAAGTGAGGGAGTTGGGTGTTGGTCACTCTGATGGACAATTGGAATAACCAACAGAACATAAAGATGTAAGCCGGAGTATGTTGCTTTTTGGAAATTTAATTTGATTAACACTGCGGCGGGCGCACTGTACCTCCAATTCAGTTTTCTTCCCGTAATTATATTAGCGTGTCAGGCACACAATAATGGTACTAGACATGCTTCGATGACATTGTCAGGCTACAAGTCTCACTACCATTCATAATAGGCGTGATGGATCTGTGAAGTGGACAGCTACACAGGGGTGGCACTGCGTACCGCACGCACCCGCTGGTGCAAGTAAATGTGGAGTAATCTCTGCTGAATGTTTCCAAGATCAGAAGCTATATTTTTCAAAAACACTTTGAGTGAATGATTATTTTGTTACTGAACCTTAGTATTATACTTCCCCATTGTCTTGAAGTGTCTTGAAGTGCAAGCAGTGACGCCAGACGAAATTGAGCACCTTCTTCTGGAATTATCTAACGAAAAGGATTATGCAAATTTCTTTGACAGTGATGATAAAGCAGAAATAATCGAGGCTGCAGATTATTCCAGTGAATCTGAAAAATCGTACGATGGCTGGAATGAAGTGAATGAATTACCAAGTGATGAGTGTCATTTTTAAATTCGTAAGGACCAGGAAACTTTACAAATAAATAATTTTTTACTGGTGTCGGGTAAAATAAAATGTAAGAATATAACCAAGGTCTTATATAGCCCGAAACGCAATGCTGCAGGACTTGAAAGTTTTCTCTGTGCGGCTGGTCCCGGCGGAGGTTCGAGTCCTCCCTCGGGCATGGGTGGGTGTGTTTGTTCTTAGGATAATTTAGGTTAAGTAGTGTGTAAGCTTAGGGACTGATGACCTTAGCAGTTAAGTCCCATAAGATTTCACACACATTTGAATATTTTTGAAAGTATTCTCATTTTTTTTTATTTTTTTTTATGCAGAGGTAACTGACTGTGTCGTTGCGAACATCAAATACAAAGAACAAAGGAGCATCTCTGAATTACGCGAGGGCAGAGACTGTAGAAATACTTCTGCTTCTGAAACAATGGGTCGCTTAGGAGCAATGTTTGTCACAGCTGTACATAAAGGCCGGCCGGAGTGGCCGCTCGGTTCTAGGCGCTACAGTCTGGAACCGCGCGACCGCTACGGTCGCAGGTTCGAATCCTGCCTCGGGCATGGATGTGTGTGATGTCCTTAGGCTAGTTAGGTTTAAGTAGTTCTAAGTTCTAGGGGACTGATGACCTCAGAAGTAAGTCCCATAGTGCTCAGAGCCATTTGAAGAGCGACCTGCAGTTGGCAAAATTGCTGCCATCCGCAGTCTCCGCCCTTTATTTCTGAAAAACTGCAGAAGTAACTACAGCCCAGGGGAGTTCACAACCACAGACCAAATGCTTATTCGTTTTCGTGGAGACCGAGCGAGGTGGCGCAGTGGTTAGCACACTGGACTCGCATTCGGAATTTAGGTTTTCCGTGATGCCCCTAAATCGCTCCAGGCAAACGCCGGGATGGTTCCTTCGAAAGGTCACGCCCGACTTCCTTCCCCGTTCCTCCCGAATCTGATGAGACCGATGACCTCGCTGTTTGGTCTCTTCCCCCAAACAACCCAACCCAACTCGTTTGCGTGGACGTTATGGTTGTGTGCAGTACATGCCCAATAAGCTGGCCAAGTATGATGAAGTTTTACAGATTGTGCGATAGAAAGACATTATACACTTGTAATTTGAAGTATAATGCGGCAGACACAATCCTGGACCATATCTTGCATCTAACCAGCCTATGGATATTGTGAAGAGATCAGTTGAACCAATCAAGGGCACTCACAGGAATGTAATTACGAATAACTATCATAGTAGTTACCCTTTAGGACAGCGTCTTCTAGAAAATGGACTAACCTTCATAGGTACACTGAGAAAGAACAAGAAGGAAACTGCTCCGGAATTCTTGCCAAACAGGTTTCGAGAAACTGGAAACTGTCCTTTCGGAATGATGACTTCTTCTGGTTTCGTGCCAAACGAAAGGAAACAAGACTGTGATTTTTCTATCGTCAGTGCATGAAACTGCCGAACAGACACTTCAGCAGGAATGTCTGTTGTAAATCTGGACTACAATGCAACCAGAGGTAGTGTCGATACTAATGATTTTACATGTGTTTATCCTACTCCACTCAGAGGTCATCAAGGTGATGGCTCTTGGCCTTGTTTTTACGCTATCTGGATATTGCTGTAATTAATTCCCAAGTGCTGTTCTTCGCAAATATTCCAGATAAAAGGCTCAGAAGAAGAAGTTACCTAATATACCTTGCCTTGGCTGTTCTAATGGAGGGCCAGTTGAAATTCTATACTTTACCAAGGGACATCCATGGATTTCTGTCACCCGGTCGATCAATCCCCGTAAGTAACGAAGAGGTTGTTAGAAGGTGTGATAGGTGCTATCTTTCTTGTGGTAATAAATACCAATACTACTGTGAGTTGCAACAGTTGCAAAAGAATCGTTTGCAAGCAACACAGCCACAACATTGCGACTTCTACTGGCTGCAGAGCTCCTCCAGAGGAACAAAGTGTGTGATTGTTTATATGTGTTCACGATATTTTTTTCGTATTTCGATGTCTTGTTCTTTATTATGACTATAAAGCATTTCCGTTTCTCTTCACTATAAATTTTTATAAGACTTGGTTTAATAAAGGTCTATAATAGCACTGAAATCTGTGCTTATAACGATTTTACTTGTAGCTCTAAACCCTTCTATAAATTCTTCCAGAAAACTAGAAAAATTATCAAAAAATTGTATTTGATGTTAGGCGTCGCTGAGTGCCGCACGCGCTCTCTGGCTTAGTTACACTACACGATCAAACGTATCCGGACACTCCCAAAAACATAGTTTTTCATATTAGGTGCATTGTGCTGCCACCTATTGCCAGGTACTCCTTATCAGCGACCTCAGTAGTCATTAGACATCGTGAGAGAGCGGAATGGGGCGCTCAGCGGAACTCACGGACTTCCAACGTGGTCAGGTGATTGGGTGTCACTTGGGCCTTACGTCTGAAAGCGAGATTTCCACACTCCTAAACATCCCTAGTTCCCTGTTTCCGTTGTAATAGTGAAGTGGAAACGTGAAGGGACACGTACAGCACAAAAGCGTACAGGCCAACCTCGTCTGTCGACTGACAGAGGCCGCCGGCAGTTGAGGAGGGTAGTAATGTGTAATAGGGACACGTCCATCCAGACCATCACACAGGAATTCCAAACTGCATCAGGATCCACTGCAAGTAATATGACAGGCGGGAGGTGAGAGAACATGGATTTCATGGTCGAGTGGCTGCTGATAAGCCACACCACACATCACGCCGGTAAATGAAAAGCGACTCCTCGCCCGGTGCAAGGAGCGTAAACATTGGACGACTGAACAGTGGAAAAACGTTGTGTGGAGTGATGAATCACGGTACACAATGTGCAGATCCGATGGCAGGGTGTGGGTATGTCGAATGCCCGGCGAACGTCATCCGCCAGCGTGTGTAGTGCCAACAGTAAAATTCGGAGGCGGTGGTGTTATGATGTGGTCGTTGTTTTCGTGGAGAGAGCTTGCACACCTTGTTGTTTTCAGTAACACTATCACAGCACATTGATGTTTTAAGCGCTTCCTTGCTGCCCACTGCTGAAGAGCAATTCGGGGATGGCGATTGCATCTTTCAACACGATCGAGCAGCTGTTCACAATGCACGGCCTGTGACGGAGTGGTTACACAAAAATAATATCACTGTAATGGACTGGTCTGCATAAAGTCCTGACCTGAATCCTATAGAACACTTTTGGGATGTTTTGGAATGCCGACTTCGTGCCAGGCGTCACCGACTGACATCGATACCTCTCTTCAGTGCAGCACTCCGTGAAAAATGGGCTGCCATCCCCCAAGAAACCTTCAAGCACCTGATTGAACGTATGCCTGCGGGAGCGGAAGCTGTCGTCATGGTTAAGGGTGGTCCAACATCATATTGAATTCCAGCATTACCGATGAAGGGCGCCACGAACTTGTAAGTCGTTTTCAGCCTGGTGTCCGGATACATTTGGTCAGAAAGTGTATCTTTATCGAGGGTGCCACAGGGTTAGACTGGTTTGAGAAGTGTGAAGTTATTCGGGTACAATTATGTTGTTGTTACATTGCAGGGTCGCAAGTAATGTATAATAAGTTTCGAAAAGCAAATTTTCAGTATTTTCTTGTTATTTGTTCTGGTCAGTTAGCTTGGTTGTCGAGACTAGATTAGGTAAAATGTTCACATGGCTTTCACTAAGACTTATAGAGTCACCACTTCTTTGCCATTTTAGTAACCTATTATATTGCAGAGTAATATTTTTAATAAGAAGTAATTTTTGTAAGGTTGGTTGCAATTGTCAAGGAATGAGTTTCATTATTGACAATACATTTTTAAATGCAGTCTCTTTTCAATCATTTAGTAAGTCGAGTTTCTACCATTGTCTCTCTAATTTCGTTTTGCAGTTGTGTATCCCCGCATTGCACTAAGCGAACGCAGTCACTCAAGTTAAAGCTTTATGTGCTTAGATCAGCTACTTTTTCTTGCACTGTACTGGACAATTTTTCTTTTCTTTAGCTAGTTTGCTGTACTTTTTACTTTCAACTCTTTCGAGCAGTACCGTGTTTCCGTTGCCACAAGGTAAATAATGAAAATTTACTAAGGCCAGTTTAACACTACAGTCAGAATACAGATAAATCATTCATTAAGCTTTGCATTTAAAAATTGATATCAGTGACAGTTTAGGTAAGGTTTAGTTCAGATTTCGTTTCTTTGTCAGAAAGACTTATTCTTACAGCGCGCGCACTATGTAATATTTGGAATTTTATTTACTCTGTTTGCGCACATTAATTTACAGGGCATTTAAAAGAAGCATCTGGACGGTTATTCTTTCAAAATTCGATTTCTAGTTCTATGTAGAATTTTTATGTTGTTTGTTTTGTGTGTTCGAACTGAAAGTCACGTACTGTTACGTCACGCCTTGTGACACTTTTACTGCAATGCGCAGTATAGAATTTCACAGGACAACTTATTCAGTATACAGTTTTACTTTTGGTAAAAGTTAATTGCAACACGGTTATGAAGTTTCAGCTGTATTTGTTTGCAACAACAATATTTCAAAAACACAAAAATCATAACTGTTACATGATCGAAGAATTCTGGCATAGAGTTTTTACAGCATGGAATAACGTACCCATATCTGAAATCCCAGCTAAGTCAGAGCCGTTATTGCTGTTTTGTGTACCAAATTTCTCACCCTCTATACTCCTAAATCACCTACAGATTTATTTAGTAGGCCCACCCTTCCTGTGTACTGTATATGCACCATAAGCAAAATTTCGTTACGTTCTATCATTTTTAGTCTCGCAGTTTTAATGGCCACCAGTGTAGTAATCCAAACTACTCATTCGTATATTGCGTGATAGCTTTATCTTAAATTCCTGGGATCACCTTGGATCACTTAGTTCTAGAAAATGCTTTTGTGGCAAAAACTCGAGACAGAGACAGAACATCAGTAATCAAGGGTATAACGATCTGTACGAATTGTGGAAAGCTCATCAAAAATGGCTAATATCGGGAGAAACCCGTGTAGTTATATGCTGCCGCACATACTGTATGATGGGGTCGATGTAATGACTGGAAGCCTAGTCCCTTGCAATGTGAACTGGTCAGTGAGTCTTGCAACCTACTACGTTAACTGGCCTGACGACTTGTGCACTGTTTCAGTTACGCAATCGTGGAAGAAGTACCCAGCCAGCTTCGACGTCTCCGTGTTCTTCTCTGCTCGGCAGGTTACCCGTCTCGTTTCCTTACCGAACCGTCGTCATTACAGTCAACATCTACTTCGTGCAGTCTGTATTCACAACAGATTGGACAGTGACAAAAGATGCTCAAAAGGAAGAGGTTTCTGAATCGCCTCACTAATACAGAGAATTCCAGCTGTCCTTTCCTGTACAATAAGTCAGTGCGAAATACTCCGTGTGTATCTTCCGTCACGCAGGGTGAATACCCCTGCTATACCCGCAGGACAGGATAGATAGTTTAATTTGTGGGAAGGGACCAAAATAAGTGGCTTTCAGTTGCGCTCGAACATACTACTTTATTCATTTGACAAACATAACAAGACTAAAAAAAAAACATTAAAAACAAGCCAAACATTAATTTTAGAACTTAATTCCTGGCTACATACGCCATTCAATCTCACGCCTCAAGGGCAAAACAACTGTAATTTAAAACCAGCTGAAGGTCAATCACTTAAGACTCAAAAACAAGAATTTTAATTTTAAACGCAGAAGGCCTTATCTTTAAAAAATTCTCTAATTTAGGGTGAAGACCCAAACAATCTACGACCGTTACGGTCGCAGGTTCAAATCCTGCCACGGGCATGGATGTGTGTGATGTCCTTAGGTTAGTTAGGTTTACGTATTTCTAAGTTCTAGGGGAGCTGAAGTTAAGTCCCATAGTGCTCAGAGCCATTTTGAACCCAATCTCACGCCCTAAGGGCAAAACAACTTTAATTTAAAATCGGCTAGAGGCCACACATAAACAAATAACAACGACAAATAAGAAAAGGCAGCATATCAAACGGCGCTCAGAAGTTTCCAAGGATCGGCCTGGAATTCAAACACTAACGCTCGCTTGGGTGAGACAGGCAGTCGGCCCAACAATTCTCAATTCGACGGCAACCCAACCAACAGACAGTCAACGGACCAAGCGACAGGATAACTTCTGCTCCACCCGATCAGCACATAACAGGGAGCTCAATGGAACAACGCTGAAGGTGTCGGCGCCCACAACGAATCACGCATTGGGCTGTCCAATTACACGTCGTGCTGGACAACCACAAGTCGAGGAAAATACACTGCCTGCATTTACATCAACGGCCAGGGCAGGTAACCGTAAAGTTTGCGGCCACAAGGTAGAATATGCCGCTGGTGCACTTAAATTCAAAAATAATCAAGTTGAACTCCACAGGAGGGCGGCTAAAGTTTCGCGAACTTGAAAACACGTGTTGTTGCTGGCGGGGAATGTCCCAACAGCCCACAACGAAATTCAAACGACACAGTGTGAACAGTTGGGGCTGGCTGGTATATTAAGTAAAGACTCAGCTTTCATGTCCAGGTCGGTGAGCCACGGACGTCATAGCAATGGGAACAGACCCTCACACTCCGACCATGCGTGAACGCCGCCAGCGGACCGCCGACAGACACGCGCCACGGAGACTTCCTCGCTGCTCCACGCCAATCGACGACTGCCCAGGCCCGGAAACGGTGAAAGGGCCGAATATAAATCGGCCGATGAGACGACCAACCGACGGTCGTCCCGCTCCAATCTGCCTCCGTCGGACAGGTCACGTGTGTCGCCAGCGATCGGCGAGCACCGGCTGTCGGCGCCCCACCGGCGCTCGGTCCCCGACTTCACTGCTGCTGCGTCCCGACTGCACTGCTGGTCCGTCTCCAACTGACCGCCAGACACACGACGACCCGGCAATACTATCGGTCGCGCCAGCAATGGTACGACAGTGCACTTATCGATACGAGCTGCCGCTGCCACTCACGGGCAGGTAAGGCGGGAAGTTAGTGACGCCAGTAAATGGAATAAGGAAACGAGGAGGCAGTACCGTAATAGAAGATGACAATGAATACACAGCATGAACACGAGCCGTGCACGGCATATAGGCATTCAAAAGTTTCAACTAAATGCAAATCAGCACTGGTCAGACCGATTTATAAGACGAGTACAGCTGAAGCGTACAGCTGAAGACCATATTTGAAGAAAAAAAAAAAAACATGTGATGCAAATTTCAGTGGCTCATTTCTGGAGACCTAACGACACTCCTGAAGGTATCAATACGGTTTTTGAAAGTCCAGATCATATGAAACTCTGTCCTTTTAAGAGATTCATAAGCATGTTGATAGCACACCCTAGGTTTAATTTCCTGCTGGGAATATGCACTGAGTCGTCACTCAGAGATTCAGAGAGGCTGCAAAATTCAACAGCTCGAAAACTTATCTGCTCCAGTGGTCATAAGATATCAGCTTATAGTCGTACACTGAATTCGTTTAGTACAGGCTCTTCGGGACATCAATGGTCCAAAACAGCATTCACCCAGAATTGCCTATGCGTTTAATTCCATCAATACAACAACAACTAGTACTACTACTACTACTACTACTACAGCCACCACCACCACTATTACTACTTGATCAACAGGCCCCTGCTGCCCCATCGGCCCAGACCGCAGTGTCATCCTTAACTAACGGCTTCAGTGGATACGATATGGGCGGGGGGAGGGGGGAGGGTGAGGGGGGGGGGGGCGGTCGCAAGGGGCCAGCACACCCTCCCCCGGACGTTGTAAGTTATCGTGGCATGGAGCTGCAAGTCCACTACTGGCTATTAAAATTGCTACACCAAGAAGAAATTCGGATGATAAATGGGTATTCATTGGACAAATATATTATACTAGACCTGACATGTGATTACATTTTCACGCAATTAAGTTGCATAGATCCTGAGAAATCAGGATCCAGAACAACCACCCCTGGCCGTAATAACGGCCTTGATACGCCTGGGCATTGAGTCAAACAGAGCTTGGATGGCGTGTACAGGTACAGCTGCCCGTGCAGCTTCAAAACAGTACCACAGTTCATCAAGAGTAGTGACTGGCGTATTGTGACGAGCCAGATGCTTGGCCACCATCAGACTTTTCAATTGGTGAGAGCTCTGGAGAAGGCGCTGGCCAGGGCAGCAGTCGAACATTTTCTGTATCCAGAAAGGCCCGTACAGGACCTGCAACACGCGGTCGTGCATTATCCTACTGAAATGTAGGGTTTCGCAGGGATCGAATGAAGGGTAGAGCCACGGGTCGTAACACTTCCACTGTTCAAAGTGCCGTCAGTGTGAACAAGAGGTGACCGAGACGTGTACCCAATGTCACCCCATACCATCACGCCCGGTGATGGTGATGACGAATACATGCTTCCAATGTGCGTTCGCCGTGATGTCGCCAAACTCGAATGCGATCATTATGATGCTGTAAACAGAACTTGGATTCACCCGAAAAAATGACGTTTAGCCATTCGTGGACCCATGTTCGTGGTTGAGTACACCATCGCAGGTGCTCCTGTATGTGATGCAGTGTCGAGGGTAACCGCAGCCACGGTCTCCGAGCTGGTAGTCCATGCAGCTGCAAACGTCGTCGAACTGTTGGTGCAGATGGTTGTCGTCTTGCAAACGTCCCCATCTGTTGACTCAGGGATCGAGACGTGGCTGCACGATCCGTTACAGCCATGTGGATAAGATGCCTGTCATCTCGACTGCTAGTGATACGAGGCCGTTGGGATCCAGCACGGCGTTCCGAATTACCCTCCTGAACCCACTGATTTCATATTCTGCTAACAGTCATTGGATCTCGACCAACGCGAGCAGCAATGTCACGATACGATAAACTGCAATCGCGACAGTCTACAATCCGACTTTTATCAAAGTCGGAAACGTGATGGTACGCACTTCTCCTCCTTACACGAGACATCACAACAACGTTTCACCAGGCAACGCCGGTCAACTGCCGTTTGTGTACGCGAAATCGGTTGGAAACTTTCATCATGTCAGCACGTTGTAGGTGTCGCCATCTTCGCCAGCCTTTTGTGAATTCTCTGATAAGCTTATCATTTGCATATCACAGCATCTTTTTCCTGTCAGTCAAATTTCGCGTCTGTAGCACGTCATTTGCGTTGTGTAGCAATTTTAATGGCCAGTAGTGTAGCAATCGCCATCAAGAGGCTGAGTGTACATCGTCCAGGCCTCCCACCAAGAAAAATTCCTAACATTATCGGGAACCGAACCCGAATCCTCCGCTTGGAAGCCAGCTGCGCAGACCACAGCTACTGGAGGAGACTTTAATTTCAACAGTACCTGCTGGAATCCACACATGATGCTGGCATAAGATTTTATGATATTCTAATCTACATACACAACTAGTATTAAAACTCAGAAACCAGATAGGTAAGCAAATAACAAAACTTTACTTATTGTGCGTATACACCGATCAGCCAGAAAATTACGACCACCGACCTACTATCGTTATAAAATCGTCCAGGCGATAGCAGCATCACCTAGCGAGGAATGACTGCTAGCCAGAGACACGCAGGGTGCATGTAGTATCAGTGAGCGTGCTCTGTGCATAGAATGAGGGAAGCGCTCGATCATATGTGTTTGACCGGTGGCAGATTGTGATGGCCCGGAGGCTCGGCACGAGCATTTCTGAAACTGCACGACTTGTTGGGTGCTCGAGGAGTGCTGTGCAGAGAGTCTTCATTACGTGGCGAAACAGAGGTGAAACCACGACCAGAGGTCATTGGATCGCGCGGCCACTCCTCACTACAGACGTTGGACGTCGTACCCTGGCAGTCTAGGAAAACAGGACAGGCGGCGAATTGTGGAGGAACCAACATTAGGCTTTAATGTTGGCCGGAGTACAAGTGTGTCTGAACACTACTACAGTGCGCGTCATTTATGACGGCGGCCGAGTTTAGGTTCGTTCTGCGCATCTGACGTCACAAAACACAGTCAGCCAATGAACAGAGAACGGCGTTGCCACAGCTCGACTGCAGTGCAGAACACGGACGAGTGTCTTCAGTTTTAGAAACGTTCAATCATAAATAAAGTTCAAAAAATGGCTCTGAGCACTATGGGACTCAACATCTTAGGTCATAAGTCCCCTATAACTTAGAACTACTTAAACCTAACTAACCTAAGGACGTTACACACACCCATGCCCGAGGCAGGATTCGAACCTGCGACGGTAGCAGACCCGCGGTTCCGGACTGCAGCGCCAGAACCGCACGGCCACCGCGGCCGGCCATAAATAAAGTAAGTGAACAAAAACAATGTCTTGATAGCAGACTTTCTTTTACAGAAAGTTTGGAAAAAGCATTCTTTATACCAATTGCTTTATATTATATTAATTAATTAAACCAAACAAGCAATAAGCCTCATAATTCAGGCGATAGCAAGGAAAGGTGTTTGTATCATTCTTGCTAACCGCTTTTTCGCAATAAAGAACAGCGGTAATTGTTTATTTCCTATTGTACTTCGACGAAACGTGAGTAATTCATAATCATTCCAACAATGTTCGTCGGTATTTTGCGTGATATTTTAAAGTCCTCTGGGAGATGTTTTGAATGACGAGCTGCGTTAGCGTAGTGGATAAAGCGTTTGATTGCTAAGCGAAAGGGTCTGAGTTTAAACCTTGTCCTGTGCTTAATATTTTCTTTATTTAAAAATAATATCGAAGTGTCTTACTTCATGAATTTTATTCGTTTGAATGTAATTTTTTAAAATTTCTAGTAGCAACTAAAATCGAGCATACGGAAAATATACGCTATGGACTTTTACCTCTGCAAACTCTTCAAAATTTCGTGCAATAGTTTACTACATCTAATGCAGCACAACAACTGCGTTGAACATCGCAATAAAATTAACTCATTTATGGAGTGGAAGGTATCAGTCAAGAAGACGTGTAAAAATCAAATTTTTGGGCCAAATAGTTTTTGTGAAATCGAATGATAAAGTGTGTCAAAGCAGTCGAAACACTGTGTATCTGCACAGGCGAGCAGTGCTATGATGACAAAATCGCGCACATCGCGGAATGCCGGGAGCAGCGAAAGGGTTAATGCGGCCGTGGTGGCTTTACTTCATAAACTACGCGCTCCCCCCTCAACGTAAGTTTGCGAATTATACTATGACGCTGCTTCTCTTGGGGCGTACAATTGGCAATGCAGCAATCTCCCGTGTCTGGGCGGGCATGCGCGAACCGCCAAGATAAAAGAATTGAACTATAATAATAGGCCTCCCCACTCGTCGATCCATGCATGTGCCAATGTTAACACCACGAGATCGGCAACTATGACTGAAATGGGCACGCAACCATCGGCACTGGAAGTTGGCGCAGTGGAAAAGCATTGCATGGTCTGATGAATCCCTTACCTTCTTCATTATGCCGATGGGAGGCGCGAACCCGTCGTCTTCCAGGAAAACAGCTCCTTGACACCTGTACAGCAGGACGGAGACAAGCAGGCGGTGGCTCCATTATGCTCTAGGGAACATACATGTGGCATCCATGAGTCCAGTGGAGCTCGTGCAAGGCATAAAGACGGCTAAGGAGTTGGTGACCACGTACCCCCCTTTCATGAAGACCATGTTTCCGACAGCAGTGGCATTTTTCAGCAAGATAATGCTCCATGTCACAAGACCAGGACTGGGATAGAGTGGTATGAGGAACACAGTGGCGAGTTCAAATTGTTGTGCTGGCCCCAACTTACCAGATCGGAACCCGGCCGAACACATCTGGGATGTGATTGAACCAGGCGTCAGAGCGTATCGACCCCCCACCCCGGAATTTGCGGGAATTAGGTCTATTGTGTGTGCAGATGTGATGCCAGCTCCATCCAGCGACTAACCAAGGCTTCATTGCTTCCATATCACGACACGTCGTTGCTTTTATCCATGACAAAGGTGGAAATACTGGCTATTGGGCAGGTAGTCATAATGTTCTGGGTGATAAGTTTACGGCAGATAAGGAAGTATTCACTAATAATTTGTAGGTAGTCTTAGGGTATTCAGAGCTCGAATTGTTAAACGCAGACTCGCCACTTTTGGAGGGATAACAACCACAACAAGGCGAGTCCTAAGTGAGCGAACTGTTGCGATCGCGTCGCGGCGACCGCGCAGTAATATAAAAACAGTTGCCAGCGCTTGAATGGTCCTACATGAGCCTACCACGCATGAGGCATGGTGCGACACGCGATGCCACGAAGCGTACATGATCTGTTGGTTTCGCGAAGCTGACGCAGTTTGCGATTTATCAAGTTATAATATCTAAGATTTTGATCAGCGTTGTTCAAAACGTTGTGTACATTTTGTAACGGAACCTGTTAAAGGCTTTACTTTACCGAAGTATGCGATACCCTTCAAATTCAACCAGTTTAACAAGTATTTATGATTATAGAAAAGTTATTGTGTATGTTAACAAAGATTGCATAACATGTCTCCATAAACAGTCAATCCATTAAATTATACTGAATAACTGACCCGCACAAAAGTTATTATCACTTGATCACTGATACAGCAAATGTCATCACGTAAAAACACTAAGTTCATCTTAAATAATTAATATGAAGTATGAAAAATAGTGGCCAACTTACGTATTTTGAATCTCCTTAAATAAAAATCACCCAGTGAAACCTATTTGTTCACTAGGACCGTTTTCACTCAGTATTCACGTAAACACTCCTATTTTAGACGAAAACAAATGTAATTCTTAATAATTCATGTTTTTTGCTTATTTATGTAAATTAGATAAGTCAATTGACAAACCTCTAAAAAGCCGCCTTTTTGTAACAAAGAGTTATTCTGTCAAGTCAACAAATCTGTCATTTAAATAACCTGTTAAATTGTGTCACTCGATATAAATTAATAACTTTTCTGCACAAATTACGATAACAGATGTACATGAGACTTATAAACTATATCTCTTTTTAGTAGTTCTTTGACAAGGTTATAAATACAAGCAGCAAGAATGTCACTTTGGTAAAGTGTACGTGTGTTATTGTTCGAGGTGGATAAACATTGCAAAGAACATGTAAAAGAAGTGCTACTTTGTGTTTTGTCATTGTCTTTGGTGGACAGTGGAATTAAGATGACCACCAGAGTAATAAATATTTGAAGTTTAAATATTTGTTGGTTTCGCTCATTATTTAAAATCAAAACACTGCGAAGTGCATGGCAGAAGGTACGCCCATTGCACCATTTATTAAGGTTTTTTTCGTCCCATTCACGTATTTTGTGCAGGGGAGCCTTTTTTGCTAGTTCCGATCATCATGCAACCATACACAGTCTGATCAAAGGGGATGCTAATAAGATATGAAACTATTTTAATTATTACCTTTTTTAGACATGCAGGTTAACAAAAGATCTGGTCAGTAGTTTGGCAATCAAGTGGCGAATTAAGTATCATAACCTTACAGCTGAAGTTGGCGAGTTAAAGCTAATTATGGACCTACGTAGCTACTATTCAGTCTTTGATGAGTAAGAATGCTCATAGAGCATGCTGTACTGTTCTACAGGATGTGTGAATTCTGAAGATGGTGGCAGGCAATTAAGCCTGGTACTTGTCATCACAGGATAAAAGAATCTCAAGTTGAGTACCAGATAACTGTCTAAAGGGTGAAAAGTATTTAAACTGTCAAACTCTAGGAAGTTGTAGGGGACATCAAAACAAATATTTTCCCCTAATGTCATTTTTTCCTATGAGGATTATTTAAACCGGTGAAGCCCGTATTACGCTCCTCAGTTGTCAGAGGCCGTATTACGATCTTCAGTCGTTAGAGGGCGTATTACGCTCTTCAGTTGTAGGCAACTGCTGTCCACCTGTGTAGTAGTGCACTGTCTCTGTTTAGTAATGGAGCGATACAGCTGGAATGACTACACTGATATGGTTGGTGCTTACTACGTAGCGGACTACAAGGGACGAGGTGCACAGCGGGTTTATCAACAACAATAACCTAATCGCCGTATCCCGCATCATACGACTTTTGCTGCTGTGTACCAACGTTTGCGTGAGACAGGGTCATTTAGCAGGTTATCTGGACAAGGACGCCGTCACACGGTAAGAACTTTGCAATTTGAGGAAGTTGTCTAGCAGCATGTGGAGCGGGATCCTTCAATCAGCACTCGTGCAATTGCACGTAACATGGGGACGAATCAGACGCATCTAAGAACAGTCCTTCGAGAGCAATTGTTACGTCCATTTCACTTACAGCGTGTCCACAACCGGGAAACAGTTAATAATCCAACCAGAGCCCAGTTTTCGCAGCGGTACCTAGAACAGTGTGAAATGCATCCTACATTTCCATCCTGTGTGTTGTTTACCCATGAAGCAACATTCGGGGCGTGATGGAGTCTTCAACATGCACAATTCACATGTTTGGAGTGAGGATAATCCACATGCCACAGTTACTAGCGCTCCTAAAGTGCGGTTCTTCGTTAATGTGTGGGTCGGTGTTGTTGGGGACTGTTTAATTGGGCCGTATCTGCTACCTAGGCCATTAAATGGCAGACACTGTTACAATTTTCTAGCCAGAGCATCGCCAGAATTGCTGGAAGACGTCCCACTCCTTACAAGACAACGCGTGTGGTTCCAACATGGCGGGGCGCCGGCACATTTCAGGCGTCATGTGCGTCGATTCCTGGACCAAATGGTTCAAATTAAAAAAAAAGGGTTCAAATGGCTCTGAGCACTATGGGACTTAACATCTGTGGTCATCAGTCCCCGAGAACTTAGAACTACTTAAACCTAACTAACCTAAGGACAGCACACAACACCCAGCCATCACGAGGCAGAGAAAATCCCTGGCCCCGCCGGGAATCGAACCCGGGAACCCGGGCGTGGGAAGAGAAAACGCTATCGCACATCCACGAGATGCAAGCGATTCCTGGACCGACGGTTCCCAGGAACGTGGATTGGCAGAGGTGGTCCTGTATCATGGCCTGCTCGATCCACAGATATGTCCCCTCTGGACGTTTTTGTGTCGGGAGAGATGCGCAACATTGTTTACGCAACTCCTGTTGCACCAGAAGAAGATCTGGTTGCCCGGATAGTAGCAGCAGCAGGAACAATTCAGAATACTCCTGGGGTTTTTGCTCGTGTCAGACAGAATATGATCCGACGGTGAAACCTTTGTTTACGTGTCAATGGAGGCATTTTTGAAAATCTACTGTAATTAAAATTGAGTTGCGTTAATGTGTTGTCTCTTGGTCATAAAAAATGGAAAAGTGTTAGTTGGTTTAATAAATTTGCCGCCAGATAAATCTTCCTCTACCGTTTTAATACTCCTCAAAGGAAAAAAATGACATTAGGGAAAAATATTGGTTTGATGTCCGTTACAACCTCCCAGAGTTTGTTGGTTTAAATACTTTTCACCCTGTATAAATACCGTATCAGTAGTTTTACTGGAGAGACTAGTTGGCAAACTGATATCAATATAGCTGTAAAGCACTCTATAAGTTCTAAACAAACAAAATGCCTTACTGCAGATTGAAATAATTAGTACATGTAGTTATGTAGCGATTATATCTTGTGACATAACCACAAAAAATTTCGATTAAAACTAAGTAGCCCATATAAAATATCATAAATAGTAATGGGTGCAATGCCAAAGTATTCTTCTTTGATGAAAAATTACATTTTGTTAAAAAACTAAATGGTTCCATCGAAAAAACTGTAGTTACTCCATACCTCGATAAATTAAAAAGTTCCAAGCGTTAATCATATGGCGACATACGCACATCATTGAATGCTATCATTTGAAAAAAAAAAAAAAACTCTTTTCCCTATCTTGAACTGTTTATGAGATACGACAGGTGTTATGACCACATTACTCAAGTTGTGCATGGACTGTACGGCGCGCACTGCGCACAACCCTCCCATAAAAATATAAGCCATAACTTAGAGGCAAGGGGTGGATGTCGCTCTGCTCTCAGCTTTAAACACAATTTCTATATGTTAGTTACATTTCATATACAGCAATGTCTGACCTAAAATAAACTGCAATGCGTTTTCCCATCTGCAAACTCATAAAATTTCGTGCAGTGATTTATTGAAGTTGATGCAGCACAATAACTATGACAGATAACGAAAAGAAATTCGGTACATAATCGAGTGAAGCTACCAGACTGTAAGATGCGAAAGAATCAATTATTTTTCAGTGAATAGTTTTCTTGAAATTGGATCACAAGTACTACAGGGGGCGGCACATCTGTTCAAACACTTCACAAACAATTCATGCAACATGCCTGCACTGCACACGTAGGACAGAGTAACCGTACCGTTTTGCATTGGATCGCTCGAATATATGTGCAGTCCTGCAGTACGCCCTATTCATATCAGATTGTTCACACGGGAGGAGGGATAAGTCGACTGGGCATCACATCGAACTGAGCTTAGATGATATATATGAATGCATCATTCCTCGATGCTGCAACAGTCAGGCAGCAGCACCGGCCAAGACAGAGCAGTAACAGGAAGTAATCGATTTTGTGACGTTTTACGAGTCCTAACCAGGAGTGAATTATACGATGTGTGCTTTGGTGATTTAGTTTTTTATTTCTGCATGTTAATTAAATATTTAATAGACACAGTTCTCGCGCTTTCTTTGGTGTCGGAAAGAAACCGATTTTGTGACATTTACAAGTTCCTAACCAGGAGCGAATTACACTACTGGCCATTAAAATTGCTACACCGCGAAGATGACGTGCTACAGACGCGGAATTTAACCGACAGGAAGAAGACGCTGTGACATGCAAATGATTAGTTTTTCAGAGCATTCACACAAGGTTGGCGCCGGTGGCGACACCTACAACGTGCTGACATGAGGAAAGTTTCCAACCGATTTCTCATACACAAACAGCAGTTGACCGGTGTTGCCTGGTTAAACGTTGTTGTGATGCCTCGTGTAAGGAGGAGAAATGCGTACTGTCACGTTTCCGACTTTGATAAAGGTCGGATTGTAGCCTATCGCGATTGCGGTTTATCGTATCGTGACATTGTTGCTCGCGTTGGTCGAGATCCAATGACTGTTAGAAGAATATGGAATCGAAGTGCTGGATCCCAACGGCCTCGTTTCACTAGCAGTCGAGATGACAGGCATCTTATCCACATGGCTGTACTGATCGTGCAGCCATGTCTCGATCCCTGAGTCAACAGATGGGGACGTTTGCAAGACAACAACGATCTGCACGAACAGTTCGACGACGTTTGCAGCAGCATGGACTATCAGCTCGGAGACCATGGCTGCGGTTACCCTTGACGCTGCACCACAGATAGGAGCGCCTGCGATGGTGTACTCGGCGACGAACCTGGGTGCACGAATGGCGAAACGTCATTTTTCCTGATGAATCCAGGCTATGTTTACAGAATAATAATGGTCGCATCCGTGTTTGGCGACATCGCGGTGACCGTGCATTGGAAGCGTGCATTCGTCATCGCCATACTGGCGTATCACCCGGCGTGATGATGTGGGGTGCCATTGGTTACACGTCTCAGTCACCTCTTGTTCTCACTGACGGGACGTTGAACAATGGACGTTACATTTCAGATGTGTTACGACCCATGGCCTTACCCTTCATTCGATCCCTGCGAAGCCCTACATTTCAGCAGGATAATGTACGACCGCATGTTGCAGGTCCTGTACGGCCCTTTCTGGGTACAGAAAAAGTTCGACTGTTGCCCTGGCCAGCACATTCTCCAGATCTCTCACCAATTGAAAACGTCTGGTCAATGGCGACCGAGCAACTGGATCGTCGCAATACGGCAGTCACTGCTCTTGAAAAACTGTGGTATCGTGTTGAAGCTGCATGGGTAGCTGTACCTGTACACGCCATCCATGCTCTGTTTGCCTCAATGCGCAAGGCCGTTATTACGGCCAGGGGTGGTTGTTATGGGTACTGATTTCTCAGGAACTATGCACCCAAATGGTGTGAAAATGTAATCACATGTCAGTTCTAGTATAATATATATGTCCAATGAATACCCGTTCATCATCTGCATTTCTTCTCGGTATAGCAGTTTTAATGGCCAGTAGTGTATTTAGTCTCATCTGTGTGCTTTGGCGTTCGATACAGTTCCGCACTGTTGCCTGATAAACAAAGTAAGAGTCTAAGGAATATCAGACCAGCTGTGTGGCTGGATTGAAGAGTTTTGAGCAAACAGAACACAGCATGTTGTTCTCAATGGAGAGACGTCTACAGACGTTAAAGTAACCTCTGGCGTGCTATAGGGGAGTGTTATGGGACCATTGCTTTTCACAAAATATATATAAATGATCTACTAGATAGTGTTTGAAGTTCCATGTGGGTTTTCGCGGATGATGCTCTAGTATACAGAGAAGTTGCAGCATTAGAAAATTGCAGCGAAATGCAGGAAGATCTGCAGCGGATAGGTACAGGGTGTTTAAAAAATGACCTGTATATTTGGAACGGCGATAAAAACTAAACGAGCAGCGATAGAAATACACCGTTTGTTGCAATATGCTTGGGACAACAGTACATTTTCAGGCGGACAAACTTTCGAAATTACAGTAGTTACAATTTTCAACAACAGATGGCGTTGCAAGTAATGTGAAAGATATAGAAGACAACGCAGTCTGTGGGTGCGCCATTCTGTACGTCGTCTTTCTGCTGCAAGCGTGTGCTGTTCACAACGTGCAAGTGCGCTGCGGACAACATGGTTTATTCCTTAGAACAGAGGATTTTTCTGGTGCTGGAATTCCATCGCCTAGAACACAGTGTTGTTGCAACAAGACGAAGTTTTCAACGGAGGTTTAATGTAACCAAAGGACCGAAATGTGATACAATAAAGGACCTGTTTGAAAAAATTCAACGGACTGGGAACGTGACGGATGAACGTGCTGGAAAGGTAGGGCGACTGCGTTCGGCAACCACAGAGGGCAACGCGCAGCTAATGCAGCAGGTGATCCAACAGCGGCCTCGGGTTTCCATTCGCCGTGTTGCAGCTGCGGTCCAAATGACGCCAACGTCCACGTATCGTCTCACGCGCCAGAGTTTAAACCTGTATCCATACAAAATTCAAACGCGGCAACCCCTCAGCGCCGCTACCATTGCTGCACGAGAGGCATTCGCTAACGATATAGTGCACAGGATTGATGACGGAATATGCATGTGGGCAGCATTTGATTTATGATTTATGATATATTGTGCAAGTTTGACACGAACATCCGGCAGAACACCCGACTACTCCAGAATGTCAGCATTTGATTTACTGACGAAGCTTATTTTTACCTGGACGGCTTCGTCAATAAACAGAACTGGCGCATATGGGGAACCGAAAAGCGCCATGTTGCAGTCCCATCGTCCCTGCATCCTCAAAAAGTACTGGTCTGGGCCGCCATTTCTTCCAAAGGAATCATTGGCCCATTTCTCAGATCCGAAACGATTATTGCATCACGCTATCTGGACATTCTTCGTGAATTTGTGGCGGTACAAACTGCCTTAGACGACACTGCGAACACCTCGTGGTTTATGCAAGATGGTGCCCGGCCACATGGCACGGCCGACGTCTTTAATTTCCTGAATGAATATTTCGATGATCGTGTGATTGCTTTGGGCTATCCGAAACATACAGGAGGCGGCGTGGATTGGCCTCCCTTTTCGCCAGACATGAACCCCTGTGACTTCTTTCTGTGGGGACACTTGAAAGACCAGGTGTACCGCCAGAATCCAGAAACAATTGAACAGGTGAAGCAGTACATCTTATCTGCATGTGAAGCCATTCCGCCAGACACGTTGTCAAAGGTTTCGGCTAATTTCATTCTGAGACTACGCCATATTATTGCTACGCATGGTGGATATGTGGAAAATATCGTACTATTGAGTTTCCCAGACCGCAGCGCCATCTGTTGTTGACAATTGTAACTACTGTAATTTCGAAAGTTTGTCTGCCTGAAAATGTACTGTTGTCCCAAGCATATTGCAACAAACGGTGTATTTCTATCGCTGCTCGTTTAGTTTGTATTGCTGTTTCAAATATACCGGTCATTTTTGAAACACCCTGTATTTGGTGCATGAAGTGGCAACTGACCCTTAACATAGACAAATGTAATGTATTGCGAATGCATAGAAAGAAGGATCCTTTATTGTATGATTACATGATAGCGGAACAAACACTGGTAGCAGTTACTTCTGTAAAATATCTGGGAGTATGCGTACGGAACGATTTGAAGTGGAATGATGATATAAAATTAATTGTTGGTAAGGCGGGTGCCAGGTTGAGATTCATTGGGAGAGTCCTTAGAAAATGTAGTCTATCAACAAATGATGTGGCTTACAAAACACTCGTTCGACCTATAGTTGAGTATTCCTCATCAGTGTGCGATCCATACCAGGTCGGGTTGACGGAGGAGATAGCGAATATCCAAAGAAGAGCGGCGCGTTTTGTCACAGGGTTATTTGTCTAGGTTTCGAGAGGGTGCGTTTCTGGTTGAGGTATCTAATATATTGCTTCCATCTACTTATACCTCCCGAGGAGATCACGAATGTAAAATTAGAGACATTCGAGTGCGCACGGAGGCTTTCCGGCAGTCGTTCTTCCCGCGAACCATACGCTACTGGAACAGGAAAGGGAGGTAATGACAGTGGCACGTAAAGTGCCCTCCGCCACACACCGTTGGGTGGCTTGCGGAGTATAAACGTAGATGTAGATGTAGATGTAGATATGGCTGCCAAGGGGGGAAAGAAAGCCAATGTGCACTCTGTGCGTATGCTGGGTCCCATGAAGAGCACACGGTGCAGCCATCTGCAGGTGGTGGCTAATGTTGGTACCAATGATGTGTGTCGCTTTGGATCGGAAGAGATTCTCTCTGGTCGAGTGGCTACCAGAAGTGGTCAAGGCTGCCAGTCTCGCTTGCAGCGACCATTTGCAGCATAGCCGACAGGACCGATTTCTGACCTCTTGTACAGAGCCGAGTGGAGGGTCTGAATCAGAGGCTCAGACGGTTCTGCAGCCGTGTAGGCTGCAGATTCCGCGACTTGCACCATAGGGTGGTAGGCTTTGGGTTTCGCTAAAGAGCCCAGCACTCCATTTCACGTAGTAGGCGGCTACACGGGTAACGGGGGCTGTTTGGACTGGACTTGTGTTTTTCAGGTTACAGGGCCTTGGGAAGACACAGAAAGGGTTTCAGAGGGTGCAGGTCGAACACAAGAATAACACAGATGTCGGAACCATCGGTATAACAGGTGTAAATTGTCGTAACTGTGTTGGGAAACTATCAGAGCTCCAAGCGTTAATGGAAAGCACTGACGCTCAAATCCTTATTGGCACTGAAAGCTGGCTAAAGCCGAATGTAAGTTCAGCCGAAATCTAACGGTATTCACAAAGGATAGGCGTACTTCTTTCTGTTAGAAATAGTTTATATCCTAGCGAAATTGAAGTAGATAGTTTCTATGAGTTAGTGTAGATAGAGGTCATTCTTGGCAACTGGAATAAAATAATAATTAATCCTTTTACCAACCTCCCGACTCAGATGATACAGTTGCTAAAAGGCTAAAAGAAACCTTGACTCTGATTGAAAACATGTACGTGACTCATAGAATTATAGTTGGTGAGGACTTCAATTTACCTTCGATATGTTGGCGAAAACACGTATTTAAATCCGTAGGTACGCATAAAACGTCAACCGAAATTGTGCTAAACGCATTCTCTGAAAATTATTTCGAGCAGTTATTTCATGAACCCACTCGAATAATAAACGGTTGTGTAAACACAGTTATCTATTAGCAACAAATAATCCAGAGCTAATAACGAGCATGAAAACGGATACAGGGATAGTGAACATAGTGTTGTCACAGCGAGACTGATACCGTAACTTCTAAATCCACCAAAAATAAACGAAAAATATATCTATTAAAACAAGCAGGTAGAAATTCGCTCGATGCCTTCCTGAGAGACAATCTCCAATGCTTCCAAATTAAAAATGTAAACGTAGACCATATGTGGCTTGAATTCAAAGAAATAGTATCTAGAGCAATTAAGAGATTAATACCAAATAAATTAACTAACGGTGGAGGGGATTCCCCCACGGTACACAAAACAGGTCAGAACTCGCAGAACAATGAAAGAGCATCTCAAATTAAACAAACGCAAAATCTCCCAGATTGGCAATCTTTTACAGAAGCTTGAAATTTAGCTCGGATTTCAATGCGAGGCGCTTATGATAGTTTCCACAAGAAAATTTGCCTCGAAACTTGGGAGAAAATCGAAAGAGATTCTGGTCGTATGTAAAGCCTGCTAGCGACAAGACACAATCATTGCTTTCTCTGAGCGATAGCAATGTAAATACTATCGATGACAGTGCTGCTAAAGCAGAGTTCCTAAACTCAACCTCAAGAAATTCCTTCACCAAAGAAGATAAGTAAATATTCCTCAATTATAATCAAGAACGGTTGCCAACATCAGTTACCTAGAAGTAGATATCCTGCAGTAGCGGAGCACCTTAAACCACTTAATAAAACCAATTTCCGGTCCAGATTGTATACCGCTTAGGTTCCGTTCAGGCTATGCTGATGCAATAGCTCCATACTTATCAATAATATATAACCGCTGGCTCGGCGGAAGATCCCTACGCAAAGATTGGAATAGCCAATAGGAGTTGTTGTGGTCTTCAGTCCTGAGACTGGTTTGATGCAGCTCTCCATGCTGCTCTATCCTGTTCATCTCCGAGTACCTACTGTAACCTACATTCTTCTGAATCTGCTTAGGGTATTCATCCCTTGGTCTCCCTCTACGATTTTTATCCTCGGTGATTCCCTCCGATACTAAATTGGTGATCCCTTGACCCCTCCGAATGTGCCCTACCAACTGATCCCTTCTTCTAGCCAAGTTGTGCCACCAATTCCCCTTTTCGCCAATTCTGTTCAGTACCTCCTCATTAGTTATGTATGCACCCATGTAATCTTCAGCATTCTTCTGTAGTACCACATTTCAAAAGCTTCTATTCTCTTCCTGTGTAAACTGTTTATCGACCTTGTTGCACTTCCATACATGGCTACACATCATACAAATACTTTCAGAAAAGACTTCCTAATACTTAAATCTATAATCGATGTTAACAAATTACTCTTATTCAGAAACTCTTTCCTTGCCATTGCCAGTCTACATTTTATATCCTCTCTACATTGACCATCATCAGTTATTTTGCTGCCCAAATGGAAAAACTCATATACTATTTTAAGTGTCTCATTTCCTAATCTAAATCTCTCAGCATCACCTGATCTAATGCGACAGCATTCCATTATCCTTGTTTTGATCTTGTTGATGTCCATCTTATATCCTCATTTCAAGACATTGTCCATTCCGTTTAACTGCTCACCCAAGTCCTTTGCTGTCTCTGACAGAATTACAATGTCATCGTGAAACCTCAAGTTTTTTATTTCTTCTCCTAGGATTTTAGTTCCTACTCCATATTTTTCTTTTGTTTCCTCTCCTGCTTGTTCAATATACAGATGAATAACATCGCGGAAAGGCTACAACCCTGTCCCACTCCCTTCCCAACCACTACTTCCCTTTCGTGCTCCTCGAGTCTCATAACTGCCATCTGCTGTCTGTACAAATTGTAAATAGCCTTTCGCACTTTGTATTTCCCCCCCCCCCCCCCCCTTCTGAATTTGAAAGGCAGTTTTCCTTAATCTAAGATAAGTCGTAGGGTTAGTATTGCCTCACGTGTTCCAACGGAATTCAAACTGATTTTTACCGAGGTCGGCTTCTACCAGTTTTATCATTCGTCTGTAAATAATTCGTGTTAGTATTTTGCAATCGTGACCTTTTAAACTGATAGTTCGGTAATTTTCACTTCTGTCAGAACCCGATTTCTTTGGAATTGGAACTATTATATTCTTCTTAAAGTCTGAGGGTGTTTCTCCTATCTCATACGTCTTGCTCACCAGATGGAAAAGTTTTGTCAAGGTTGGCTCTCCCAAGGCTTTCAGTACTTCTGACGGAATGTTGTCTACTCCCGGGGCCTTGTTTCGACGTAGGTCTTCAAGTGATCTGTCAGATTCTTCACACAGTATCATATCTCCCTTCTCATTTTCCTCTACGTCCTCTTCCGTTTCCATATGTTGCCCTCAAGTGCATCTCCCATATATAGACCCTCTGCATACCCTTTCCACCTTTCTGTTTTTCCTTCTTTGCTTAAGACTTGTTTCCCATTTAAGCTCTTGATATTCATACAGGTGGTTATCTTTTCTCCAAAGGTTTCTTTAATTTTACTGTAAGTGGCATCTGTCATACACCTAGTGTACACGCTTCTTCATCCTTACATTAGTCCTCTAGCCATTTCTGCTTAGCCATTTTATACTTCCTGTTGATCTCATTTTTGAGACGTTTGTATGCCTTTTCGCGTGCTTCGTTTAACGCATTTTTATGTTTTCTCCTTTCATCGATTAATTCAACATGTCTTGTGTCACTCAAGGATTTCTACTACCCTCGTCTTTTTACCTGCTTGATCCTCTGCTGCCTTCACTACTCCATCTCTCAAAGCTACCCCTCCTTCTTCTACTATATTCCTTTCCCCTGTCATGTAAGTTGTTCCCTAATGTCCCCTCTGAAACCCTCTAGAACCTCTGGTTCATTCAGTTCATGCATGTCCCAGGTCCTTAAATTCCTGCCTTTTTGCAGTTTATTCAGTTTTAATCTGCAGTTCATAACCAGTAAACTGTGGTCAGAGTCCACATCTGCCCCTGGAAATGTCTTACAGTTTAAAACCTGATTCCGAAACCTCTGTCTTATCATATTATAATCAATCTGAAACCTTCCGGGGTCTCCAGGTCTCTTCCACGTATACAACATTCTTTCATGATTCTTAAACCAATTATTATCTATGATTAAATTATGCTCGGTGCAAGATTCTTTCAGGCGGCTTCCTCTTTCATTCCTTGTACCCCAGTCCATATTCACCTACTACATTTCTTTCTATTTCTTTTCCTACTATCGAATTCCAGCCACCCATAACTATTAAGTTTTCGTCTCCCATAATTACCTGAATAATTTCTTTTATCTCATCACACGTTTGTGTCCAATGCGGAGCTAGTTGGTATATAAACTTGTACTATTGTGGTAGGCGTGAGTTTCGTATCGATCTTGGCTACAATACCGCGCTCACTATGCTGTTCGTAGTAGCTTAACCACGGTCCTATTTTTTTTTTTTTTACTCATTATTAAACCCTCTCCTGCATTACCTCTATTTGAGTTTGTATTTATAACCCTGCATTCACCCGACCAGAAGTCCTGTTCCTCCTGCCACCGAACTTCACTGATTCCCATTAAATATAACTTTAACCTATCCCTTTTTAAATTTTCTAACCCACCTGCCCGATTAACGGATCTGACATTCCACGCTCCGATCTGTAGTTTTATTTCTCTTGATAACGATGTCCTGCTGAGTAGTCCCCGCCCGGAGATCCACGTGGGGGAATCTTTTACCTCCGGAATATTTTACTCAAGAGGACGCCATCATCATTTAACCATACAGTAAAGCTCCATCCCCTCGGGAAAAATTACGGCTGTAGTTTCCCCTTGCTTTCAGCCGTTCGCAGTATCAGCATAGCAAAGAGTTTTAGTTGATGTTACAAGGCCATTTCAAGTAATCATCCACACTGTTGCTCCTGCAGCTACTGAAAAGGCTGCTGCCCCTCTTCAGGAACCATACCTTTGTCTGGCCTCTCAACGGATACCCCTCCGTTGTGGTTGCAGCTATGGGAAGTAATCGAGTAAAACCTTGTTCTCCAAGGTAGTGTTGCAGGACCTGTGTTGTTCCTTATCTATGTAAACGATTTAGGAGGCAATCTGAGCAGTCGTCTTAAGTTGTTTGCAATGATGCTGTCGCTTATCGTCTAGTGAACTCATCAGATGATCAAAACGAATTGCAAAACGACATAGATAAGATATCTGAATGGTGCGAAAATTGCCAATTGACTATAAATAATAAAAAGCATGAGGTCATACACATGAGTGCTAAAAGTAATCCATTAATCTTAGGTTACACGATAAATCAGTCAAATCTAAAGGGCGTAATTTCAAATAAATACCTAGGAATTACAATTACGGACAATTTAAATGGCCAAGAACCCACTTAAAATGATGTGGGGGAAAGCGAACCAAAGATTGGGTTTTATTGGCATAATACTTAAAAGATTCTACAGATCAACTGAAGAGATTGCCAATATTACGCTAGCCTGTCCTCTTTTGGAGTACTGCAGCACGATGTGGGATCCTCACCTGACAAGATTAATAGAGTACATCGAGAAAGTTCAAATAATGGCAACACGTTTTGTATTATGCAGAAATATGAGAGAGAGTATTACAGGCATGATATAGGATTTGGGGTGGACATCATTAAAACAAAGGCATTTCTCGTTGTGGCGGGATGTTCTCACGAAATTCTGTTCTCACGAAATTCCAATCAGCAACTGTATCCTCCGCATGCGAGAATATTTTGTTCACGCCGACCTAAATAGGAAGAAACGATCATCATAATAAACGGAAAGATATAGGTGTTCGTTCTTTCTGCGCGCTGTTCGAGAGTGGAGTGACAGAGAATTATTGTGATGGTGGTAAGATGAACCCTCCGCCAAGTACTTAAGAATGATTTGCAGAGTAGATGTAGATGACTTTTGTGCCAGAATTCATCAAGGGGTGTGGCTAGCTAGTTATGGGGTGCCAGTCTCTCTGCAAAACGCGACCGGATGTTGCCAGTGGATGAGAGATCTGGAGAACGTACTGGCCAGGGTGACAGTCGAACACACCCTGTGTCGAGGTAGGTCAGGAAAGCACGGACAACGTGCGGTTTCTGTTGTTGTTGTTGTTGTTGTGGTCTTCAGTCCTGAAACTGGTTTGATGCAGCTTTCCATGCTACTCTACCCTGTGTCAGCTTCCTCATCTCCCAGTACCTACTGCAGCCTACATTCTTCTGAATCTGCTTAGTGTATTCATCTCTCGGTCTCCCTCTACGATATTTACCCTCTACGCTGCCCTCCAGTACTAAATTGGTGATCCCTTGATGCCTCAGAACATGTCCTACCAACCGATCCCATCTTCTAGTCAAGTTGAGCCACAAACTTCTCTTGTCCACAATTCTATTCTATACCCCCTCATTAGTTATGTGTTCTACCCATCTAATCTTCAGCATTCTTCTGTAGCACCACATTTCGAATGCTTCTATTCTGTTCTTGTCTAAACTATTTATGGTCCATGTTTCACTTCCATACATGGCTACACTTCATATAAATATTTTTAGAAAACACTTCCTGACACTTAAATCTATACTCGATGTTAACAAATTTCTCTTCTGCAGAAACGCTTTTCTTGCCGTTGCTAGACCATCAGTTATTTTGTTCCCCAAATAGCAGAACTCATCTACTGCTTTAAGTGTCTCATTTCGTAATCAAATTCCCTTAGCATCATCTGATTTAATTAGACTACATTCCATTATCCTCTTTTTGCTTTTGTTGATGTTCATCTTAAATCCGCCTTTCAAGACACTGTCCATTCCGTTCAACTGCTCTTCCAGGTCCTTTGCTGTCTCTGATAGAATTACAATGTCATCGGCGAACCTCAAAGTTTTTATTTCTTCTCCATGGATTTTAATGCCTACGCCGAATTTTTCTTATGTTTTCTTTAATGCTTGCTCAATATACACACTGAATAGCATCGGGAAGAGGCTACAGCCCTGTCTCACTTCCTTCCCAACCACTGCTTCCCTTTCATGCCCCTCGATTCTTATGACTGCCTTTAGCTTTCTGTACAAATTGTGAATAGCCTTTCGCTCCCTGTATTTTACCCCTGCCACCTTCAGAATTTGAAAGAGAATATTCCAGTCAACATTGTCAAAAGCTTTCTCTAAGTCTACAAATGCTAGAAACGTAGGTTTGCCCTTCCTTAATCTAGCTTCTAAGATAAGTCGTAGGGTCAGTATTGCCTCACGTGTTCCAATATTTATACGGAATTCAAACTGCCCATCCCCAAGGTCGGTTTCTACTAGTTTTCAATTCGTCTGTAAGGAATTGGTGTTAGTATTTTGACTCATTAAACTGATAGTTCGGTAATTTTCGCATCTGTCAACACCTGCTTTCTTTGGGATTGGAATTATTATATTCTTCTTGAAGTCTGAGGGTATTTCGCTTGTCTCATATATCTTGCTCACCAGATGGTAGAGTTTAGTCAGGACTGGCTCTCCCAAGGCTGTCAGTAGTTCTAAAGGAATGGTGTCTACTCCCAGGGCCTTGTTTCGACTCAGGTCTTTCACGCAGTATCATATCTGCCATTTCAACTTGTTCAAATGTCACAGGACCTCGAGGATAGGGGACGGCCACCGGCTATAACTCGTCAGAAATGTATCGGTATTGTCCAAATTATTGGCTATGCGAACCAGAGTGATCGAGTTGTGCATCCAGTGACACTCTATATCATCAAAGCAGGTGCTGGACCTGTTTCACAATGAGAAAAGCAATCTAGCAATTTCCGTATGTTACGTACCTTTACGATCGTGCAGGGCCTAGTGAAGAATATGTCTGTCCTCCTAGTCTTGTGGAGCCGTTGAGGTCCAGTGTGGTGTTGCCGGCCGCTGTGGCCGAGCGGTTCTAGGCGCTTTGGTCCGGAACCGCGCTGCTGCTACGGTCGCGGGTTCGAATCCTGCCTCGGGCATGGATGTATGTGACGTCCTTAGGGTAGTTAGGTTTAAGTAGTTCTAAGTCTAGGGGACTGATGACTTCAGATGTTAAGTCCCATAGTGCTCAGAGCCATTTGAACCATTTAATCCTGTGTGGTGTTGAGTATGACCTCGTGTAATCATCGGTTCCATATTCACGTAACAGTAGCAGCATACCAAACAACGCGCGCAGCAGCATCGCAGAACGATAAATCGTAGTCTTGGAAGGCCACAATCTTGCCACGGTTGAATTCCGACCCGAGGGCTAACACTATCTTCTTAACAACAACCGCAATTAGATGCGATTTCTCAATGACAAATCAACCGTGTAATACTTCCTTATATAACAAAATGTAAATAATAAAATTTCATGTGGTTCAGTGGCCTTGTGCAAGACTTTCATTTGGACGCCACTTTGGCGACTTTCGTGTCTTCGACCTATCGCAGTTATACAACCCGGAAACGGGGACATGCCGTTTAACGGGAATCCGAACCACTTGTCGTTTCTGGTGGTTTTTCTTTTCGCATCATTGAGATGTGAAATCTAGGTTAAAGGCAGGCAGAATACTGCACAGCCAGAATATTATCCCTCACAAGTTGTGCTGGTTTTTTTCTAAATACTCCTTGAATGGTGGAGCCGCGAGTTAATGGCGAAGTGGTAAGACACCGGAATTACATCCGGGAGGCCAGACTATAAGATCCTCATCTGGCCACTGAGACTGAGATGTTCAATGGGTTCCATACGCCTAAACACCGGTATAGCTCTCTTGAAAGAGGTACCACCGATTTTCCTTCCCATCTTTTCCCCAACTCGAGTTTGTGCTCCATCTCTAACAACTCATCGTCAAAGAGATCATCCTATTCCTAGAAGGTGGAAAGGCACATAGACTGTTTCCCCTAATGAAAACCTGACACCACAGTGCTTCGTCCACACTCTGACCTTCAACCAGCCTGCCCATCATTTTCTCTGGCAAGTGGAAGCCAACCACAGAGATACCTAGTTGTTTTTACAGGAACGATTATTTGAGGTGGCAACAGAAAATAACTCCAACCACGACAGCAAGCTTTATCTCTCTGTCTGTTTCCGAGTATTTCCACAGGATCCATTAGGATCAATAAGTCTCATTTTTATAGGTTTTCTGGTCCAGCAAGAACCTACAGTCTGTGACACACCGCAACTGACGACTGAAACGTGATAACCAACACAAGGGACCTACGTTCTTCCGATTTCAGTGCAAGATCTATTCACATGCTTCACTCATAACTGATTAACTTACGAGAGAGTTTTAATCGAATTTTTGATAAAAATCAGCATATCCCTTTATCCGAGACAGCTGCACTAATAGCAAAGTAATATGAGTTGACAGACAACATTACACAGCACACACAACGTTTGGTTTATAAGATTTACCCTTTTACTTGTCATTTTTAATTAACTGTTTTTAAATTCGCCTAATGTTGTCCATAATTCTAAACTGATTATAGCCACGTTAATTGTGATTGCAGCAGTAGAAAGAGAAGGCAAATTCCCGTAAGACTGAGGTGTCACACGTCTCTACACTGTAATCAGTGAAAGCACAGACATGAGCTATTTTGATTACTGTTGCTAAAGTATGCAGTTGTCTAAAAGTAATTTGTGGCAAAAATACTACAAGTAAATTAAATATGATATCCCAGTTTTCTTTAGATTTTTAGTGCGCATTTGATCGCGCATTCAGATTTTTCATTGCATTTGTATATAAAAAGTTGTAAAACAGGCTGGTGATAGCATGAAGCCATTAAGTGACGTAGAGGCTTGAATTTTCTGGCAATGGGTGCGCCGAGGGCTTAAAAGCATGACGGCTATCATTCTCTTTCACAGCTTAGTCTGGTAAAGGACAGACCTACGGTAGTCTGAGCAGTGATTCGACCGAACGCTTCTCGCTGACAGACGTTACCGCGTCGTCGGTCGCAGCGCTTTGAAATACACTACTGGGCATTAAAATTGCTACACCAAGAAGATGACGTGCTACAGACGCGAAATTTAACTGACAGGAAGAAGATGCAGTGTTATGCAAATGGTTAGCTTTTCAGAGCATTCACACAAGGTTGGCGCCGGTGCCGACACCTACAACGTGCTGACATGAGGAAAGTTTCCAGCCGATTTCTCATACACAAACAGCAGTTGACCGGCGTTGCCTGGTGAAACGTTGTTGTGATGCATCGTGTAAGGAGGGGAAATGCGTACCATCGGGTTTCCGACTTTGATAAAGGTAGGATTGTAGTCTATCGCGATTGCGGTTTATCGTATAGCGAGATTGCTGCTCGCGTTGGTCGAGATCCAATGACTGTTAGCAGAATATGGAATAGGTGGGTTCAGGAGGGTAATACGGAACGCCGTGCTGGATCCCAATAGCCTCGTATCACTAGCAGTCGAGATGACAGGCATCTTATCCGCATCACTGTAACAAGTCGTGCAGCCACGTATCGATCCCTGAGTCAACAGATGGGGACATTTAGACCATCTGCACGAATAGTTCGACGACATTTGCAGCACCATGGACTATCAGCTCGGAGACCATGGCTGCGGTTACCCTTGACGCTGCATCACAGACAGGAGCGCCTGCGATGGTGTACTCAACGACGAACCTGGGTGCACGAATGGCAAAACGTCATTTTTTCGGATGAATCCAGGTTCTGTTTATAGCATCATGATGGTCGCATCCGTGTTTGACGGCATCGCGGTGATCGCAGATTGGAAGCGTGTGTTCGTCATCGCCATGCTGGCGTATCAGCCAGCGTGATGGTATGGGGTGCCATTGGTTACAAGTCTCGGTCACCTGTTGTTCGCATTGAGGGCACTTTGAACCGTGAACGTTACATTTCAGATGTGATACGAACCGTGGCTCTACCCTTCATTCGATCCCTCCGAAACCCTACATTTCAACAGGATAATGGACGACCGCATGTGTGGAGTTCCTGTATGGGCCTTTCCGGATACAGAAACTGTTCGACTGCTGCCCTGGCCAGCACATTCTCCAGATCTCTCACCAATTGAAAACGTCTGGTCAATGGCGACCGAGCAACTGGCTCGTCGCAATACGGCAGTCACTGCTCTTGAAGAACTGTGGTATCGTGTTGAAGCTGCATGGGTAGCTGTACCTGTACACGCCATCCAAGCTCTGTTTGCCTCAATGCCCAGGTGTATCAAGGCCGTTATTACGGCCCGTGATGATTGTTCTGGGTACTGATTTCTCAGGATCTATGCACCCAAATTGTGTGAAAATGTAATCACATGTCAGTTCTAGTATAATATATTTGTCCAATGAATACCCGTTTATCATCTGCATTTCTTTTTGGTGTAGCGATTTTAATTACCAGTAGTGTATTTCGCGACTGTTAAGTGGGGACCTAAAGAATTATTCTGCAGCGGTCACGACTGTTTTAACTCTGCTGATCGTGAAGCTGAGTTGAACTTCGAGCTATTTGCACTGAGTCTGATTTTTAATTCAGTCTGCCACTGGGGACTTTGATTATTTTCGTCGCTGATCGGCACTTAAGATTATAGCATCCAGTGCAGATTAGATTAATATTTGTTTGTGTTACTGTGGAGTTTGAGTTCTATCCATTTTGTTCATTTTATTTATATAGAGTATTCGCCACCTACTATATTGGGGCCTGTAGCTAAATTCCATTTCACTTAATTATGATGAGATTAGATTAGATTCAGTTTTCGTTCGTGTGGAATTTTTCACCCACCTACAATTTTTAAACGATCATAAGAACAATAAGCTTTATTTGCCAAACTTATCTATTTGTATTTAAAATATATTACTTAATTTTAATGCACCTACCCTCATCCTAACATTATTTTACATCTGATTAGTATAGCAAAGACAATTTTATTATTTTGATTTAAACCAACAATTACTATTGTCAAATAATCGCCCTCTAAGACGAAGTATTACTGGGCAATACAAACTATACTACTATCGTTGTAAGGCGACTAGCTAGTTCGAGTCTCGTGATTGCAAATATTTTCAAACTACGCAAGGCGTCGACGGCGGCAACAGTCAACTGAGCTGTTTAACCCAAAGTGGCAAGCTAGAAAATGACCTGCAAAGTAAAAGTGACTAATTTATATCCGTTATGCTTATTTAAGTTACCGCAGCGCATTTGCATTCTTCCCGGAGTTATAATAATGGTATAACCCTACTTCGTCATGTACATTCTCAAGATTAAACGTGTACCGACGATTTTTTTTCTTTCCACGTCTGTAACCAGGATGGAGTACAGTGCTTCCGAGATTGCATAGAACGGAAGCTTTCAATTCGATTCCACTTGCTGGAATAGCTGGTGGGCTGTTTGCAACACCGTCATAATTCCTCTTGGTTGTCTTCTGAAACCATCGTGTAACTGTTTCAGGGAAAATATTAAACCTTGCGGCACCACCATGACTCATGAAGCTATCAAAAAGGCGGACATAAACTAATCATCGGACCTGAATATGCAGAATGAAGAGCCATAAAACTATTTGTACAGAGCAAGAACTCAGCTGACAGAAATTAGGATGTTGTTCAAGAGATCTTTTATGAGTATCTCGGTAGGGGGCCTACGACTCTAGTGTCTGTTGCAAGGTAATAACGTAGTTATAATTTATTCGGTGTATTATACCAGTTTCCTTTGTTCCGGTGAAAATAGAAATATATGCCGCCACCAGTCAGCTGAGGTGTTGGTTTCAATACAATGACGTCATGCGCCACGTATGTCGTCTAAGATGTAGGTTTATAGGACGAATAAAATATGGCGAAATCCACCACGAATAAGGTGGCCTCGTTATGGGGACCAGAATACTGTTGAAGGCGGCAGCAGAACTGGTGAACTTGCTCCGAGACGTATAATGGAATGAGATGGCGCACGTTTCCCGTAAGCCAGTGGTCGTCAAATCGCGGCCAGAATAAATTGTTCGTGATTCTCAACCGTGTGTTATAACAATACTATCTAGAAAGTAACAGCCGAACCTAAAAACGTGAGCCAACATTAGGAGCTTCTTAACAGTGCTCACTTAAGCAAAAATACTTACAGAGACAGTAATATTTTTAGATGAGCTTCATTTTAATTGACGTCAGTGTATTCGACCGGAGTTAAGTTGACTACTGACCTCAGCAGAAGAAGGGTAAGTAGCGTGGGTGTGTCTGGAGTGGAGGACGTCACAGGAGGAGTATTTTCTTGTTTGTCTTTCAGTACTGACAACCCAAGGGCGGGTGTGACTGCCGACCACCTGTTATAAGTAGTATAAATGTCAAATGGAAGGAACATACACTGATAAGCCAAAACATTATGACCACTGCCCACCGCGACTTTGCATGCCACCCGGTAGCACTGCAGGCACCTGACGCGGTAAAAAAAAAAAAAAGGGTGTAAGCGGAGCATACATGGACGGGGGATCACCCTAACGAAGCTATGGGGGCCAGCCGCTATGACCGAGCGGTTCTAGGTGCTTCAGTCGGGACCCGCGCTGCTACTACAATCGCATGTTCGTGTAAAACCTCAGGCATGGATGTGTGTGATGTCCTTAGGTTAGATGGGTTTAAGTAGTTCTAGGTCTATGGGACTGATGACCTCCGATGTTAAGTCCCACAGTGCTTAGAGCCATTTGAAGATATGAGCTCCAAATGGGGAAACCCATTGAGCTAAGCGGCTTTGACAAAGGGTTGATCATTATTACGCATAGCCTGTGAATGAGTATCTCGAAAACGGCGACGCTGGTCGAATGTGGTCGTGCTACTGTCGTGAACATCTACGCAGGATGGTAGGACAGTGAAACATCCAATAGGCGCTAAATGGTTGGACGTCCATGGCTCTTCCCAGAACGAGTAGTTCGGAGGCTTGATTGCTCAGTAAAGTAGGATAGATGGTGATCTGTGGCATGTCTGCCGAAAGAGCACATTACTGGTGCACGCACTAGTGTTTCGAAGCGCAACGTTCGTCGCGCGTTGTTGAATATTGAGCTCCGCAGCAGGCCACCCCTATGTGTTCACACGTTGAGCCAACGAGATCATCAATTACGACTGAATGTACACTGGACCGTCAGGAGTCGACCGTCGATAGATGGAAACGTGTAGGCTCTTCGGATGAATCACATTTTTGCTACCCTAGGTCGAGTGACGTCATCGATGTGAGCGGCGGTCTGAAACGTGCAGCGCGCCATGGACGCAGGCTGGTGGGCGCAGTGTTTTGCTACGGGAGACAGTCTCCTGCTCTTGTATGGGACCTTTGGTGGTAATCGAAGACAGGCTGACAGCTGCGAACCATGTGCATCCCTTCATGCTTGATGTCTTCCCCGACGTGGATGTCATCTTTCAGCAAAATAATTGTCCGTGTCTCGGAGCCAAAACCGTGCTACAATGGTTTGAGGAGCAATATAGTGAACTCACTTTGGTGTCTCGTCTATCAAATTCGCCTCATGTAAATCCTGTGGAGCTCATCTGGATCGCTATCGCGCGCTATCATCGCGTATGTACGAGGGCTGTCCAGAAAGTAAGTTACGATCGGTCGCGAAATGGAAACGACAGCGACAACCAGAAACGTTTTATTTGCGACAGTTAGGCGCGCCTTATACCTAATTCTCTTCATATTCGCCGCTCCAACTTCGAAGTTTGCCTTAGTGTTGTTCCAACTTTCCAATATCCTTGTCATAGAAAGCAGCCGCCTGTGCTTTCGGCTAGTTATCTGCACTAGTCTGCAGCTCGTTGTCTGTGGAAAAATTGTGTCTTCATAGCCAACGGTTCTTGTGAGCAGAGATGAGACTCAGGGGTAGCCAATTAGGTACTGTATTGTGGGTGATCAAACACTTCTCATCGGAAACGCTGCGGGAGCGTCTTTATTGCCCCTGCAGTGTGCGGCTGAGAATCGACATGAAGAAGGAACTGCTCGACAGTTGTGTTAAGTGGGCTGCATGACACACGCGAAATCTCTAACCAGGCACTCATACTTGGCGGGAGACGCTATTCCCTACGCATCTTTACGTGCTCACTGTTTACTCAAAACTGAAAAGAGCAACGCGACACGATCTACGGGCATACTAGAGACACTGCCCAACACATCTGTGCAAAGCTTTACCGGATTATCCCAGTGGTTTAGATTTCGCGACCGATCGTAACTTACTTTCTGGACAGCTCTCCTACATCAGCGGCTCGTTATTTACGCTAATTACATGACCCCTGCGTAGACACCTAATGCCAAATACCTCCACAAACCTGCTAACAAACTGTCGGATCCATGATATGCAATATCAGTGATGTAACCACCCCCCCCCCCCCCCCTAAGCAAACTATCTATAGCAAGGGCGCGAAAGACTGGCCGTCGGCCCCCAAGCACTGATCGTTAAAAGTCGACACTATTCGGAGCACTTCGTGTATACACTTCTGTCTCAGTTTGCTGCCACTCTGAGCGGCCTTAGTCTATTGTAATTACTTGATGAAGTGTCGTGTTGTCTGTGTGAGAGGATGATTAACTGCTTAATAACAGGAACTCCACTTTATTTAATTGAATTTTTGAATGTGAGACACAATCATAAATGTTACTAAGTGTTTTGAGTGTCATTTTTCTTCTACTGACTGTGTTGCATTACAGGACCCCTAATTTAATTCCATACTTCTTTCCAGAATGAGATTTTCACTCTGCAGCAGAGTGTGTGCTCATATGAAACCTCCTGGCAGATTAAAACTGTGTGCCGGACCGAGACTCGAACTCAGGACCTTGGTCTTTTGCAGGCAAGCGCTCTACCAACTGAGCTATCCAAGCACGACTCATGGTCCGTCCCCACAGCTTCAATTCTGCCAGTACCTCGTCTCCTACCTCCCAAACTTCACAGAAGCTCTTCTGCGAAACTTGCAGAAGTAGCACTCCTGAAAGAAAGGATATTGCGGAGACATGGCTTAACCACAGCTTTGGGGGTGTTTTCAGGATGAGATTTTCACTCGAACCCGAGTTCGAGTCTCGGTCCGGCACACAGTTTTAATCTGCCAGGAAGTTTCATTTCATACTTCCTGCTACAATTTTATAACACATTCCAACATGACCGTCTCTACGACGCGCACTGGCCAGTTCATGTTACTTCTGTGTCAAAATTTATACCGTAGCAGTGGATCGGCAAGAGCCGCGGACGCCCGTCGGTTGTCGGTACTAGAAGACAAAAACGAAACACTCGCCTTCTTACTTCTATTAACCCTCCTGTGTTCGCTCTACATGCCCCTCTGCCCTCGAGGTAAGTGGACAACTTAAATAACGGCCAAATTCACCAATGACAATTAAAAGTAACCACATGTTAAAATATTACCCTCTCTACAGTGTGTCACATAAAGGTACGGCCAAACTTTCAGGAAACATTCCTCACACACAAAGAAAGAAAATGTGTTATGTGGACATGTGTCCGGAAACGCTTACTTTCCATGTTAGAGCTCAATTTATTACTTATCTTCAAATCACATTAATCTTGGTATGGAAACACACAGCAACAGAACGTACCAGCGGGACTTCAAACACTTTGTTACAGGAAATGTTCAAAATGTCCACCGTTAGCGAGGATACATGCATCCACCCTCCGTCGCGTGGAATCCCTGATGCGCTGATGCAGCCCTGGAGAATGGCGTATTGTATCACAGCCGTCCACAATGCGAGCACGAAGAGTCTCTACATTTGGTATCGGGGTTGCGTAGACAAGAGCTTTCAAATGCCCCCATAAATGAAAATCAGGAGGGTTAGGTCAGGTGAGCGTGGAGGCTATGGAATTGGTCCACCTCTACCAATCCACCGGTCACCGAATCTGTTGTTCAGAAGCGTACGAACACTTCGACTGAAATGTGCAGGAGCTCCATCGTGCATGAACCACATGTTGTGTCATACTTGTAAAGGCACATGTTCTAGCAGCACAGATAGCGTACCCCGTATGAAATCATGACAACGTGCTCCATTGAGCGTAGATGGAAGAACATGGGGCCCAATCAAGACATCACCAACAATTCCTGCCCAAACGCTCACAGAAAATCTGCGTTGATTACGTGATTGCACAATTTCGTGCGGATTCTCGTCAGCCCACACACGTTGATTGTGAAAATTTAAAATTTGATCACGTTGGAATGAAGCCTCATCTGTAAAGAGAACATTTGCTCTGAAATGAGGATTGACACATTGTTGGTTGAACTATTCGCAGAAGTGTACCCGTGGAGGCCAATCAGCTGCTGACAGTGCCTGCACACGCTGTACATGGTACGGAAACAACTGGTTCTCCCGTAGCACTCTCCATACAGTGGCGTGGTCAACGTTACCTTGTACAGCAGCAACTTCTCTGACGCTGACATTAGGGTCATCGTCAACTGCACGAAGAATTGCCTCGTCCATTGCAGGTGTCCTCGTCGTTCTAGGTCTTCACCATTCGCGAGTCATGGGGCTGGAATGTTCCGTGCTCCCTAAGACGCCGATCAATTGCTTCGAACGTCTTCCTGTCGGGACACCTTCGTTCTGGAAATCTGTCTCGATACAAACGTACCGCGCCACGGCTATTGCCCCGAGCTAATTTAAACATGAAATGGGCGGCATCTGCCAACTCCGCATTTGTAAACATTGCACTGACTGCAAAACCACGTTCTTGATGAACACTAACCTGTTGATGCCACGAACTGATGTGCTTGATGCTAGTACTGCAGAGCAATGAGTCGCATGTCAACACAAGCACCGAAGTCAACATTACCTTCCTTCAATTGGGCCAACTGGCGGTAAATCGAGGAAGTACAGTAAATACTGACGAAACAAAAATTAGCTCTAACATGGAAATTAATCGTTTCCGGACACATGTCCACATAACATATTTTCTTTATTTGTGTGTGAGGAATGTTTCCTGAAAGCTTGGCCGTACCTTTTTTAACACCCTGTATAGCAAGGGCGCAAAAGTCTGGCAGCCGGCCCCCAAGCACTGATCGTTAAAAGTCGACACTATTCGCAGCACTTCTGTTGCAATGTCCTCCCACTCTGTGCGGCCTCAATTTATTGTAATTGCGTGACGAAGTGTTCTGTTGTCTGTGTGAGAGGATGAGAGGATGATTAACTGATTTATAACAGAAACTCGACTGATATTGAATTGAACTATTGAATGTGAGACACGATCATAAATGTTACTAAGTGTTTTGAGTGTCATTTTTCTTCTACTGACTGTTGTATTACAGGACCCCTATTTTAATTTCATACTTCTTGCTACAACTATATAACACATTTCAACACGACCGTCTCCAAAACGCGCACTGGCCAATTCATTTGTAAGTAGGCTGTTTAGGTTTTCTTATTGGTAACGCCACATAGCGCTCGGTATGAAAAATCACTGGCTGTGCTGTGCGCAGTCTGTGCTTAGTTTGCGTTGTTGTCTGCCATTGTAGTGTTGAGCTGCGGCAGCTGGATGGTAACAGCGCGTAGCGTTGCGCAGTTGGAAGTGAGCCGCCAGCAGTGGTGGACGTGGGGAGAGAGATGGCGGAGTTTTGAAATTTGTAAGAATTGGTGTCACGAACTGATATATATATATATATATATATATATATATATATATATATATATATATATATATATATATATTATGACTATGAAGGTAAATACATTGTTTGTTCTGTATTAAAATCTTTCATTTGCTAACTATGCCTATCAGTAGTTAGTGCCTTCAGTAGTTTGAATCTTTTATTTAGCTGGCAGTAGTGGCGCTCGCTGTATTGCAGTAGCTTGAGTAACGAAGATTTTTGTGAGGTAAGTGATTTGTGCAACATGTAGATTAATGTTAGTCAGGGCCATTCTCTTGTAGGGATTACTGAAAGTCAGATTGCGTTGCGCAAAAAAAAAAAAAAAAAAAAATATTGTGTGTCAGTTTAAGTACAGTTTTGTATAATTGTTCTAAGGGGACTTTTCACATTTATACCTTAGCAGGGGATCGGTACGAATCGCGCCCGTCAGTTGTCATTACTAGAAGACAAACAACGAAACATTCGCCTTCTTACTTCTATTAACCCTTCAGTGTTCGTGCTACATGCCCCTCTGCCCTGTTAGTAGGCAATTTAGATCACGGCCAAATTCACTAACGACAATTAAAAGTAAGCAAATTTTAAAATATTACTTTCTCTGTAAGTACTTTTGTTTGTAACTGAGGAGAAAAAAAAGCTCTTAACGTCAATCGATGTTTATGGATTCGGCTGTTATTTGCTACATGCATATTACAGTAAAATTCGGCTGAGAACCGCGGTACGAACTAATACTTGATTCGGCACGCAGTTGGATGATCACTGGCTTTGCCACCTGCAGGTCTGGCGCAGTCAGAACACACACCAGCGCGTGCGCCCAGCGGAGCAAGTAACTGGCGAAAGGCTGCCCGGCGGCGATAGGAGCGGATAGGATAGCGTAGTACAGGACAGCGTAGTGGCGCCGCTTTACTTTGAGGAGGGGGGGGGGGGCTGGAGGTGTGGGAGGGGGGCGGTCGTCGCGGCTGTCCTGGGACTCGCGCAGTGTCACGACTGGGGCAGCCTGAGCAGGACGCCGCCGCAAAACACTCTCTCCACCATGGTGAAGCTCACGCCCACCGCCATACGTACGTACCTCTCGTCTCACCTTACACTACTGCAGCTGTCTGCGTTCACAACCAAGCTATGCTTCGACTAGTGTCGCCGGCTCCCATCGACGTCCAAAACGTATCGGATTTCGTGTATCGAGTTCGACGCCGTCATAAGTCACCTGTTGTGTGTTATTACCACAACTACTGATAGGGTCGCTTTCGCGTCAAGGCTCAACCACCGCACGTAACACACCTGTATCGGATGATGACGCTTGGATGTTTGAAACGTATCGAACAAAGACGACATATTAAAGCGTGACAGGTTAATTATATTGCCCGTTCTTTGTAGTTCCACAAGTACTACTTTGTACCTCAGTTTCCTTCTGCTGTCGCACATAATGATAAAAGAGCTGGAGATATTTGTCAATCTGCGTTCTCCATATAAGTGTCCATTATCCCACTGGATTATACCTACGTCCAAAATATATCAGGTCACTTACTATGTGTTCGACGCTGCCACAAGTCAGTTGTAGCATACGACAAATTCATAACCAAAGACACAGTTGCTTTGGCGCCAGTGATAAACCAAACTTGTCCCTAGGGATCAGATATTACAGATCGAAACCTGTCGAACTAAAGTAACACAGGAAGGCGTGACTCGTTAATTACATAGTTAATTTTTAGAATAATCCCGAATTAAAACAATGTACATCAATTTCCTATTGCTGTTACAATGAATGAGTGAAAAATTACTCGAACATGTTTTTGCTTAAGAAGGCCCTTTTTCGCGAAACTGAAATAATTTGATGATTTGAGAGACTGGTAAGTAAGCATACGACGCGCAAGAGAAACAGCGACTAATTTTCAATATCACATTAATACTGGAAATTAGTGGCATTTATTTTTCAGTTTATGTACTAGCCTCATACTTTAAGGTATTGTGTACGATTTTCGGGCCACGAGTAAGTGAGAAAATACGCAAGTGATCAATTCCAACCGTAGCAGTCAACGATGCTAAAGCTGTACCCAAGGATGAGGTTTTCACGCGTTCTATTCAGCTGTACGGTAAAGTTTGATAGCTTAATGACGTAGTAGCTTTTTTATCAAATTTCCAAATTGATACATGGTAGCTCCGTTCCTTGTTGTTGTTATATCCGATCAAAGAACGACTAGTGGAATTTTTACCTTCTTAAGATCGGTTTTTTTCAGTCGAAATTTAAAAAAAACTTGTTGGTTGACATATAAACATTATAGTATCCGAATCTGTGACGTAAAATTCAAATTATTTTACGATCGCTTTTATTGTGTAGTTTTGTATGAGCTTAGTGCTTTACGTATATTAAAATACAGATCCTGAGTGAAAATTAATCTGAAAAATTCCGAAATGGTATTTTTTTTCATTGTTTTTCGACCTGTTTAAATTTTTATGGATGCAGCGCTAGAACAGAGTGAATGAAAAAGTTGTCCTGATGGTGTGTGTGACGTAGAGTTTAAAAGACAGGTGCATCTGAAATGAACTTGTCAGTTCTGAACCGGAACATATCGTTCGTCGTCCCTTCTTACATTGGCACTCACGGTAGACATTCTCTTCTGCCATACGTTGCTCAGCGCGAAAGGGTATAATTATAACATTTGCCGTTGTAATCCAGTCTTCTATCCTTCCATTGAGTTACTATTTTTTATTTACAACTACTTCAGTCCATTAAGCGTTCGTACTGTCGATTTAGACAGCATAGGTTATTGGTATACAATAGGCAATCAGGCCAACAGAGGGGTACCTGGTTCTGGACCGTCCAACAACACATACCAAACCATCCACAGTTTTGTAATTCTGTTCTCAGGAGGACGGACCATGAATAGTTTATAAATGAAATGAATTCGCGATTGAGAATATGGACGACCATCAACTGTAGAACAGAACGCGGGTTTCCCGCTTATATTGAGCGGTCATCTTATTTAACTATACGACTCAAACTTCCATATGTCGTCAATGATGCGTCTACAGCCACTCTGTGAATTCCTATATATTTCCGTACGGGAGAAACATTTTATTTGAAAGTCGCTTGCCCGGTGTCAGCGAATAAATACGATATTGCTGTGCCTATGTTGCTCCGATTTGTGATGCAAAATTCCTTTGGATATGAATGCGTAGTGGTTGCCCATATTCGCAAATATAAATACATTTAATATATTTCGTAACTGTTGTCATCGCCACAGTGCATGTTCCTTTGGACATGTATCCATGTTGGTGCCAGAGGAACTAGCTTACGTATTACGTATTACAAATTTTGGGATGCATTCATCCCACTACATTGCACATGCACAATAAGTAAACTTTCGTTATATGGTGTTCTTCCTGGTGTTGCAGTTTTAATGACCAGCAGTGTAATTTTATTAATCTCGTAGCAATAACGAAATCGAAACAGAGACGTCTAAGGCTGAATTGGATCAGTTATAGTGAAACGAGAAATTTGGTTTGAGAAATGTGAATGGCTATATAGTGGAAGACAAAGCTTCAACTCAAAGAGTTTGGCTTTTGAAAACTAGTTGAATGCTAATATTCTGCGACGAATTGATTTGCGCATCCTCCAAGGATTTACTGCTTACTCACATTGTAAGTCATTCGGAGGTACATGACAGCATACAATAACTGAAAATTCCGCTAATGACAGTACAAATTAAAGGGAAAAATCTTTGTCCACACCGTTGTAAAAATGTGAGAAAATAGACACCGTAGGACTGACAATACACACATGCAGTAATATTAGGTAACGTGCATTTATACAGAACTTGTTGTCGTGTCTGTGAACACTTGTACAAATAATAGCTGCGCGCTACACTTCATAGGTTCCTAGCCGCGTAAGACGATCAAATACGAACTTGGCCTTGTTAGGTAGAATGGAAGAGAAGTTACGGTAGAAATGATAACTTGACAATCAGTCGCACCAGTTGGGCTTTCGATGGTACCAGCGTTTGCTGCAATTGCTTCAGTTTTCACGGACCACTGGCACTATCTTCGCATTAACTACAAGTTTACTGCAGTTAGCGATCAAGGTTCAGTGAAGGCCGTCAAGAAGTCAGCTGCATCTGCCGGCCCTCGTGGAGTAGGTGGTAAAGCGCGACAGGTCGCGGACTTGAATCCCGGTGGAATCAATGAAATGTTTCCATCTGCCTTTAAGCCAAACTACACCTCTCAGTGATGTGAAGATTCGCTAGGAACGACAAGTGGCCCGAATCCGACCTTAAAAAGTAGGTCCGCTTTCACCGCTTGGGCTAGTAGGTAAGGTTAAAGACACACATGCTGCCAAAGAGGCGTCTATTTGAAAGACTTGCACCAGACTACTGAACTACACGAAATTATTATTGGCTATAAACATTTGGCTGACAAACAGTAACTTTCTCACTTACGTGACTACAGATGTAGTACGCCATGCTATGATTACATTGTTGTTTTAGAATCTCAATTTACAAAATAAACAATACGAGGTTTACAAGCTGATAATATCATGAGATAGAGTTGTACCTTCGTTGTTGTTGTTAGTGATAGTCACATGACATTGCTGTCATTCGCATTACAGACAAAAGTAGATTCCTAGAAGAACATAAGGGTTTTTAATGACTCCAGGATGCCTGAAACTGTTAATTATTAATTTAATCTGGTACTGTTGCTCAGTTTCAGCGTTAGACCATTTTCAAGTACCTGGATACGTTTCTTAAACCTTTTATCATTAAATATTTCTGATGGAACATATTGACGCCTTCTATTAAATTTGCTAATATTTGCCATCGTAGATATTTTATCGTCAAAGTTTTAAGAAACGCATCCATCCTGGAAAAGGCCTAAGGCCGAAAATGTACAACAGTACAAAAATAAAATAAAAATTAATAGTTGCAGGCGTCATGGACGCATGCAAGAAATTCGCAGCGACTTTGACCTAGGATCGAAGAAAATAACACAAGAATGTAACAAAAGAGTCGGAAAGAGGGCGTACAGAAAATAAACATAAAACGCAAATACACCCAAAAGAAATTATGGCATGCTTCAGATCATTGGAATCGGTCAAGCTACAAATAAAATTACGCTTTTATCTCTAAAATGTTGGGAAAAGAAGCTGACACGACCACAGATTTATTACCCATTCCAAATTTTTTCTGTCATCACCATAAACAGAGGGCAATTTTGTAATCAATTTGTCGACTACGACCTTGTTAGCAAAGTTGGTGCGGTCTTCAAATATATGCGTACGGATTAATCATACGCCAGAAGCGCCGTATACTGGCCAGCTCTCTCACTAGAAGAGGAATTAATCCGCCAGATGGATGTTTCCAATCCTCTACATTCGAAAATTATTTCAGGAATACTGAGGACAATTGGTAGTAATGGGGAGTGTCAGCCTGGAATGTGGACTTCAGATATTTTATACGATGCAGAATTCTTACATACTTCGAGAAGTGAGTAATAAAAAGCAATGCTCTGGGACGCAATAAGATTTTAGCGTCGCCTGCAAAATTTAGTTCTTGAGGCATGACATGTCTCAAAACGGACAAACTCATTTATGTCAAAACTGGTAATTTTTTAACCTTGTCCCCCCTCACCCCCCCCCCCCCCCCCCCGCCCCTATTCCCCCGGGCAAACTTCTGCCGACGTCCATGAATACTGATCTAGCTGGATAAAAGAAATTATGTAGACACGTGGTTTAATAAATGCCATCGATCCTGGAAGAAAGCGCGACCATTTAAGAATTTTACTAAAGAAATTGAAACCCTCATCAGGCACAGACAATATCCAGTCGCAAAACTCCTTATCTGACATTAAATCTTCAAACAATTTCATCGCACAGCTAATTTCCTGTCATATTTTCAGAGCTCGAATCAACAAAATTGTGCCATGTATGTCCGTAATAGCTTGATTATTAGTCGTTAATTATTTTATTATCTTTATCTAATCTTGCAATCTCTAATAATGATATTGCGTCGTTATCTCGGAGGAACGGTAGATTTCTTAAGCAGGGAACTGACATTTTACTTCAAAGAGAATATTTGCCGCTTCATAAGTACCATGAGTCGAAATCACTTTCGATATGATCGTCCGTTAGTGGTAAACACTCTGTCTGAAAAATCTACCACTCATTTTGGTGAGCCAAGCTCATGACAATTTAAACAGAACACATACTTGTCTCAGTTTTGGCATCACGCTGTTTGTATTCTGTCACACGGGACATACAAAATATGGTAATTTCGTTATTCTGTGAAGATGCGATGGTTGTATTTACTTGGGACTGATTTCAATAGATATATGCAAGACGGAAGTATTACTACCTGTCTAAATTTATTCCATAGTAAAATTTGGCGTTCACAAGTTAGCATGAAAATTTACGCACAAATTGGCACAGATACAGAACCAAAATCTCCCACACCTAAAACAAGACACACCACCTGCTCATTTGCGTAGCTGCATAAAATATTCCAAATATTCCTCATTTATGAAGTTGCATTTGCTTTAGATTATTTGCACGTAATGTTATAATGACTGAAAAAAAGACCTTTACAAGTCATTTAAAATAATTATGCGCTCCCATATATTAATGGTACAATTAGACCGATGAATATAGTAGTATAGAGGGTGAGTCACCTAACGTTACCACTGGATACATTTCGTAAACCACGTCAAATACTGACGAATCGATTCCACAGACCGAACGTGAGGAGAGGGGCTAGTGTAATTGTTTAATACAAACCATACAAAAATGCACGGAAGTATGTTTTTTAACACAAACCTACGTTTTTTTAAATGGAACCACGTTAGTTTTGTTAGAACATCTGAACATATAGACAAATACGTAATCAGTGCCGTTTGTTGCATTGTAAAATGTTAATTACATCCGGAGATATTGTAATCTAAAGTTTACGCTTGAAACCTCCGACGTTCAGTTGTGTGTTGTAACAAACACGGGCATAAGTTGGCCAGCCCGTTCTCCTGATCTTACACCTCTGGACTTCTTTCTGTGGGGTACGTTAAAGGAGAATGTGTACCGTGATGTGCCTACAACCCCAGAGGATATGAAACGACGTATTGTGGCAGCCTGCGGCTACATTACACCAGATGTACTGCGGCGTGTACGACATTCATTACGCCAGAGATTGCAATTGTGTGCAGCAAATGATGGCCACCACATTGAACATCTATTGGCCTGACATGTCGGGACACACTCTATTCCACTCCGTAATTGGAAACGGAAACCACGTGTGTACATGTACCTCACCCCTCATGGTAATGTACATGTGCGTCAGTGAAAAAGACCAAAAAAAAGGTGTTAGCATGTGGACGTAATGTGCTGTTCCAGTCTCTTCTGTACCTAAGGTCCATCACCGTTCCCTTTGGATCCCTACGTAATTCGGTGCTTCCCGATACACACGATCGAACAGCGAAGGAGTGGTACTCAAGCGTCAACTTTAGGTTACAATATCTCCGGATGTAATTAACATTTTACAATGCAACAAACGGCACTGATTACGTATTTGTTTATATGTTCATATGTGCTAACAAAACTAACGGGGTTCCAATTAAAAAAAACGTGGATTTCTGTTAAAAAACATAGTTCCGTGCATTTTTTTAATGGTTTGTATTAACCAATTCACAAGCCCCTCTTCTCACGTTTGGTCTGTGGAATCGATTCGTCAGTATTTGATGTGGTTTACGAAATATATCCAGCGGTAATGTTAGGTGACTCACCCTGTATAAAAGAAGCAAAAGCTGTTTTGCACCACCAGTAAGTTATCTTTACTTTTGCCGTAGTCCGTAAAATCAATTGCAATAACATAAAAATAATGTTCATAGTTGCAGCGATTCTTCCTCAGTTGCTAGCTCAAAGTCATTTACCTTGTTATTTCACCTAAGTGTATTAGGCATCTTCGGTAGTCAACAAAGGAACCGAAGGAACGTCAGTGTAAACATTTTGTTTTGAGATATGTAGTGCTTCATGGCACCACATTTAGGTTACCTAAATGTTTACGTTATTTTCAGATACAAGAAGGCGATTTAGCTGTTAATTTTTTTGTTTTGAGCCTGTTGTGCTTTGTGTGGATCCACTGAAGTTTGTGTAAGCATTTTAGCCTCACAATCCCTTTGAACAGCACGGTTGCGTCATTTTAATAAATAATGAACAGAAATAAATAATAATAATAAAATTCAGTTACAAAAGTAACAGTCATTATCATTGAAAAAATACACAGCACTGGAACAGCGTATACTCAAAACATCAAACAAGAAATAGTACAACTAAACTATTAAATGATAAATCAAGTTGGCGAGTTTTTGTATTTAGGGTATCTGGATGAAACGAAAAGGAAAAGAGTTGCGAAATGCTTTTGGCACGCTAAATGGAAATTATAGCTTCCGGAACTCTGAGACAGAAAGTTTGCAATCATTGCGTATGAACTCTTCTGATAAATAACAGTGAAACTGAGCACTTAACGTAAAATTAATTCAAAAAGTGAGCCTTTCTCAGCGAGTAACTGAGAAGTGCATGTTGGGAATAACTGAGAGAGACGGGAGACCACACGAACTGCTTAGAGAAAAGACTACAGTGAAAGGCATGATGAATTCAATGAAAATGAAACGTTGAGGCATCCTGTAGCTGTGAATTTGATAACAGAGACAAATTTGGTGGTACAGTTGTAGACGATATCATGGCTTTAATACAAACATGTTGAAATGAGCGTATGTTGCAGTAGCTACGTAAAAATGAAGAAGCTTAAACAGGATAGACTAACGCGATAAGCTGCACCTTCGTATTGAGGATCACACCACCATTTTTTTACGAATCCGTAAACAGAAACGCTGAACGGCACATATCTTATGAACAGTAATCTGTTTTTTTATTAAATCTGTAAGCGAAAGCCCCAGTCTCAGAGCTTAGAATTTTATTGTGTTTCTTGTTACGACCTCATAGAGCAGTCGCACTTATCGTCAATCATTTTAGTTATCAACCATTCAACATTCACTACTGCATGAAGGCTACCACCACACTATTCAGTGCAATACTCACTTCATGTATCTACATCCATATCGCCATTGCGTTTTTCATAATGTGATCTATCCACATTTCATACCTCCCGGAAACAGTCAAAAAACTTCCCTGATCTACGTTACATCATTTCACCTAGTTGGATGTTTCGCCTGCTTACATTTAATTTTAATTAATGTCTGTTGGAAATACCTCTCTGTACAGACGTTGGTCGTGAAGGAAAGGAAAAAATGGAAGGTGCGAGCGTGGAGACGTTTTTAACTAGTCGAATAAGCGTAACAAGACAGTAAATGATGAGAAATGAAACGCTTAGGAAGATAACATATGAGCAATCTCAAAAATGATAACTTTGTGGAAATCAGATTAAGATGATATGGGCACGTGAAGAGAGTGGATGAGAAGACGTGAGCTAGAAAGAGTCGCTACATGAAGGTTACGGGCAAGAGAGGAAGGAGAAAGCCAAGGGATGAAAGAACTAGAAGCAGTGGAAGGAAGTATTCGGAAGTCAGACGAAAATTAGCCCAGAATGGCGACAGAGAGATAGTGGGAAGAATGCAGAAGATGGAAAGGCTTGCGATACATACAGACCATGCCAGAGGCGAGAAAATGCACAGCATGATCACGATAATGGTGATGATACGTCTTCCAAACCAGTAGGTTCTCTTATCCATTTAATTCGTCTCCAGTCTGCAGGTTTATCCTCAATTTGCCAGTAGGATAGTACGGAACTGTTTCTAACGCCTTTCAGAACGCAAGGAATACGATGTCAGCTTGGCCGTCCTTACCGACTGCCGTCTGGATCTGGTGGACATACAACACGAGCTGAGTTTCAGATGGTCCTTAGTTGTAGAATCCATGTTGATCCTCACAGAGGAGATTCTTGGTCTCCATAAAAGATCATAATGCTTGCGCATAAAACAAGCTGCATAGTCCTACAACAGCATCAATGGTATAGGCCTACAGGTCTGTGCACACGACAACTATTTTTGAAAATGAAACTGACAAGCCCCCTTTTCCAGAGACGGAGTACAAACTCGTAATATGTCAAGGATGGGGAAGGAAATCGGCCCTGCCCTTCCAGAGGAACCATCCCAGAATTTGCCTGCAGCGATTTCGGGAAACCATGGAAAACCTAAATCTGGATGGCCTGACGCACATTTGAACCGTTGTCCTTCTGTAGTCTCTTAGAACGCTTCCCTGCTCCATCGACCTATGACAAACTGCTACTGGAAGGACAGCAAGTTCTCTCGCGTAATCTGTATACCGTACATCTAAGGCGTCAGAAGTGATTTCAACGCTTCTCCGGTAGATTTGCAACACGCCTCGAGCAATCCTGTGAAAGGAAGCGGCAAAGGCAAACGATTCTCCGTAAGACCTTGCCCAGAGCAGATACTCGGGGTTCCCTCACCGCTCCACGAATTACGTCATGAGAATTCAGCCAATGTTCTACCTGCTGCTCGTTGTTGCGCAACTCCGCCACATAAACTGCAGCCTCCAATTTCAAGGGGAAGGCCTCAGAGACGGCCAACTGATTCGGCTCATACTTGGCACGTCGCTTTTGTAAAACCAAAAATGAAAGACTGTCAAGATATTTTGGCTCAATATCCCTCCGGGTTTGAGGAAACCTAGCCTAAGTTCAGGCTGCACAATCGACTCGAAGTTCACAGGATCGATAGGTAATTGAAAATTCAGCATTTTTCATCATATGTGGGGGCCGCAAAGGCACATTTCCCTAGAAATCGAGCAAAGAAACCGTTAGAGCTGCCGCTCATATAGCAAACAGGAAAAATCTGACGTAATAACCAAGTCATCTAGTTGGGCATCAGAGACACAGTGTTAGATTCTCAAATGAAACAGGCTGTAGCTTTTTTTTAATTTTTTTATTTGTTTCCGTATCAAAACTTGTAGGAATAGGAGGGTAAATAAGGTAGTCAATGAGGAATAAATGACGAATAAATTAAATAATATGCAAATCAATTTTTCAAACGACTTGGATTAGTAAATAATTAAAATTTCAAGCACCAATTATTCAGGCTATGTCATCTTATGTGTGGTACTCGTTGAAATTAATCCCGGAAAAGAAATATTGTTAAATGTAAATCAAATCTGTTTCCTGCCAAATCTCCGGAAGGAACGATGTAGTTGCGCGAAGATTGCAGTCATTAGATATCCTTGGTGCCGCGAATGTATTTGCTTCGAATGATTATATCACAAGTACAATCCCACTAGTTACTCGAAAAAAAGTGAGAACATGTAACAGAGTGAGCAAAAGAGTGATTGTAAGGCGACCAGGACTAAAATTTTTATTCTTTACTAATCCGAGTCGTTTGAGAACTTTATTTGCTTACGTTGTTATTATTCCTTATTGTTTACCTCATTAACCCTCCTACTCCTGTCAGTTTCGATATAGAAAAAATGCTAATCGCTACACCAGCGACACTTCCGTTGCACAGCGTTTTCCTTATGGTTACACAAGCGGTAGTAGTAGCAGTTTCTTTCCTCGATTTCTAGGATAATATGCGCTAGCACATATGATGATGAAAAGTGCTCAGTTTTCAATTATCTAGCGATTCCAGAAATTTTTAGTCGCTTGCGCGTCATGAGCTTTACAGGTGGTTTACTCAAAAGCGGAGGGATGTTGGGCCAAGCCGGCCGCTGTGGCCGTTCGGTTATAGGCGCCACAGTCTGGGACCGCGCGACCGCTACGGTTCAGGTTCGAATCCTGCCTCGGGCAGGGATGTGTGTGATGTCCTTAGGTTAGTTAGGTTTAAGTAGTTCTAAGTTCTAGGGGACTGATGACCTTAGAAGGTAAGTCCCATAGTGCTCAGAGCCATTTGAACCACTTGTCGAGTCAAAATATCTTAGAGTATGACAGTAATTGCCAATTTTTATTTTGGGGGCGTCTAATTATAATTGAATGAAAAACAATTTTTGAGCCGTACGCTTTTCGCCTTTGTTGTTTGCAAATCATCTTCAGTGTCAGGTTTCGCGCCTGTTGTCTACATGTTTTGTTTTCGTTCCTTTGTTATCGCTGTTCACCTCGTTATAACTGCCTTTTGAAACTTTGTTTTCAGACTTCACAGCACTAAGTACTGAACACTCGTTTTGATATTATACGCAACTAAGGACGACAGGCACAAAAGTTGAAGATGTATCTTTGAATCTTTCTTACAAAAGCTACCTGACAAATATGATTCGAATCATCTTGGGCATTAATAACCACTTCAGTTGTATTTAGTCCTTTATTACCGGATCACTACCGGTTTCGTGGCACTAAAACTCACATCTTTAGGTGAACATGTGATTAAAACATTAGAGAGGAAAATCTCGGTATGTTTTTACACAACATTCGTTGCCCCTACGCGGTTCCGTATTGATCGGAGAAGCGTTCACTACTCTACGATATGTTTTGGACCCATCCAATATATTGGAATCTGGCAGTTTTTAATCTATCACATACCGTCTTTTAGCGCCGTATTGTTTTGACAGACAACGAATGTTGGGTAAAAGGATTCCGAGCTTTTCCGCTCTAATGTTTTAATTATATGTTCACCGGAAGACGTGGCTTTTAGTGCCACGAAACCGGTAGTGATCCACTAATAAAGGACTAAAAACAGCTGAAGCGGTCATTAATACCCAAGATGAATACTCTTAGCTGTGGTTGCCCCAACTACAATATTGTATGTTGAACCGATTCAGTTGGCCGCGTCTGAAGCCTCCCCCATGTCAGTGAAGCGTAAATGACGGCTGATTGCTCCACTCACATCCACACACAGAGAAATCAACAGTGTCTGATAGTGACAACGGCTTCCACAGGAAGAATAGTAAAGATAAGGAGGACAATATTTACCGTAAAAGTCAAGTAAGGGGATAAATCCGGAATGTTGTTGTTGTTGTCGTCTTCAGTCCTGAGACTGGTTTGATGCAGCTCTCCATGCTACTCTATCCTGTGCAAGCTGCTTCATCTCCCAGTACCTACTGCAACCTACATCCTTCTGAATCTGCTTAGTGTACTCATCTCTCGGTCTCCCTCTACGATTTTTACCCTCCACGCTGCCCTCCAATGCTAAATTTGTGATCCCTTGATGCCTCAAAACATGTCCTACCAACCGATCCCTTCTTCTAGTCAAGTTGTGCCACAAACTTCTCTTCTCCCCAATCCTATTCAATACCTCCTCATTAGTTACGTGATCTATCCACCTTATCTTCAATATTCTTCTGTAGCACCACATTTCGAAAGCTTCTATTCTCTTCTTGTCCAAACTAGTAATCGTCCATGTTTCACTTCCATACATGGCTACACTCCAAACAAATACTTTCAGAAACGACTTCCTGATACATAAATCTATATTCGATGTTAACAAATTTCTCTTCTTCAGAAACGCTTTCTTTGCCATTGCCAGTCTACATTTTATATCCTCTCTACTTCGACCATCATCAGTTATTTTACTTCCTAAATAGCAAAACTCCTTTACTACTTTAAGTGTCTCATTTCCTAATCTAATTCCCTCAGCATCACCCGATTTAATTTGACTACATTCCATTATCCTCGTTTTGCTTTTGTTAATGTTCATCTTATATCCTCCTTTCAAGACACTGTCCATTCCGTTCAACTGCTCTTCTAAGTCCTTTGCCGTCTCTGACAGAATTACAATGTCATCGGCGAACCTCAAAGTTTTTACTTCGTCTCCATGAATTTTAATACCTTCTCCAAATTTTTCTTTTGTTTCCTTTACTGCTTGCTCAATATACAGATTGAATAACATCGGGGAGAGGCTACAACCCTGTCTCACTCCTTTCCCAACCACTGCTTCCCTTTCATGCCCCTCGACTCTTATAACTGCCATCTGGTTTCTGTACAAATTATAAATAGCCTTTCGCTCCTTGTATTTTACCCCTGACACCTTTAGAATTTGAAAAAGAGTATTCCAGTCAACAAAATCCGGAATATTTCAGGTAATTCTGTTTCACTATCAGTTTACGTTATTCGCGGTTTGGCCTCCAGATCAACATAAAGCCAAAGCATTCCTTTTGCGGCATCGCTATTACCATGCACCTGTAGTTCTCACACGACAATCATCCAAGTCAGTCAGAAGTAGCGCTGCACATTTTTTTCTAGTTTTTGATATTTGGAGCGCACACCGTATTACAATTACAGTACATCTACAAAAAATTTCAAGTTATTACGCATAAAGCGTACAGCAGCTATTAACACACCATAACAATATAGCAAGGTAATGGACAAATACTCGGTGACGCAAACGGAAAAATTTGAAGTTTATGTTGGCAGCCCTGCAGCAATACCAGAGGTGAGGGAACGGCGTCAAACTAAAGCAGTAAACGTACATTCAGTTAGGGTGCACACACAGTAACTTCGTCGAACCTGAGCGGGTGTGGGAGAAGAGAGGAAAATGTACGTGCTCCTGCGTGCAGCCACCACACAGCAGGACACGTGCATTACACAGCTGACGCTGCTCACAAGCAGAATTCCAAAGCTACAAGTAGCGAGTCTGGGAACAAGCGTATTTTACATGTCGTGCCATTGCTATCAGCAGCTCGACGTAGTGCTTCGCTCATCAGTCAACAACACGTCACTAACGGCCGCCCCTACGGAACAAAGGTAGACTCGCTCAGCCCTGAGAAGGACAAGGCGTTAGTGAGCTACCAAATTATCAGGAGCTAGTAAACTCCGACTGTGACAATGGAAGTGAAAAGGTGGCACCGCATAACGAGCATTTTCTTAACGTGCCAATAGTCAATGTCTGCGTAATCTTCAGCAAAATTAAAGCATAAGATAGAATGAATTTGATGGATTATACGATGGGTATGCGTAAATTTTAATTATCACCTCGACAACATAAAATTACGTAAATAATTTTCATTTGTTTGCAGGTATGTCTGCAGTCTTGGTACACATCGAAATCCTTGCGACACAGTACCGCAGAATGCCGCTAGAGAACCCAAAAAGAAAACGGCACAGCCCTTTAATGCAGTGTAGTATCGTGCAGGATTCGTTGTCTGCATTTGAAGGGGAACAACGCTGGAACAATACATGCGTAGTTGGTGGTAGTGTGCTGCAGATAAGCATCGTCATGTGCCCCAATGGTCAGGTGACAGACGCGTCCAGTCTGGTCAAACAAGTCCGAAGTGGCACACCATCTCTCTGCGAAGAACTGAGAATCGCAGGAAAAGTATCACAATCGAGGCGAAAGTCGAGAAAGTGAGAATCATACAGGGATAGATTTGTAGCTTCTTATTTCGAGCATGGTAAACCTCGTCGCTTGCTGGGTTCTGCGACTGCGCGCGTCCATCCAGAAAGCTGTCGAATCGAGGCAGCAGCGGGATTGCTGCAGCTGTTTCAGGCCAGACCAGATGACTGTTTTAGCCAACTACACTCCTGGAAATGGAAAAAAGAACACATTGACACCGATGTGTCAGACCCACCATACTTGCTCCGGACACTGCGAGAGGGCTGTACAAGCAATGATCACACGCACGGCACAGCGGACACACCAGGAACCGCGGTGTTGACCGTCGAATGGCGCTAGCTGCGCAGCATTTGCGCACCGCCGCCGTCAGTGTCAGCCAGTTTGCCGTGGCTCCATCGCAGTCTTTAACACTGGTAGCATGCCGCGACAGCGTGAACGTGAACCGTATGTGCAGTTGACGGACTTTGAGCGAGGGCGTATAGTGGGCATGCGGGAGGCCGGGTGGACGTACCGCCGAATTGCTCAACACGTGGGGCGTGAGGTCTCCACAGTACATCGATGTTGTCGCCAGTGGTCGGCGGAAGGTGCACTTGCCCGTCGACCTGGGACTGGACCGCAGCGACGCACGGATGCATGCCGATGCATGCCAAGACCGTAGAATCCTACGCAGTGCCGTAGGGGACCGCACCGCCACTTCCCAGCAAATTAGGGACACTGTTGCTCCAGGGGTATGGGCGAGGACCATTCGCAACCGTCTCCATGAAGCTGGGCTACGGTCCCGCACACCATTAGGCCGTCTTCCGCTCACGCCCCAACATCGTGCAGCCCGCCTCCAGTGGTGTCGCGACAGGCGTGAATGGAGGGACGAATGGAGACGTGTCGTCTTCAGCGATGAGAGTCGCTTCTGCCTTGGTGCCAATGATGGTCGTATGCGTGTTTGGCGCCGTGCAGGTGAGCGCCACAATCAGGACTGCATACGACCGAGGCACACAGGGCCAACACCCGGCATCATGGTGTGGGGAGCGATCTCCTACACTGGCCGTACACCTCTGGTGATCGTCGAGGGGACACTGAATAGTGCACGGTACATCCAAACCGTCATCGAACCCATCGTTCTACCATTCCTAGACCGGCTATGGAACTTGCTGTTCCAACAGGACAATGCACGTCCGCATGTATTCCATGCCACCCAACGTGCTCTAGAAGGTGTAAGTCAACTACCCTGGCCAGCAAGATCTCCGGATCTGTCCCCCTTTGAGCATGTATGGGACTGGATGAAGCGTCGTCTCACGCGGTCTGCACGTCCAGCACGAACGCTGGTCCAACTGAGGCGCCAGGTGGAAATGGCATGGCAAGCCGTTCCACAGGACTACATCCAGCGTCTCTACGATCGTCTCCATGGGAGAATAGCAGCCTGCATTGCTGCGAAAGGCGGATATACACTGTACTAGTGCCGACATTGTGCATGCTCTGTTGCCTGTGTCTATGTGCCTGTGGTTCTGTCAGTGTGATCATGTGATGTATCTGACCCCAGGAATGTGTCAATAAAGTTTCCCCTTCCTGGAACAATGAATTCACGGTGTTCTTATTTCAATTTCCAGGGGTGTAGTAGCTAGGGACAAGTGCTGGATGGGTCACAGTGTCCCCGAAACAGAGTAGCAAAGCTGGCAATGGGAACGCGTGGATTCATCACTGTCGATGAACATGTAACCAGCGTAAGGCAACATTAGATTTAATTAGAGATACTTTTCGTTCCAGTTGACCCGTAGTGAGGATATCCTTCTGGATTTAGAATATGTTAGAAAAATAAGAATACATAATAAATATTTACAATGAAAAACAAATATTCTAATTTAACCTCCATAGATCCTAAGTAAAATATTCGTCATGGACGTGGAAAGACAAAAAAAATTTTAAGCATGTGTACATCTAAATGGTAATAAATACTTGTCATAAAACATGTTAATGCTCAGTACACTCAGGTGCACGTGATAATACTTATGCCGTTGCAGCCTTGCGTCGTCGATCATGATACAACATGACTGAAATTTCTCATTTTAAGAAACTAAAAGTAAAGAGCTCTTTTACTTGGTAAGAAGGTTTCTACAGCCAAGGTCGCATAAATACTTACTTATTTTCGACAACTGGTTTCGACAGGCTAAGCTGTCATCTTCTGGTCTTCAAAAAGTTTTGGTACAAAACATGTTCTTTGTGAGTTGGAACTCAATGTCGAGTTGTCATACTAGAAGATAAAGTACAGCACATTATGCAAAGGTTTGTCAAAAATAAAAAGTTTCTAGTCAAAAAGCACCTTGTGCACATGGCCAGCCGGCCGCGGTGGCCGAGCGGTTCTAGGCGCTTCAGTCCGGAACCGCGAGACTGCTACGGTCGCAGGTTCGAATCCTGCCTCAGGCATGGATGTGTGTGATGTCCTTAGGTTAGTTAGGTTTAAGTAGTTCTAACAAGGGGAGGCCACGACGTTTGGAACGTGGATTTACCGTAAACTTCGTACACTTGTAGTACTCCATGAGGACAACAAAATGTGTAAGCAGTCGTGCGTACTTCTCAAGCGTTACTGAGAAAATCGCAACATAATTTCGGTAGTCAGATATATATGGCTGTGGGTGGCCATTTTAACCATGAAGCGGCTGCAGCCAAGTGGTGCCGGCACGGTGGTTCAGCGTGTTCGGTCAGAGGGCTAGCTGCTCTCTGTAATAAAAAAAACTGAATTAATGGATCGACAACGAATTGAAATGGGCGTCTTTCGACATCCGTCCCGAGCAGATACAACGAACGAAAACGAACAAAATGAGATTAAAAAAAAGCGTGTTCGGTCAGAGCATTACCTACCCTTTCTAATAAAAAAACTGAGCGAACGGATGAACGAACAAACAGAATGGGTGTTATCGGACGTCCGCCCTGAACAAATTCAACGAACAATATAGACCAATTTTTGTTTTTTAAAAAAAAATGTTTGGCGTTTAAGCCGTTGGATCACTGGATCGAGTACTGTTCGTCAGTTTTTTTTATTTTCAACACAGTCATTTTCTTTATTATTTATATTACAATTGATATAATGGGAAAAATGCGCGTAATAGGATGAACTTTTATTAAATTTACAATTTTATTTGGCAGTCTACTAATTTTTACTATCACAAATAATGTATATTCATAACTATCGACTAGTAAACGACCAAACGCATTAAGTGATACAGAAAATATATGCTTGTCCGTGATTTGAGGTATCCCTTACACCTGGAAGGAGCCCGAAACGAAGTGTTACCTCCAAGTTTTGACCGGCACAGACGGCTTTCGAAAGATGTACAATTAATAGTCGCTTTCGACATTACAAGTTACAGGGTGATATTTTTCGTAAAAACATGGAAAACATATAGTTAAACGGCACCCGCTGCATTGAATAAACGCTATGTTTCAGCATAGGCGAGGTCTTTCGACGTTTTCCGTGGAAAAACAAACCTCATTAACATTTTCAAAAACCTCTCTTTCAGACGATAGTTTCTAAGCAAACCATGCATAGCACATTATTTCCTTAAAAATCGGCGCTGATAATTGGTTTTTGCAGTATCGAGTGTATTTTAATAGCGTCTTCCAAGATTCAATTTCTCGTTCTCTTTCGATTAAATACGAACAGTTTTGAAGACACGGACAAGCACACATTTTCAGTATCACTTTATGCGTTTGGTCTTTTACTAGTCGATAGTTACGAATATTATATTATTTGTGATAATAAAAATTAGTAGATTGCCAAATAACATTGTAAATTTAATAAAAGTTCATCCTATTACACGTATTTTCCCATTATATCAATTGTAATATAAATAATAAAGAAAATGACAGTGTTGAAAATAAAAAAAAACTGACGAACAGAACTCGATCCAGTGATCCAACGGCTTAAACGCCAAACAATTTTTTTTTAAAGAAAAATTGGTCTATGTTGTTCGTTGAATTTGTTCAGGTCGGACGTCCGATAACACCCATTCTGTTTGTTCGTTCATCCGTTCGCTCAGTTTTTTTATTAGAAAGGCTAGGTAATGCTCTGACCGAACACGCTTTTTTTAAATCTCATTTTGTTCGTTTTCGTTCGTTGTATCTGCTCGGGACGGATGTCGAAAGACGCCCATTTCAATTCGTTGTTGATCCATTAATTCAGTTTTTTTTATTACAGAGAGCAGCTAGCCCTCTGACCGAACACGCTGAGCTACCGTACCGGCACCACTCCGCTGCAGCCGCTTCATAGTTAAAATGGCCACCCACAGATATATATCCGAGGACCGAAATTTGTTGCGATTTTCTCAGTAACGCTTGAGAAGTACGCGCTACTGTTTACACATTTTGTTGTCCTCATGGAGTACTACGAGTGTACGAAGTTTACAGTAAATCTGCGTTCCAAACGTGGTCGCCTCCCCTTGTAAGTTCTAGGGGACTGATGACCTCAGATGTTAAGTCCCATAGTGCTCAGAGCCATTTGAACCATTTTTTGCACATGGCCATGTCAGTATATGCAGCGCGTCACAGATGGCTGTTAAATTTTAAAATCACAACGTAAGGTAAAATGCACAACAGCACATCTGTTTACGTTAGCTAGCCATGAGCCATTCATTGGTAACCCGCCTTAGACGGCGTGTTAGTACAAAGAGTTGTACCAAATACGCCATCTACTGTCGTTCATGATCCACGTTCCATTCGTGTACCATATGCGTCGTGTGAGGTTATAAACTTGGTAAACAAAGGGCTAAGGCACTATCACGTAACTATATTCCTACACTAGCGTCAAATTTTTTAAAGAATTATGGCACGCTCTTCATTATTTTCGTAATAATTTCAGTAATTTGCGTTTGCTGCAAAAACACTTGAATGTAAAAGGGTTGGTGAGCACTTTGAAAAAAGAGACAACAGTGAAAAAAAAGGCGTTTGGAAATTAATGTACAATTACTGGGAAAATCCTAATCGAGAAAACGTATATTTTATGATGCTTACGTTAACAACACATGTGTAAGTGACCTTGCGAAGGCACAAGCATTGTCTGACCAATTAACACACAAATTTTCTCGTTAACTTTCCGTGCGAATGTGAGCAACTTTTTTACGCCAGTAAGTTTTCGCAATCATAAGAAAACTAAAAACTTATAGATAATTCACCCTGAAGCAATTATTGCTTTTATTTACTTTGACCAAAGAAAACATTACAATGTTATCAGCAAAACTGGAGTGGTTGATGTGAGTTCCACTGACACACATTCTTTCCTTGTTTACGCCGCTCAGGCTCCTGTAAAATTCCTCTAAAGTGGCTGCGAACGTTTTCGTGATAAGGCATTCCCATGCCAGACATTTTTTTCAGTTCTGATTTGCCGGCCGCGGTGGCCGTGCGGTTCTAGGCGCTACAGTCCGGAACCGCAGGACTGCTACGGTCGCCGGTTCGAATCCTGCCTCGGGCATGGATGTGTGTGATGTCCTTAGGTTAGTTAGGTTTAAGTAGTTCTAAGTTCTAGGGGACTGATGACCCAAGATGTTAAGTCCCATAGTGCTCAAAGCCATTTGCACCATTTTTAGTTCTGATTTTCCCGTTTTCCTAATGGAGTCTAGCGGCAGCTGTGTTATTTAAGAATTTAATCTACTGCATACTAACACAGGGGTGATCTATGTCGCGTTTCTCAACGGCAGTTAGTACAGATTTCGTTGAAACCGAGTCAAAACCTGTCCAACAATATGTATGAATCCCAGAAAAAGTTGTCATTCATACGCATAGCTCGTGTAGAAATCTCTCTGGCGGTGTAGCTGAACTTCCGAACTTCCACAGTCAGGGCATACTCTGAAGAAAGCCACATGCATCTATCCGAAACAAAAGTTGACATTACGATACAATCAATAACCTACGATAAGTTTATGGAAACTGGCCTTAGCCGTGAAAGATCATACTACAATCATGCCCTCCATGAGAACGCTCGTTTTGATCGAAAACGCATCTCAGACGTGGCTGTGGTTACTTCTCCGATCTGTAGCCTCACCTCATACAGAGGAAGTTCAGTGGGTAAGCTGGAGGACATGACCACATACGCGCCCAAGTTCATACCGTGTTTCTCGATTTTCGGAAGGCATTAGGTGTAGTTACGCACTGGTGCTTAATGAACACAATACGAACTTACCGAGCTCAGAAAATACCATTCTTGTGAAACACAACTAACTCTTTATTCACACGAAGTAAAGAGTGCTAGCAAAAGGAAATTCCTAATTGATACCATATTTCTAGATTTCCAGAAGACTTTTGACACCGTCCATCACACGCTACTTTGAATCAAACTGCGTGTCTACGAAGCATCGTCTCAGTTGCGCCACTGGATTCTTGATTTCGTGTCGGAAACGTCGCAGTTTGTAGTAACTGTCGGAATGTCATCGTGTCAAATACAGTTGATATCCAGCGTTCCCCAAAGGAGTGTTGTAGGCTCTTTGTTGTTCTTAAATGTACATAAACGATTTAGGAGTCAATCTGAAGAGCCCTCTTAGATTGTTTACATGACAAATCACAGAAATCTAAAGGCTACCAATACAGTTAAATATGTAAGGATTACAATTACGAGTGACTTCAAATGGAGCGATCACATAGGTAATTCTGTGTGGAAGACAAACCGAAGACTCTGTTTTATTGGCAGATCGCTTATAATATGCTACAGGTCTACTAGAGACTGCCTACACTACGCTTGTCTGTCCTCTTCCGGAGTATTGCTGCGCGTTATGACTGAGGGGGACATCGAAAAAGTTCAAAGAAGGGCAGCTCCTTTCGTACTATCGCGAATGGGGAGACGGTGTCATGAATATGACACATGAGTTGGGATGGACATCATTAAAACAAAGGCGTTTTTCTTTCCGGTGAAGTTTTTGCACGAAATTTCAGTCACCTCCGAATGCGAAAATATTTCGCTGGCGACCACCTACGTAGAGGAAAATGATTATCGTATAAAATAAGAGAATTTAGATTTCGTACGGAGAGATTTAAGTGTTCGTTTTCCCCGCGCGCTGTTCGAAAGTGGAACGACAGAGATATAGTCTGAAGGTGGTTCCACGAACCCTCTGCCAGGCACTTAATTGTGAATTGCAGAGTAGTCATGCAGATGTAGATACAGTATGTGACGAGTCTTTGTAACTGGATTCAGGACTGCCAAGGAGACAGAACTCAACAAGCCGTTATTAACTGGGCAATTGTTTCCGGAGTACCACTCGGGAATGTTGTAATATCGTTACTATTAACAGTATACACCGAGGTGACAAAGGTCACGGGACACCTCCTAATATCTTGTCGGACCTCCTTTTCCCGGCGTTTTGCAGCAACTCGACATGGCAAGGCATGGCATTGTCTCCCCTGCAGAAACGTTGAGCCGCGCTGCCTCTATGGCCGCCCATAACTGCGAAAATGTTGCCGGTGCAGGATTTTGTGTACGAACTGACCTCTCGATCATTACCCATATGTTCGATGGAATTCATGTGGCGCGATCTAGGTGGCCAAATAATTCGCTCGAACTGTCCAGAATGTTCTTCAGACCAGTCGCGAACGCTTTTGATCCTGTGACATGGCGCACTGTCATCCAAGAATATTCCATCCATGAATGGTTGCAAATGGGTTCCAAGTAGACGGACACAACCATTTCCAGTTAATGATCGGTTCAGTTGGGCCATAGGACCTAGTCCATTCCATGTAAACACAGCACATACCATGTGAAGATATCACAAGCTTGCAAAGTGCCTTGTGGACAATTTCGTCCATGGCCATACTCGAACCGTACCATCAGCTTATACCAACTAAAATTGGGACTCATGTGCCCAGGCCACGGTTTTCCAATCGTCACGAGCCCAGGAAAGGTGCTGTTAGCAAAGGCACTCACGTCGTTCGTCTGCTGCCATAGCCCTTTAATGCCATATTTCGCCGCACTGTCCTAAGGAATACGTTCGTCGCACGTCTCACACTGATTTCTGCGGTTATTGCACGCAGTGCTATTTCTCTTTTAGCGCGGACTACTCAAACGCCGTTTCACTCGAACTTTTAGTGAAAGCCTTGGGCAACTGTATTGTCCGTGGTGAGAGGTAATGTCTGAAATTTACTGCCCTCGGCACACTCTTGACACTGTGGCTCTCGGAATACTGAATTCTCCAATGATTTCCGAAATGTAATGTCCCTTTAGAATATCTCCAACTACCATTCCGCGTTCAAAGTGTGTTAATTCCCTTCGGGCGGCCATAATCATGTCGGAAACCTTTTAATATGAATCATCTGAGTCTAAATGACAGCTCCGCCAATTCAGTGCCCTTTTTTACCATATAACTATCCAATGACTTTTGTCACCTCATTGTATGTTAGTGATGTGTCGGAGAATGTCGGAACTTCGGTGAGGCTGTTCGCAGGAGATGACCTTGACTAATGACCTTGACTGTACGGAAGTTGCAACGGCAGAAAACTGTATCGAATCCAGGAAGACCTGCATAGGATCTACAGCTGGTACACCTACTGGCAGCTGAGCTGAACGAAAGTAAGCGTAAAGTATTGTACCTATGTAGGAGAAGAGACCCATTGCCGTCCGATTACAGTATTGGCGATAAATAACTGTAACACCTGTAATCTAACAAGGAGTAACAATCTGGAGCTACATAAGTGGAATAAACATACAAAAGTTGTCGTAGGAGAATTAGTTGCCAGGCTGAGATTCGTTAGAATAATCTTAAGCAAATGTAGTTCATCCAGGAAAGACGTGGCTTACCAAACAGTTCTGGTGATCCTTGAGTACTGTTCGTGAGTCTGGAACCCTTTTGTAGTTAGCTTAATAGAAGATATAGAGACGATTCAACGAAGAGAACTGCATCTTGTCAAGGGATCGTTTTCTCCGCCCCAGAGCGTTACGGACATACTCCAGTGCCGGTGGGTATGGCAGAGGCGTTGTGCACAGTGGAACGGTTTACTGTTGAAATTCTGAGAGAGTACGTACTGGCAACATACCAGTTCCTATCAAATACGACTCGGGAAAGGACCACGGTGAGAAATTCAGAGAAATTAGAGCTCCTACGGAGATTTAGCGACAATCTTTCTCACCGTGGGGCATCCGAGAATGGTACAGGAATGGAGGGAAAAGAAGTGGTACCAGAAAACTCTCCGCCATGCACCGTAGGGTGGTTTGCGGAGTATAGATGTGGAAAGAAATACAAGAGGCAGTAAAATGAAAACGAGACACATGGAAAAAAGTAAACAAACTGTTCATTATTTCGATAGTAATTGCCGTGACTGTTTATCCCAGTGTGAGATAAGACGGTCAATGCCTTCATGGAAAAATGTTTTAGGATGCCGACCTAACTATGGTTGTATCCAAGCATGCACCTTTTCGTGTGAAGTAATAAAATATCCGTCTCCGGGGCTATAAAAATACGGAAATCTGATGGAGAGATAATCGGGATTGCATGGAGCACAAACGTCTGCAGCGTAGTCGAAACAACCTTGGCAGCACGTTGTCAGACCGAGCGAGGTGGCGCAGTGGTTAGCACACTGGACTCGCATTCGGGAGGACGACGGTTCAATCCCGTCTCCAGCCATCCTGATTTAGGTTTCCCGTGATTTCCCTAAATCGATTCAGGCAAATGCCGGGATGGTTCCTTTGAAAGGACACGGCCGATTTCCTTCCCAATCCTTCCCTAACCCGAGCTTGCGCTCCGTCTCTAATGACCTCGTTGTCGACGGGACGTTAAACACGAACCACCACCACCACGTTGTCAGACATTATCCTGCAACAAAATGATGCCGTCAGTCAACATTCCTGGGTATTTGGACTTGATGTGGCAACCCAATTTTTGCGAAGTGTCCACGTACCGCTGTGCGTTAGTTGTGGTGCCGTGTTCCAGAAAGTCAATGAGCAGAGGTCCGTTGCAGTCAAAGATAAAGGTCACCGTGACTTTCCTGGAGTTGGCGTGCTTCTTGTTTCGACTAGGCTGTCAAGTTCCACTAGACACCCTGAACATCCTCCACATAGTCCCGATCTGTCCCAACACGATTTCCACATGTTTGCAGCGCTGTAGAAAGACATTCGTGGCCGTCGGTTTGCTTCGGACGAAGAGGTGCCCGCCTGTGTAAAACAACGGTTCTGTGAGAAATCGCAAACATTTTTCCATAAAGACATAGACCATCTTGTCTCATAGTGGGAAAAATATACACTCCTGGAAATTGAAATAAGAATACCGTGAATTCATTGTCCCAGGAAGGGGAAACTTTATTGACACATTCCTGCGGTCAGATACATCACATGATCACACTGACAGAACCACAGGCACATAGACACAGGCAACAGAGCATGCACAATGTCGGCACTAGTACAGTGTATATCCACCTCACGCCCCACGTGTTGAGCATTTCGGTGGTACGTCCACCCGGCCTCCCGCATGCCCACTATACGCCCTCGCTCAAAGTCCGTCAACTGCACATACGGTTCACGTCCACGCTGCCGCGGCATGCTACCAGTGTTAAAGACTGCGATGGAGCTCCGTATGCCACGGCAAACTGGCTGACACTGACGGCGGCGGTGCACAAATGCTGCGCAGCTAGCGCCATTCGACGGCCAACACCGCGGTTCCTGGTGTGTCCGCTGTGCCGTGCGTGTGATCACTGCTTGTACAGCCCCCTCGCAGTGTCCGGAGCAAGTATGGTGGGTCTGACACACCGGTGTCAATGTGTTCTTTTTTCCATTTCCAGGAATGTATTAACGGTTGTGGCGATTGCTTTTGAAATAATAAACAGTTTACTCGCTTTTTAGGGTTCCGTACATCAGTCTGTAAAAATGAACCCCTTAAAGGATTACTTTGTTGGCTGTCTCCTCGGCTGCTCAAAACATCTTTCCTCAGTAACGGATATAAGTATCAAGTCAAATATTAAGGTTTATAGTCCTTTGCTGATGTAAAAAAGCGAAACTTCTAACTCAATGCAGTAACAAAATACGGCCGTTTTTGTGATATATTTTGATACTCGTAAACTCACTCATAAAAACCTATAGGGTACTTCCCTTTGGTCTAGAATCATGAAGTTTGGCATGAAGAAAGATTTCACACCACAAGAACCGACAAAAATCCGGAATTATTAATTTGTAATTACGTCACATGAAAAACAATTGTCATTTTTATCCTACTGTCTGTCTGCCCCTTCGTCTGTTAGAGCGCCTTTTTCTCAGGAACTAGTACACGTTTCACGTTTAAATTTATGTCACATATTGAGGCCTATAGGTCTTAGGTGGTGCATGACTTTTAAGCTTCTAACTCAATGCACTCAAAAGATACAGCCATTTACGCCAAATATTTTGATACAAACTCACTCATTAAAACATGTAGGGCACTTTGCATTGACGTAGAATCATGAAATTTTGCAAGAAGAAAGATTTCACTGTACAAACAAAGGAAAAGAATCAAAAAATTGTTAATTTGTAATTATATCGCACGAAAAAATAGCGTTTGTCATTTGTTATCCGACTTCAAATTTGGAATTAAAACATTCTCGAAAGTTTTGGAATTCATAGGAGCGATATCTTGCTAGTATCAGCATCGATAACAGGCAAAAATTGTCGAGATCTCGACATACGAGATCTCGATATACGTAATTAAACGTGTGCGGAACCCTGCGTGCGCGAGTTCTATTCAGACTTGGCCAATTCTTTTTCCATCTATCTCGTTTTCATTTGACTGCCGCTTATACTAACAGTATAATTATAAAACCGCATCGGAACGCGACATCCTAGTTAGACTAGTGACAAATTGGTTCTATACACCACTGACGTATGCATAACCCTGCGTGCGCGAGTTCTATTCAGACTTGGCCAATTCTTTTTCCATCTATCTCGTTTTCATTTGACTGCCGCTTATACTAACAGTATAATTATAAAACCGCATCGGAACGCGACATCCTAGTTAGACTAGTGACAAATTGGTTCTATACACCACTGACGTATGCATATCGTCACAAAGAAAAATACGCTCACAGAATCGGATTTACCACGTATGCTCAGATCCTCGACAGAAGGTAACTGATGTCTATGGTGAACTCTCAAAAGCCGGATACACACACGCGAGCGATTATGTTAGAGACTGCTGATATGCGGAGATAAGGCGTTGCTATCGCGACAGGGAATGGAATAGTTTGGCGTGTCACGTGAGTAAGAAGTCGTCAAGGTCCGAGCCGTGTGTCGGCGCGATAATCGAGAGCGGGGCGGGAAAGATGTGCGACATCGATGTATCTGTTTGCGGGCAGACAGCTGGTAGGCGCTGTATGGCGCCCTTTGGCTGCAAGGTCGAGAGGTCCCCGGGTTTTTCATGCGCTGCCGTGTTGAGGAGGCACCGTGAATTCCGAGAATCGGCTGCTAAGAGTAACACCTTGTTGCTGGCCCCCAGCGCCGATCACTGTTACGGAATATTGCGGCATACAGACGGGCTTGTTGTTGTTCTGGTCATCACTCTGACTGGTTCGATGCAGGTGTCTTCATCTCTGCCTAACTACTGCAGAATACAGCCGATTCAACCTACTTACTGTCCGCTCCTGGTTGCTGAGGGGTCGGCGTGACGGAATGTCATGCCTAATGGTCCGGGTTCGATTCCCGGCTGGGTCGGAAATTTTTCTCTGCTCAGGGATTGGGTGTTGCGTTGTCCTTATCATCGTCATTTCATCCCCATCGACACCCAAGTCGCCGAAGTGGCGTCAACGCGAAAGACTTGCACCAAGCGAATAGTCTACCCGACGGGAGGCCCTAGCCACACGGCATTTCCATTTACTTGCTTACTGTACTCAAGTTACGGCTACCATCAACAATTTTTACAAAAAAAAAAAAAAATGGTTCAAAGGGCTCTGACCACTATGCGACTTAACTTCCGAGGTCATCAGTCGCCTAGAACTTAGAACTAATTAAACCTAACTAACCTAAGGACAGCACACACATCCATGCCCGAGGCAGTATTCGAACCTGTAACCGTAGCGGTCGCCGGCTCCAGACTGCACCGCCTAGAACCGCACGGCCACTCCGGCCGACCAATTTTTACACTCAGCACATTCCTCCATTACGAAAGAAACTCAAAGTTGCATCCGGTATGTCCCAGATGTGACTCAAGAAGCGTAAGTCCAACCCCCATTATAAAACAAGTCTTCGGTCATACGAGCGAGTGCTATTCTCGTTGTTTTCTCTGAATACCTCATGGAACAGATCGTTGAGTTTGGCCACTGTACGCAAAGAAAATACCGTCACAGTGAGAACAACAAATTGGGTGTACAACGGGTTATATTTGTTATTTGTTGGTCGTGTAACCATGGAAAAGTCGTAGGACAGACATTTTGGAGCGAATGCAACCGTCATTCCCACGCTGGCCGGGTGGTTCTATGACGTCCTCGACTCCGATATACGCAAAAACTCAATAATTCTGTAGGGACACTGTTGGCACGACGGCCCGGGGATTAGGGGGGGGGGCATACCTCTCCTATTGAGATTCATTGATTTTCTTCTGCTGACAAGAGGGCCCTGATTCCATACCGATAGTGCATCGTCCCAGTGCGAAAAACGCGGATCTTTTCTCCCAAACACACCGGTTCAGTACCCACAAAATAGTAACCATGAAATAGTCGCAGAGAAAGAAACAATATCGTACAGCACTATGTGACAGTAATGTCACCAACTGGTTTTTGTTACCTGAGGACGTTCCCTTTCAACCAATCCTTTCTTTTCGTCAAGCTGTGGGATAAAAATCTTTTCCCGCCGTATCCTTTGCATTGATTGTCCTATGTACCCCTCCTATCTTCTGCAATCTTCCGTATCACCACATTTCAAAAGCTTTATACTCTTCTTGTCTGTACTAGTAATTATTGTACACGTTTCGCTTCGATATAACTCTGCCCTCAAAAAAATACTTTCTAACGACGAAAGAAACTTTCGCATGATGGGCCTCTACCACAAAATATAGTTCGATGAAACTTCGCTCATACATATGAAAAGCTGCTGCAGTCTAGTACAGAAGGTAACTGAAATAAATACACAATGAGACGAACGCAGATGGCACTATTCAAAAATGATAATTACAGTGAAGTTCAAATGGTTCAAATGGCTCTGAGCGCTATGAGAATAGACATCTGAGGTCATCAGTCCCCTAGAAGGTAGAACTAATTGAACCTAACTAACCTAAGGACATCACACACATCCATGCCTGAGGCAGGATTCGAAGCTGCGACCGTAGCGGTCGCGCGGTTCCAGAGTGTAGCGCCTAGAATCACTCGGCCACTCCGGCCGGCTACACTGAAGTCAAATAATTCTTAACAGGGTGTGTGATCACAACAAACGGCAGTACACGCTCTGCAACGAGCTCCCATGCTGGCCAGGAGGTAAGAAGGGACTTCGTGTAGTAGGGCGTTCCATTCTCCCACTAGCGCTGTTAACAGCTGCTGGACCGAGCGAGGTGGCGCAGTGGTTAGCACACTGGACTCACATTCGGGAGAACGACGGTTCGACTCCGCGTCCGACCATCCTGATTTAGGTTTTCCGTGATTTCCCTAATTTGCTCCAGGTAAATGCCGGGATGCTCCTTTGAAAGGGCACGGCCGACTTCCTTCCCCGTCCTTCCCTAATCCGATGAGGCCGATGACCTCGCTGTCTGGTCTCTTCCCCCAAACAACCCAACCCCACCCAACAGCTGTTGGATAGTCATTAAGATATGTCGTCGTGGTGCAATACGTCTCCCAGTGCATCCCACAGGTGATCGATGGGATTCAAGTCGGGGGTACGAAATGGTTTAAATGGCTCTGAGCACTATGGGACGTAACATCTGAGGTCATCAGTCCCCTAGAACTTAGAACTACTTAAACCTAACTAACCTAAGGAGATCACACACATCCATGCCTGAGGCAGGATTCGCAGCTGCGACCGTAGCGGTCGCGCGGTTCCAGACTGAAGCGCCTAGAACCGCTCGGCCACGCCGTCCGGCTCGGGGGCCCGGACATGCCAGTCCATTCGCCGTACATCCTCTCGTTACAAGAGCTTGTCTGTGCGATGCGGTTGTCATCGACAAAAATGAAATCAGAGCGGAATGAACCCCTGAAACGACGTACCTGGGGAAAGGGTGCAGCGTTACAATAACGTTGACCTGTGAGCGTACAACGAGTTCAAAGATTCGGAGGTCAGTACGTCCACACCACAACAGCTGGACCACCAAACTGATCACTTTTGACACATTACGTGTTCCCGCCTCTCACCATACGATAGTACATACAGAATCACTACTCTGACTGGTTCTGCTCTCATCGGAGAACGTCACGCTACCCAAGACCTCTTTGGTCAAGTGCCTACGCTTCTGGCACCATCGCAAATAGTGCTGACAACGTGCGGCTGTGAACTGAACGCAACTTCCTCCCCACTGTGCAACTGTGGAGCGTGACGTGGGTCCCATTTTGTCTGCTGCACAATGCAGGGGTCATCTGCTGCTGTAGTTGACCATGGTAGACCATTTCCTCTCCTTCGGGTAGCGGCGCCTGCGGTTCGGAACGCTCCCCATGCACGTGAAACAATGTTGTGAGCAATACCAAACTCCTGAGCTACTCTCGTCACACTTCCTCCTTCCTCCAGTTTTATAATGATCCTTCCCCCGCTGAAATAGTCCAAATGTTGTATCTAGGCCATATTGGAATGAAGAACACCACTACAGCGCACTGTAACGGCTCTCTGTTCGACACACACTGTCTTTTCTCGTTCCTTCAACTCATGTTGCATGGTCAGCCCATTTGGCGCTATAGTCACGCTGACCTCACACTATATGACGTCCAGCTTCCTGTTCACGACTGGGATATCTCTGTCACGCTCTCGCATTTTCATTCATTTCCACCTGGTAGTTAATAAGTTGTTCAAAAAATGGCTCTAAGCACTTTGGGGCTTAACATCTGTCATCAGTCCCCTACACTTAGAACTACTTAAACCTAATTAACCTAAGGAAGTCACATACATCCATGCCCGAGGCAGGATTCGAACCTGCGACCGTAGCAGCAGTGCGGATCCGGGCTGAAGCGCCTTGAACCGCATGGTCACAGTGGTCGGATAATATATTGTGCTACTATATCTAGATTGTCCTTAAGTTTTGCACAGCAGTGTATTAGACGTCAAGATATTTTCTCATTTCAGAAAGAATTCCTTATTCCTGTCAATCTGCAGTCTCCGTCAGTTCTTGTCACCAGTTATTTTGCTCCAGAAATCGCAAGAGAGTCATCTACTACTCCCATCAACTAACGCTAATTTAATTCTCTCCGCATCACCTGAATTCAACTACACTCTGGTACTCTCTTTTTCTTTCATTAATGTCCCTCTAATAGCCGATAAACTGCAAGGACAGTTTCCCTGACTGGAAATGGAGGAACAAAGTCCTATGGACATGTGTCCGGTAACGTATTGTTGCCCACAGTAGATTGCGTTGACGCATGAAGTGCCCTGTGTTCCTCGCGTCTTGCAGTCTATGTGATTGACGCATCGCACTGAATGCAGCAGAATGGTCCGGTATTCATATCGGCAGCAAGCCGTGATGGTGGTTGCGTACTGCCAAGTAGATAGAAGTGGTCGGAAGGCGGCATATCCCGTAGAAACCGGTGCTCCGTAAACAAACACATTTCGGCTTGTTCCCGATATGAAAACAGGATCATTCTGCTGCTTACAGTGTGCTGCGTTAACCACACAGCTTCCAACACACATGGAACACTCGGCACGTAGTCAGAGGAACTTCAGTGTCATCTGCCGTGGCAACGGTGCATTTCTGGACACATGTTCATAGGACCTTCTTTCCTCCATTTCCAGTCAGGAATCCGTCCCTGTAGTTTGTCGGTTTTATTAATGTTCACCCTGTATATTTCGTTCAACGTTTCTCCTAACTCTTTTGCCGTCTCAGACAGAATCACAGTAACATCGGCAAACCCTAAAGTTTTTATTTCGTCATCCTGAATTTTTATTCCTTTTCCATATTTCCCCTCAGTTTCTTTTACTGAATGTTCTATATACAAAATGAATAGCATGATTGAATTACTGGAACCTTGTCTCTCTCCCTTCTCACGCACTGCCTTTCTTCCACATTCTTCGACTCATATAACTAGTCTGCATTTCATGCAATCTTAAGTCTCGTATGCAAATGGCAGTGTACATTACATTCTATATTCGATACAATACATTCATGAGGAGACCCAGCCTCGACAAAACTATTCCACCTTGTAGGCAAGGTATATGAGACAGACGAAATACCCTCGGACTTCAAGAAGAACGAAATAATTCCTGTTTCAAAACAAGGCGATGCTGTCAGTTGTGAATATTACAGACACATTAGTTTAATAAGTCGTGCTGGCAACATACTTACAGTAATTATTTAGGGGAGAATGCAAAGACTCGGGAGATGTGAGCTAGGATTGAGGAAAAATGTACCAACGCGCGGGGTAATATTGATCATACAATTTATTTTTGAAAACTAGAGATGCAAACTTGCGTTCATAGCATTTGTGGATGTAGATGACCGTTTCAACAGTGTTGACTGCAACACACTCTTGACAATTCGGAAGATAGGAGGTATAAAATACAGGATGCGAAAAGCTATTGCAACTTGTGTAGGTAACAGACTACAGTTAGCCTATAAGCTCAGTGTCGAAGGACACGAAAGAGAAGCAAATGAGACAGGATTGTATAGCCTATCTCCGATGTTACTCAATTTGAACATTTCGCAAGCAGTAAAGGAATCCATGGAGAAATTTGGAAAGTAAATTAAAGTTCAAGGAGAAGAAATAAAAAAATGAAGGCTTTGAGATTTGTAGATGACACCGCAATTCTGTCAGAAACGGCAAAAGATTTGGGAGCCTGTTTGAACGGAATGGATGATGTATTCAAAAGAAGCTATATGACGAACATCGGCAAAAATAAAATGCGGATAATGGAATATAGTGGAATTAAATCAGGCGACGCTGAGGAAATTACATTAAGAAGCAAGGCACTGAAAGTACTAGATGAGTTCTGTAAAATGGTCGGAAAACTAAATGATGGGTTTCGAACCAGAGAGGATATTGCAGGCTGGCAACAGCAAGAGTAGGATTTCTGACAGAGACAGTTTCATCTAATATCACTTTAAGTGTTAGGAAATCTTTTCTGAAGATATTTGTCTGGAGTGTAGCTTTGTACGGGAGCTAAACGTGGACTAAAAACAGTACAGATAAGAAGATAATATAAGCTTTCGAAATGTGATGCTACAGAAGAATGCGGAAGATTCCATGGGTATATCGAATAATTAAGGAAGAAGTTATCAGTGGAAATGAGGAACAAAGAAATTCATGGCACAGCTTGACTAGCTGAAGGGATCGGTTAATGGGGAAGAATCAAGGAGTAATCAATTTGGTATTGGACGAAAATGTGGGGCGAGGAGGGTAAACTGAGGAGAAAGTTCAATGTGTGATTACAGTAAACAGGTTCAAATGGATGTAGATTGCAGTAGTTTTTGCAGAGATGAAGAGGCTTGTTCAGGATAGTCTATCGTGGAGAGACCGAAGACAATTGGTTCAAATGGTTCACATGGCTCTGAGCACTATGGGACTTAACATCTGAGGTCATCAGTCTCCCAGAACTTAGAACTACTTAAACATAACTAACCTAAGGATATCACACTCATCCATGCCCGAGGCAGGATTCGTACCTGCTACCGTCGCGCGGTTCCGGACTGAAACGCCGAGAACCATTCGGCCACCACGGCCGGCTCCGAAGACAATAAGAACATTTATGAGGAAGCTACTAACACATTTGCACCGTTAAAACATGATATCAAAGGAAGTGAATGCGGTGTTAAACATGAAGTGGAAATAAGGGATTGGACATTACATAAGAAGGAAGCAGTCAGAGTTAAAACCCCAGAGCGAGGAGTTTGTAACTACGCGGAAGCGCATCTTGGCCTCTGCGAGTGGAGTGTGCAGCAGACCTCCAGTTACGCAGTGACCCTGAACCTCACCTTCAAAGCGCATTGGAATCTTGTTGCGGTTGCGAAGGCGTTAAACGGTGTACGTTACACATATTGCATTATATCTACTCAAATACAGAAAAAGACGTGAGTATGCATCGTCTCTGCTATCCTTACAATTCTTCATCGCCTAAACTTTGTTTGTCTTTAAGCCATCTTCTATGCTAAGGACGCTGTCCACTCTTCTCAGTAGGTCTTGTCAGTCATTACATCTGGACTGAAGGGCTATATCCAAGCGTTGCTATCTAACTTTCTTTAGCCTTTATTCCTCTTACGATAGACTTAGACATGAGACATAGAATGCTGGCCGTTGTGGCCGAGCGCTTCTAGTCACTTCAGTCTGGAACCGCGTTGCTGCTACTTACTGTATGTCACGAAAGGCAGACCCGCCAGTATAACAGAAGGCCGGAACTATAGTGTTTTGAAGAGAAGCAGTAATAGCAGAAAGACGAGCTGAGGAGAGTTCAGTAGCTTCGGAAATGGGTATTATTTGGATGTCACCCAAGTAACAAGCCCATGAGGAACATTTCACATCTACATCTACGTGATTACTCTGCTATTCACAATAAAGAGCTTGGCAGAGGGTTCAATGCACCGTTAAAACATGATATCAAAGGAAGTGAAAGCGGTGTTAAACATGAAGTGGAAATAAGGGCTGTCTTTCTACCGTTCCACTTTCGAACGGCACGCAGGAAAAACGAGCACTTAAATTTTTCTGTGCGAGCCCAAATTTTTCTTATTTTACGGTGATGATCATTTCTCCCTATGTAGGTGGGTGCCAACAGAATGTTTTCGCAATCGGAGGAGAAAACTGGTGATTGAAATTTCATGAGAAGATCCCGTCGCAACGAAAAACGCATTTGTTTTAATGATTGCCACTCTAATTCTCGTATTATGTCTGGTTCACTGTCTCCCCTATTTCGCGATAATACAAAACGAGCTACCCTTCTTTGTACTTTTTCGATGTCATCCGTCAGTCCCACTTGAGGCAGATCCCACACCGCACAGCAATATTCCAGAATAGGGCGGACTAGCGTGGTGTAAGCAGTCTCTTTAGTAGACCTGTTGCACCTTCTAAGTGTTCTGCCAATGAATCGCAGTCTTCAGTTTACTCTACCCACAATATTATCTATGTGATCGTTCCAGTTTAGGTTAGTTGTAGTTGTAGTCCCTAAGAACTTAGCTGAATTTGTAAGTAGAGTGATTAGGTTTTTATGTTGGTAGCGCTCTGTAAGAAATTCACGGACTGTGCTGTGTGCAGTCTGTGGCTGATTTTCATTGTTGGAATATTTGCTATTGCAGTGTTGGGCAGTTGGATGTGAGCAGCGCGTATATATATAATGAATAAAGAACACTATTAAAGTAAATACGTTGTTTGTTCTCTATCAAAATCTTTCATTTTCTAACTATTCCTGTCAGTAGTTAGTGCCTGCAATAGTTAGAATCTTTTATTTAGCTGGCAGTATTGGCGCTCGCTGTATTGCAGTACTTCGAGTAACGAAGATTTTGTGAGGTAAGTGATTCGTGAAAGGTATAGGTTATTGTTAGTCAGGGCCATTATTTTGTAGGGATTATTGAAAGTCAGACTGCGTTGCACGAAAAATACTGTGTCAGTTTAGTCTTTATCAGAATAAGTACAGAGAGAAATGTCCGAGTACGTTCAGTTTTGTTCAGCTGTTTGAAAATCTAATAACGTAAGAAGTTAACCAGCCCAGTAATTCATAAATTTTTCTAAGGGGATGTTTCACATTTACAGACTACAGATTTGTGTGACTTATCGCGTAATCGAAATTCAGCTGATGTGAACAGTTTCACACTTTTCTTTATTAAGGGTCAGTTGCACCTTCTAAAGCAGCCCAAATCCACTGTTGATGATATGACTGTGAAGTGGTAACGCGAAACAACAGCCACTGATAAATTAAGACCTGGCAGGTTTCATGTATTGCCGAGCTCTGCTGAAGGTGGTTATAAAAACATCGCGAGAAATTAGCGGAAATAATCAGTCGTGACTTCCAAGTCATACCATCAGTCCACCTAGCACGATGACTGTGTTTAGGGTTAAAAAGAATGAGGTACGACCGTTGAGAGGCTCTTCATAAGCCACAGATTTCTGTAGTCAGTGCTGAGCGTCGTCGCTTGATGAGGTGTAAAGAGCGACAGACACCTGTGGACACTGGGCGACTGAAAACGATTGATTTTCATTGATGAAACGCGCGTAATGCGAAGGAAGGGTTTGGGTTCGCAGAATGAGTAGAGTACTTTACCTGCCATCATGTATAGTGACAACAGCGAAGTACGGGCAGGTGGTGTTAGGATAAGGAGGTGTCGTCCATGCTTGGAGTGTAGTTCCTTACTGCGCTAAAAGAAATGCGAAATGAAGAACGATATAAACACGTTTTACAGCACTGTCTACTGCCTACAGTAGAAGAACCGTTCGGAGACGATAACTGTTTTATCAGCATGACAACACACATTGTCATAAAGCAGCATCTGTGAAGCGATGGTTTGTGAACAAGAACATTGCTGACCTGGGCTGGCCTGCCCAGGGAACAAGCTGAACCGGGATAATGAAATGACACAATTTCAGAGACTTTACTGGTCTCATACAGATTTGATTTTATGTATACAGACTCTAGTAGCGACTGAAAATTTGTACCAAGGCCGGGAATCGAACCTCGGTCTTCGGCTTACTATGCAGGTGCGTTAGTCACTAAGGCGCCTTGGAACAGCGATTCACACAGCTGCACAGATTAGCCTGACACAGCTCCCTCCTCAAACAAAATTCTCACTGCCGCCCCAGTCTACTTTAAATTCCCGAGAATAATCTGTTTGAGCAACTGTGGCAAGGTGCCTTTGTGGCTAACGCAAGAATCTAGTAAGCAGGAGACCCGGATTCGATCCCCGGCCTTGGTACAAATCTTCACTCACTGCTTCAGTTTGATCCCGGCGGAGGTTCGAGTCCTCCCTCGAGCATGGGTGTGTGTGTTTGTCCTTAGGATAATTTAGGTTAAGTAGTGTGTAAGCTTAGGGACTGATGACCTTAGCAGTTAAATCCCATAAGATTTCACATACATTTGACCATTTTTTTGCTTGAGTTTATATACATAAAACCGTCGGGAAAAGTTACAACGTTCGCTTCAAACCATAGCGTCGAACGTCTATACCTTCTTTAGTTTCGGTTATTGAAGAAGAATGGGTTTCGATTCCGCCACAGACTTTGACTCCTCACTAAAAGTGTCCACAGCAGAGTTCAAGCCACTATAAAGGCGAAGGTGGATACCCCCTATTAATATCCACTAACAGGTGCCTGGATGCTTTTGATCAGATAACGTAGATGAAACACAGATGTTCACAAAAATGCGTTTCTAAGTTGAAAGTGGAACCTAACGCCTAGAAGAAAAAGAAAAGAAGGAGCTGTTTAAAAATTAAGTTTCGGTTAGCGAATGTGTATATTAATTCCGGTCGTTAGTATACGTCACAGACTAAGCACAGCACAACTGGCTAGCATTTAAGTATTTTATTCGGCTGCAAAGAGAGACTTGGTATAATGTTCAAATGTGTGTTTAATCTTATGCGAGTTAACTGCTAAGCTCATCAGTCCCTAAGCTTACACACTACTTAGCCTAAATTATCGTAAGGACAAACCCACACACCCATGTCCGAGGGAGGACTCGAACCTCCGCCGGGACCAGCCGCACAGTCCATGACTGCAGCGCCCAAGACCGCTCGGCACTTGGTATAATGGAATACCGCAATTGGAATATAAAAAGTGAAGAATCGACTACTAAAAAATTAAAACGACACTGTGGTACTCATTCATCAAAAAAGTTTCTGACAGCGAATAACTGAAGTTATTGTTCTCAGACAGCACCAAGAATATTTAGTCTGTCACCGCTGTTCCTCTCGGTTGAGTTTACGCTCTGGGAACTGTTTTGCTACCTCAACAATGACGGAGCATTAACGTGGCTGTCGGTCGTTCCGCTGTAGGGGGCACAACCTTCGCTCTTCCAAATACAACGTAACTTTTGTTGACCAGGAACGGTTAGGTAACGCTTGTGGCTGCCTTTTTTGAACAAAAGAGCTTCCCGTCCAAATGCGAAGGTTGCAAAGCTGTCGGTCTCTCATTCGAACCCTACAGGGCCATTCAGGTAGCATAGACAACACAAAATATATCCAGAGATAGTTAACAAACCGGAAAGCAGTTTTCGGAGAGTTACATCGGTCATTGCAGCGAATTATCTTAAGTACGCACGTCATTTGTAACGCCTATAGCCGCCGAATTATGACAAATCGTTTATTTTCTTCAAAGTAAAACAAAATCCTTTCTTTCGTCGGCACTGGAAAGAGCCTTCCAAGAGGGTTGCAATGACATCAAACACACTGTCTGATCAAAAGTACCTGCACATCTACTAGAGTACATTACTATAGCCTGTGTGTTCCCCTTCACTTTTAATACGAACTAAACTCTCTATTGGTGCCGGCCGAAGTGGCCTAGCGGTTCTAGGCGCTACAGTCTGGAACGCCACGACCCCTACGGTCGCAGGTTCGAATCCTGCCTCGGGCATGGATGTGTGTGATGTCCTTATGTTAGTTAGGTTTAAGTAGTTCTAAGTTCTAGGGGACTGATGACCTCAGAAGTTAAGTCCCACAGTGCTCAGAGCCATTCTTTTCTCTACTGGGGACGCTTTCAACGAGGTGTCTGAATGTCCGTGGACGAATGCCAGCCCATGCAAGAGCCGAAGCCAGACAAGTCACCGATGAACTCTGGAGTCAATGGCGAAGTCGTCGTTTCAACTCGTCCCAAAGGTGAACTGATAGTTAAATCAAGACCCTACGCTACCGACAGGCGTTGATATACATCAACGGGGACAGCTGAAAATGTGTGCCCCGACCGGAACTCGAACCCGGGATCTCCTGCTTAAATGGCAGACGCTCTAGCCATCTGAGCCACCGAAGGCACAGAGGAGAGTGCGCCTGCAGGCATTTATCCCTTGCACGCTCCCCGTGAGACTCACATTCCCAACTTAATATCCCACACTACATTCGTAGTGCCCCTGTCCATTACATTCATTACTCGCGACAGACGATCTTACCGAGCCCCATGAGAGTTGGGGCAATGCGTGTGCATCCGCACAGAAGAAAGTCAATGGCCGGATAGCCTTAACTATATGAAGATGATATCTGTTCTTTCGGGCATGTCCAAAAGATCAGATGCCACCTTCATACATCCCAAATGTATTCCACTGGTTTCAGGTCGAAACTCTGGGCAGGTCAGTCCATTCAGAAACGTTATTGTTCGAAAACCATTGTCTCTCAGATGCTACTTTACGACAGCTAGCTGTATACCCATTAGGTTCCTTTCAGAGTATGCTGATGCAGTAACTCCATACTTAACAACCGTATACTACCGTTTGCTCGACGAAAGATCCGTACCCAAAGACTGGAAAGTTGCACAGGTCACACCAACATTCAAGAAAGGTAGTAGGAGTAATCCTCTAAATTACAGGCCCACATCATTAACGCCAATATGCAGCAGAGTTTTGGAACATATATTGTGTTCGAACATTACGAATTACCTCGAAAAAACGATCTATTGACACACACTCAACACTTCTTTAGAAAACATCGTTCTTGTGAAACACAAGTACTCTTTACTCGCATGAAGTCTTGAGTGCTATTGACAAGGGATTTCAGATTGATTTCGTATTTCTGAATTTCCGGAAGGCTTTTGATACTGTACCACACAAGCGACTTGTAGTGTAATTGCGTGCTAACGGAAAGTGATAGTGTAAAACAGAAGTGATTTCTGGCGTTCCCCAAGGTACTGTTATAGGTCCTTTGCTGTTCCTTATCTATAAAAACGATTCGGGAGACAAACTGAGCAGTCGTCTTAGGTTGTTTGCAGTTGACGCTGTCGTTTATCGACTAATAAAGTCATCAGAAGATCAAAACAAATTGCAAAACTATTTAGAAAAGATATCTGTATGGTGTGAAAAATGGCATTTGGCCCTAAATAACGAAAAGTATGAGGTCATCCACATGAATGCTAAAAGGCGTCCATTGCACTTCGGTTACACGATAAATCAGTCAAATCTAAAGGCCGTAAATTCAACACAATACCTAGGAATTACAATTCCCATAAAAAAAATGTTGTGGGGGAAGGCTAGCCTAACACTGCATTTTGTAGGCAGGACACTTAGAAAATGTAACAGATCTACTAGGGAGACTTCCTGCACTATGCTCGTCCGTCCTCTTTTAGAATACTGCTGCGCGGTGTGGAATCCTTTCCAAATAGGATTGACAGAGTAAATTGCTCTAGACACTATGGGACTTAACATCGGAGGTCATCCGTCCCCTGGACTTAGAATTACTTAAACCTAACTAACCTAAGGACATCACACACATACATGGCCCAAGGTAGGATTCTAACCTGCGTCCGTAGCAGCAGCGCGGTTCCGGACTGAAGGGCCTAGAACCGCTCGGCCACAGCGGCCGGCGATTGACAGAGTATGTGGAAAAAGTTCAAAGAAGGGCAGCACGTTTTGTATTATCGCGAAATAGGGGAGAGAATGTCAGAGAAATGATACAGTATTTGGGGTGGGCATCATTAAAACAAAGGAGTTTTTCGTTGCGGCGGCATCTTCTCGCGAAATTCCAATCACCAACTTTGTCCTCCGAATGCAAAAATATTATATTGACACCGACACATATAGGAAGAAACGATCACCACGATAAAATAAGGGAAATCAGAGTTCGTACGGAAAGAATCCAGTGAAATTTTTTTAAGTGCTTTATCGGAAAACTACCTTGAGCAGTTAAACAGAGAACCGACTCGTGGCGATAACATATTAGACCTTCTGATGGCAAACAGACCCGAACTATTTGAATCAGTTAATGCAGAACAGGGAATAAGCGATCATAAAGCGGTTACTGCATCGATGATTTCAGCCGTAAATAGAAGTATTAAAAAAGGTAGGGAGATTTTTCTGTTTAGCAAAAGTGACAAAAAGCAGATTTCAGAGTACTTGATGGCTCAACACAAAAGTTTTGTCTCAAGTACAGATAGTGTTGAGGATCAGTGGACAAACTTCAAAACCATCGCACAATATGCGTTAGATGAGTATGTGCCAAGCAAGATCGTAAGAGATGGAAAAGAGCCACCGTAGTACAACAACCGAGTTAGAAAACTGCTGCGGAAGCAAAGGGAACTTCACAGCAAACATAAACATAGCCAAAGCCTTGCAGACAAACAAAAATTACGCGAAGCAAAATGTAGTGTGAGGAGGGCTATGCGAGAGGCGTTCAATGAATTCGAAAGTAAAGTTCTATGTACTGACTTGGCAGAAAATCCTAAGAAATTTTGGTCCTATGTCAAAGCGGAAGATGGATCAAAACAAAATGTCCAGACACTCTGTGACCAAAATGGTACTGAAACGGAGGATGACAGACTAAAGGCCGAAATACTAAATGTCTTCTTCCAAAGCTGTTTCACAGAGGAAGACTGCACTGTAGTTCCTTCTCTAGATTGTCGCACAGATGACAAAATGGTAGATATCGAAATAGACGACAGAGGGTTAGAGAAACAATTAAAATCGCTCAAAACAGGGAAGGCCGCTGGACCTGATGGGATACCAGTTCGATTTTACACAGAGTACGCGAAGGAACTTACCCCCCTTCTTGCAGCGGTGTACCGTAGGTCTCTAGAAGAGCGAAGCGTTCCAAAGGATTGGAAAAGGGCACAGGTCATCCCCGTTTTCAAGAAGGGACGTCGAACGGATGTGCAGAACTATAGACCTATATCTCTAACGTCGATCAGTATAAGGACTTTTCTGGAGACTAGAAATCTACTCTGTAGGAATCAGCATGGGTTTCGAGAAAGACGGTCGTGTGAAACCCAGCTCACGCTATTCGTCCACGAGACTCAGAGGGCCATAGACTCGGGTTCACAGGTAGATGCCGTGTTTCTTGACTTCCGCAAGGCGTTTGACACAGTTCTCCACAGTCGTTTAATGAACAAAGTAAGTGCATACGGACTATCAGACCAATTGTGTGATTGGATTGAGGAGTTCCTAGATAACAGAACGCAGCATGTCATTCTCAATGGAGAGAAGTCCTCCGAAATAAGAGTGAATTAAGGTGTGCCGCAGGGGAGTGTCGTAGGACCGTTGCTATTCACAATATACATAAATGACCTGGTGGATGACTTCGGAAGTTCACTGAGGCTTTTTGCAGATGATGCTGTGGTGTACCGAGAGTTTGCATCAGTGAAAAATTGTACTGAAATGCACGAGGATCTACAGCGAATTGACGCATGGTGCAGGGAATGGCAATTGAATCTCAATGTAGACAAGAGTAATGTGCTGCGAATACATAGAAAGATAGATCCCTTATCATTTACCTACAAAATAACAGGTCAGCAACTGGAAGCAGTTAATTCCATAAATTATCTGGGAATACGCATTAGGAGTGATTTAAAATGGAATGATCATATAAAGTTGATCGTCAGTAAAGCAGATGCCAGACTGAGATTCATTGGAAGAATCCTAAGGAAATGCAATCCGAAAACAAAGGAAGTAGGTTACAGTACGCTTGTTCGCCCACTGCTTGAATACTGCTCAACAGTGTGGGATCCGTACTAGATAGGGTTGATACAAGAGATAGAGAAGATCCAACGGAGAGCAGCGCGCTTCGTTACAGGATCATTTACTAATCGCGAAAGCGTTACGGAGGTGATAGATAAACTCCAGTGGAAAACTCTGCAGGAGAGACGCTCAGTAGCTCGGTACGGGCTTTTGTTAAAGTTTCGAGAACATACCTTCACCGAAGAGTCAAGCAGTATATTGTTCCCTCCTACGTATATCTCACGAAGAGACCATGAGGATAAAATCAGAGAGATTAGAGCCCACACAGAAGCATACCGACAATCCTTCTTTCCACGAACAATACGAGACTGGAATAGAAGGGAGAACCGATAGAGGTACTCAGGGTACCCTCCGCCACAAACCGTCAGGTGGCTTGCGGAGTATGGCTGTAGATGTAGATATAGGTGTCCCTTCTTTCCGCGCGCTATACGAGATTGGAACTGTGAAGTTGGTTCGATGAGCCCTCTGCCAGACACTTAAATGAGATTTGCAGAGTATCCATGTATATGTAGATGTAGGTGGGTGCATGCTGATAAAAACAACCATCGTCTCGGAGCTGCACGTAGTACGCAATGCTGCAAAATGTGTTCATACCCATCGACATTTAGCGTTCTCTTAAGCACAATAAAAGTAACACAGTCTAACGACGAGAAACACCCCCACATCGTAACATCATCTCTTCCATACTTCATCCACTGTTGGCACTACTGCGATGTCAGGTAACGTTCCCCATGCACTCGCAAAATGCAAACTTTTCCATCGCATTTCCACAGAGGTATAGAGTGATTCATCGCTCCTGTCAATCTTTTCTAATCACCCAGTGTCCAGTTGCGTCGCTCTTTACACCTCCTCAAACTTCGCTTACCACTGACTATAGAAATGTGTGGTTTATGAGGAACTGCTCGACCCTTGTATCCATTCTTCCTAACTCCCTACAGGCAGTCATTGTGCTAGCTGAACTGCTTTGGAACTCAGGGTGATTCCTTCCGCTGATTTCAAGCTATTTTCTTACCTTCACCCTCCGCGATGCCCGACGTGCCCTGTCGGTCAGTACATGACGTCTGCCTGGTCTTGATGTATCTGTGGCTGTTGCTTCACGTTTCCACTTCGCAGGCATATCATCGACAGTCAACTTGGGCAGGTTGAGAAGGGTTGAAACGTTCCTGATGGATTTGTTGCTCGGGATATATCTAGTTTCCCTGAAGCTCCAAAGAAACTGGTATGTTCATGCGTATTCAAATACAGAGAAATGTAAACAGGCAGAATACGACGCTGCGGCCGCCAGCGCCTATATAAGACAACAAGCGTCTGGCGCAGTTGTATCGGTTAGTGCTGCTACAATGGCAGGTTATCAAGATTTAGTGTGTGTTGAACGTGGCGTTACAGTCGGCTCACGAGCGATGCGGCGCAGCATCCCCGAGGTAGCGATGAAGTGGGGATCTTCCCGTAAGGCCATTTCACGAGTGTACTGTGAATATCAGGAATCTGGTAAAACATCAAATTTCCGACATCGCTGCAGCTGGAAAAAGATTCTGCTAGAACGGGACCAAAGACGACTGAACAGCCACCCTTCAGCAAATTCTGCAGATTTCTATGCTAGGCCATCAACAAGTATCAGCGTGCGAACCATTCAAGAAACGTAATCGATGTGGGCTTTCGGAGCCGAAGGCCCACTCGTGTACCCTTGATGACTCCGCGACACAAAGCTTTACGCCTCGCCTGCGCCCTAAACACCGACACTGGACTGTTGATGAATGGAAACATCTACATCTACGTGATTACTCTGCTATTCACAATAAATGCCTGGCAGAGGGTTCAATGAACCACCTTCAAGCTGTCTCTCTACCGTTCCACTGTCAAACGGCACACGGGAAACACGAGCACTTAAATTTTTCTTTGGGAGCCCTGATTTCTCTTGTTTTATCGTGATGATCATTTCTCCCTTAAGTAGGTTAATGCCAACAGAATGTTTTCGTAATCGGAGGAGAAAACTGGTGATTGAAATTTCATGAGAAGATCCCGTTGCAACGAAAAACGCGTTTGTTTTAATGATTACCACTCCAATTTACGTATCAAGTCTGTGACACTATCTCCCCCATTCCACGATAATACAAAACGAGCTGTCTTTCTTTGTAATTTTTCGATGTCATCCGTCAGTCCCACCTGATGCGGATCCCACACCGCACAGCAATACTCCAGAAGAGGGCGGACAAGCGTGGTGTAACAGTCTCTTTAGTAGACCTGTTGCACCTTTTAAGTGTTCTGACAATGAATTGCAGTCTTTGGTTTGCTCTACCCGCCATATTATCTATGTGATCGTTCCAATTTAGATCATTTGTAATTTTAATCGCTAAGTATTTAGTTGAATTTACAGCCTTCAGATTTGTGTGACTTATCCCGTAATCGAAATTTAGCTGATTTCTTTTAGTACTCATGTGAATAACTTCACACTTTTCCTTATTCAGGGTCAATTGCTACTTATCGCACCATACAGATAAATTATATAAATAATTCTGCAAGTCATTTTGATCATCTGATGACTTTACAATTTTTAAATTGCATAGAGCGGATGGACGTGTTCGGGTATGGAGACTACCTCATGAATCCATAGACCCCGCATGTCCGCAGGGGACTGTTCAAGCTGGTGGAGGCTATGTAATGGTGTTGGGCATGTGCAGTTGGAGTGATATGGGACCCCTAATACGTGTAGATACGACTCTGACGGATGACACGTACGTAAGCATCGTGTCTGATCACCTGCATCCATTCATGTCCATTGTGCATTCCGACGAACTTGGACAATTCCAGCAGGACAATGCGACACCCCACACACCCAGAAATGCTACAGAGTGGCTCCAGGAACACTCTTATGAGTTTAAAGACCTCCGCTGGTCAACAGACTCCACAGACGTCAACATTATTGAGCATACCTGGGATTTCTTGTAACGTGCTGTCAGAAGAAATCTCCACCCCTCCTACTCTTGGACAATCCTCCTGGATCCATAGTGTCACTTCCCTGCAGCACTACTTCAGACATTAGTCGGATCCATGCCACGTATTGTTGCGGTACTTCTGCGTGCTTGCGGGGGCCCTTACACGGTATTAGGCAGGTGTACCAATTTCTTTGGCTCTTCAGTTTACTAGTCCTCGTTCCAAGCTACTGACTTCTTCTTGCCTACTTTTTTTGCTGTTTCACCACAGACAACGAAATACTCTCCACTACCGCCGGCTGCTGTGGCTGAGGGCTCTTCATTACGGAACCACGCGGCTGCTACGGTCGCAGGTTCGAATCCTGCCTCGGGCATGGATATGTGTGATGTCCTTAGGTTAGATAGTTTTACGTAGTTCTAAGTCTATGGGACTGATGACCTCAGATGTTAATTCCCATAGTGCTTAGAGCCATTGAACCATTTTACTCTCCGCGTCCGTTACTCGTACAATGTCGTGGTCGCCTCAGGTGACATCTAGAGGTCATTTCCGCTTTAAATAGGAGTGTGTGTGGATACTTTTGTTTAACAACAAAACAGGGACGCTAAACATCGTCCAACGGCCGTGAGAAGAGAACGCTCAACGTCTGCCGCAGTGTACCAAAGGTAAGCAAACACATACCGCAGGTACGATTCGTGTGTTTCTTGTGATGACTGTCATATCAACCACTCGATATGTTGCCCTTCTGCACTGAAACATGCTGTAAGTCGATTCCGGGCAAGCAATGCTGGACACTGTCATCTGGAGTTACCGCAGCACATATCCACGTTAAACAGCATTTCACGTCTTCCGAAGTCGCCACTTTCCTTTCAGACCTCTTGCGTTATTTTTCTCTACAGATAAAAGTCCAGAGCTGCTTTGTCCGCTGGCATACAGGTCATTTTGTGCTTCGCGATTGACCGACCCTACGATCTCTAAACATTTTATTAAGAAGGGCTGTAAATATCTGTGTGGAATGGGCACGACGTCTGTCGTGTTGATACTAGGTGGGCTGCATGACGTTCGGTGGGATATTCTTCTGCAGGTGAGGCAAATAAAAGTAGCCCAGAGGATAGAGTTCCAGCGTACACAGACACACAGCAGAGGAATGCAAATACATTAGTAACATGACTATGGTAGACGTTGAAACTGACCACCATCACTCATATCTTGGCACTTTAGAGCCCTGGTCAGCAAGTTTCTGATGGCGGATCAAAGCTGGCCTACCGGAATTGCTGCAGTGTCATCCAAAATGTTCTGCTGCAGTTCTTGAAGACTACGAGGGTTGCTGTGATACCTCTTAGACTTGAGGGCTCCCCACACAAAGTAATCGCACACTGCAGGTTCAGGTGACCTGGGTAGCCAGGTAGGGCCGCGACCACGCTGACCTCTGCTAACAACTCTGTCAGGGGTGAAGACTGTGTAGATGTGCACCAAGGTTCGACCGGTTGTATGGGCAGTTGCTCCACCCTATTGGAAGTGGCTGCAGGGCCTTTTCTCCTCCGTTAATGCTGCAACAAGTGGTTTCAAAATGTTTGCAATGTAAAGCGCCGAAGTCAGCGTCTGATGAAAGAAGGTGGGACCAATAATGCCGCGTGCAGACACTGCACACCAGACTCCAGCCTTCTGATCATGCAACGGTGTTTCGTGATAGTTATGCGGAATCTTCGCTGCCTGAAACCTGTGATTCTACGGTTTGACATAACAACTGAGGTGAAACCATGCTTCATCAGACACAAAGGACAGATCCGTATCCAAGCCGTTCATTATTACCTCAGTGAACAGCCAATCATAATACTGGAGGCTATGAGGAGCACCTGCTAGTTTCAGTGCATGAACAACAGAAACTTGATAGGGATTAATGTACAGGTTCGGGTGGAGCATTCGTCTACATGATCGACGTGACATGTCGGTCTCTCGCGACAGGCGTCGGGTTGGTTTGGTAGGACTCTGAAGCATTGTCTGGTGAACTGCAGCAATATTTTCTGGTGTGCGAGGACATTTCGGAATGTTTTCGGAATTGTCCATAACAGATCCTGTCTGACGCCATTTTCGGACTAAGTGTTGTATGGAACTTTGATACCCTCAAACCTCTCAGCAAACAACTGACCACACCGTTCCCACCACTTTGTTGTCACGTAACTTTGTACAACGAACACTGTGAGTATCATCATCCCCTTTGCATTGCCCGCACTACGCTTTCCTTTGTGCCCCCATTTTTGTGCTAAAGACAATCTTAACGTGGTGTAATAAGGAATGTCGTTTTTTTCTTCCTTTTTTCCGTTGTGTCACTCGTCTGCAGTGTGTTTCACGAGGAGTAGCAAATATTTCAGGAAGTGATAGTAAAACCTAATTCGAATAAAACATTTCAGATTATCTGTTTCCAGTTATATTTGGTTCTAGAAATGCAGCTTGTTACAGAAATTTTCATTTTTCGTTTTTATATTCCAGTTACTGTGGGTCTGTTTATCGAGTGTCATTTTTGTTTTGAAGTCCAAGTTGTCAAGTTGCACTTTAGTTCAGGTAGTTGAATTTTTTAGCTGTTATTTGTTGGCTGATTCTACTGTATCATGCGACACGCTTATATGTATGCCATATATTCCAGAAATGGTATTTGTGTATTGGTTTTATATCGGACACACTGTTGCTGTTTATAGACAATGCGATAGACTATTTCCTAAACACAACGTAACACATTCGAGAGTGCTACTGGTGTTTTCACTAAGCTACTCGAGGCTGGTGCAGCGGCCAACAGTTGTATTTCATCTGAACTTGTTGGAAATGAGTAGAGAGAGGATGTAGAGGATGTAGTGGAAGCATTATTGATTTGGTAGAATGTAGTCATTGAACAAGCACACGCAGAATTTCTACATGTATCTGTGTTTCACATACAATAATACGGCGGACATCACGTATGCACGGTCTCTATACTTATCGTTAACGGGAGATTCAACTCCTCTGAGAAAGAGATAAAGGAATATTAGGAATTTTGTCATTCGTTAATTGGATTTTGCCCAATAATCACTTCAATACTCTTTACTGATATCGGCATATTCACTCATGATTATATCAGTAAATTGCGTAGCTCACACGTGTGCTCTGAAGAAAATCCACCTGCCTTTGTGGAGAGGCATTTTCTGAAACGCTTCTCCATAAATGTTTGATGTGCTATGATACACAGTTTACTGGGTCTGATGTGTTGGTGCATCATCTTACTACGCCCCATTTTCTAGACATTCTCTAAAAAGAACTTTCAGCGTTATTGAAAGAGGTATCATTGGCTACAAGGATGGGTGTGTTCTCCCAGAGTTTCGGACGCTTTGTGCATTCTAGGTGTCAGGTGACACACAACATTCTCCAAAAGATAAATCGGCAGAAATGGTCACATTTCTTGGCCACTAAGGTCCCCTGACCTAACCCTTTCATTTTTTTCCCTGTGAGGATGGTAGAAAGGCGAAGTCTACAAAGAAAAATTTAACGCAAGAAACGGATATTTTTCGTATGGATTACGAATAGCGCTGCCCTCACAGAGGAACGCAACGACGATCTCAGAAGATTTACATGTAATGTTCTCAAGAAAGTACGAAAATCAACTTTGAACTTAATCGATTTTCTTTGCCTAAAACCTTCCATGGGTTACATTCTAACAGCTGTATCACTGTAACCAATAAAATTAGACGAAAGGTATATGGAATGTTTTATTAGATTTAGTTTTTACTACCGTCTCCACTACTCCGATAACGCCTGGTACAGAGCTTTAATTTGCCAGTGTCAGAGATGGCCAGTGGATGCAGTGTTACGGACTAGCGCACTCCACCCAACGGTTATTTCCCGTACTGTCGTAGGGTGCGCGCACCCTTACAAACAGTATCTTCGCGATTGCCTCACGAGCTACTCGGACCAAAAAATGATACGCCTCAGCATTCTGGTAGCCGTATTGCACGTGAGCACACACACACTTACGGCCCCCAGTCACAAGTGGACAGGTCGTTGACCCGTGCGCCAAACGGGCTTGCTCTGAACTCTACCAGCCGTTCGCCCAGTCACGTGGCAGCGTACTGAGAGTGCGACCTTGCAGGTAGCGGTTCGCCGGTGCAATCGATGCACCCAGACCGCAGACTCCAAGGACCCACCGCCCACACACAGGCAGATGGTCTGGGCGGACGTGTTTGGGCCACTGGTCGGTCGACCGATCCGTCTGTGAACGGGCCCATCTATTTTATGAGCACGCAAACATGTTGTCCCCACTGAGCCGAAGCGCACCTTTGTGCTCGCTGGAAGAACAAGACAGCAAGTTTCTGGTTCTCGCCGAGCGGCTTACGAGCAACATACCGACCAGCAGAGGTCTGTAAATTGAGGAAGGGCGGCACTCATTCGAGAAAAAAATGCGAACAGGTTTTCACGCTGTGTGTTTAGGTATTTTTACGTGCTACATAGAGATATATTTTCTTTGAGTACACTATTCTGTTCCTTATACACTGAAGCGCCACAGAAACCGGTATAGGCATGCATTTTCAAATACATACACTACTGGCCATTAAAATTGCTACACCAAGAAGAAATGAAGATGATAAACGGGTACTCATTGGACAAATATATTATACTAGAACTGACATGCCATTACATTTTCACGCAATTTGGGTGCATAGATCCTGAGAAATCAGTACACAGAACAACTACCTCTGGCCGTAGTAACGGCCTTGATACGCCTGGGCACTGAGTCAGAGCTTGGATGGCGTGTACTGTTACAGCTGCATATGCAGCTTCAACACGGTACCACAGTTCATCAAGAGTAGCGACTGGCGTATTGTGACGAGCCACTTGCTCGGCCTCCATTGCTGGCCAGGGCAGCAGTCGAACATTTTTTGTATCCAGAAAGGACTTGCAAAATGCGGTCGTGCATTATCCTGCTGAAATGTAGGGTTTCGCAGGGATCGAACAGCCATGGTCTCCGAGCTGATAGTCCATGCTGCTGCAAACGTCGTCGAACTGTTCGTGTAAGTGGTTGTTGTCTTGCAAACGTACCCATCTGTTGACTCAGGGATTGAGACGTGGCTGCACGATAAGATGCCTGACATCTCGACTGCTAGTGATACGAGGTCGTTGGAATCCAGCACGGCGTTCCGTATTACCCTCCTGAAGCCACCGATTCCATATTCTGCTAACAGTCATTGGATCTCGACCAACGTGAGCAGCAATGTTGCGATACGATAACCCGCAATCGCGATAGGCTACAATACGACCTTTATCAAAGTCGGAAACGTGATGGTACGCATTTCTCCTCCTTACACGAGGCATCACAACAATGTTTCACCAGGCAACGCCGTTCAACTGCTGTTTGTGTTAGAGAAATCGGTTGGAAACGTTCCTCATGTCAGCACGTAGTAGGTGTCGCCACTGGCGACAATCTTGTGTGAATGCTCTGAAAAGCTAATCATTTGCATATCACAGCATCTTCTTCCTGTCAGTTATTTCGCGTCTGTAGCACATCTTCGTGCTGTAGCAATTTTAATGGCCAGTAGTGTATGTAAACAGGCAGAATACGGCGCTGCGATAGGCAACGCATATATAAGAAAACAAGTGTATAGCGCAGTTTTTAGATCGGTTGTTGCTGCTACAATGGCAGGTTATGAAGATTTAAGTAATTTTAAACGTGGTGTCGTAGTCGGCACACGAGTGGTGGGACACAGTATCTCCGAGGCAGCGATGAAGAGGGAATTTTCCCGTACGACCATTTCACGAGCATACTGTGAATATCAGAAATCCGGTAAAATCTCTGACATCGCTGCGGGCGGAAAAAGGTCGTGTTGAAACGGGACCAACGACGTCTGAAGAGAATCATTCAACGTGACAGAAGTGCAACCTTCCGCAAATTGCAGCAAATTCAGTGCTGGGCCATCAGCAAGTGTCAGCGTGCGAACCAATTAACGAAACCTAATCGGTATGGGCTTTCGGAGCCGAAGGCCCATTCGTTTACCCTTGATGACTGCACGACACAAAGCTTTACGCTCGCTTGGACCCTTAAACACCGACATTGGACTGTTGATGAATGGAAACATGTTGCCTCGTCGGACGTGTCTCGTTTCAAATTGTATCGAGCGGTTGGAAGTGTACGGGTATGGAGACTACCTCATGAATCCATGGACCCTGCATGTCAGCAGGGGACTGTTCAACCTGGTGGAGGCTCTGTAATGGTGAAGGACGTGCGCAATTGTTGTGATGTGGGACCCCTGATACGTCTAGATACCACTCTGACATGTGACACGAACGTAAGCCTCGTGTCTGATAACCTGCATCCATTCATGTCCATTGTGCATTCCGACGAACTTGGACAATTCCAGCAGGACAATGCGACACCCCACACGCCCAGAATTGCTACAGAGTGGCTCCAGGAACACTCTTACGAGGTTAAAGACCTCCGCTAGTCACCAGACTCCACAGACGTCAGCATTATTGAGCATATCTGGGATTCCTTGTAATGTGCTGTTCAGAAGAGATCTCCACCTCTCCTACTCTTACGGATTTATGGAGAGCCCTGCAGGATTCATTGTGTCAGTTCCCCTCCAGCACTACTTCAGACATTAGTCGAGTTCATTCCGGCACTCCAAATGGAAGCACCTCGGAGCACCGAGACCGAAAAAAGCACGCCAACTTCGATCAAATGTCGAAGTTTTGCTCATACGACGAAAACAGAACGCCGTCAGCTCAATCCACGGGTTTGATCTTCCTGCACTTCCTACCCAGTCGGAGACTTCAAATGATATGTGCGGAATTTGTGCCTCCTGAAAATTCGGTCCGTGAGCACCGGTATTCCCGACACCTCGAAAATATTATTCACCGATATCTAAGCACACCAGCCAGAGACACCACGCTAATACCGCCTACAACACCGCCTGCACGCTTGATAATTGGCTGAGTTCGCCGAGGAAGAGAATCCATAAGTTTCTTCAGATATTCCATAATAGGGGCCAAAGAGATATACTGGCCACGTGGCGTGCTTCACATCACGTGAGACAAGTCTTTCGAGTGCCAGCGGTCATCTCCGGCAGGAAGCGTGTTACTATTTCAGATGAGTTTAATAATCCCTAAATGTGCCTTTAAATACATGCAAGCTATCAGTAATACATGACAAAGTTAAGGATTTCAGTGGATACATTTTCATTTACATAATCATTTCCCGTCTCGCTCGGTACACAGCCTAATGATTGATCTTCATATCCCGCCGAGCTACGAAACTGGCGGGATGTTGAACGTTACGTTTCAGGCGCTGTTCCAAATAGTCCCAGACATTTGGTGTGGGATTCACATCGGATGATTCTGCGGGCCAACCGAGGTGTAATAGACCGCCAGTGTTTTCGTCAGACCAGTTACGTATGCATGCAACCCAGCAAACAGTGCTGTTATTATCTTAAATCTCACATTGGAATCTCAGTGCAGTCAATGCCGTGTATTTTTTATTTTTTTTAAATTAATTAATTTATTTATTGTTCCGAGGGACCAAATGAAGGAGAAGTCTCCATGGTCATGAAACGAGTCAACACATGAAATTATAACACGATAGTAGAAACAGATAAAATGAAATATAAGAAACATATTCAGGCGACAAGTCGTAAGTTTAAATAAAGAAAATTAACAATGTAACACAGGAATTTGCTTAAATTTTCAGCTCTTCCAGGAGCACCTCGACAGAATAGAAGGAGTGAGCCATGAGGAAACTCTTCAGTTTAGACTTAAAAGTGTTCGGGCTACTGCTAAGATTTTTGAGTTCATGTGGTAGCTTATTGAAAATGGATGGAGCAGAATACTGCACTCCTTTCTTCACAAAAGTTAAGGAAGTGCATTCCACATGCAGATTTGATTTCTGCCTAGTATTAACTGAGTGAAAGCTGCTAACTCATGGGAATAAGCAAATATTGCTAACAACAAACGACATTAAAGAAAATATATACTGTGAGGGCAATGTCAGAATTCCGAGACTATTGAATAGGGGTCGACAAGAGGTTCTCGAACTTACACCACATATAGCTCCAACAGCCTGTTTTTGATCGTTTGAAAAGAAGTGTCCATTTTCTGTCTTTGTTGGCCTACATCTACACCTATGTCACTACTCTACAATTCCCATCCAAGTGCTGGATAGAGGCCCCACAGAACCACTTACAGACACTTGCGAATAGTACGTGAGAAAAGTGAATACCTAAATCTTTCTGTACGAGATCTGATTTCTCTTATTTCATTACGATTGTCATTTCCCCTTGTGTAGGTGGGAGTCAAAAAAACATTTTAGCATTCGGAGAAGAAAGACAGTGATTGAAATTTTGTGAAACGTTTCGCCACAACGAAAATCTTCTTTGTTTTAATGATTGACACCACAGCTTCCACCATACACGTGAAACTCTCTTCACTATTTCGCGATAGTACAAAACGAACCGCCATTCTCCGAACTTTTTGGGCACCTCTACTCTAGCCGATGATGGACAATTGTACTGTAGGCAGTCTTTTTAGTAGATTTGTTGCATCTCCTAAGTGTTCTGACAATAAAAGGCATGATTCGCCTTCCCCATTACATTTTCTATATGATCGTTCCACTGAAGGCGTGCAGTTTTAAGTACAAATGGTTCAAATGGCACTGAGCACTATGGGACTTAACTTCTGAGGTCATCAGTCCCCTAGAAATTAGAACTACTTAAACCTAACTAACCTGAGGATATCACACACATCCATGCCCGAGGCAAGATTCGAACCTGCAACAGTAGCGTTTTAAGTACAGTTGTGAGCAACAGGCCTTGTCAGATACCCGATTCCAAACGTCCGCCGCATGCAGTTCTCTTCGTAACGTTAGCTCGGAAAGTGGTTGAGATGGAACTACATTTGTCGACAGCAGCTCTTTCTGTCGGCTTTGAAATCAATTTTCGGTGAGAAGGTGAAACACTCGCCTCTGGCCCCTGTCGGTTAGATTCTTACGCCGTATTACGTGGCTGCGAGTCGAACACAATTCATTGTTGACAAGTTGGATGAACCGCGTTGGTACACAAACAAATCGAGTAGTTTCACTCATCGTGTGGTCATAGGAACGCCCAATACTCAATGGCTTCTTTCCGCCATTGTGGCATCCACACGCGTACACTTTGTCTGACTGCACTGTTCCATAAAACCGAATAGCACGTTCACTCCATCTTACTGCTGCCGCAGGCTCAGCCGTGAAGAGTGTCGCATGACCATGTGGCACCAGTTCTTCACCATCCATAGCGCTCAAAGCGACCAATGTGTAGTTTTTAAGGGTTTACTTAATACCGGGTCTCCATTGGGCGAATCGTTTCCCCTCTAAATACTTTGGGAGAATTTGAAACAGAGATTGTAATAGCAAACGTCGTGGCTAGCGGATCTGTAGTGAAATTTGGCGGAGGAAGCCAGCGGACTGGAACCGCAGCGCTGGTGGCAGTGACGGCTGTCAAGGCCGCAGACACCAGCCGCAGTTTTCGTGGGAGCCGCGGCTGGGGTTGGGAATCCCGCACACCTCTCGGCATATCTGACGTATTTACTGAAGCAACTGGATGGTCTACGTCAGACGAAACGAAAGGCAGGGTTCTCGGTTCGATTTCCGACCCGCGATGTAGTTTTAATCTACTAGGAAGTTTCAAAAGAGTGAATACTCTGAAGCATCCCTTTAGAAACATTTATAAATGACGGTGTTGGAATACCTCTACGTTATTTGATTTTCAAACAGCTGAGCAAAACTGAACGTACTCAGGGATTTCTGTCTTTACTTATTCTGATCAACACTAAACTAACGCAAAGTGTGTGGTTAGGGCAACGCAATCTGACTTTCAATAATCCCTACAAAACAATGGCCCTGACTAACATTAACCTATACCTTTCACAAATCACTTACCTCACAAAAGTCTTCGTTACTCGAACTACTGCAATACAGCGAGCGCCAATACTGCCAGCTAAATTCTAACTACTGAAGGCACTAACTACTGACAGGCATAGTTAGCAAATGAGAGAGTTTGACTGAGAACAAACAATGTATTTACCTTAATAGTGTTCAAAAGTCCATGACATCCAGTCTTACAAATTTCCTTTTTCTGACGGACATCCGTCCAGATCGTCCGCTCTCAAAACTCTGCCGTCTCTCTCCCGACATCCACCACTGCCGACGGCTCACCTCCAACTGCGCAACGCTACGCGCTGTTCACGTTCAACTGCCCAACACTACAATACCGAATATTCCAACAATGGCAACCAGCCACAGATTGCACACAGCACAGTCAGTGATTTTCATACAGAGCTCTACGTGGCGTTACCAACATAAAAACCTAAACATCCTACTTACAACTCCGATTGGAAGTTTCGTTCTGGGAACAATCCCTCTAGGCGTCAACATTCTGAATTCTTCTGGTCCTACAGCGTTATAAATGTACATAAGTACATTATATGTTTAGTAAGCCTTTTTATTACGATGTTATTCTTGGCGCTATAAGCTTATTTCGGCTCCATGGCCGTTATCAAGCTATCTGCAAACATGGAGTTAGTCCATATATCTCTGTCTGTTGTAACTAATGACAATTCTGTATACACAGTATCTTTTGTGTTATTTACTTTTGTAATTCATCGTTAACGCTGTTGCTTGTAATGCTGCATATCATAGATGTAGCGCAGTACAAGGTATTGGACAGCAACAGCGTTAAGGATGTGTTATGGAAGTAAGTACAACATATATATACAAATCTGTTATTAGCTATAAAAAGACATACGCACATATACATGCACCAATAACTCCACATGTTTTCAGACAGCTTCATAGTGCCATGGAGCCGAAATATACTTATAGCACCAAAGAAATAGGATGATAATAAAACGTCTTTGAATATAGCGCCGTTTTGTCTTACTAAACTTATAATGTCCTTACAAGAAATCCCTCTAGGCTATGGTTAAGACATTTTTGAGCCGTACCAGTGTTCCTTTCCTCAAATTGATACATCTGCGCTTCTCTGCCACCTCTGAAAATATTTCCTCAGTTTTTAATGAAATTTAATGTTTTTATATGCACTTGTTTCACACTATCGCGATATCAGCTTTGCAGCCATTATCAAATGGAAGGTGAAATATCACGAAGTATTCGACATGTCTGGATTGCGTGTCATCTTCAATTAAAACAGGAATCGCGATAGTGTGAAACTATTGAGTATTAAAATATACAGTCAAATGAAGGAAATTTCATTTAAAAACTGGAGAATGACTGCGGTCTCCAAAAAAAAGAAAAATCACTATTTCTTCAGTGTCAATAATGTTCCACCTCCCTCCAGAATGCTTAGCGCTGCTGCCTCCAGTGCGGAAGCACTCGATTTCCATTTCCGGTACCTTCTCAAATGTTTTCTGAGACAGCGAGGTCTAGAACGGGATCCACTCAGCCTCGTGAGATCTGGTGAGGAGCTGCCTGAATAAAGAAGCAACGGCATCACAAGGATTCGTCTGCTAGCAACAACGGCTGGACGGAATGGGGACATGTCCCACGATCAATTGCCTCGAGGAAAACGGACAAATAGCCAACACGGATTCAGAAAATATCGTTCTTGTGAAACACAACTACCTCTTTATTCTCATTAAGTTATGAGTGCTGTCGACAGGGGGTCTCAAATTGATTCAAATTGTTCAAATGGTTCTGAGCACTATGGGACTTAACTGCTGACGTCATCAGTCCTCTAGAACTTAGAACTACTGAAACCTAACTAACCTGAGGACATCTCACACATCCATGCCCGAGCCAGGATTCGAGCCTGCGATCGTAGCGGTCGCTCGGCTCCAGACTGTAGCGCCTAGAACCGCACGGCCACTCCGGCCGGCTCAAATTGATTCCATATTTTTATATTTCCAGAAGGCTTTTAATACCATCCGTCACAAGGGGCTTATATAAAGTTGCGCGCCTATGTCGTATCGTCTCATTTGTATAACTGGATTGTGATTTCGTGTCGGGAAGATCACAATTCGTATTAATTGACGGAATGTCATCGTGTAAAACAGTAGTGATATCTGGCGTCCCCCAAGGAAACGTTACAGGCCTTCCGTTCTTCCTGATCTACGTAAACGATTTACGAGGTAATCTGCCTAGCTCTTTTAGATTGTTTACAGGTGATGCTGTCATTTACCGTCTAGTTAAATCAACAGGTGATCAACAGGAATCGCAAAATGATTGAGACAAGGTATCTGTATGGCGAGAAAAGTGTCAATTGACCCAAAATAGTGAAAAGTGTGAGGTCATCCTCAAGAGCACTAAAAGGAATCTGCTAAATTTCGATTATATGCTAAATCACACAAAGCTAAACGCTGTCATTTATCTACATACCTAGGAAATACAAGTACGAACAACTGAAACTGGAGCGACCATATAGATAATGTAGTGTGAAAGGCAAACCAAAGATTGCGTTTTATTGGCAGAACACACAGAGGATGGAAGAGGTCCACTAAAGATACTGCCTACACTATGCTTGTCCGTCCTCTGCTAGGTTACTGCTGTGCAGTGTGGGATCCTTACCAGATTGTATTGACAGATGGCATTGAAAAAGATCAGAGAAGAACAGCTCGTTTCGTACTATCGCGAAACAATGGGAGAGAGTGTCAAGGATATGGTACTTCTTGGCATCATTAAAATAAAGACTTTTCGTTGTGGAGAGATTTTGTCACGAAATTTCAATCTCCAACAATCACCTAACAATGCGAAAATATTTTGTTTGCGCTCACTCATCTACACAGGAAGATATAACCATTGTAATAAAAGAAGAGAAATCAGAGATCGCACGGAAAGTTTTAATTGTTCGTTTTCTCCGTGTACTGGAACTTCATTGTGAATTGTTCTTTACTCATGTAGATATAGTTATGTGGCTTCTCGTACTGCCTTGTACTAGCAGTCGGTCACTCGAAACACGAGTAAGTCCTAATCCATGAGTGGTGTCAGTAATGTCTGAAACGGTATCTGTCCTCCAGCCCATTGTCAAAAAACATGGCCGCTGTTCATGCCCGGCGGCATAGTTATGCCAGACGAATGAGACTGCGCGCCACTATAGCAGGAGAGGCAAGACGTAGCAAATACCGAAGAAGTGAACAGTTTGCGCCACAGGAGAAATTTCCTCATTGTCGAAACTGCATGGCACCTTAAAACTATGTGTTGGAGTGGGACTCGAACCCAGAACCTTGTCTTTAGCGGGCAATGCTTTTACCGACTGAGCTGTCCAGGCACGACTCACAACTCTTCCGCGCAGTTGTACTTCCGCCAATACCTCTCTCTTACAATCAAAAATCCACAGAAGCTCTCATTTGCACTAGCATTCCTGGTCTTAGAACCTGTAAAACAACGTTCACTGACACTGAACGTAGGTTTACGCGTTCTAAGTTTTGATGAGTAATTTTTTCAACTTTTAACTTTTTAATTTTTTATCTTTTCTAGCCTGATAATGTTTAAAAACACCTCTCGTTCTTGTTCTTGTTGTGGTATTCAGTCCGAAGACTGGTTTAATGCAGCTCTCCACGCTACTCTATCCCATGTAAGTCTCTTCACTTCCAAATAACTACTGCAACCTACATCCTTCTGAATCTGTTTACAGTATTCATCTCTTGGTCTCCCTCTACTGCTTCTACACCCCACAATTCCCTCCAATACTAAACACGTGATCCCTTAGGTCTCAGAATGTGTCCTGTCAAACAATCCTTCTTTTAGTCAAATTATGCAACACATTTACTTTCTCCCCAGTGCTATTCAGTAACTCCTCATTAATTACGTGACCTACCCATCTAACCATCAGCAGTCTTCTGTAGCACCACATTCAAAAGCTTCTATCCCCGTCATGTCTAAACTGTCAATCGCCCACTATTCACTTTTCACTTCCACACAAGACAACATTCCAGATTCATGCCTTCGGACAAGACTTCCTAACATTTAAATCTACATTCTAAGTCAAAAAAATTATCTATTTAAAACGCTTTTCTTGCCATTGCCAGTCTACATTTTACATCCTCTCTACGTCGCCCATCATCAGTTACTTCGCTCCAAAATGGCGAAACTCGTCTATTACTTTAAGTGTCTCGTTTCCTAGTCAAATTCCCTCAGCACCAACTGATTTAATTCGGCTACATTCCATTGTCATTGTTTTGGTTTTGTTGACATCTTCTATTCTCCTTTCAAGATACTATTCATTCCGTTCAACTGCTGTTGCAAAGTCGCTTGCTGTCTCTGGAGGAATTACAATGTCGTTGGCAAACCTCAGAGCTTTTATTTCTCTCCCTAAACTTTAACTCCTGCTCCAATTTTTTTCTTTGGTTTCCTTTACACTTTCTGAATGTACAGAATCAATAATATCGGCGGTAGGCTACAAGCCTGTCTCATTCCCTTCTCAACCATTGCTCCCCTTTCGTGCCCCTCGACTCAGCCGTCTGGTTTGTGTACAAGTTGAATATAACCTTCCGCTCTTTATATTTTATCCCTGTTATCTTCAGAACTTCAAACAGTGTATTCCAGTCCACATTGTTAAAACCTTTCTAGAAATCTACAAAATCTATAAAGGTAGATTTGCCTCTCCTTAAATAATCTGCTAAGAGAAGTCGTAGGGTCAGTTCCTACGTATCTCCGGAATCCGAACTGATCTTCCTCGAGGTGTGCCTCTAACAGTACTACCACTCTCATTATTGTATTCTTTAATTCTTAATTATATATCTGATGATTGCAGTAGCCGCGCCACGAAAGAAATCTTCTGCACCTATGGTACAACACAATCACGACACTGAAACTTCGCCTTTTCCTTTTCCCGTTTGTCTGTGGGGTCGGCAGAGTTATATAACGGTTTTGGCGGTGTTAGTGGCATTTCGTGGCCTGATGTTCTCTTGACGCCACAGCTACCCTTGGGAAGGGAGCTGTCTACGGCATCTGTCTGAGAATAGAGTAAATCGCATATTCCATGTAGTTGGATGTAGGAAACTGGGAAACCGCCTAAAAGTCTGGCTGGTTTGCTCACCAGCCCTGCATCTACACCTGCATACATACTCCACAAGCCGCCGTATGGTGCATGGTGGAGGGTACCCTATACTACTAGTTATTTCCTTTTCCGTTCCTCTCACAAAGAGAGTGAGGGAAAAACGACAGTCTACATGCCTGCGTACGAACCCCAACCACTCCAATCTTATTTTCATGGTCCTTGAATGAAACGTACGTTGGTTCAAATGGTTCAAATGGCTCTGAGTACTATGGGACTAAAAATCTGAAGTCATCAGTCCGCTAGAACTTAGAAGTATTTAAACCAAAACTGACCTAAGGACATCACATACATCCATGCCCAAGGTAGGATTCGAACCTGTGACCGTAGCAGTCGCTCGGTTCCGGACTGTAGCGCCTAGAACCGCTCGGCCACCGAGGCCGGCTGTACGTTGGTGCCAGTAAAATAATTCTGCAGTCAGCCTCAAATGCCGGTTCTCTACATTTTCTCAGTAGTACTCATCGGAAACGTCGCTTTCCTTCAGGGTTTCCCATTTGACTTCCCGAAGCACCTCCGTAATGCCTGCGTGTTGTTCGAAAATAGCAGTAACAAATCTGGCACCCCGCCTCTGAATTGCTTCGATGTCTTCCTTTAATCCGGCGTGGTGCGGATCCCAAACACTCGAACAGTACTCAACAGTAGGTCGCATTAGTGCCCTATATGCGGTCTTCTTTATGATAAATCACACTTTCCTAACATACCTTCCAATCGCAATCCCTACTACAACCCTTACATGCTCATTCCATTTCATACTGCTTTGCAACGTTACGCCCAGGTATTTAATGGACGTGACTCTGTCAAGCGGTGCACTCCTAATGCTGTATCCGAACATTATGGGTTTATTTTTCCTACTCATCTGCATTAACTTACATTTTTACACAATTTTTCTACATTTAAACACTAGCTGCCATTCATCACACCAACTAGAAATTTTGTGAACGTCATCTTATATCCTCCTAAAGACACTCATCGACGACGTCTCCCCATATACCACAGCATCATCAGGAACCAGCTGCAGGCTGTTGCTTACCCCGTCTGCCAGATTATTCATGTGTGTAGAGAACAAGAGAGGTTCTACCACTCTTCACTGGGGCACTCCTGACGAAGACTCGCCGTCGAGGACAACGCACTGGCTTCTCTTACTTTAGAAGTCAACGGGCCATTTACATACCTGAGAACTTATTCCGTATGCTTGTACCTTCGTTAACAGTCGGCAGTAGGCACCGCGTCAAATGCTTTACGAACAATTAGGAATATGGAATCCTCCAGTTGCTCTCCATCCATGGTTCGCAGGATATCATGTGAGAGAAGGGCAAGCTGAGTTTCGCATGAGCGATGCTTTCTAAAAGCGTGCTGATTTGTGCACAGAAGCTTTTCCCTCTCAAAGAAATTTATTACGTTCGAACTGAGAATATGTTGAAGGATTCTGCAGCAAACCGATGTTAAAGAGATCTGTCTGTAGTTTTGCGGGTCCGTTCTCTTACACTTTTTTTAAAATAAAGAATTCGCCTACGCTTTTTTTTACAGTCGCTTGGGGCCTCGCGTTGCGCAAGAGATTCGCGATAAATGCTAGCTAAGTAAGGGGCCACGCTGTAGAGTATTCTGTCTAAAATGGAATTGAGGATTACATCTGCAGCTGACGACTTATTTGCTCTTAACTCTTTCAGTTCTTTCTCTACAACAGCGATGCTTATTACTACACTCATGGTCATAAATTAAGGATAATGCTGACACATGGTGAAACGACGCTCTGGTGGGCGGTTTTCGGGTTTAAATCGCCTTGGGATATGACCATGTGGTGCATTTGACCTGCGGTATCGCGCGGTGGCGCTGTTGGTGCGTGTCAGAGGACGGTGCAGCGAGTAAGTGTGCAGACGTTTTCAGCCGTGCTAATGGTGACTGTGTGTTGAAAATGGTTCAAAGAACTCATACTGATGACGTTATGAGGGGTAGAATACTAGGGCGACTGGAGGCTGGTCAAACACAGCAGGTCGTAGCACAGGCCCTCCGTGTGCCACAAAGTGTGATCTCAGGATTATGGCAACTATTCCAACAGACAAGAAACGTGTCCAGGCGCTACAGCACGGGACGTACGCAGCGTGCAACACCACCAAAAGGCCGATATCTCACTATCAGTGCCCGCAGACGGCCACGGAGTACTGTAGGTAGCCTTGCTCTGGACCTTAACGCAGCCACTGGAAGAGTTGCCTCCAGACACACAGTCTACAGAAGACTGAGCAGACATGGTTTAATCGTCCAGAGACCTACAAGGGGCATTCCACGGTTCCTGGTCACAGGAGAGTCCGTAAAGCCCTGTGTCAAGAACACAGTACGTGGTCATTGGAACAGTGGTCCCAGGTTAAGCTCACAGACGAATCCAGGTATAGTCTGAACAGTGATTCTCGACGGGTTTTCGTCTGGCGTGAACCAGGAACCAGATACCAACCCATTAATGTCCTTGAAAGGGACCTGCATGGAGGTCGTCGTTTGATGGTGTGGGGTGGGATTATGATTGGTGCACGTACAGCCCTGCATGTCTTTGACAGAGTAACTGTAACAGGTCAGGTGTATCGGATCGTCATTTTGCACCAGTGTGTCCGCCTTTTGAGTTGTGCAATGGGTCCCACCTTCCTCCTGATGGATGATAACGCACAGCCCCACCGAGCCGCCATCATGGAGCAATACCTTGAAACAGAAGATATCAGATGAATGGAGTGGCCTGCCTGTTCTCCAGACCTAAATCCCACCGAACACATCTGGGATGCTTTCGGTCGACATATCGCTGCACGTCTTCAAGCACCTAAGACACTTCAAGAGCTTCGACAGCCACTGGTGCAAGAATGGGAGGCTTTACCCCAGCAGCTGCTTGACCACTGTATCCAGAGTATGCCAACCCGTTGTGCGGCCTGTGTACGTGTGCATGGTGGTCGTATCCTATATTAATGTCGGGGTACATGCGGAGGAAACAGTGGCGTTTTGTAGCACATGTGTTTCGGGACGGTTTTCTCAACTTATCACCAATACCGTGGACTTACAGATTTGTTTCGTGTGTGTTCCCTACGTGCCTATGCTATTAGCGCCAGTTTTGTGTAGTGCCACGTTGTGTGCCGCCACATTCTTCAATTATCCTTAATTTATGAGCATGAGTGTATGTCCTACGTATTGGAGTCTGTGCGATAGTAAAATGAGCGTATGTTCGTACGACTCTTCTGCGTGAAAGATTCCTTAAATGAGAAGTTTAAAACTTCGACTTTACTTTTGCTATCTTCTATTGCCGTACCAGACTGGTTACCGTCGTTAATCAGCGGGGCGGATTTATTAGGGTTTGCTCGACTGTTCGTGTCCCAGAAACGGGTAGGTTACAGCTCTCTCCTGCCCCTGTGGATGAAATCTCTCAAAAGCTAGGGGGGAGGTTACTCTGGGCCCACAACTTGAAAATATTGTAATCTACTCATATAACGTACATTTTACCATTTTGAAAAAAAATATTTAATGATTCTATTGCAGTCTTCTACCAAACTCCATAAATGTTTTAAATTTTCTAGTTAAACTGACATCATTAATAATGAATAATGTAGTATCACAGAACAGGAAGTGATCCACACCATTCAAAAGCTCAAAAATAACAAGGCAGCAGGCGAGGACCAGATATCAGCAGAGATGTTAAAAGAGGGCGGAAGCAAACTACACAAGGAAATTTATAACCTTATCATAATGATCTGGAAAACTGAAACACTGTCTGAAGATTTGAAAACTGCAATAATTTGTCCCATACAGAAGAAAGGAAACAGAATGGAATGTGGAAATTACAGAGGAATCAGTTTGCTTAACATAACATACAAAATCCTGTCAGTGATCATTCTGGAGAAATTTAAAACTTACGCAGAAAACATTATTCAACGTTACCAGGCTGAATTTCAAACAAACCGTCGCACAACTGATAATTTGTTTACTATACGACAGATATTTGAGAAATACAGGGAATGTAACAAAAATATCCACTGTCTCTTCATTGACTTCCAGCGAGCCTACGACAGCATCCACAGAAGTAACCTTTACAACACATTACGAGAATTTAGTATATCCAGCAAAATCATTAGGATGATACAACTGTGCATTGATGGATCCCAGGCAGCAGTGAAGTTCAGAGGATCCATATCCCCACCTTTCCAATTAAGACAGGCTTACGACAGGGAGACGCTCTTTCATGTGTCCTCTTCAACCTAGCATTAGAGAAAGTGGTTCGGGCGAGTAATTTTCATCTATACAATGCTCTCCGATTCGAACACAGTGAGGTAAAACTCCTGGCTTAAGCAGATGATATAGTGTTTCTGAGTGAAACTGAAGAAGAACAGAAAGACATGTACAGATCTCTTAGGCACAGTGCCAGCAAAATGAATCTTTCGATTAACCAAGAGAAAACCGAATGCATGGAAATAGGTCGAGTCATAAACCCAAATCCTTTCTTTGAAATTGACCAACATTCTAAATTCAGAAAAGTTCTCCAGTTTAAATACCTTTAATCACGTTTCAACAGTAAAAATATCATAACAATTCATACAAATGAAAGAATAGCCTCAGGGTGAAGATTTCTGTACTCACTAAGCAACCCACTCAAAAGTAAAGCTATATCAGTCACCACCAAAATGAAGATATACAACACTATCATCTGCTCCATAGTGCTGACACGGTTCAGAAAGCTTGACGCTTACAAAGAATGAAAGAGAAAAACTGAGTGTTTTCGAAAGAAAAGTAATGAGAAAATATGGGGACCTATGTTGGAAAATGGCTTATGGAGAATTCGATAGACAAAGAAATTTATCAGTTAATGAAGCAACCCACTATCATCTAGAAATTAAAAAGAAGGAGACTGCAATGGGCTGGACATGTGGCTAGAACGGAAAACAACAGAATCACCAAGAAAGCATTTGAAGGAACTCTCCAGGCAACAAGACCATTGGGCCGACCCCGTACAAGGTGGAAAGATGACAGAGAGAAGGACATCGCAGCATTAGGAATTTCCACAGGGTGGAGAGAGGCTGCGAGAGATAGAAGGCGGTGGAAGGAGATCGTTGACGCAGTGCGTGGGCTACAGGGCCTGTGATCTCTGAGAAGAGAGAGAGAGAGAGAGAGAGAGAGTTAAACTTAATCCGCAAATTTAAGTCCCAGCAGTAGCTAGTTTGAGATGTACGTCATATTCAATATTTTCATGTTCAGGATTCTATTTACACATCAGTACCTCTTCAAAAAGTTTATTCTTAATATTAACCAGCAGAAGTTAACAAATTTTGTTTTGGCTGGGCATAAAGTACCCCCTACCTTTTTCACACACGTTACTGAAAATATGTTGGTATTGCGAGGGTTAGGCAAGACAGTGAAACTAACTGCGGCACATAAAACTTGAAATTACCGAGCAGTAATGAAAGGCTATTTCTCCTTTATGCTCGACGCTAGTCGGCTTGGCCGCTAGCCAGTTTTCTGTCAGAAACTTAGATTTTGTGCCGAGTCCTTCCTTTTTGAGATAACAAGTGCCTGTCGACCCTCTGCGTAAATGTCTCGTCAAATTTATCACTCAGGTGTTATCACTCGGGTTTTGCGTGACCGACCTTCGTTTTTCACTAACGAGAAAACACGAAGGACGCGACAATGATATCATTGTTTTACAAGTAGCGCTAATGACAATCTGCAACAATAGGTTCCGTTCCAGTAAGTGAATCTACACGTAATGGCGTCTCCCTGGTCTTTATTTCATTAGTTCCCATTTCGAAACGTAATTTGGCAGGACTCACTTTGGTAAACAAACTAGGTTTTTTTACGCTTTCGAAAATTTTGGAAATTTGTGGTACGGTCTTATGGGACCAAACTGCTGATGTCATCGTTCCCTGAGCCTGCACACTATTTAATCTAACTTAAACTAATTTAAGCTATGGACAACACACACATCCATGCCCGAGGGAGGACACAAACCTCCTACGGGGGGAGCCGAGCGGATCGTCGGCTACCCAGCACAGGTTACCCTTTTGTCTTATCAGCCACTTTAACCATTGCTGGTGCTACATCACTGAAGGTAAACCAACAAAGCTGAAATTCATAGGGCAAGTGACAGATCACGTGAATGAAAAACAGCTGACGGAGACTGACACACGTTAAAACACAAGAGACGTTAGCACAGGGTAACCTCGTTTATGCGGTCCTATCCGAATCTTCGGTCCATCCGATTCATCTGAGTCGATACTTTTTTTTTTCTTTTCAATGCACTAGCTGCCCAGTACTTGGCAATCTGGAAGTAAGCACGTGTCTGCGACGATGATCATTAAGTTTAAATTCAAGCAACCGCTATACACGCATTCTGTAACGGTGTCAGTTAAGGAGTTAACACTAAGTTGTACAGTACTGTATTGTTCCCATTCGTTGTGTGTGTAAACTGAAATCAAAGAGTAGGAAGGCGGCTGTGATCGTGGACAAAAAATTATATGCACTGCATAAGATGGATAAAGCAGCACTGTTGGAAAATATTGCTGCTGAACCATGTGTTTGAACTTCAACGGTGTCAGATTCGAAGAATAATCGAAAATAACTTGAAGAATTTTCTTTAAAATGACGATTTCTGAGGAGGAAATTATCGCTATTTGTTCCGCTGCCGAAAATGAGGGTACTGTTTAAAAAATGTTTCAAATGGCTCTGAGCACTAAGGAACTTAACTTATGAGGTCATCAGTTCCCTAGAACTTAGAACTACTTAAACCTAACTAACCTAAGGACATCACACACATTCATGCCCGAGGCAGGATTCTAACCTGCGACCATAGCGGTCGCGCGGTTCCAGACTGCAGATCCTAGAACCGCTCGGCCACCTCGGCCGGCAAATGAGGGTACTGTTGATGGTTTAGCTGACGATGTTGGCGCCTAAATCTGAGGGCATTAAGACACATACAGAGCCAACAACGCAGCTGGTCTAAATAACGGTTCATTTGTTGGCGAAACACCTGTGTGATCGTGTTACAAATGAACGTCATACGAAACTGGCTCAAAAGATATTTAGTAATTATATCCGAATATAAACTCAACCGCTTATTTTTGAATAGCTTGTCCAAATTTGTGTGAAACAAACGTGTCATTTGTGTACTGACGCCGGAAGATATACAACTTATATGTTTACGGTATTTGACCCACGCCATAATAAATGTTTTCTTAGTTTTTGTTTCATCAAAATTTTACGATAATACGGGTGACCTACAGTCCCATCCAGTCCCGACAAACGAAGTTCCACTTATGGAAGGAGCTTCCTCGCTAGGTCTCCAAAATCGCTCTCTGTACACACGATGACAACACTCCACCCCCCCCCCCCCCCCATTAATTGGTGCAATTGTCATTCTGACATAATCCTACAGTGTGCTGTAATACTGTGCAGTGCAGAACACGGCAGCTAGCGCTAAAAGCAGATATAGCCATCGGCATGATATTACATGATGCGATAGTAGCGAAATCAGACACTGACCGCACGGGCAACCGCCACCCACCCAATCACGCACGCACACACACACACACACACACACACACACACACACACACACACACACACACACACTGGTGCAGTATTATGCAACAGAAACAGTTAGCGAATGGGAGCAGTCCAGACCTGAATGTCGGCATTAGCTGACATGCTTCTTATCGAGCAGTTTAATACAATGTTACAGTGGTTCCCATACAGAACACCGCAACAACAAAAAGCTGACTTCAAAAATAGGAGATTCTTAGATTGTTTCCGGAACATGTTATAGGATGGTCATGGCGATTTCAGTTACAAATGGAGTTTTGTACACTGGTTGGTCCTGGCAAGTATTCTTGATCATGCTATACTTTTTTTGCTAATTAGTATCTTCTGCGATATGTTCACATCATTTCATGACGTGTATAATGTGACACATAATGTGTAATTGTCTGCACATACTTTACATATGTGGACTGTTTTTTCTTTGTTGTTATTTGAAGCCACTCGTCGCGTATGGGACGGTAAAGAGCTTTAAAAATATAAACAAAGACGAGACAAATCTATAAAAAGAATAATGTTGTTGGCGTTTATACAAAACATTAAAACTTATAGGGTTTTTCCTCGCTGATATTAACAATGAAAGACTAAAAAAGAAACAAAAATATATTTCCAAATGGTATTGGAGAAATGCGTATTTCTATATATAAAAAAAGAGCACCTGCCGTGGGGGAAAACCTTTTGAGCAGAGGAAACCGTGTTCTATAGGGTTGAAGGGTATGGGTCAAAAGTAAAGGGGGGCCATTGCATAGTAACTATGGAGATGAAGATAATTAGAGTGGATAGTGGGAAGATAAGGTGAGGAGGAGGCTGGTGGGCGAGAAAAGCCGTGGAATCAAGAGGAGAAATATGGTTTTACTTATCATAATCATTTTTCAGTGCTATGCATACATTGATGACATTCTTCGTTTATGGATACATTTGTACCAAACCATACAAATGTAACAGTTGCATTCTCAAGCAATAATAAGTTAGGAAACCTACTCATCCATAACGTAAAATCAAATACACAAACATACAACAACAGCGGAGTGTACAACGTATCATTCCCCAGTTGTCCTGCCTACTATGTAGGGAAAACAGGCAGAAACTACAAGACCCGTATTCAAGAACATGTAGATGCTTTCAGGCTCAAGAATTTCGAAAAATCAGTCATTGCATAACATATGTTGGAAACGAAACATGTCATCAACAGTCTAGAAAACAATTTGGTAATAGTACATAACGAAACCAACGGTAAGACCCTAAGTCTGTTAGAACAATTGGAGATATACTTTCACAAAATCAAAAAACCAGAATCTATGTTAAATGACCAAACAGATTTCGCAAGCCATAGTTATTTCAGTAATCTTAAAGACCTATTATAAAGTTACTTCTTGCATATGTCAATTGTTTAATAGTTATATCTTTAGCACTGCGAATAAATTCATCTTCAACACCATGTACAAAAACATCTTTGAAGTGTTTATAAACTGTGTGTGCAAATGTACATCCTGAATGAAGCGAAATGTACTGATGTTGTTTGCCTACCGTTAAAAATGCTTTCCTTGGATGATGTGGTAAGTTTACACTCTTCATTTTCCACTATTTTGCACATCTTTTCCGCGCTCGACTTGCTAAATTCATAAACTAACATTAAACCTTTTCGTGACAGGAATAGGCATTTCACCCCATTCAGGCCAAGAAATAAAACATGTATTAAAACAAATTACATCTGACGATGGACCCACAGGGTCCGAAATGCATCGTGTAGTTAATAAAACACGAACAAGTTGTGACTGAAGGCGTTGTTTAATTCATTCCTCCAATGTTTTGAATACAGTCACGTTTTAAGCTGAAAAATATGGATAAAATTAAATCAAATAAATATTGTTACCGTCATAAAAGGAATGACTACACTGAGTACAGCAATAAGCTAGCAAAGCAGCATAAACCACTTAATAAGGGGAAATCCTCCGGTCCTGTTGGATTACTTTTAGAGTATGGCGATATAGTAGCTCCGCACTTAACAATCATATACAACCACCCGCCAGACAAAAGATCCGTATCTAAAGACTGGAAGGTTGCACGCATCACACCAATACTTAAGAATGTGGGTAGGAGTAATCAGATGAATTATAGACATATCAAACTTCCTGGCAGATTAAAACTGTGTGCCCGACCGAGACTCGAACTCGGGACCTTTGCCTTTCGCGGGCAAGTGCTCTACCAATTGAGCTACCGAAGCACGACTCACGCCCGGTACTCACAGCTTTACTTCTGCCAGTACCTCGTCTCCTACCTTCCAAACTTTACAGAAGCTCTCCTGCGAGACATGCAGAACTAGCACTCCTGAAAGAAAGGATATTGCGGAGACATGGCTTAGCCACAGCCTGGGGGATGTTTCCAGAATGAGATTTTCACTCTGCAGCGGAGTGTGCGCTGATATGAAACTTCCTGGCAGATTAAAACTGTGTGCCCGACCGAGACTCGAACTCGGGACCTTTGCCTTTCGCGGGCAAGTGCTCTACCAATTGAGCTACCGAAGCACGACTCACGCCCGGTACTCACAGCTTTACTTCTGCCAGTACCTCGTCTCCTACCTTCCAAACTTTACAGAAGCTCTCCTGCGAGACATGCAGAACTAGCACTCCTGAAAGAAACAATATAGACATATCGTTGACATCGACCAGCAGTGGGACTTAGGAACATATGCTGTGCTCCAATATTATGAATCACCTCGAGAAAAGCGACATTTTGATACACAGTCAGCGCCGATTCAGAATACTATTGTTGTGATTGACAAGTAGATCTTTATTCTCACGAAGTAATGACTGCGATCGACAGGGGATCTCAAATTGATTCCATATTTCTAGCTTTCCAGAAGGCTTTTGATACCGTCCCTCACAAGCGCCTTGCCATCGAGTCGCGTGCCTATGGAGTATCGTCTCAATGTGCGACTGGATTCGTCATTCCCTCTCGGAAAGATCACAGTTCGTAGTAGTTCATGGAAAGTCATCGTGTGAAACAAAAGTGAAAGGTGGTGTTCCCCAAGCAAGTGTTACAGGCCCTCTAATCTATTTGTGAGACAATCTGAGCAGTTGTCTTAGACTGTTTGTAGATGATGCTGTCATTTACCTCCTAGTATCAGGGGATCAAAACCAATTGTAAAATGATTTAAACAAGATCTCTCTGAGGTAATTAATCCAAGTAAAGAAAAGTGTGAGGTCATCCACAAGAGTACTAAAAGGAATCCGCTAAATTTCGTTTACATGATAAATCACACAAATCTAAAGCCTGTCAATCCATCTAAATACCTAGGAATTACAATTACAAACAACTTAAAGTGGAACGATCATATAGATAATGTAGTGCGGAAGGCAAACTAAAGACTGCGATTTATTGGCAGATCATTAATTAGATGCAACAGTTCTACTAAAGAGACTGCCTACACTACGTTTGTTCGTTCTCTGATAGAGTATTGCTGTGCTGTATGGGATCCTTACTAGACCGGATTGACGGAAAACATCGATAAAGTTCATGGACGGCTCTTTTAGTATTACCGCGAAGTAGGGAAGAGTGTGTCACGGACGCGATAAGCGAGTTGGGATGGCAACCGTTAAATCGTGTTTAGTTGCGGAAAAATCTTCTCACGAAATTTCAATCTCCAGCGTTGTCCACCGAATACGAAAATATGTTGTAGGCGCCCACCTAGATAGAGGTAAATGATGGTTGTAATAAAATAAGAGAAATGAGAGCTCTCGAAGAAAGGTGTAAGTGTTCGTTTTTCCTGCGCGCTGTTACGAGAGCGGAGCAGCAGAAAAAAAGTGTGAAAGTGGTTCGACGAACCATCTGCCAGGCAAACATTCCACATCTAATTTCCAACTGGAACTCGACCAATGCGTGTTCACCGGGCTCCAGTGACGTTCTGTCTGCTGGCCTCATATTACAACTACAAACAAGTTTTACAGTGATACCAACTGCGGCGCAGTGAAATCGGTGATCGAACGCTGTTGCGCTTATGTGATACGAAAATCGTACTCACGGATTTAGTAATGCAGTTACGAATTTGAAAGAACTACGGAAAAACTGAAGAAACTGCAAAAAGCTGGGAATTTAAGGAGATGGGTCCTGGATAAACTGAAAGAACCAGAGGTTGTAGAGAGTTTCAGGGAGGACATAAGGGAACAATTGACAGGAATAGGGGAAAGAAATACAGTAGAAGAAGAATGGGTAGCTCTGAGGGATGAAGTATTGAAGGCAGCAGACGATCAAGTAGGTAAAAAGACGAGGGCTGGTAGAAATCCTTGGGTAACAGAAGAAATATTGAATTTAATTGATGAAAGGAGAAAATATAAAAATGCAGTAAATGAAGCAGGCAAAAAGAAATACAAAAGTCTCAAAAATGAGATCGACAGGAAGTGCAAAATGGCTAAGCAGGCATGGCTAGAGAACAAATGTAAGAATTTAAAGGCATATATCACTAGGGGTAAGATAGATACTGCCTACAGGAAAATTAAAGAGACCTTTGGAGAAAAGAGAACCACTTGCATGAATATCAAGAGCTCAGATGGGAACCCAGTTCTAAGCAAAGAAGGGAAAGCAGGAAGGTGGAAGGAGTATATAGAGGGTCTATACAAGGGCGATGTACTTGAGGACAATATTATGGAAATGGGAGAGGATGCAGATGAAGATGAAATGGGAGATACGATACTGCGTGAAAAATTTGAAAGTGCACTGAAAGACCTGAGTAGAAACAAGGCCCTGGGGGTAGACAACATTCCATTTGAACTACTGATGGCCTTGGGAGAGCCAGTCCTGACAAAACTCCACCATGTGGTGAGCAAGATGTATGAGACAGGTGAAATACCCTCAGACTTCAAAAAGAATATAATAATTCCAATCCCAAAGAAAGCAGGTGTTGACAGATGTGAAAATTACTGAACAATCAGTTGAATAAGTCACAGCTGCAAAATACTAACGCGAATTCTTTACAGACGAATGAAAAATCTGGTAGAAGTCGACCTCGGGGAAGATCAGTTTGGATTCCGTAGAAATGTTGGAACACGCGAGGCAATACTGACCTCACGCCTTATCTTAGAAGAAAGATTAAGGAAAGGCAAAACTACGTTAGAGAAAACTTCTGACAATGTTTACTGGAATACTCTCTTTCAAATTCTAAAGGTGGCAGGGGTAAAATACAGGGAACAAAAGGCTATTTACAATTTGTACAGAAACCAGATGGCAGTTATAAGAGTCGAAGGGCATGAAAGGGAAGCAGTGCTTGGGAAGGGAGTGAGGCAGGGTTGTAGTCTCTCCCCGATGTTATTCAATCCGTATATTGAGTAAGCAGTAAAGGAAATAAAAGAAAAAATCGGAGTAGGTGTTAAAATCCATGGAGAAGAAATAAAAACTTTGACGTTCGCCGATGACATTGTAATTCTATCAGAGACAGCAAAGGACTTGGAAGAGCAGTTGATCGGAATGGACAGTGTATTGAAAGGAGGATATAAGACGAACACCTACAAAAGCAAAACGAGGATCATGGAATGTAGTCGAATTAAGTCGGGTGACGCTGAAGGAATTAGATTAGGAAATGAGACGCTTAAAGTAGTAAATGAGTTTTGCTATTTGGGGAGCAAAATAACTGATGATGGTCGAAGTAGAGAGGATATAAAATGTAGACTGTCTATGGCAAGGAAAGCGTTTCTGAAGAAGAGAAATTTGTTAACATCGAATATAGATTTAAGTGTCAGGAAGTCGATTCTGAAAGTATTTGTATGGAGTGTAGCCATGTATGGAAGTGAAACATGGACGATAAATAGTTTGGACAGGAAGAGAATAGCAACTTTCGAAATGTGGTGCTACAAAAAATTGTTAAATGACTCTGAGCACTATGGGACTTAACAGCCCTGGTCATTAGTCCCCTAGAACTTAGAACTACTTAAACCTAACTAACCTAAGGACAGCACACAACAACCAGTCATCACGAGGGAGAGTGGTGCTACAGAAGAATGCTTAAGATTAGATGGGTAGATCACGTAACTAATGAGGAGGTATTGAATAGAATAGGGGAGAAGAGGAGTTTGTGGCACAACTTGACAAGAAGAAGGGACCTGTTGGTTGAGCATGTTCTGAGGCATCAAGGGATCACAAATTTAGCATTGGAGGTCAGCGTGGAGGGTAAAAATCGTAGAGGGAGACCGAGAGATGAATACACTAAGCAGATTCAGAAGAATGTAGAAGGATGTAGGTACTAGGAGATGAGGAAGCTTGCACAGGATGGAGCAGAGTGGAGAGCTGCATGAAACCAGTCTCAGGACTGAAGACCACAACAACAACAACGAAAAACAGTGCCTAATATTGCAATGTCATTATTTCTTCTCGAACAAAATCTTCTGCATTTACTTCTACATACGCGTATATACTCCGCAAGCGATCGTATGATACATGGCGTACCACTTCTAGTCATTTCCTTTTCTGTTCCTGTCGCAAATACAGCGAGAGAAAAACGAAAATCTGTATGTCTCCGTACGTTCCCTAACCTCTCTAATCTTATTTTCATGGTCCTTAGGCGAAGTGTATGTTGGTAGCAGCAGAATCGTTCTGCAGGCAGCCTCAAATGTGGTTCTCTAAATTTTCTCAACAGTACTCCTCAACAAGAATTTCGCTTTCCTGCAGGGATTCCCATTTGCGTTCCCGAAGCACCTCCGTAATACTTGCGTGTTGTTTGAACATACCAGTAATCAATATAGCACCCCGTCGTTCGCCTTTCTTACTAACGCCCCCACGCACTCGTTCCGATTCAAATCGCTTTGCAACATTACGCCTAGATATTTAATCGACGTGGCTGTGTCGAGCGGCACACTACTAATATCGTATTCGAACTTTACGGGATTGTTTTTCCTACTCTGTCTTAGCTTACATTCTTCTACATTTAAAGCAAGTCTCCTTCAGCACCGCAACTAGTGCAGCCACTCAACGACGACATCCGTCAGCAAAAATCACAGATTGCAACTCACCTTGTTCGTCACATTATTTTTCTATACAGAGAATAAGACGACCGATTTCAGTCCGAGTTGCTAATCATTATACTAATTGGAAATCTTACCATGCTCTGGCTAGAGATTTGTGCCACCTTTTTAGAGAGTAGGTGATTATAGATAACTGCATCATCTGCAAAAAGTTTGAGGTTATTGTTAATATCGACTGCCACATCGTTAATAAAGAACATGAACAGCGAGGGCCCCACTTCCCTGGAACACTCTGAAGCTACTTTTACATATCTGTCCATGAATCACCACCCAAGACAATAAGATTCCAAATCATTAGTCCAGTCACAAACAGCGTTTGATGCATCATACTTTTACTAATTTTAGTGAGGGGAAACTATATCGAATCCAACTGGGGAGGGGGGGGGGGGGGGGGATGAAGCGTATGGCCCAACTTGACTAACAAGAACTGATCGGTTGACATGACATATTCTAAGGCATCAAGGAATAGTTAACTGGTAATGGTGGGAAGTGTGTGTGTGTGTGTGAAAGAGAGAGAGAGAGAGAGAGAGAGAGAGAGAGAGGGAGGGAGGAGGGGGAGGGCGGGGTATTTTTATACGGAACTCTATGGCAGTTTACAGCACGTGTTCTTCAGTGGTGTTGAGATGAAGAGGCTTACGTAGGGAAGTCTAGCGTGGAAAGTTGCAGCAGACTAGTCTTCGGGCTAAAGACCACAAGAACAACAACAAATCCAAACGATGTACATCCGTTAATAAACGCGGGTGTGGCACGGAGTCATATGCTTTTCTGACGTCAAGAAATACTGCATCTACCTGGCTCCCTCGATCCACGGCTTTCAGTATGTCGTGAGAGAAAAGCGGGAACTAGGTTCCACAAGAGCGATATGTATGGAATCTTTGTTTGCTTGTCACGTTTGAGCACAGAATGCGTCCTAAGAATCTACAGGAAATGGAAATCAATGACACTGGTTGAGAGTTTGTGGATTTTTTTAGCACCCTCCTTCTATACTAGTCTAACCTGTGCTTTTGTCCTAACGAATGGTCACAAGGTTGCAAGTGTTCATCACAGTCAATGGTTTTGTCAGGAGTGCCCCATGGAAGTGTGATAGGACTGCTGTTCTTTTCTGTAAATGACGAGTAGGACAGGTTAAGCAGCAGTCTATGAGTGATTGCTGATGATGCTGTGGTGTGTGAGTTCAAATGGCCCTAAGCACTATGGGACTCAACGTCTTAGGTCATTAGTCCCCTAGACTTAGAACTACTTAAACCTAACTAACGTAAGGACATCACACACATCCATGCCCGAAATAGGATTCGAACCTGCGACCGTAGCAGCAGCGCGGTTCCGAACTGAAGCGCCTAGAACCGCTCGGCCACAACGGCCGGCTGGTGTGTGGAAAGCAGTCGTTGAGTGACTATAGGAGGCTAGAAGGCAACTTAGACAAAATTTAGATTTGATGTGACGAATGTCAGCAAGCTCTAAATGAAGAACAATATAAATTAATGCAGGTGAGTAGGAAAAATAAACCCGTAACGTTCGAACAAGTATTAGTAGTGAGCTGCCTGACGCAGACACGTCGATTAAATATCTGCACGTAACGTTCCGAAGTAATATGAAATGGAATGAGCATGTAAGGATTGTAGTAGGTAGAGCGCATGGTCGACTTTGGTTTATTGAGGGAATTTTAGGAAAGTGTGGTTCATCTGTAGATGAGGCCGCATGTAGGACAGCAGTGCGACTCATTGTTAAGTACTGTTCAAGTGTTTGGGAATAGTGCGACCCATTGTTAAGTACTGTTCAAGTGTTTGGGATCCGCATTATGTCGGATTAAAGGACGACATCGAAGAAATTCAGATGCGGGGTGCTGTATTGATTACTGGTATGTTCAAACAACACGCAAGTATTACGGAGGTGCTTCGGGAACGCAAATGGGAATCCCTGCAGGAAAGCGAAATTCTTGTTGAGGAGTACTGTTGAGAAAATTTAGAGAACCACATTGGTTTATTGGGAAAGTTTTAGGGAAGTGTAGCTCATTTATAAAGGACATCGCTTATAGAAGACTGCTGCGACCTATTCTTGAGTACTGCTCGAGAGTTTGGGATCCCCACCAGTCCGGTTTAAACGAAGCGGCGAGCCGCTAGATTTGTTACCGATAGGTCCGATCTACACGCGGGTAATGCGGAGATGCTTCGTGGAATCAAATGGGAATTGCTAGAGGGAAGACGACATTCTTTTCTCGAAACATTTTTGGACAAAATTAGAGAACCGGCATGTGAAACTGGCTGCAGAACGACTTTACTGCCACCAACGTATATTTCGGGTAAGGACTACGCCGACAAGAGAAATTGGGCTCATATGGAGATGTACAGGCAATCGTTTTTCCTTCGCTCTATTTGCGTGTGGAACACGAAAGGAAATGATTAGTAGTGGCACAAGGCATCCTCCTCCACGCACCGTATGTATGTATATAGATGTAGATGTACGTACAAACTTAGATTAATTACTATGATACTGAGAAAATGCAGCATCTTCAGAAGAGAATGCTGAGAAAACACCTGTGCGACCCATCCTGGAATATGGCGGATATGTGTGGGACCCACACCACATACAGGGTCCGGCAATAAAACCTCCCTCATTTTAATAGGTTGTCACAGAAAAACTAAATATGATAGAGAAAAACTACTTTTATTTATGAAAAGTACATACTTCGCCACTTTGGATTATTTGGTTTCAAAAATTGTATCTGCTAAATGACGTCCTCCATTGTTGACACAATGACGAAGACCATCCCGAAAGTTCACCATACACCTTCGTGTCATTTCTCTTGGAATGGCAGCCACTTCTTGGGTAATGGCCTCTTTAAGTGCATGCTGTGTTGCGGGACGATGTTTGTACGCTAGAGCCTTTAAACGTCCCCAAAGAAAAAAAACATCACAAGCCGATAAATCAAGCGTCTCTGAGGGTCGCGTGATGTCTCCTCGCTAAGAGACAAGAAAACAAGGAATCAACTCGCGCAACATTTCCATAGAACACCGAGAGGTGTGGGTTGTTGCTCTGTCTTGCTGGAACCACACTTCTTGAGCTTCATGGTCTGCAATAAACTGGTTTAGCCTAGGTTGGAGGAAAGTCTCTAGCATGTTACAACAACGGTTTTGAATTAACCCTTCCCGTGTGGCCACCTTCTTCGAAAAAATACGGTCCCCACGCAAAACATACAGCAACGGCGCAACAAACTGGCACATGAGGGCTGTGCAATGGTCACTGATGAATTTATCGAAGGTTTTCTGCAGCCCAGTAGCGGAAATTCTGTTTGTTTACAGTTCCTGATAAATGGAAATGGGCCTCATCCGAAGAAATAAAGCCGCACGGGATTAGCCGAGCGGTCTAAGGCGCTGCAGTCATGGACCGTGCGGCTGGTCCCGGCGGAGGTTCGAGCCCTCCCTCGGGCATTGGTGTGTGTGTTTTTCCTTAGGATAATTTAGATTAAGTAGTGTGTAAACTTAGGGACTGATGACTATAGCAGTTAAGTCCCATAAGATTTCACACACATTTCTGAAGAAATAAACAACGCACCAGGGGCAATGTTTTGAAGAATTTCCTCACGCACAGCTCTGCGAGTTTCAAAATCTCTTTCGCTTAATTCCTGGGTAACCATCATTTTGAAAGGTTGCATATGAAGTTCTCTATGAAGAATTCTTATTACGCTCCTGTCAGATAATCCCAGGGTAGGTGCATGTTTAAGTGACGAACTCATTGATGATTGTTGCCCAGATACTCACACGCGCCACTTCTTCCGGCGTTGTTGCAGTCCGATGACGGCCAGTAGGTTTTCTTTTCATTTCAGTGCTGAACCTGTCTTTCTAAAGTTCGACACCCACAGTTGAATAGTGTTTCTGTCCAGGACACGATCATGTGGCCAAGTTCTAATCGTCTCCGAAACGCTCCCTGAATACTGATCACATAACGGCAGTCACGAATAAATTCCTCCACGACAAACGCACGATGCTCACCAAGCCACGCCATGGCGCCATGGCACGTAAACTTCTTTCAAACAAAACTCACTTCACGTCAGTATCCTCAACTACAGCTCGCACGCCGGCTACATCAAATGCGGAAGGTTTTATTGCCGGACCCTGTAGAACTAACAAGGATATAGAACGCGAAACACGAAAGGTCGCTGGTTTGTTTGACTCAAGGGGGAGAGAAACAGAAATGGTAAAAATCCGAACTCGCAGACGACTGAACATAGACGCCAAGTTATCCCACGAAAACATACTTAAAAGTTTTAAGACTCACGAGGGGAATCTAGGAGTATACTACAGCACTCTGTGTAACGCTTCCGTAGAGATCGGAAGATTAGAGGCTTTCTTCGCGCGCTCCATATACGAATGGAACGATAATGATCATCAGTACGTGGTACAATGGGGAGTACCTCCTGTCTTGCATTTCTCATTAGTTTTCGTAGTATGAATATAGAGGTAAATGTATATTTCGTAGGCCACCTTACAGTGTGTGGCCGAGTCAATTTCCCATACCAATTACCATTTTACCTATGACAACCTTTAGATATCTCTACCTGTTTCACCAGAAATTAAAAGCGTTCGACTAAGTAGCATGCATAAGAGATAGAAATTAATGTAATTACAGCAAAATTAAAATTCTGTATCGTCGGTGCGGGTAAACAAAAGTTATAAAGATCAACTTTCACAATTACAGTTTGAGGTGTACTGTATGGCCAAACTAAAACCCGGCTAGAAATCTCACACCTAACTCTAATCTTAACATTAGCCAACGGTTCTTCAACGTACAGACGATGGTATCCTGATGCATAACGGGGATTGCTTTCAGAATTCACGCACCTAAGAGATTGAATCAGGTCTCATGTGAAGAAACCATGCACAGGTATGAGCACGCTTTGATTGGTACGAAAACTGTGCTTCATGCAGAACAGAACATTTATTACTAAAAATGCAGGTCGTTGTTGATAATGTTACCTCTGAATCTTTTAATTCTCAGTTGCGGAGTTAAACGGCGTAACAGTTTAGTTGACTTTTCTGTAGAGTATCTTTCACTTGAACTTTCGATTGTATTCGAACTCGTTTCTGGTAGTTTTCTAACGATCTTTATCATTATTTTTAGATGAATCACACTGCAAACAATATTTCTGTATGAATGTTAGATTACGTACTATGGACTCAGAAGTATCTACACATGGACCAGTCTGTATTTTAAACATATTGCGAGACGGCGAGTATCCAAATGTTTAGTATCGTATAATATCATTTTTTCCTCGAGACATACTACTCCCTTCTTAAAACCACAGCTTGTAATCTTTTTTTGAGTTGTAATCGTTTTCTCCACGTTTCCTCTTAAAAACAAAAAGGCTTTTTATATTTTCTTACGACTTCTTCATTTCGGTTAGCAAACACATCAAACTTGCGATGCTCCATTGCGAATATGAATCTACTAAACCTGAAGCAGACATATTAGCTATTGCCATGAAATGACGTAGGCGGGTCGTAAAGTATTATGTTAACTCACTCTTTCGTTTACCTACTTCCCCAGCTTTACAGAAATTCTTACAATGGTGTGGAAATTATTGCCAGTATGAGCACGAACTCAAGAGCAATTTTTTCTCTCTTTCCCATTTGTCCTTCCTCTTTCCGATGATAATGAAACTGAGGCAGCAACACTGATATAACATATCAAGCAGGCTGATAATCCGTAGGACAGTACGTCAACGAAAATCAGGAATCTGTTGTAAACGAATCGATTTACTTCATAGCTGGAAGAGGTGTAATATGACGAGGTGGTGGGTCCCTCAGACTGTCTTCAACGACTCTTGTATTAATAGTGGTATTACCTCAATAACAGCAACGAATTGTGATAACGAAGCCCTATATCAAGTGTTATCTAACCTGTTAACACTACCAGGTTTAGGTACGCTCCGATGCGCCGTAGCTAATCACCGTTTATTGGGTTTATGTGATACTCGTTCAAGAGCAAATGATGGAGTGCTTCCCAGGTGCCACTCTATCAGCCTCAAAACGATCTTTCACGTTATCTCGCCACGTGATTCTGCATGATCACGTTTCTCTTCATCAGGAGCTAATACGTCTGGGAAGATACTGTAGTGCTGCAAATTACCTTAATTCGTCGACTAGCAAAAAAATGCACGGTACATTTGGTAAGATTTGAAAAAAGTAGAAACAGCCCATATGAAGCTCTCAAGTCACAGAGGACGGTTTTTACCTGAACCTAGGGGGTACAATCTTGTTCTCTCTGCCGTCCACCACCAATAATAAAGGAGCGTTTGAGCACGAAGAAAGTTTGGAGAAAACTATTGGAAACCTGGTGGTTCAAGTCCACGGTGTTCAGAGGAAAAGATCGCAAAAAATAAAATATTTATGTGAGTACCGGTTTTCCCTCCGAAGAGTCGTCAAGTGTATTTTGTATATGTTTCGGCAGATATTTGCAGTTTCCTGTAGTAACGAGTGAAAGGGGTCAGGCCAGGGACCCACACGTTAGCGACGGATAGAGCAGTCGTCAGGTCTTGCGATCCGTCTGTAAATCACATGCGTGCGCGCAAGTCGCAGATTTCAGCCACGGATCACTGATCGCTGGTGGTTCCTAAGCAATACGGTGAATTGTAGGATACAAATCGGTCGTGTGCGGAAAAATGGCTGCCCGTCTGTGGCTCGTTTGTCTAGCTATTAATCCTGGTTGTGTAGTTTCGCTAATCCACATGGAAGTAAGAAGTAGAATTTACATTCATGTAGTACGTACCAGCCGGCCGGAGTGGCAGAGCGGTTCTAGGCGCTTCAGTCTGGAACCGCGCGACCGATACGGTCGCAGGTTCGAATACTGCCTCGGGCATGGATGTGTGTGATGTCCTTAGGTTACTTAGGTTTAAGTAGTTCTAAGTTCTAGGGGACTGATGACCTTAGATGTTAAGTCTCATAGTGCTCAGAGCCATTTGAACCAATATGTACCATTCCGAAAACTGAAATTGAGGGCGAAGTTGAATCAAGAAAGAATACAAATACCGGGTGTTTCAGTATGATGTTTGAAAATTTGGGGGGCGAGCCTTCTTACACATACACACAAAAAACCCTGTAAAACATGGGCTCTAAAATGCACACCTTAAGAGCGATTAGAACTTGTTCATCTCCTGTACTGTGAAACACATAACTTCTATTGCAAGATCTTTGCTCCTCATATTTTGGTAGGAGGTAGTATGGACCAAAACAAGAAATAAATGTCCAGTAAATATGGTTCTAAAGGGCATATCTTAAGAGCTAAGAACACCTGTGCCATAGAAGAGATGTTTCACAGCAAAAAGGATGAACAATTGCTCATATCTCTTAAGGTATGCGTTGTAGAGCCCAAATTTACTGGACATATTTTTCTTGTTTTAGTCTAAGGAACTTGTCCCCAAATTTTTAAAACTTTATTCTGAAATACGCTGTATAAAACGAATCCGAATATAGAAACACCGTCAGCCGGTGTGGCTGTGCGGTTGTAGGCGCTTCAGTCTGGAACCGCGTGACCGCTACGGTCGCATGTTCGAATCCTGCCTCGGGCATGGATGTGTGTGATCTCCTTAGGTTAGTTAGGTTTAAGTAGTTCTAAGTTCTAGGGGAGTCATGACCACAGATGTTAAGTCCCATAGTGCTCAGAGCCATTTGAACCATAGAAACACCCATACTCTTGGATTTCGAAGTGATCATCATTTTGAATCTTGCTCTGCAGAAACAGAAATTCACGGGAAGTTAATAGAAATAGTTATAATATTATGCGCTACAGTCGACGATTTTATTCGTGTAATGACTTGACGTTCTATTAAACTTATTAATTTCTAAACATAATAATGTTATATTCAGTGCGGTTAAAATTTAAATGTTTTAAACTACTGGTACACCTACTCTAGTGCTATAAGTTAAGTCCCTTGCCATGTAATATAATGTAATTCTCCTATATACAGTTTCCAAGAAGAGTTACGGGAACCATCTGGGTTGCTATTGATAACATTTTCAGAGACACAGCGAGTTTCAAAGCTATTTTCAGAATACTTGTAATTAAGCTACAAGATTAATAAATGAAAAAGGAATTGAGAAGCTGAAGATGTATCTGCGAAATACGACATATCCGGTGTTACTGAAAAATGTAATGTACTCTGTAATATATTCATAGACTACTTTGTGAACTGTTGCCTTAAAAAAAAAAAAAAAAAAAAAAAAAAAAAAAAAAAAAAAAAAACCTGGATAAGCAGATTAAATGCTTCTACATCTATACTCTGTAAACTACTGTGAAGTGAATGGCAGGGACTACTTCCCATTGTGTCTCTTCCATTGACGTGCGGAGCGTGGTAAGAACGATTCCATGAACGCCTCTGTGCGCGCTGTAATTAGTCTAAACTTGTCTTTGTGAACCCCGTGGGAGTGATATGTAGGGTGCTGTAGTATATTCCTAGAGTCCTCAGTTCTAGAAACTTTCCAACTATATTTTCACGGGATAGGTTACAAAAAGGATCAGAATATCACGTACGAGTCTTTACTTAGCATCAAGGGTCATGAATGACAGGGTTAAATGACTAATTATACTATCAAATTCTAAGCAAAATCATAAGAGCGTCCAAATGTATGTGTTTTCAAGAGCTAAATATGTTCCTCAGCAACAAGATAAGAATTACACTGTCCAAAAAATGGTTCAAATGGCTCTAAGCACTATGGGACTTAACATTTGAGGTCATCAGTCCGCTCGTCTTAGTACTACTTAAGCCTAACTAACCTGAGGACATCACACACATCCATGTCCGAAGCAGGATTCGAACCTGCGACCGTAGCAGCAGCGGTTCCGGACTGAAGCGCCTAGAACCGCTCGGCCACAGCGGCTGGCTACACTGTCCATACTAATGTGACCACATGCCAAAAGCGTGAATAACCACCTTGTGGAGTGCAGACGTGGAGGAAGGGAGTCAGTGAGATTCTGGAAGGTACTGACAGAGATGTGAGACAACGCTGACTACATTGCCGTAACCGACTGCGTTAGCTCTCTCGGTTGAGCCTTCATGGCGCGAACAGAGCGATAGAAGTGGTCCGATGGATTCTCTACTGGGTTAAATCCGGGGAGTTTGATGGCCAGAGGAGTACGGTAAGCTCATCATTGGATTCATTGAACCACGCTCGTGCACTGCGAGCTGCGTGATGCGTTGCATTCTCCTGCTGGTAGAAGCCACCTAGCCGAGGATAAACAAACTGTTCATAGGAGTAGTCATGGTCCCCAAGGATGGATGCATACTTATGTTGATGTATTTTCCCATCCAGAATGATGAGATCGCCGAGGAAATGCCATGAAAACATATCCCAGACCATAATGCTTCTTCCTCCAGCCTGAACCCTTACGATGATTGTTACAGGATGTTTGCTTTAAGACCTTTCACGCCGTACACGCCAAATGCCATCTGTCAGATGGAGCATAAAACGTGATTCATCCAAAGAGGCAACCTGTCATCACTCAGTGAAAGGAAAGAAGGAAGATTGGGTTTAATATCCTATCGACATCGAGGTCATTAGAGACGGAGCACAAGCTACGAAGTTGTCAACGATGGCGTAGGTAATCGGCCGTGCCCTTTCAAAGAAACCATCCCAGTACTTGCCGCCGGCCGCGGTGGTCTCGCGGTTCTAGCGCGCAGTCCGGAACCGTGCGCCTGCTACGGTCGCAGGTTCGAATCCTGCCTCGGGCATGGATGTGTATGATGTCCTTAGGTTAGTTAGGTTTAAGTAGTTCTAAGTTCTAGGGGACTGATGACCACAGCAGTTGAGTCCCATAGTGCTCAGAGCCACTTGAACCAGTACTTGCCCGGAGCGATTTAAGGAAATCTTGGAAAACCTAAACCTGGATGGTCGGACGCGATTGTGAACCGTCGTCCTCCATGTGGGAGTCCAGTGCGCGAACCTCACTGAGTGGAATTCCAGTTCCGGCAGTGGCTTGCAAATTCCAGCCGTCGCCGCCAATGAGCAGCAGTCAGCATAGATGCATGGACCAGGCGCCTGCTGTGGTAGCCCATACAACGTTAGCTGAACGGTCGTTGACGAGACACTGGTGCTCGCAACTTGGTTCATCTGAGCTGTCGGTTGCTCAGCAGTTGCACGTCTGTTCGTTCGTATACATGTCCACAGCCGTCGTTTACCCCTTTCATCTAAGGCCCTTAGTGAACCACATTTGCATCGGCGCCGGTTTTGGTTAGCGCCGTTTAGCCACCCAAGGTATACTTTAACCACGGCGGCACGAAAAGAGTTTAAGAACTTAGTCGTTTTTCGGAAATGCTGTTAGGGAAATAACTCCGTTTCCGCATTAAGACATAGTCTGCACTGTTTTCCGCATCCCCTGAAACGCTTTATACACCCTACATTGCTAGTGCTGCCATCTGCCTTCCGTGAGTGGTTACTGAACATTGACGTCGAACATAGGCGGTGGTCACATAAATGTGAATGGACCTCATAATACAGGCTGATCATTACAAGTACACTGGACAAAAAAGTAAGACACTAATGCCGTGCAGCAGTCTTAGTTCGGTGAGGAGGACAGCCCATAAATTCTTATAGGCACGTCATATCCAGCAGAAGCCAATAATATGATGGTCACTTCAAAAGAAATGCACACCATCTTTTGAAAATCCATCTTTTATTCTACATGTTTGAAAGTTTTACAGTGTTTAGACGCATCCTTTAGGAACAATATTTTCATTTCTCCACATAATTTCCATCCCTCTTAACTGCCTTACGCCATCTTGGAACCAGCGCCTGTATACCCTCACGGTAAAATTCTGGACCAACCTGTTAGAGCCACTGTTTGGCAGCGTGCACAAGGGAGTCATCATCTTCAAACCTTGTTCCACGAAGACAGTCTTTCAGTTTCACAAAGAGATGATAGTTACATGGAGCCAGGTCAAGAATGTAAGGCGCTGTTTCAGTGTTGTCCATCAGAGATTTGTGATCGCTTCCATGGTTTTTTGACTGACATGTGGCCGTGCATTGTCGTGCAAAAGCAAAACATCCTGCTCTTGCAGATGTGGTCTAACACAACTCAGTAGAGCTAGAAGTTTCTTCAGTGTCGTTACATATGCATCAGAATTTATGGGGGTTACACTTGGCATGATGTCCACAAACAAGAGTCCTTCGGAATCGAAAGACACCGTAGCCATAACTTTTCCAGCAGGTGTGGTTTTGAATTTTTTTCTTGAGTGAATTTGCATGATGCCACTCTATTGATTGCCTCTTCGTCTCTGGTGAAAAATGATGGAGCCATGTTTCATCACCTGTCACAATTCTTCCAAGAAATTCATCTCCACCATTCTCGTACCATTCCAAAAGTTCGCTGCATACCGTTTTTCTTGTTTCTTTGTCAGCCACTGTCAACATCCTAGGAACCCACCTGGCACAAACCTTTTTTAACGCCAATACTTTCAGTATTCTGCAAACGCTTTCTTCCCCTATCCCAACGTAGCGTGACAATTCGTACACTGTGATGCGTCTGTCAGCAGTCACCAATTCGTTAACTCTATGCACATTGTCTGGAGAGTGTGCAGTACGAGGCTTGCTCTTGCGAGGACAATCCTCAATATTGCCGTGCCCGCTTTCATCACGTAACCTACTTGCCCACCGACTAACTGTACTGCAATTGACAGCAGCATCTCCATACACATTTTTCAACCGCTTGTGGATGTTTCCCACTGTCTCGTTTTCACTGTACAGGAATTCTATGACAGCACGTTGCTTCTGACGAACGTCAAGTGTAGCAGCCATCTTGAAGACATGCTGCGACGGCGCAACTTACGGGAACATGTTGAACTAAGTTTGAAAACAAGCGGGAAGGATGTATCTACACACTGTAAAACTTTCACACATGTTGAATAAAAACTGTAGTTTTACAAAAATAGTGTACATTTCTTTTCGTGTGACCCTCGTAGATGACTCGATCCCGTGGAGTTGCCAAATCGCTACGTTTCATTCGCTGTTCCTAACGGCACAAGATATATTTTATGAGATTAGAGTCAGGTGATTTAGCGGTACAGTTTAGGTGCGGTAAGGTGCCTGAACGTTCGTCAAACTAGAAGCGTATACGTGCAGCCCTGTGAAAACGGCTGTCGTCTTCTTTGGGGACGGAAATGTCCACAGCATACCCATCATGAAGCAATAGAAGAAATCACAGTATTTGGACATTATTTTGAAATGAACATCCTAATTGATATTCGGCACATGAGTGTGGTCAACTCAGATTACCAACAACGCCACAAAAATCACAGAACTACGTCCAGCATGAAGTAACCGTCCACATAGTGTGAGTTAATCGTCTGACTGGACCGCAGGCGTGTGTCATTTGAAAAGAGGCAAATTCGCGCTCGTTGGCTGACAGTACGCACCTTCATCCACCTGTCCAGTTTCTGTTTTGTTTGGTCCACTGAAAAAAAGGCTCTGAGCACTATGGGACTTAACATCTATGGTCATCAGTCCCCTAGAACTTAGAACTACTTAAACTTAGGGGGACTGGTGATCTCAGAAGTTAAGTCCCATAGTGCTCAGAGCCATTTGAACTATTTTGGACTTAAACCTAAGTAATGTATGGACATCACACAACACCCAGTCATCACGAGGTCCACTGAAGGCGAGCAGCTTGTAACGGGACATCCTCCTCTTGAATTACTTTTCCTCAACAATAATCGTCGATGCCAGCATTATTTTTCGAATTTTGGACAGGTCATTTTTATCTCAGTTGCTTTCCTGAAAACTTTCATATAAATTTATAACAGTATGTTATATTTCAAGCTAAAATTTATGAAAATGAAGTACTTTACAAAATGTTTTGCTCTCGATGTTATAATCGGTCAGTACTAGTTCCGAATGTAAAGTTAAAATTATTTTCTTAGAAGCATTTTAAATTACGACCCACTGGCTAACTTAAAATTTCTATTATTAATTACGCAATACAGTACTTGTTATATTTGTTTCTGGATTCATTTATGAAATAATAATCGAAAGTAATAATGTAACAGAGTATTGTAGAAATTCATTTGTTAAGAAAAATTGTAAACCCTTTGGAGCGTGGTTATTTCCGCAGAGCGTTGGAGTGGTAAGCATACCTCTGATGTGATAGGACGTATTTTTGTTTAATGGGCGCAAGCAATGCAATTTTGGTTTTGTTAATGTGAAGAAATCGAATGACTATATGATATACTAAAACGTGAAAAAATATTTTTACATAAAAACAAAAATTCTTTAACAACAATCCACAAATTTATTTAGATCAGTTCAACCGTGAGTATCTAAAACGTGACATTTTCTGCTTCAAGAATCAGACCTCTAGACAATAAGAACTGGAGGCAACATAACGAGCTAAGTTTCTAACCTAGAAAGGTTATTGTAATCTTTGCTCCTCTCAAATGGGGACAATAGATGGAGTAAGGAAAGAGGGAGGAGATTACAAGCTTCACTACCAGACAAGAAAGTGAAACGCCGAGAAGGCAAGATCGAATGTCGATGTAAATTCGTAGAAGTAAGCCCATCTGCGGATGTTGTTGTTGTTGTGGTCTTCAGTCCTGAGACTGGTTTTATGCAGCTCTCCGTGCTACTCTATCCTGTGCAAGCTTCTTCATCTCCCAGTACCCACTGCAACCTACAGCCTTCTGAATCTGTTTAGTGTATTCATCTCTTGGTCTCCTTCTACGATTTTTACCCTCCACGCTGCCCTCCAATGCTAAATTGGTGATCCCTTGATGCCTCAGAACATGTCCTACCAACTGATCCCTTCTTCTAGTTAAGTTGTACCACAAACTTCTCTTCTCCCCAATTCTATTCAATACCTCCTCATTAGTTATATGATCTACCCATCTAATCTTCAGCTTTCTTTTGTAGCACCACATTTCGAAAGCTTCTATTCTCTGCTTGTCCAAACTAGTTATCGTCCATGTTTCACTTCCATACATGGCTAAACCCATACAAATACTTTCAGAAACAACTTCCTGGCACTTAAATCAATACTCGATGTTAACAAATTTGTCTTCTTCAAAAACACTTTCCTTGCCATTGCCAGTCTACATTTTATATCCTCTCTACTTCGACCATCATCAGTTATTTTGCTCACCAAATAGCAAAACTCCTTTACTACTTTAAGTGTCTCATTTCCTAATCCAATTCCATCAGCATCACCCGATTTAATTCGTCTACATTCCATGATCCTCGTTTTGCTTTTGTTGATGTTCATCTTATACCCTCCTTTCAAGACACTGTCCATCCCGTTCAACTGCTCTTCCAAGTCCTTTGGTGTCTCCGACAGAATTACAATGTCATCGGCGAACCTCAAAGTTTTTATTTCTTCTCCATGGATTTTAATACCTACTCCGAAATTTGCTTGTGTTTCCTTCACTGCTTGCTCAATATACAGATTGAATAACATCGGGGATAGGCTACAACCCTGTCTCACTCCCTTCCCAACCACTGCTTTCCTTTCATGTCCCTCGACTCTTTTAACTGCCATCAAGTTTCTGTACAAATTGTAAATAGCCTTTCGCTGCCTGTATTTTACCCCTTCCACCTTCAGAACTTGAAAGAGAGTATTCCAGTCAAGATTGTGAAAAGCTTTCTCCAAGTCTACAAATGCTAGAAACGTAGGTTTGCCTTTCCTTAATCTAGCTTGTAAGATAAGTCGTAGTGTCAGTATTGCCTCACGCGTTCCAATATTTCTACGGAATCCAAACTGATCTTCCCCGAGGTCAGCTTCAACCAGTTTTTCCATTCGTCTGTAGAGAGCACGCGTTAGTATTTTGCACCTGCGGATATGTAATCGAACAGAGTTGCAATTCTCTGTAGTACGTAGAAGAACCACCAGAGAGAATTAGTGCTGTTCGTGTCTTGTGTAGTTACTAGGTCTGCTAAGGTATATAAGGGGAGTGAACAGCGTCAGATGTTGAGTGATCACTGTGAGGGTAACATGGATGCCAAGTACTGGTGTCAGTGCCTGACAGAGTTTGAAAGACAGATCCAAGTGGCGCAGTGCTAAGCACATTGGACTTGCATTCCGGAGGACAACGATTCGAACCTGCGTTCGGCTTCCACGTTTAGGTTTTCCGTTATTTCCCCCAGTTGCTCCAGGCTAATGCCGGGATGGTTTCTTTGAAAGGGCACGGCCGATTTGCTTCGCCATTCTTAACACAATCCGAGCTTGTGCTCCGTCTCTAATGATCTTGATGTCGACGGGACGTTAAACCCAATCTTCATTCCTTCCCAGAGTTTGAAAGAGGGTCGCCATTTGGCGAACTGCTCGAATCGTGCAATACCCAGATTTGTGGGGCATTTGGGTGGCTCAGGGTTGGACTGCATGTTCGGAGATTGGCAGCACCTGGACAATGAAATTATCGTCCCATGAATAGGCTGTCTTTAACGCCACAAAACAAACGGCCGCGTTTGGAATGGTGGTTGTAGCTGGGAAGCACGGACGGATTATGAATGGCTTCACATTGTGGTTAAACAGCGGCTCTGCAGTATCCCATATGTCCGCTGTCTGCGAGTATGGCGGCTGTTAGCCATTCATACTTTACGGAACGTCACATTAATGTCTACTTTCGTGCACTAGTTTCCTGGATATGACAAGCTGCGTACTTTGAACAGATTGTAATTACTATGAAAATTATACTGCATCAAATAGCAACTGTTGGCTTTCAACAGGCTGACAACGCCGAAATACGAACCATTACAGCAGACAATAGCATTACTATAATAGACACAAATATGAAACATGTAAACTTAATTTATTTGTTTCTTTGATTGGAGATTGCCATAATTACTTTAATTTTAGTTAATTTACTTTGTATTCACTCAATTAGCAAGACTGATTTTGGCTCTAAATATTACCGAACGTCACTGTTAACTTACTGAGGCTTCACTATTAATTACTTTAAATTATCCTTTAGCAGGCTAACAAAACTGACAGTGATAGTCTTTTAACAGTGTTCTTTTACCTGTTAAAATAAACAACTATATTCTTACCTATTCAAACAGCGACACTCGGATATTCAATGACTGGAACGAAATGGGACGCTAACAAGGGAACCCTCCATGCTGTAAATCACGGATTTTGATGCGCTTCAAATATGTTGTAGAGGCGCTTACTCTGAGTACCTGGCTATCCGTTTTTTTTTTTTTTTTTTTGAGAAAATCGATTTGAAGTTCATTGCGCGCATTGTATACTCGTAACATTGCATATATTCCGAGAAAGTCAGCGCAGCGGTAAAGCTGCACGGCTTCCGCGCTGGAGGTACCGTGTTCGAATCCCGCTCCCATCTGTTTTTTTATGTATGCAAGAACCGTCCGGAAAATTTGGTCCTAACGTTCAAAAACGAGTAGACAAATTAACTGGGAAATACAGAAATGTAACCGTGTCCTGCACGAAATACTGGAAGCTCACAAAACTGGTGTGCGAAGAATTTTTGTGTTCTGTAATTCTTCCGTACGTGGTACAGAAATTTTTTTTGTACATTATCAACTTGTGGGGAGGGCAAACCGATTGAACTTAATACGATCATCTATTCAATGATGAAAGGAAAGTGAGCACCTGCACCCTAAAAGTGGTCCCACCAAAGTGCACTCCTTACTGCCAACCCTGCGATGTTTGTTTTTACCGACAGGTGCAAATCTTCACGTAAGTTATTCAGAATGCTCCCCAATTGATGAAAGACAATAGAGAGATCGCTTCTAGTGAAGATTCGATAAAATTACATTCGCTAAACCTACATCAATTCAGCTCACCTAATTTTGAAAGCATGATTAGATACGCATGGTTCGCATCGGAATTAGCGGATAAAAGAGAAATCTTTTTGAATGCAAATGAATTGTATTTCCCGGTGTCGCTCATGAAGAAACCGCGCGCCTGCAAGACCGTTGCTTTCACAAAATGCGCATGGTGCTGCGAAAATTTGTGCTTTGGTTGCTTCTATGATAAGCATCACCCACAATATTGATCTGGCACATCAAGCAATGTGGACGATGAAAAATAAGATTTAGTAATATTGTATGACAGAAAAATTAATAACTGAATGTATCTTTATAATTCGCACACCTTACACTGTTTGTTGATATTCCTTGAAATAAAATTGAAATATTCGGTCGATTTTGAAAAAAAAAGTACAAGAGCAGTACTCGAACATGGTACCTCCAACGCAGTAACCGTGAACCTTCACCGCTGCGCTAAGCTAACTTGCTCGGAATATATGTAATGTTACGGGTATAAAAAGCCCGCAATGTACTTCAAAATCGATTTTCTCAAAAACTATGGCCCATCGCTAAAAAACCGGATAACCAGGTACTCAGGGTAAGTGCCTCTACAATATATTTGAAGCGCATCAAAACCCGTGATTTACAGTATGGAGGGTCGCCTTGTAAGTCATCCTCCATACAGTCCCTACCTGGCCCCATCCCATTTTCATCTGTTTCCAACACTCAAAGAAAGCCCTCGAGTGATGAAGCGGCACAATCAGAGGCGAAATTGTGGCTCCATCGACCAATTCAAACGTTCCACAGAGACGGTATCAACAAACTGGTCTCATTAAGGGAAATGTGTTCCTCGGCAGAGCGACTACGTTGAGGAATAAATACGTTGACATTTGGAGTAAAGGCACAGAACGTTAATAAAGTTTAATTTAAAAGAGCTTTAAGAGTTTTCAAACATCAATTACAGAGGCATTACTTTTCAGCACACCTTCGTGTTCTGTCCGGTGATCTTACTAACATGGATAACCCGACTTGATGTTGGCGGTATAGGTGGCTGTACCGACCGAGGCTATGGAGTGGCTGCATTTCTCACTGAAGAACACTTCATCAGGCTCAATCAGGGACAGCATCGACATAGCGGGTCTGGGGCCGAACGCTTCGCGGTTTGGAGTGGCGACCTTTAGAGGCCTAGCCAAAGAATCATTACATGGGTACGCTCGTCACGGGCCCATTGTCTGGCTCGCACGTAACAGCCGGACAGCCGTCACCTCGCTGGCTGACCCATTCTTCCGACCGCAGAGTCGTCCTCCAGGACAGCCGAGCATAATCTGTGGTCATGACACCGTGCTGAAGGTTGCTAGCCATTGTTGCCATGGAGCTACCTTCATATTTACTCGCTCTTCCACGTTATCGTTTCCCATCATATCCCTCAAGTGCTTCTGTCGCTACGTTCTTTTTATTTGGTTGTACTTAAACTGTTTACCTCACCTTCAAGTTGAAAAGTAAAGTGTGCAGTATTCTAACTGTGAACTGCAATGTTGTTGTTATTCTTCTTCAAATTATTTCTTATGCAAGAGTCAACTATGGCATCCAGATGTTCAGTTTGGAAGTACGTTGTAAGACATGACACTCCTGAAAACATCAACTCACTCTAATGTAAATATTCCTATGGAAATCGTTGTTCAATCCCATTATCCCTCCTAAACGTGCCAGTGATGTCTTACCCCAACAATACTTTTTTTGCAGGTAGTAAGTCTTATTTGTTCCAAGTTCGCCTGAAATTGCTCCCATGCCCGATCTCTTCATTTAGCGTGAACTGCTCTTCGAACCGTCAATGCAGTGGACAAGACATGTCCAGTGTATTCACTGAAATAACAGATCTTTATTTGGAGGTGGTTCGCGAACGAACCATTTTTACTAGTTTCGATTCGTCTTGGAGCACCTAAAGAGGTGATTGGTCTTTAGTTTTAGACTCGTGCAAAGACAGCCCTCTTTGATACGCTTTATCTCAAGGTAAGACATATACCGATACTTCTCAATCATACTGCCGATAGCATCAACATTTTTTTGGAACCACAAACAACTGTGGTCGCTTTTCATGAAATTTATCACTGGCGGAAGCCCCACCACGACGAACCTGCGCAGACCAATTGTAAATAGATTATTTCTGCTGTCCATTTTCCCAGAATAGCTTAGGAGTGTGCTTTTAGCTTGCACGTCCCATAAATGCACTCCGCATTATTGGAGGTACACCTCTGCTGTCGTAACGGCGAGTGGAATAGTTCGGCGTAACACTTGCCTGGCATGACGTCATACCGCCGGAATGACAGTTCAAGGCCGGCTGGGTAGGCCGTGCCTTGCCATAGACGACGCAAGTTGTCATTCAGCTCAAAATATCTCGTTCAGCTGACAGTTGCAGGTGTCCTGTGGAAATTTTGTTAATAATTTAGTATTCTTACGAAGTGTTACACCCAGATATTTGTAAGCGTCAGTTCTTTCCAAATGTGACTCATTGATATTATACTAATGGGATATTCCCTTTTCTTCGTTTTACACTTGTGAACATTTAAAGCAAGTTGCCAATCTTTCCTCCCTTTGAAATCTTGTCAGTATCTGAATGAATATTTATGCAGTTTCTTTCAGACAGTAGTTCATTGTAGATAACTGCAACGTCTGAAAAAATTCTGATTTTACTATTAATATTGCCTGAAAAGTCATTAATTCACAACATGAAGAGCGACAGTCCCATCACACTTATCTGGGGCACACCCGAAGTTACTTCTACATCTGTCGATGACTCTCCATCTAAGAAACATCATGCTGTGTCCTCCCTACCAAAAAGTCCTCAATCCAATCACAAATTTGACTTGACACATCACATATATACCGAGTGGTCAAAACGTCAGTATAAATTTGAATACCAAATAAACCACGGAATGATGTAGATAGAGAGGTAAAAATTGACACACATGCTTGGAATGACATGGGGCTTTATAAGAACAAAAAAAAAAAAGAAAAACACCCCATATTGCCGGACGCGTGAAAGACCTCTTGCACGCGTCATTTGGTGATGAGCGTGTGCTCAGCCGCCACTGTCGCCATGCTTGAAGTCGCAAATGTATCGTGATCGACCGACATCTCTAGGGATGCTGAAAGACAACATCCAACGCCATTGCTTCACCATAACTCCGGACATGCTGTAAAGTGCTGTTCACAACATTATTCCTCAACTACAGCTATTGTCGAGCAATGATGGTGGACATATTGAGCATTTCCTGTAAAGAACATCATCTTTGCTTAGTCTTACTTTGTTATGTTAATTATTGCTATTCTGATCAGATGAAGCGCAATCTGTCGGACATTTTTTGAACTTTTGCCTTTTTTGGTTCTAATAAAACCCCGTGTCATTCCAAGCATTTGTGTCAATTTGTACCTCACTATCTACATTATTCCGTGATTTATTCAGTTTTCAAATTTATACTGACTTTTTGATCACCTGGTATATACTAATGGCCGTTAAAATTGCTACACCAAGAAGAAATGCGTTTGATAAACGGGTATTCGTTGGACAAATATATTATACTAGAACTGACATGTGATTACATTTTCATTAAATTTGGGTGCATAGATCCTGAGAAACCAGTACCCAGAACAACCACCTCTCGAATGGCCCCGTACAGGACCTGGAACATGAGGTCGTGCATTATTCTGCTGAAATGTAGGGTTCACAGGGATCGCATGAAGGTAGAGCCACGGTTCGTAACACATCTGAAATGTAACGTCCACTGTTCGAAGTGCCGTCAATGCGAACAAGAGGTGACCGAGCCGTGTAACCAATGGTACCCCATACCGTCATTCCGGGTGATACGCCAGTATGCCGATGACGAATACACACTTTCAATGTGCATTCGCCGCGATGTCGCCAAATACGTATGCGACCATCATGATGCTGTAAACAGAACCTGGATTCATCCGAAAAAAATGACGTTTTGCCATTCGTTCACCCAGGTTCGAGGTTGAGTGCACCATCGCAGGCGCTCCTGTTTGTGATGCAGTGTCAAGGATAACCGCAGCCACGGTCTCCGAGCTGATAGTCCATGCTGCTGCAAACGTCGTCCAACTGTTCGTGCAGATGGTTGTTGTCTTGTAAACGTCCCCATCAGTTGACTCAGGGATCGAGACGTGGCTGCACGATCCGTTACAGCCATGCAGATAAGATGCCTGTCATGTCGACTGCTAGTGACACAAGGCCGTTGGGATCCGGCACGGCGTTCCGTATTACCCTCCTGAACCCACCAATTCCATATTCTGCTAACAGTCATTGGATCTCGACCAACGCCAGCAGCAATGTCGCGATATGATAAACCTCAATCGCGATAGGCTACAATCCGACCTTTATCAAAGTCGGAAACGTAATGGTACTCATTTCTCCTCCTTACACGAGGCATCACAACAACGTTTCACCATGCAACGCCGGTTAGCAGCTGTTTGTATATGAGAAATCTGTTGGAAACGTTCCTCATGTCAGCATGTTGTAGGTGTCGCCACCTGCGCCAACCTTGTGTGAATGCTCTGAAACGCTAATCATTCGCATACCACGGCATCTTCTTCCTGTCAGTTAAATTTTTCGTCTGTAACACGTCATCTTCGTGTTGTAGCAATTACAATGGCAAGTAGTGTAATCTTCTACGGTACACATCTAAATATTTCATTTACCCTTCAGAAATGTTCAATGTGCAGTATGCCTGAGACACTTTGAGAGTATGTCTTGAGTAATTGCATTAACTGAGCAAATCGCTAAGAAGAAGAAAGTAGTGCTACTAGGTAGTAAGCATGGGCGATGTTAGGGGTTGCCAACCTGCAGATAATTACCCATGATGGGTAAAATTTAATTTTCTGAGGTATAAAAGCAAAAGGGCTGAATTGTGTAAACTAAATTACTTTTAGAAGATCAATAGTCTTATCTCGTAAGACTGTAATACTGATTACATAAGTTACAATTTATTGATTTATTCATTTATTTATTTTCAAATACTAGCATTAACGTGTTATACAATGTGGTGTTGGTTACAGCTTGTTGAACGAAACGGTTTACATACGCAGAGAAAAGAGGCTCATGAAGTGCAGTGCTACAGAAGAATTCTGAAGATTAGATATGTAGATGAAGTAACTGATGAGGAGATGCAGAACATAACTGAAGAGAAAAGAAATTTGTGGTGCAAACCTGGCTAGAAGAAGGAATGGGTTGGTAGGACATAACCTAAGACATAAGTTTAGTACGGGAGGGAAGTATGCGCGTGTATGTGGGTTAGGGGCGGGGGGGGGGGGGGCGGTAAAATCGTAGAGGGAGACTGAGAGTTCCATACAGTAAATAGATTCAGAAGGATGTAGGTTGCAGTATTTATTCGGGGAAGAAGAGGCTCGCACTGGATAGAGGAATAAGTAGACCTGCATCACACACGTCTTCAGACTCGAGACCACATCACCATACGAGTGTATGGACATCTTCCTCACGTAGTCCTCCCGCCAGACACGTGCTTTGCACTTACTACTGTGCATCTCCCCCCCATGAACCATGGACCTTGCCGTTGGTGGGGAGGCTTGCGTGCCTCAGCGATACAGATGGCCGTACCGTAGGTGCAACCACAACGGAGGGGTATCTGTTGAGAGGCCAGACAAACGTGTGGTTCCTGAAGAGGGGCAGCAGCCTTTTCAGTAGTTGCAGGGGCAACAGTCTGGATGATTGACTGATCTGGCCTTGCAACATTAACCAAAACGGCGTTGCTGTGCTGGTATTGCGAACGGCTGAAAGCAAGGGGAAACTACAGCCGTAATTTTTCCCGAGGACATGCAGCTTTACTGTATGATTAAATGATGATGGCATCCTCTTGGGTAAAATATTCCGGAGGTAAAATAGTCCCCCATTCGGATCTCCGGGCGGGGACTACTCAGGAGGATGTCGTTATCAGGAGAAAGAAAACTGGCGTTCTACGGATCGGAGCGTGGAATGTCAGATCCCTTAATCGGGCAGGTAGGTTAGAAAATTTAAAAAGGGAAATGGATAGGTTAAAGTTAGATATAGTGGGAATTAGTGAAGTTCGGTGGCAGGAGGAACAAGACTTCTGGTCAGGTGATTACAGGGTTATAAACACAAAATCAAATAGGGGTAATGCAGGAGTAGGTTTAATAATGAATAGGAAAATAGGAATGCGGGTAAGCTACTACAAACAGCATAGTGAACGCATTATTGTGGCCAAGATAGATACGAAGCCCACACCTACTACAGTAGTACAAGTTTATATGCCAACTAGCTCTGCAGATGATGAAGAAATTGAAGAAATGTACGATGAAATAAAAGAAATTATTCAGATAGTGAAGGGAGACGAAAATTTAATAGTAATGGGTGACTGGAATTCGAGTGTAGGAAAAAGGAGAGAAGGAAACATAGTAGGTGAATATGGATTGGGGCTAAGAAATGAAAGAGGAAGCCGCCTAGTAGAATTTTGTACAGAGCACAACTTAGTCATAGGTAACACTTGGTTTAAGAATCATGAAAGAAGGTTGTATACGTGGAAGAACCCTGGAGATACTAAAAGGTATCAGATAGATTATATAATGGTAAGACAGAGATTTAGAAACCAGGTTTTAAATTGTAAGACATTTCCAGAGGCAGATGTGGACTCTGACCACAATCTATTGGTTATGACCTGTAGATTAAAACTGAAGAAACTGCAAAAATGTGGGAAATTAAGGAGATGGGACCTGGATAAACTGAAAGAACCAGAGGTTGTACAGAGTTTCAGGGAGAGCATAAGGGAACAATTGACAGGAATAGGGGAAAGAAATACAGTAGAAGAAGAATGGGTAGCTCTGAGGGATGAAGTAGTGAAGGCAGCAGAGGATCAAGTAGGTAAAAAGACGAGGGCTGCTAGAAATCCTTGGGTAACAGAAGAAATATTGAATTTAATTGATGAAAGGAGAAAATATAAAAATGCAGTAAATGAAGCAGGCAAAAAGGAATACAAACGTCTCAAAAATGAGATCGAGAGGAAGTGCAAAATGGCTAAACAGGGATGGCTAGAGGATAAATGTAAGGATGTAGAGGCTTATCTCACTAGGGGTAAGATAGATACTGCCTACAGGAAAATTAAAGAGACCTTTGGAGAGAAGAGAACCACGTGTATGAATATCAAGAGCTCAGATGGCAACCCAGTTCTAAGCAAAGAAGGGAAGGCAGAAAGGTGGAAGGAGTATATAGAAGGTTTATACAAGGGTGATGTACTTGAGGACAATATTATGGAAATGGAAGAGGATGTAGATGAAGACGAAATGGGTGATACGATATTGCGTGAAGAGTTTGACAGAGCACTGAAAGACCTGAGTCGGAACAAGGCCCCCGGAGTAGACAACATTCCATTAGAACTACTGACGGCCTTGGGAGAGCCAGTCATGACAAAACTCTACCAGCTGGTGAGCAAGATGTATGAGACAGGCGAAATACCCTCAGACTTCAAGAAGAATATAATAATTCCAATCCCAAAGAAAGCAGGTGCTGACAGATGTGAAAATTACCGAACTATCAGTTTAATAAGTCACAGCTGCAAAATACTAACGCGAATTCTTTACAGACGAATGGAAAAACTGATAGATGCGGACCTCGGGGAGGATCAGTTTGGATTCCGTCGAAATGTTGGAACACGTGAGGCAATACTGACCTTACGACTTATCTTAGAAGAAAGATTAAGGAAAGGCAAACCTACGGTTCTAGCATTTGTAGACTTAGAGAAAGCTTTTGACAATGTTGACTGGAATACTCTTTTTCAAATTCTAAAGGTGGCAGGGGTAAAATACAGGGAGCGAAAGGCTATTTACAATTTGTACAGAAACCAGATGGCAGTCATAAGAGTCGAGGGGCATGAAAGGGAAGCAGTGGTTGGGAAAGGAGTGAGACAGGGTTGTAGCCTCTCCCCGATGTTATTCAATCTGTATATTGAGCAAGCAGTAAAGGAAACAAAAGAAAAATTTGGAGTAGGTATTAAAATTCATGGAGACGAAGTAAAAACTTTGAGGTTCGCCGATGACATTCTAATTCTGTCACAGACGGCAAAGGACTTGGAAGAGCAGTTGAACGGAATGGACAGTGTCTTGAAAGGAGGATATAAGATGAACATTAACAAAAGCAAAACGAGGATAATGGAATGTAGTCCAATTAAATCGGGTGATGCTGAGGGAATTAGATTAGGAAATGAGACACTTAAAGTAGTAAAGGAGTTTTGCTATTTGGGGAGCAAAATAACTGATGATGGTCGAAGTAGAGAGGATATAAAATGTAGACTGACAATGGCAAGGAAAGCGTTTCTGAAGAAGAGAAATTTGTTAACATCGAATATAGATTTAAGTGTCAGGAAGTCATTTCTGAAAATATTTGTTTGGAGTGTAGCCATGTATGGAAGTGAAACATGGACGATAACTAGTTTGGACAAGAAGAGAATAGAAGCTTTCGAAATGTGGTGCTACAGAAGAATACTGAAGATAAGGTGGATAGATCACGTAACTAATGAGGAGGTATTGAATAGGATTGGGGAGAAGAGAAGTTTGTGGCACAACTTGACTAGAAGAAGGGATCGGTTGGTAGGACATGTTTTGAGGCATCAAGGGATCACAAATTTAGCATTGGAGGGCAGTGTGGAGGGTAAAAATCGTAGAGGGAGACCGAGAGATGAGTACACTAAGCAGATTCAGAAGGATGTAGGTTGCAGTAGGTACTGGGAGATGAAGAAGCTTGCACAGGATAGAGTAGCATGGAGAGCTGCATCAAACCAGTCTCAGGACTGAAGACCACAACAACAACACTGTGCATCTGTGACATTAAAACTGACACATATACATAACATACGCTTCAAATACCTCAAGAAAATGCCTTTTCCGAGTTACAGGTAGTTCCCGTAACACACTGGAAATGCTTCATAATCCACTTCATAACAGTTTACAAACTAAGTGACAGCACAACACAGTAGTAACTGTGTAATGGCCACTGCACTGCTGTACGGCATTGTGCCTACACTATATTATTATTATTAGTGGCAGTGGTCAGACACAAAGAACTCACAGTCTGTATTCTTCCAATTCCTGTCAGTTCAGAAGTGAAGAAAGCAGAAATCATGTGACTTACAAACATGAAGTTAGTGCAGAAATTTTAACTTGCTTGGTTTTAAATGCGGGTGTAGGGTGTGCGTGAAGTAAGTTCCGCTACGAAGAAGTAGCATGTTTTGTAACAAGTGTTTACCCTCAACGAGGATGCTTAGCTTTCTTTTCCGAGAGGGAATTGTAAGTAGCACAACGATGTATTGCAAATTGTATCACCGTTGTATAAAATAAGATCGTTGGAAATAAGCAGTATAAATTGTCTCATCGACTTGTGAGTTTGTGGTTTAGTAACACACCTACGACACCTAAATATCGTTTATCCTACTTCGTTTTTAAAAAATGATAATGCTCAAAGAATTTATGTTACATACTACACTTTAGTGAAGAGTAATATTGATGATGTTGAAGGGAGGGGGCGGGTGTGCTAGCAAATATCTGATTGCACTCAGAGGTAATGATCTCAGAAAAGCGGGGAATCGCCAGGCAATCTTGGGAGAGCGTATCAGGTCACCAGCATATTCAAACCAAATCTGGGATAAGTCAAGAAAGCTTCTTCATCAGTTTAAATAGTTCTGCAGTAAGTACTCATAAGATAGCTTCTGAGACAGGAAATGACACACTTACTATACATAGTCATAAAAAAAGTAACCATTGGAAAAAGTAACCTGGAACATTTCGCGCACTTAACAATCCTTCATTCAAACATCCTATCAATAAAAAAATTAAATACAGCAATTTGAAGTTGAGCTCCAATCTTTGATTTGAATTGCACAGTAGTTTGTGTCACCGAACATTGGTGTAGAGACACATAAATTCAACGTGTAGCATATTGTCCAGTCACATCAATGTGACCATCCGTCAAAAGCCTGAATAACCACGTTCTGCAGCTTGGACCGCTAAGAGACGTGCAGGAAAGGAGACAGTGAGGTTCTGGAAATACCAGAAGTCGAACCATGCCGGGCCGGCCGGTGTGACCAAGCGATTCTAAGATCTTCAGTCTGGAGCAGACCTCTGGCAGTTGTCGGGGACTGATGAGCTCAGATGTTAAGTCACATTGTGCTCAGAGCCATCTGAACCATTTTTTTGAACCAGTGTCGCTGGGTTTCTCCACTGAGAGTCAGCAGTGTGAACAGCCCGATCGAAGTGGTCCCACAGACTCTCGATTGGGTTTAAATTCTGGACGTCTGGTGGCCAGGGGAGTATGGCAAACTCATGCTGGTGCTATTCGAAACATCCACGTTCACTGCGAATTGTGTCAACGCGTTGTACTGTTCTGCTGGAAGATGCCATCGTGCCGAGGAAAAGCACACTGCTTTCAGCGGTGGACAAACGCCTCAAGGATAGATGCATGTTTGGTTGATCCACTAAGCCTTCCTGGATGACGAGAACACAAACGGAATGCCACGAAAACATTCCCCAGACCGTAAGTTCCCTCCTCCGGCCTGGAACCTTCCGACGATTGTTCCAGAGTGTTTACCATCTTTCTAAGGCGGAATAAAACGTCATTAATCCACCTGTCGTCCGCCCCGGTAGCTGAATGGTCAGCGTGACGGATTGTCAGTCCTCTGGGCCTGAGTTCGATTCCCAGCTGGGTCAGGGAATTTTCTCCGGCCAGGGACTGGGTGTTGTGCTGTACTCATAATCATCCTATCATCCTCATCGACTGCAGGTCGCCAAAATGGCGTCAAATTAAAAGACCGACACCCAGCGAACAGTCTACCCGACAGCGGTGCGAGCTGGCCTAAGATTAAATACACTACTGGCCATTAAAATTGCTACGCCAAGAAGAAATGCAGGGATAAACGGGTATTCATTGGACAAATATATTATACTAGAAAAGACATGTGATTACATTTTCACGCAATTTGGGCGCATGGATCCTGACAGATCAGTACCCAGAACCACCACCTCTGGCCGTAATAACGGCCTTGATACGCCTGAGCATTGAGTCAAACAGAGCTTGGATGGCGTGTACAGGTACAGCTGCCCATGCAGCTTCAACACGATGCCACAGTTCATCAAGAGTAGTGACTGGCGTTTTCAATTGGTGAGAAATCTGAAGAATGTGCTGGCCAGGGCAGCAGTCGAACATTTTCTGCATCCAGAATGGCCCCGTACAGGACCTGGAACATGAGGTCGTGCATTATTCTGCTGAAATGTAGGGTTCACAGGGATCGAATGAAGGGTAGAGCCACGGTTCGTAACACATCTGAAATATAACGTCCACTGTTCGAAGTGCCGTCAGTGCGAACAAGAGGTGACCGAGACGTGTAACCAATGGTACCCCATACCGTCATTCCGGGTGATACGCCAGTATGGCGATGACGAATACACACTTTCAATGTGCATTCGCCGCGATGTCGCCAAATACGTATGCGACCATCATGATGCTGTAAACAGAACCTGGATTCATCCGAAAAAAATGACGTTTTGCCATTCGTTCACCCAGGTTCGAGGTTGAGTGCACCATCGCAGGCGCTCCTGTTTGTGATGCAGTGTCAAGGATAACCGCAGCCACGGTCTCCGAGCTGATAGTCCATGCTGCTGCAAACGTCGTCCAACTGTTCGTGCAGAGGGTTGTTGTCTTGCAAACGTCCCCTTCGGTTGACTCAGGGATCGAGACGTGGTTGCACGATCTGTTACAGCCATGCGGATAAGATGGCTGTCATCTCGACTGCTAGAGATACGAGTCCATTTGGATCCAGCACGGCGTTCCGTATTACGCTCCTGAACCCACCGATTCCATATTCTGCTAACAGTCATTGGATCTCGACCAACGCGAGCAGCAATGTCGCGATAGGATAAACCGCAATCGCGAGAGGCTACAATCCGACCTTTATCAAAGTCGGAAACGTAATGGTACGCATTTCTCCTCCTTACACGAAGCATCACAACGACGTTTCACCAGGCAACGCCGGTCAACTGCTGTTTGTGTATGAGAATTCGGTTGGAAACATTCATGTCAGCACATTGTAGGTGTCGCCACCGGCGCCAACCTTGTGTGAATGCTATGAAAAGCTAATCATTTGCGTATCACAGCATCTTCTTCCTATCAGTTAAATTTCGCCTCTGTAGCACGTCATCTTCGTGGTGTAGCAATTTTAATGGCCCGTGGTGTAAATAAATCCACCTGTCGCCCCTTATTGGACGTCCAGTTGCCGTATTGGCGTGCAATGCCAGCCTTTGTCGCTGATGTACAGCAGTCAGCATGGGTACATGAACCAGGCGCCAGGTGCGGAAGTGTGGTGTGTGTACTGTAAGACCTTCGGTACACACACCATCAAATTATTTGACTTGTCGCTCTAACGAAGTAGGCGAGTGTCAGAAATATGTCTCGTGGTCTTATCGTGGAGTGTTTATCTTCTGCCGCTAGGTCAGACGATAGAAATGCCACTTGCACGCTTAGTGTAGCAGATTGACGGTGACCAACTTTAAACAGAACTTGATTAATTTTCACACACATTTATTAAAATAATAACAAGCACAAAAATAACTTAACTTGGTTCTGGATGCTATTTGCAATTGACAGTTTGAAGTTCCTTTGGTCTTATTCTCACATGTCTCTGATACTTGGTCTTATTCGCACATATCTCTGATACTTGACAAAGGGTCTATAGATTTATCTTCATGGGTATGTGCAGGAATATGATAATCTTATTAGGCGCAGACAGAAACTTTGACTATAGACTGGTACAGACTGATGCAGATAAATGCAGACTAATGCAAACTGATGCAGACTGACTAATCGGAGGTCTGTACACTCGTCATAATACCTCGAGCGTTCAGGTATCACTGCGCGAGTCTGATCTGCGAGGAGAAAAGGTGCTATGTTAGCAGCAATCTCGTTGGCTGCGTTACGTATTAATACGCGAATCGGCGGTGGCAGAATTTGGTCCGTCTCTAAGACAGCGCCATCTCGTAGTGTGGAGACGGACGAGCGCTGCGCCTGTGCTGTTGTGCTTAGCGGGGCGCGCTCTATTGGGAAAGTTGTGTACGCGCTGACTACGCGGAACTATGTACACAACAATAAGCAACAACTTTCGCTGAGCGTTCGTTGAGAAGACACATAGGGCGGTCAGCTGTTTAACAGTTGCGCGTCTATTCGCCCGTATACGTCTCCGCAGAAGTCGTAATCTATGGCCCGTGGTGCTTCACAGTTCCCTCGGCGGCGGTTTTGGATGGCACCATTTTGCCGTGCACGGTATACGAGGGTCACTCCAAAAGAAATTCACACTATTTTGGTAAAAATACACTTTTCATTTTCCATGTGTGAAAGTCATAAAGTGTGTATATACATCCATCCCGCTTGTTTTCAAACTTAGTTCAACATGTTCCCGTGAGTTGCGCCGTCGCAGCATGTCTTCAAGATCGCTGCTACACTTGACGTTCGTCAGAAGCAACGTGCTGTCATAGATTTCCTGTGCTGTGAAAACGAGACAGTGAGAAACATTCACAAGAGGTTGAAAAAGGTGTATGGAGATGCTGCTGTCGATCGCAGTACAGTTAGTCGATGGGCAAGCAGGTTACGTGATGAAAGCCGGCACGGCAATATTGAGGATTGTCCTCGCAACGTCAGGCCTCGTGCTGCACACACTCCAGACAATGTGCAGAGTTAACGAATTGGTGACAGCTGACAGACGCATATGTGACGACACTGAAGAAACATCAAGCTCGACTGAGTCGTGTTCGACCACATCGGCAAAAGCAGGATATTTTGCTGTTGCACGATCATGCACGGCCACATGTCAGTCAAAAAACCGTGGAAGCGATCACAAAACTCGGATGTACAACACTGAAATACCCGCCTTACAGTCCTGACCTGGCTCCATGTGACTATCATCTCTTTGGGAAACTGAAAGACTCTCTTCGTGGAACAAGGTCTCAAGATGATGACTCCCTTGTGCACGCTGCCAAACAGTGGCTCCAACAGGTTGATCCAGAATTTTACCGTGCAGGTATACAGGCACTGGTTCCAAGATGGCGTAAGGCAGTAGAGAGAGATGGAAATTATGTGGAGAAATGAAAATATTGTTTCTAAAGGATGTATCTACACACTGTAAAACTTTCAAAAATGTAGCATAAAAGATGGATTAAAAAAAAAGTAGTGTGCATTTCTTTTGGAGTGACCCTCATACCTTAATCAAGCGGGCATGTGCACAGTTTACGGACTTAGCCGTTTCGGAAATGTTTTCACCCTTGGCCCGAAAGCAATGATCACGCCCTTTTGGACGTCAGACAAATCGCTCCATTCCCGCATGCCTATGTGACTGGACCGAATATTACCGTAGTATGAAAGAACGATGCTTCGATGCTTGTGATGGGTAGCGTCAGATTGATAAGGTGTCTCATCTGAAGTCCGTTGCTCATTATTGACGTGTAGCTAGCGCGTCGACAGGTGCTTGGAAAATCAGAATGTACTCGAGGAATTCTCGTCCGCCCACGCCGCGCTGCTAATGGCTGACGGAGCTTCTTTGGCAGCTCGTTCCCGCGAGATAACTCCGTCCTGATATCTGTTGGCAGAGATCTCTTGGCTTGATATTGCTCGCCGATGAGTAAAAAATGAAGACTAGTGAATAAAACCGTGAGTTCAAACGTACTGCGCAATCGGTTCAAGTGGCGACATTCCTAACATGCGCCGTCAAACCGTATGTCTGCTCTGTTAACGTGTCCTTGTCACCGTTATGGGAAATTTGCCAGATATGACGTTTACTGGTAACGCTCTTCGACTGTTCATTGTTCGCATTGCAAAGATAAACACATTCTACGAGGGTGTGCTGAAAAGTATTGCCTCCGATTTTGTGAGTATGTGTGTGTGTGAAAACTCTAAGAGCTTTTTTTGAATTGTGTGTGTGTGTGTGTGTGTGTGAAAACTCTGAAAGCTTTTTTGAATAAACGACCCTTAATTAACATTGTACACCTTTGTCTTTCTCAACATAATCACCCAGCCGACGAACATATTTCTTCCAACGAGAGACCAATATGTTAACACCCTCACTGTAGAATATTTGACTTTATTGACGCAGTCGCATCACCACCTCTGATTGCCCTGCTTCATCACTGAGAAAGTAAGTCCTCGAATGTGTTCTTTAAGTGTTGGAAATAGATGAAAATCGGATGGGGTCAAGTCAAAACGGTACGGTATGGAGAATGGTCGCTGACAGTGAACCCAAGGCGTCGAATTGTAACTTGTTGGAACGCTCATGTGTGCTCTGCCACTGTAATTTTGAAGGACAGGGAACTCCGTGTGTAGACCAATTCTTCGAATTTGAAACTCGATCATAGTACGCTGTTTCTTGCTCACGACATAGGTACGTTACACACGGTCATGTTAAATGCTACAGCAGTAGATGGTTGTAACTTTCAACGGGAAAGTCGACCGAGTAATATGCATAACGCGTAATACCTCAATCGATATTGAGAACAGATCAAAAAATTCGGAAGCACTGCTTTTCAGCACGCCCTCGTAGAAACACTGCTGTAAAATAAAAAGCTTTGATAAAAGTACATTGTTTACTGAGAGCAGTTCTTATCACATTAAACTATCGCAAATCTTACCTGGGTACCACAAGAACTGGCGGTTTGTGTGTTCTTTAAGGCCGACAATGGGCGAAGAAATTCTCGCCCCGCGACCCAGATTTAGCGAAATTCCGTAACCAATAGCGTGCATAAAAAAATTCAAATTTGGCGTAAAATACATTTCACGTACAAGTGCATTTAAAAGAACAAGAAAAAGAATTGGTTCTACGTAAAAACCGTCGCGCATCTAAGTTGTGTAAAAACCGTTGCGCATCAAAGTTGTCTTCCAGATGCTCGATTATCACAATGACACTGAAATGGAAGAAGATACAGTGAAGGCTGTGGAACATGTTGTGGCGTTCGCTGTGTCATTCAGTGGTGTGATATTTAATTAACTTGTAAATGAAAATGATAATCTTATTTTATTACATTGAGTAATTACTAAATGATTTTTCTCCCGGCTAAAGATTTGGTCAAGTTGCTAAAGAACTCCAAGTTAACGTCGTGTTAAAGTGTTGTCTGTAAGTTGTGTAAGTGTCGCTAAATCACAGTTCCTACGACAGATTCTATACAACTATTGATTATGATGGAAGCAGTTATCTTCAGCAAAATGATCATTAAAACCACCGAATATCAGCCGCGCACAACACTGACGTATGTTACCTGAAACAATATTCTTCGCAACTGCTCGTTAATTAATTTCGGCTCCATACATCAGCTAGAAAAGTTTGTTATAAGGATCGTGCTATGAGCACTGTTTTTAAAGAACCAATCTGATTCGAATTATTTTCATTAAAAAGAGCCGGGACCATCGGCGCCCATTTCTTTTTACACATTTGTATTAACTTCGGCATTTATGTCTGCAGAGTTGCGTAATTGGAATTTGCCGCTGAGATAATTGTAAAATGGCGGCAGACAATTGATAGAAACTTTCTATTGTTAGAGCAAATAAGATAAGTATTTGAAATGTTTATTAAACTTTACTTTCGTATTGTGAAATATTTAGACTCCATCAAGCAAACATTTGATTTTTTTTTCTAAGGAAAACACAGACAAAAACGCGATACAAATCGCTATCATCAATGGCCGCGCTAGTTGCATTGGAAAGAAATAATTAACACAGATAATGGTTACTGAGAAAGGAATTAAAGTTACAAATAATTATTCACTCATATTTATAATAATAATGAACTCTACTCTCAAGTAATAATTAACAAATAATTACAATTTCTTAACAGATCTCAGTTTGATATGCGTCCACAACCTACAAAAGCCAACCAACAAAAGGTAAAAACAAAAGAAGACAAACGCAGATCATAAAAGGAATTTACAATTATCATTGTCTTTGTATGATTCACATCGATATGTCCAATTACATCATAAAATATTACATAAATAATTAATATTTATCATCGTTTTCACTGTTTTTTCATATGTTGAATAGATAATGTTTATAATTGTTAGAGGCATAATTTCCTCTCGTCGCAATGTAGCTAAAATTTATCTCATGGATGTTACAATGTTCCAACAAAATTATGGTAGCCTAAACAAATTTACAAGGCACCTCTTACGTTTGTCTGGGTGGAAGTACAGCAAGTAATATAACGTTTGCGTCCAGGTATTTCCCTACATACACGCAACTGTAGTGTTCATGAGAAATTTGTTTAAACTATGATATACTTTGAGATGTGCATATAAAACAAACTGGACGTTCGCAATTTATTGCGCCAGTGAAACACACATCAGTTTTAGAATTGACGCGTTGTGATTAGTGTTGCCAGATGGTCGGGATTCGCCTGGATTTCGTACTATTTCCAGACTCCAGGCAGTATAGAAAATCTCCCAACAAACAGCTTCTCGCAAACTCCTGTACAAAATAATAATTTGAATTTGCCGCGCGCCTCAACTTTCATTCACTTCATTGTTGAACGAAGTGAACATGGGAAACTCGTTTTGTCTTGCGTGTCTCGTGGGTGGTGGCATTAGCTCACGTACTGTAGCTTCTTTCAGTTCATCGCAAGCGCTACAACCTCAAACAACAATTACTATTGTGTCACAAAAAGTGTTCACATACTTTATCTGACACGCAAGAACATTGGCTGGAGGGCACTAAACTGAAATAGCTAAGTTTATTTGTTCAGTTTCGTATCTGTTATTGCAAGTTTACGGCAAGTAATTCTGTCAGTCGTCTTATAGTTGCTCGATTCTTTTTTTCTTTTTCCTACACGTGTGGCGAGCATGAGCGCGCGAATGGCAAAAGGCAATAATAAAACCGACGAATCATTCTCAAATATCTGTTATTATTTCTTTTTGTTATGTATCGCCCGTCTGTATCTTCCGTGAGTGTGTTTCACCTGGCCATGGCCGCATAATAATATTGTATCATGGTATAATACAGTTACGACAATACTGCTCTGTTTTGTTATACATTGCGGCAGCAGGGCACCAAATGGACAGAAAGCTACAATTCTAAAAATGACTGACACAATGGGGTGATGCATCTACAGAGCGAGTAAAAAAAAAAAGAAACCTGTAGTTCGATTCACATGGTGCATCAGTACTTCATTGCGCTGCCAGCAGCGCCAGCGTAGTGTACTGTTAAAATGCCAACCTTCACTGCTGCGGAGTGTTATCGCTGTGTGTTTTGATTTCATGAAACGAAATCCGCAACGAACGCTCGGCGTAAATTTCGCACCAATTGCGCTAAAGAACCACAAGGCAGCCCTACAATTTACTCTTGACACAAGAACTATGTTGAGACGGGTTATTCACTGCGACATAATAAATCACCAGGTCGCCCGTGTGTTGATTATGTTGAACAGGTTGGAGAGAGCTTTACCCGCAGTCCACAAAAATCAACGTGCCGTGCCTTTCGCGAGACTGGTATTCCACTACAGAATGTTTGGTGAGTACTGTGTAGAGTTTTACACTTGAAACCATACGTATTCACAGTGACACAACACATTACTGATGCAGATAAGGTTGCTCTTGGGAATTCTGTGCGGAAACGTTGCATCGGTTAGAAGACGACAAGACATTCCTGAACACTAAAATCTTCTGCAATGAGTCAACATTTCATATCAGTGACGGAGCGCCAGGACATCGATTGGAACTCGCCACTGTGTTCCTCGAACATCTCCATCACACTTCTCGCCCTGTGATATGGCGCATTATCTTGTTGAAAAATGCCACTGTCACTGGGAACCACGATCGTCATGGAGGGGTGTACATGGTCTGCAACCAGTGTGCGATACTTCTTGGCCTAATGTTCCCCAGAGCATAACGGAGCCGCTACCAGCTTGTCTCCGTCTCGCTGTATACAGTTGTCAAGGAGCTGGTCCCCTGGGAGGCGACGGATTCGCGTCCTCCCATTGGCGTGATGAAGAAGATATCGGAATTCATTAGACCATGGAACGCTCTGCCACGGCGTCAATGTCCAGTGTCAACGGTCACGTACCCATTTCAGTCGTAGGTGCCGATGTCGTGGTGTTCACATTGGCACATGCGTGGGTCATCGGCTCAGAGGCCCAACGTTAGGAGTGTTCTGTGCACTGTGTGTAGACACACTTGTCCTCTGCCCAGCATTAAAGTCTGATGATAGTTCCGCCACAGTTCGCTTCCTGTCCCGTTTTAGCAGTCAGCCCAGCCTACGACGTTTATAACTACGGTTGGACGCCCAACCTCATGACGTTGGACCTTCGCCACATCTTGAAGACACTCACCACAGCAATTCTCGAGCACCTGACAAGTGCAGTTTTCGAAATGTTCGTGTCGTGCCTCCGGGCGCTCTTAATCTGCCCTCAGTCAAACTGAGACAGCGCGCTTTCCGTAGACTACACACGGACAGTACGCTCATTGATACTACAGGTACTGTGCGTGTGTCTGAATAGCATTCACTCCTCGCCAGGTGACTCTGCTATCGCCTAGACGGGTTTATATGGATAGTAGGTTGGTGGTCATAGAATCGTAAGCAATAACAAACATACGTCCACAATACATCATGGAACGAAGGCAGCTTCTGTTTTATATGAAAAGAAAAAGAAAAAAAATGTAACCCACCTGATATGATGGATGCGTGCAGAACGCAATCAGATTACGAACAACATATTTACGATGCAATTCAAAAAGTGCAATACACACAAGAAGACGTGATCAGAAGCACAATGAGATGAAACCAAGTTAACTACGAGACGGAAACAAGTATGGAAGACTAAAAATCAGCCACTAAGAACGCGACATGATGTATTGATAAACTTGGAACGCTCCTGGTGGCCTAGCAGCGAACCTAGGTCGTGTCCCTAGATGAGTTTCGCCCCCGTGGTGGTGGCTGCTGGAGTAGTCAAGTCGGTTGTTACTATCAGTCAGTTGTCCTATCACTGCCTCAAAGTGCGCCGGGAACAAAGGGGCGGATGGGGGGACAGGTGGGTTCTCAAAAACTGACAGGAAATAAAAGCAAACAGGAAAAAAAGACGGTCGTACGCAGTGTCATTTCGTTCAAGAAGCATTGTAAAGAAAAGACTGCTGCTGAACAGAGATGCACAGGGGAACACGATAATCCAGAATTTGTTACTGCGAGTGCCTCTGACAGCGCTCTAAAGAAAGACATAGATCTCCAAAACAGGAAGCACGTATTAGAAGTTAAGGAAATACTGGGACAGGAAGAGTGCGGCATGTGTTTAAGAGAAACCGGTGTTAATCTGCAAACTTATGTGGTTAAATCAAAGTAAGTTCCGTAAATATATTTACCGTAAGTGTGATATGAGAATGTTATATGTATTACGTTAATGAGCGTCATGTGCAGTATCGCATTTCTTCAGGAAGTCAATGATCAAAGGCTAATGTGTCTAAACACGTTGCTGCATTGTGCTGCTTCACTAATAGTGAAAGAGATTTTTGTAAGACAACCGTTTGGCAACAATGGGAAGCTCCAGGTAGTTATCGTTGCAACTTGTACTACTAAGACGAAACGGGTGAAGAAATGTTTCGCATAAAAAGCACACACAACCTTTTAAATCTGCAGCAACGAAAAGCAATGTCATAATAAACAAGAAATATTTGAAAAGTTTAAAGAGTTTGAATGTGCTTTGTTTCACACATTACGAGAAGAGTGTGAACGTGAAGCAAAGGTTACATCCAACTCAACTGTGAGGCAGTTGGTAATGAACGCTGTTGAACAAAGTGAATATAATATGTTCATTCCAGTGATCTCTATACTAAGAAAGTATAGAGATCACTGGTTAATTCGTTATTGTGCTGCTATTGGAATCCAGAGTACTTATGCGATTCACAGATGCTATATGTAATCTGAAGTGTAGACTTTGCCATGCGTTTTCAACAACATGGATTCCGAAGGTGTGCACAAATTCTCGCAGCGTTATTACTTGTTGCAATTTGCAACCAATATAATTTTGGCGAAATGTGCAATTTTGGTACATATCCTGGGCTGTCAGGTTGTCTTGTGACACACCAGTGATGAAATGACGATTACATAAGAAAGTTTTACAGAGTCCATTGCTTACCATCATCAATTGTCTCCCTCTTCAATGACGTGATCCAACCTTTTCGTCTAGTTGCGTGTTGCTTTTCATTTGAAAAGGAGAACTTCGTTTCAGGAGGAGAGTAGCTATAAGCGAAGTTAAAACCAACGACAGTATAATTACAGTTACCCTACCTACAGCCTGAAGCTGTAAATTACACTATACTGCGTGCGTCAGGAATGTAACTGACGCGTCAAGAATATAACTGATGTAAATTTTACACTATTTTTTCTTCGGCGTTTGCTGGTATTTCATCGGATTACATCTCACTTGGAGCGGAAGCCAAGCTGTCCCGAGTACAGTCAAGTGCGCTAGTAACGACGCGTTTTGTGCTGTGTGCGGTGTGCGCACATCAACTCGGCGATAATACTGGACCATAGCTTTAGCGGCGCATTTAACTTGGACAGCAGTGGCCAGTCAGCGGATCCAAGGCCCAACTAACCTACAGTAATGTCAAGATAAGCAGTTCAGACGTATCAAGAGTCTAGGAATGTCATATAAACAGATTGAAATAATACACAGAAAATTTCCGCGACAGCAAATCTCCGCCAATACGCTTCTTAAGGGACCAGACAGAAAGCATAGCATGCTCCTGTTCTTAGCTAACCTTGTAATTAAACACAAAAGTGATGAATGTTCCTAACTTAAACACAGGTAATTTTTCTGCCTGAGCTATGTGTGACGTAAGAGCGTATTGCAGGGATTCCACTGTTGGTTAAACATTGAAGCCACTGAAAGCATTAATTACAGTCAGTCGTCTGGTAACTTCTGAACTCCTTCCATATTCGCATCCGAAGAATATATTTCGGTAGGCCTACAGGAACTGTCACTTGCTACTTTCATAACGAGGCTATCGATAAGAGAATTAACGCTGCCACCCAAACGCATACTTTTCTCCTCTTTTATGATGTGCTGTTCTGCAACCCGCCAGTGATGGGTGATAAAGCTTCGTGCGTTAGTTTCAGTGCGTCTGGCAGCTTAGATCTCTTGTCATTTCTCGCGACAGATCCCTTACCTTGGATCAATAACAATTCTATTTGGGTTCAGATTGCAGTCGTACGGTTTTTGTTGTTGTGGTCTTCAGTCCTGAGACTGGTTTGTTGCAGCTCTCCATGCTACTCTATCCTGTGCAAGCTTCTTCATCTCCGAGTACCTACTGCAGCCTACATACTTCTGAATCTGCTTAGTGTATTCATCTCTTGGTCTCCCTCTACGATTTTTCCCTCCACGCTGCCCTCCAATACTAAATTGGTGATCCCTCGATGCCTCAGAACAGGTCCTACCAACCGATCCCTTCTTCTAGTCAAGTTGTGCCACAAGCTCTTCTTCTCCCCAATTCTATTCAGTACCTCCTCATTATTTATGTGATCTACCCATCAAATCTTCAGGATTCTTTTGTAGCACCACATTTCGAAAGCTTCTTTCTCTTCCTGTCTAAACTATTTATCGTCCACGTTTCAATTCCGTACATGGCTACACTCCATACAAATACTTTAAGAAACGACTTCCTGACATTTAAATCTATACTCGATGTTAACAAATTTCTCTTCTTCAGAAACGCTTTCCATGTCATAGCCAGTCTACATTTTATATACTCTCTACTTCGACCATCATCAGTTAATTTGCTCCTTTACTACTTTAAGTGTCCCATTTCCTAATCTAATTCCCTCAGCATCACCCGACTTAATTCGACTACATTCCATTATCCTCGTTTTGCTTTTGTTGATGTTCATCTTATACCCTCCTTTCAAGACCACTTCTTCCCTTTCGTACCCCTCGACTCTTGTAACTGCCATCTGCTTTCTGTACAACTTGTAAATAGCCTTTTGGTCCCTGTATTTTACCCCTGCCACCTTCAGAATTTGAGAGTATTCCAATCAACATTGTCGTACGGTAGCAACAGTAAAAATGCAACATTTGAACGTTGTGCACGATACCGTGGAAATGGTTGTTTTTCTCATGTTTCTATGACGCTTGTCACTCTGGCTTGTATGAGACGAGATCTGTGGTATAAAACAATGGGCAGAGTCCATAGATTTTTTTTTATTTTTGCCCAAAAAATTTAATTTGTAAAGTTTTCTTAATGTAAACAACCAACATCAACAATCTTTTATAAAATATCAGTACCGTAACTAAGAATTTATATCTGCAAAGAAAACTGGAATTTTGCATGTGACGTATAATTAGAACAAATATTAGTGCATTTTCACAAAAAATTATTAGATATGTGTTAATTAGCAAATTATTAGATATGTGTTAATTAGCAAATGCTCAATGAATTTTTATATTTAAATCAAGTAGGTATTCGAACTGTACAGGTAAATATCGGAAAAAGACTACGGTGGGATTCGAAGCAACGATGTACAAAGCAACTAATCACCGTTATCTGTTGGTGCCGATTAGACTGCACATTTCGTTTTCAGAAACGTCTTCACCTTCAGTACTAAAGCTTGTCGGAAAACTTCAAAGCCGATTTACTCCGTAAACTTGTGAAAAAAAACCATTAAGAATAGCTCGTTTCTCACATTCTTCAATGGTGTTCCACTCGAGTATTTGTCTACAGAGCAGGTACTAGCGCCAGCTATATTCACAGTACTTATTGAGAGCCCGACAATCAGAGCACAACTTGCTTTAACAGAGACTACGACTGTATGCGATATTTGAAAGAAAAACTATACTACTAAAAGTATGATTAAGAAAAATCTTTGATGGCTATTAATACATAAGAATATCTTTAGCAACATAATAATAAAATATCTAATAATAAGTAGGGGCTACTTCCAAGAGCGTAACAATACCAGCGTCCGTGTGCTACGGCTGCTGAGCAATCATCGCTTTCGTATTTGTTTAAATCAGCATTTTTTTTCTTATGACGAAGGAAGTAGAGCACATTGCTTTATACGTAACCATTTACTAAATTCAAATGGCTCTGAGTACTATGGGACTTAACATCTATGGTCATCAGTCCCCTAGAGCTTGGAACTACTTAAACCTAACTAACCTAAGGACATCACACAACACCCAGTCATCACGATGCAGAGAAAATCTCTGATCCCACCGGGAATCGAACCCGGGAACCCGGGCGCGGGAAGCGAGAACGCTACCGCACGACCACGAGCTGCGGACAACCATTTGCTCCTCCAATATTGTTGCAAGACTAACTACTAGATTGCAGCACTAGCAGTTCACAGTTTCGTACACTCCCTGTCATGGTTTAAGCGCAAATTGCAGTTTGTTAAAGGTCTTGCTGCTACTTCGCTACGGTATAGTCTGTGGCGGCTGATGTGCAAGAGCACAAGGTTTCATGAACATCCTATCTTTCGACACCTTGCAGATTTATCGGTTATTTTTCTTTGAGTGCTATTAAATGTAACATAGTGCAATCTGAAAATACGGAGCTTGAATCTACCGCGTTACTGATCCTCTAGACTCAGTGAAACATGGCGTCATGGTCGCGAGCACTCCTTCAGTTGTGCACGTTTTAAGGAGCTTTTGCAGCTTGCGTGACGTAATTGCCTTATGTGTTAAATACATACGGATTTGATAAAAACAAGGTGCACAATTCAGGATGTAAACAGCTAGCCCTTGCCACTCACTAGAAGGTTACGTCAGTGCCATCAGGTGGTAGCACACTGCGGCAGACTTTTATCCCCGTTCGCTCGGCATAAATCCTGCTAGATGATACCACAGTCCTCAGATACGCTAATCCACTCACTATACAGGGTGTTACAAAACGTACGGCCCAACTTTCAGGAACATTCCTCACACACAAAGAAAGAAAATATGTTATGTGGACATGTGTCCGGAAACACTTGCTTTCCATGTTGGAGCTCATTTTATTACTTCTCTTCAAATCACATTAATCATGGAATGGAAACACACAGCAACAGAACGTACCAGCGTGACTTCAAACACTTTGTTACAGGAAATGTTCAAAATGTCCTCCGTTAGCGAGGATACATGCGTCCACTCTCCGTCGCATGGAATCCCTGATGCGCTGATGCAGCCCTCGAGAATGGCGTATTGTATCACAGCCGTCCACAACACGAGCAAGAAGAGTCTCTACATTTGGTACCGGGGTTGCGTAGACAATAGCTTTCGAATGCCCCCATAAATGAAAGTCAAGAGGGTTGATTGAGGTCAGGAGAGCGTGGAGGCCATGGAATTGGTCCGCCTCTACCAATCCATCGGTCACCGAATCTGTTGTTGAGAAGCGTACGAACACTTCGACTGAAATGTGCAGTAGCTCCATCGTGCATGAACCACATTTTGTGTCGTACGTGTTCTGACAGCACAGGTAGAATATCTCGTATGAACTCATGATAACGTGCTCCATTGAGCGTAGGTGGAAGAACATGGGGTCCAATCAGCACATCACCAACAATGCCTGCCCAAACGTTCACAGAAAATCTGTGTTGATGACGTGATTGCACAATTGCGTGCGGATTCTCGTCAGCCCACACATGTTGATTGTGAAAATTAACAATTTGATCACGTTGGAATGAAGCCTCATCCGTAAAGAGAACATTTTTACTGAAATGAGGATTGACACATTGTTGGATGCACCATTCGCAGAAGTGTACCCGTGGAGGCCAATCTGCTGCTGATAGTGCCTGCACACGCTGTACATGGTACGGAAACAACTGGTTCTCCCGTAGCACTCTCCATGCAGTGCCGTGGTCAACGTTACCTTGTACAGCAGCAACTTCTCTAACGCTGACATTAGGGTCATCGTCAACTGCACGAAGAATTACCTCGTCCATTGCAGGTGTCATCGTCGTTCTAAGTCTTCCCCAGTGGCGAGTCATAGGCTGGAATGTTCCGTGCTCCCTAAGACGCCGATCAATTGCTTCGAACATCTTCCTGTCGGGACACTTTCTTTCTGGAAATGTACAAACGTACCGCGCCACAGATATAGCCCCGTCCTAATCCATACATCAAATGGGTATCTGCCAACTCCGCATTTGTAAACATTGCACTGACTGAAAACCACGTTCGTGATGAACACTAACCTGTTGATGCTACGTACTGATGTGCTTGGTGCTAGTACTGTAGGGCAATGAGTCGCATGTCAACACAAGCACCGAAGTCAACATTACCTTCCTTCAATTGGGCCAACTGGCGGTGAATCGAGGAAGTACAGTACATACTGACGAAACTAAAATGAGCTCTAACATGGAAATTAAGCGTTTCCGGACACATGTCCACATAACATCCTTTCTTTATTTGTGTGTGAGGAATGTTTCCTGAAAGCTTGGCCGTACCTTTTTGTAATACTCTGTATAGCAAAATTAGATCGGACGTCAGTATACGTTACAGCTGTACTGACAGTAAACCTATTTTGTGTGTTTCTGAATGAGTTGTAGAGTATTAAGTTATGAATTTTATAATACATTAATCCATTTGAGACAGTGAGAATCATAAGGGCCTAAAGCAAATCACCATCAATTGTAGCATTTATTCATGGTTCTGAAATGTGTTGATCTTATGGTGAGACAGGTTTATCTGTGCTGTAGGCCCACATTGTATATATGTAAATTCACGAAAAGCTGTATCACTGGTTTCTCTGATATTCACTTAAATGTGGGATCGATGGTGGTGTGCTTTAGGCCCTTAAGAATCTCAGCGTCTCATTTGTATTCTAGTCAAGTGACCATGTTGGTAGACATTAGTACTTGAGTTAATGTTTCCGGCAAACGTTTGTTTGCGTTTGGAGTTGGTTGTTTACTTTGCGGCAATCGGCTTTCATGTCTAGTGTAAACATGAACTATGTTGAATCTGTTTTAAATGCTAACAGAAAAGTAAAGCCTTGGGGAGGGTCGTGAATTTTGCTTGAGTAGCTCAGTCGGTGGAGCACTTGCCTGGGAAAGGGAAAGGTCCGAGTTCGAGTCTCGATCGGGCACACAGCTTTAATCCGCGAGAAAGTTTCGTATCAGCGAACACTCCGCTGCAAATTGAAAATCTCATTCTGGGAACATAAAAGTAAATTATCAGGAAAAGTTAGCCACGATAGAACTACGGCCTCCGAGAACAGATCCTTTGATTGAGAGAGTGACGAAATGAAATAAGCGTGATCACAAGCGAACATTTAAGAAGGGAAGTGTACCGTGAGCACAAGTTGTTATGTGGGTGCAGCGTAAGAACATCTGATTTTCAGCCCGAAAGTAAATCTGTGAACTAATACATCTTTTAGGGACCTAGTACATCTGTCCGAGAAAAATAGAATAATACGAAAACTCACACTTACATAAAAATGCGAAACGGCGAGTTGCGAAATCTTACATATTATTTCATTATTACACTAAACTGTACTTAATTATGTACAAAACAACAAAGTTCCACAAAAAGTTGTTTCATTTGTCAGATAAGTCATGCCCCATATTGTTATTATTACTGCTGTTATTACTATTGGTAGTGGCTATAGTTGTATAAACTTATTGATAAACATAACTGTTACACAGCAGATGCTATTAATTTCATACTCCCAAATTTATCGAATCTAAAAATTTGTGAACGCGCAAGATGTATACACACGAGCCGCTACTGATTATTTTTACGTATTATTATTATGGGTTGCGTTATTTTTGGGGGAAGAGACCGAACAGTGAGGTCATCGGTCTCGGGAAGGATGGAGAAGGAAGTCGGCCGTGCCCTGTCAAAGGAACCATACCGGCATTTGCCTGAAGCGATTTAGGGAAATCACGTAAAACCTAAATCAGGATGGTCGGACGCGGGATTGATCCGTCGTCCTCCCGAATGCGAGTCCAGTGTGCTAACCACTGCGCCACCTCGCTCGGTATTATTATGATTATTATTTCCTGTCTCAGACGTTATGTCTGGTTAAAAATGGAAAGTGACGCGGACCTTGATCAAACGTGACTTCCTTTTAACTGTACTTATTATTTTTACTGCTGTTATTATTATTGGCAGTGGCTGTATTTGTATAGACTTGCTGATAAGTGTAACTGTTATACAACAGATGCTATTAATTACACACCGTGGGGCCGCGCGAGTCAGCACTAGTTGGGTAAAGAAATGAATCATTATGTACATTGTTTCTAACTCTAATACCGTACTTGACTTGCTTTGTTGAATCTTCCACGTGAGAGTATTCCTCTTAATGGATATGTTATTACAGAATTTTAAACTTTGAAATTCGCATTGAAAATCAAAGTTTTGTTGCCCCTGGCTGCTGTTTGATAGGCAACCTGCAATTGGGTGTGTGGCAAGGGATAGACGTTAAATAATATTGATTTATTTTGTATGACATTCAAGTATTGAGTGATGAAAGATAACTGTCTATATGATTCCTCCAGAAGCGCCCTAATGCCTCTTAACTAGTCATCATCGGTATTACCTAACGACTAATTTGCTGTACGGCCAGCCAATCTGTAGCACCAACAACAATGGCGAAGTCAGAGCAAATCGTCATATGTTATTTACATATATTTCATAAATCACGAAGTAAATGGATTTATAGCTTCAGGAAACACAAAACGATTTATCTAAATATTTAGTAACAGAACAGATGTATTTTAACATCTTATTTTGTAATTTAAAACTACTTTTATATGTTTTAAAGCACTTAAACTGAAGAATAGATTTCATTGTTACTGCTGACTTTCCACCCACACTCAAGTGACATTTCATGGATAATACAAAAATATAGGATGAAACCTGCAAGATATGTCACAAATGTAACTACACACATTACCACTAACTCCAAATAAGAGTTAGCACATCTTTAAAAATGGGCACACCAGTCAGTAAATTACTTCAGATGGAATTTGTATATGTAATAACACATTGTGTGTTCCTCCTGAAATGGTCTACTGTAAACACAAGTACCTGAAACACTAGCAAGATCTGAAGTCATTTGTGCACAAATAGAGAGCACAACTTGAACTGTGTACCAATCATCTCTATGTGTACCAGGACTTCCACAACTTCCACAATACACATACTCAGCTGTTTAGCAGGTAACAACAGATTCCTTCAGCCATGACAATTTATGACAGCGGCATAATATTTGTAACATTTTTGAAACTGTGGCCCCTTCAAGAAAACCAACTGTCCTTCCACTGTCGAAATTGCTCAGCCGACACATTGTCGGCATCCTCCAGTAGGACTGTTAACTGTGTGGCATTACCATGCTATAACTGACTACTCTCTCCTTCAACATCTACCAAGGTCACAACTTATGATCTATCTACATAAGATACTACTGAGAAGTGAGTTCCAGTATGCCATTGCCTATGCTGGTGGGACACACTGGTCATCAGTGACCTGTACCAGGAAATGGGTGCAGTTATACGGCTGTGACACAGGCATGGATATGAAAACCTTCCTTGTTCTCTAGCAGGTGTTGTTACTAAACTGTATTGGTAGTGATTTTTCACTCTGGAAAGACGCTCTCAAAATATGGTTCAATCTCTTTCATGTAATCATTGTACCACATTTGTTGCAGGTTCTGCCCTTGGCTACCGCCATTTGCAGGTGTTCCTCATGTTCCTGGGAGTGACATTTGCGTACGCCTTGAGGACAAATCTTTCAATTGCCATTGTCTCTATGACAGACAAAAACAGCTCAAATCCAAATTTTCCGGTAAGTTTCTGTTGGTTGTAATAATTAGAAACTACATACTTTATATCTTAGTTATAAGAAACTGCCTTATGCTCCCCCCCCCCCCCTCTCTCTCTCTCTCTCTCTCTCTCTCTCTCTCTCTCACACACACACACACACACACACACACACACACACACACACACACACACACACACACACACACAATGAGAGATGAATGTTCTGGCTAAATGTTTCATCCACTCCTCCTAGTGGTGATCAATAACAAGAAGAACTCTTCTCTCTACACTCAACAGTTACAAATAAGACAATATACTCATTTTTCAAACAAAAAGTACCAATTAGAATGAAAAAAAGAATACACACACACTTATTTTAATTTTTTTTATTGTTCAAGGAAGTGTGTGACCCAAACATACATTTGTTTTAAATTTTTTTATTGTTCAAGTAAGTGTGTGATGTAGAGAGGATATAAAATGTAGACTGGCAATGGGAAGGAAAGCGTTTCCGAAGAAGAGAAATTTGTTAACATCGAGTATAGATTTAAGTGTCAGGAAGTCTTTTCTGAAAGTATTGGTATGGAGTGTAGCCATGTATGGAAGTGAAACATGGACGATAAATAGTTTGGACAAGAAGAGAATAGAAGCTTTCGAAATGTGGTGCTACAGAAGAATGCTGAAGATAAGATGGGTAGATCACATAACTAATGAGGAGGTATTGAATAGAATTGGGGAGAAGAGGAGTTTGTGGCACAACTTGACAAGAAGAAGGGACCAGTTGGTAGTACATGTTCTGAGGCATCAAGGGATCACAAATTTAGCATTGGAGGGCAGTGTGGAGGGTAAAAATCGTAGAGGGAGACCAAGAGACGAATACACCAAGCAGATTCAGAAGGATGTAGGTTGCAGTAGGTACTGGGAGATGAAGAAGCTTGCACAGGATAGAGTAGCATGGAGAGCTGCATAAAACCAGTCTCAGGACTGAAGACAACAACAACAACAACAAGTGTGTGGCCCATATTTTCTCAACCATGGAAGAATTCATGTAGTATCTACAGTTATTTGTTTACAACCATCAACACTCAAAAAATACAATGGCAGTTAATAGAGCATCAGATCTACATTAGAGAGAACATTAACGAAAAATTGTATCCCATGCCATGTCAGGTAACATGCAGCGATTGTCATACAAAATCACAGAGCTGTTCTAGGCAGTAAGCAGAATCTTCACAGAGCATGGCTAAAGCAAGAGAAAGTGAGGTGTCACTGGGAGCGTGCTGTCAGCAAGACGTGGCCAATGTTGGTGTTGACAGCTCTTATTTCGACCTTCCACTGACAGCTTCAAGTAAAGATTCTCCAGTCACCATGGGGGCATACTTCGGTGAGCTGCCACTTCCCTCACCTTCTTTGAGAAGTCAACACCACAGGCATTGATGGCAGAAAATGAGAAAATGGAGGGCCAACCAGGGGAGACCACTGCAGTTGACAGGCTGACATGGCCGAGGAGTCCACAGGGTCCAGCCACATGTCCCAACAGCGGCACAATTGGTGCTGAATGTCAACAGTGTTTGTCTGCATCAGCTTAACAGCAACTAAAGAAGCATTGCCATTGTGGGGCTGAACTGCCAGCTGTCTATGGCCTGGCAGGGCATGCATCCAGAAGTGGCCCGGATGATGGAAAGCCAGGTGCCAGCATGGAAAATGCACTTTTTGCAATGAGGGATGGCCCCAGTAATGGCTGGGAAGGGGCAGCCAGGTGCTCTGGCAGATATGCGGCTTCCGGGCAGCTGTTGTCATGTCAGTGGAGGGTCTGGTGCAGCTGGTTGTTGCGTATCTATGTCTCTGGTGCCAAAGGCAATCAGGTCAAGGTGGCTCCATGGCCCCTGGCCCCTGGAGTGGAGCAGTGAGCAGTGGTTTCTAGAGGGCTTCCCACCAGAGTTTTCTATGGCTGCAGCTGTGACAGATCAGTGCCCCACTGTACAACAGAGGTCACGAACACACCTTTGGCCTTGTCACAGATCAGAGCAGTTGCAACAGTGTCCAGAGCTGTCGGCTGTGGAAGATCTCCACTCAGGTACTTCCATTCAGTGGAGTGGCCCTGTAGGCTCTGGGAAACAGAGGCAATGCCAAGTCAGTGGACATGTCCATCAATCACATTTTCAGTTGTGTCTTAAAAGTATGCACCGTACACTCTGCCACACCATTCATCTGGAGGTGAAATGGTGTGGGTATGAGATGCAGAACTCATGAAACAGTGGTGAAGTGAACTGTGGACCGTTATCAGACACGATTGTCAGGGGCAACCCTTAGATCGTGAGGGGTGAGAGCGTGCACAGTTGCTTCCATTATGGTGGAGTGCATGTGCATGGCATAGGGTTAAAATAGCTCTGAGCACTATGGGACTTAACATCTGAGGTAATCAGTCCCCTAGAACTTAGAACTAATTATACCTAACTAACCTAAGGACATCACACACATCCATGCCCGGGGCAGGATTCGAACCTGCGACTGTAGCGGTTGTGCGGTTCCAGACTGTAGCACCTAGAACTGCTCGGCCACCCCGGCCAGCCATGGTATAGGGATAATTGGGCAGTGCGTCAACCACCACCAACTGAGTAGATTTATGGAAGGGGCCTGCAGAGTCAATGTTGATGATGTCGGACTTGGCCTGGGCCGTGGAGCAGAAAGTTGCAACATCACCACCTGCTGCTCTGTATACTGCTGGCAGTCACTGATCTTCATAATTGCTGAATTTATGTCAGGCCAGTAGACAAAATGACATGCGAGGACCTTCATTCAGGTCATACCCCAATGGCAAGGAAAGTAAGGACTGGAGGGATGATGATGCAAGAGTAGTAAAGTTGGTGCTAGGAGGAGCATGCCATTAACTACTGTCAGCTGATGATGGGGGAGAAAACAGTTGCAGAGCAGATGAGACTCCTTGGTCGGCAGTTTCTCAGGCTAACCCTTGCACACAAAATAAATCTTCTGGCGGAGCACAAGATTTCTCCGGGTGGTCTGTGCTATGCAATGGCCCATCACCAGAAGTCTACCTACCAAATGCTGCAAATGATCATCGATCTGAAACCAGACAACTTCAGTTTTGTCAAAGGTGATGTTGGGTCCCATGGGCAAGTGCAATAACACACACACATTTGCATGCTACATTATCGATCTATAATGAATCTGAATCTCATAATGACAGACACTGAAAAACAAAGCCCAATGGTGGAGTCATTGTGCTGACCTGTCAGAAAGCTGGGACTGGGGACCAAAGAGTGCCATTAGTGGTTTATGGTTGGTTATGAAATAGAATTTGTTGCAATAAAGGAAAACATGGAACTTCTGGACAGCATACATAATGGTTAAAGCTTCCTTGAATGACTGTTAACATATTTGAGGTTTGACACTGTCCTGTGCAAGATGGTGGCCCAAATATTTTCTTTCTGTGTGTACTATTGTCTTCAGATGCAACACAATTCAGCCAAGGGAACTAAAGTCAACAAGGTGTGGTCACACAGGCAAGGCTTACGCATGTTTGTCACCATTCCAGTTTTTCATATAAACAAACTGGCATGTGCTAGTTACCTCCAGATGTAAAATTTAGTCAAACATAGCTGCCTGATTGTCAGCTAAAATAAGAAGGGAAGGAATTAACATCATCCAGTTAAAGTCCCATAATCCCATGGAGTGTGTACTTTGTTATTAAATCTGTGTTTCTGTTGTAACATGAGTGGGGACAGATAGTAATGGGTTCAGTTTTACTAGACTTGTGACATGTGTTATGTAACAATACCAGAGAAAGAAAGCAGCTACTCACCATATAGTGGAGATGCTGAGTCGCAATAGGCACAATAAAAAGATTCACGCAATCAAAGCTTTCGGCCATTAACGCCTGTGTCAGCAGTAGACACACATAAACACACGCACACTCACATCCACACAAACGCAACTTGTACACACGTCTGTAGTCTCAGAGAGCTGAAACTATACTGCGAGCAGCACCACCAGTGCATGATGGGAGTGTTGACTGGGTGGGGGTAAGGACGAGGCTGGGGCGGGGAGCTGGAGGGATAGTATGGTGGGAGGGCGGACAGTGAAATGTTGCAGTTTAGACAGAGGGCAGGAGAGGAGGTGTGGAGGGGTGAAGGAGTAAGTAACAGGAAGGGTAGAAATAAAAATAAATTAAAAGACTGGTTGTGGCGGTGAAATGACGGCTGTGTAGTGCTGGAATGGGAGCGGGGAGGGGGCTGGATGGGTGAGGACAGTGACTAACGAAGATTGAGGCCAGGAGGGTTACTGGAACATAGGATGTATTGCAGGGAAAGTTCCCACCTGCACGATTAAAAAAAGCTGGTGTTGGTCGGAAGGATCCATATGGCACAGACTGTGAAGCAGTAATTGAGATGAGGGGTATCATGTTTGACACCGTGTTCAGCAACAGGGTGGTCCACTTGTTTTTCGACCACAGTTTGTCAGTGGCCGTTCAGGCAGACAGACAGCTTGTTGGTTGTCATACCTACATAGAATGCAGAACAGTGGTTGCAGCTTAGCTTGTAAATCACATGACTGGTTTCACAGGTAGCCCTGCCTTTCATGCAGTAGGTGATGCTAGTGACTGGATTGGAGTAGGCAGTAGTAGGAGGATGTATGGCACAGGTCTTGCATCTAGGTCTATTATAGGGGTATGAGCCATGAGGTAAGGGATTGGGAGCAGGGGTTGTATAAGGATGGATGAGTATATTGTGTAGGTTTGATGGACGGCAGAATACCAGAGTAGGAGGGGTGGGAGGGATAGTGGGTAGGACATTTCTCATTTCAGGGCACGATGAGAGGTAATCAAAACCTTGGTGGAGAATGTAATTCAGTTGCTCCAGTCCCGGATGGTAGTGAGTTACGAGGGTAATGCTCCTCTGTGGCCGGACTGTGGGACTTTCAGAGGTGGTGGGAGACTGGTAAGATAAGGAACGGGAAATTCGTTTTTGTACAAGGATGGGAGGATAATTATGGTCAGTGAAGGCTTCAGTGAGACCCTCGGTATATTTAGAGAAGGACTGCTCATCACTGCAGATGCAATGACCACTGGTGGCTAGGCTGTACGGAAGGGACTTCTTGATATGGAATGGGTGGCAGCTGTTGAAGTTGAGGTTCTGATGGTGGTTAGTAGGTTTGATATGGATGGAGGTACTGATGTAGCCATCTCTGAGGTGGAGGTCAACATCTAGGAAGGTGGCTTGTTGGGCTGAGTAGGACCATGTGAAGCAAATGGGGGAATGTGAATAAGGTGTCCTCACCTTCAGTCTAGATAGCAAAGATGTCATCAATGAATCTGAACCAGGTGAGGGGTTTAGGATTCTGGGGTTTTAGGAAGGATTCCTCTAGATGGCCCATGAACAGGTTAACATAGGAAGGTGCCATACGGGTGCCTATAGCCGCACCATGTATTTGTTTCTAGGTAATGCCTTCAAAGGAGAAGTAATTGTGGGAAAGGATATAGTTGGTCATGGAGACTAGGAAGGAGATTGTTGGTTTGGAATCCATAGGGCATCTGGAAAGGTAGTGTTCGATAGCAGTAAGGCCATGGGCATTAGGAATGTTAGTGTACAGGGAGGTGGCATCAATAGTGACAAGCAGGGCACCGTGTGGTAAAGGGAAAGGAACTGTGGAGAGTCAGTTGAGGAAATGGTTGGTATATTTTATATAGGAGGATAGGTTCCGGGTAATAGGTTGAAGGTGTTGGTCTATGAGAGCAGAGATTCTCTCAGGGGGGGCACAGTAATCGGCCAAAATGGGGTGTCCTTGGTGGTTGAGTTTATGGACTTTAGGAAGCATGTAGAAGATGGGGGTGCGGGGAGTGGTAGGGGTAAGTAGGAAGATGGACTCTGGGGAGAGGTTTTTGGATGGGCCTAAGGATTTGAGTGGTGAGTGGAGATCCTGCTGGGTTGCTGGAATGAGATTACTGTGGCATGGTTTGTTGGTGGAAGTATCTGACAACTGACAGAGTCCTTCTGCCACGTAATCCTTGCGGTTCAAAATAACGGTGGTGGAGCCTTTGTCTGCAGGTAGTATTATAAGGTCGGGATCAGTTTTTAGATGGTGGACTGCAGTTCTTTCTGCGGATGTAAGGTTAGTATGCATGTTGAGGTATTTGGGGGGATGATGATGAGGCAAGGTTCGAGGATAAGAAATTCTGGAAAGTTAACAGGGGGTGGTTTGGAGGCAGTGGGGGTGGATCACAGTTGGATGGAGGAGCGAACTGAGTTAGGCAAGGTTCAGTATTGGTCGTGGGTTGAGTCTGATTGGTCAGGTTGGTGGCAAAAAAGTATTTCCACTGTAGGGGCCAGGGGAAGGAGAGAAGGTTTTTAACTAGTCCTGCATGGTTGAATTTGGGAGTGAGGCAAAAGGTGAGGCCTTTGGAAAGGACTGATACTTCTGTGGGACTAAGGCTTCTGGAGGAAAGGTCCATGGCTGTGTGGCGGGTCTGTTTAGGTTTTGGGTTCTTTGCGGTGGTGGAAGGGAGTTTTGGAGAGTGGGGTAAGTGTACAAGACAGGGTTTGTCAGCTATGAGGGGGCGTGGGGGAGGTTTGGAGGTTGTAGTAGAAGTGGTGGACAGTGGTACTCCGAGGTGGGAGTAGGAAGTGAGCAGGATGGGGAGCTTTTTGAGGTGGCCTTGTGCATGTCGCTCAAGTTCCTACAGGGCAAGAGTTTCAGTGTGCCTTATGGGTTCCAGGAATGAGAAATGTCCTACCCAATATCCTTCCCACCCCTCCTACTGTGGTATATGGTGAGTAGCAGCTTTCCTTATCTGGTATTGTTACATTCCATATTGGATTTTCCATTGTTTGATCTGTGTTATGTAGTATTCTCAAAATGGTCAGCAAGCTGCCTAGTGTACATACAAATCATGTATACACATCATTTTGACAGGAAACAATCAATGCAACATGTAATGAACTAAATAATTAACAAGTAAATATCTCCCTTCTGTTGAAAGGAAATTCAATTAGGAACTGATGTTTCATACATGTGTCTTTCAACAGGAATATGACTGGGATCCACAAACACGCAGTACAATATTGAGCTCTTTCTTTTGGGGCTATGTGCTGTTCCAAATCCCTGCAGGGCAACTAGCAGAAAGGTTTGGTGCCAACATTTTCTTCTCTTCTGCCCTGTTCATCACAGGAGCCCTGTCACTTCTCACGCCAGTGGCTGCAGACCTCGGAGATTGGCCACTTGTCTGTGCATGCCGAGTCCTCCAGGGTGCCTCCCAGGTGAGTTTTCTGTTGAATCATTCATCCTGCAATGCAAATCCTTTGTATAATTCATTACAAAGGAAACTATTTGATTATACTGGGTGCCTCATAAGAGTTGCATATTTTCTCTGGTATTTCGTTAGATACTTACAACTTCACTTTTGCAATATGCAATTGGTGTCAGCCCAAACAAATATTACTCTTAACACATTTCACGGGGTGCCCAGTGTCAACAGGTTACATCAGTTTGTTTTCCGTTTCAAACAAAATTATTTTTAAATTGGAATTTTACATTCCTGTTCAATACAGCACTGCCACATTAGTCTAGTGTGATATTTGTTTTGTTGATATGCATTAAAATGTGACACAAAATACAAAGAATAACCAGTACTCCTGTAGGAACTGAGCAGCCTACTTCTACATTGCGGTAGCAGTCAGGACAGGCCAAGCAAGTGATGTTGCTGCTAGAGCTCTTCTTATTCCTTGTGTTTTAGTGTCCTTGTTAAAGTTATCAGTAAAATTAATATCACACTAGATTAATTTGGGACCATTCTGTTGAATTGGCATGTAAAATTCCTCTTTAAAATTAATTTTGTGTGCAATGTGAAATAAACTGATGCTTTCCACTAATGCTGGGTGTCACAAGAAAGATGTGATGGACAGCAATTGTTTGGGCTGACTCGTACTACATGTTTCAAAACCAAAATTACAAATATCTGCTGAAACACCAGAGAAACTGTGCCTGACAGTTCCTAGGAGAGACATCCTGTACAATAGATGCTCTTCCTTGTGGCAACCTTCTATGTATCGATGATATTGTTTCATCTGTATATTGTGTTTCTCCTAGAGTCATGTTCTAGTTTATTTTGTTCTTACAGATCTTACATGATGTTAAAATGCAGCCAGTTCTGTTATTGTGACCAATCTGAATTATTTTATTCCCTCCAAATAAATCCAACAAAGGTATTTTCAGTCAGTCAGTCCATTTAAAACCTCTGGTCATCTCCACAAAAATGTAGGATTTATTGAATCATTGACTACAATCATTGAAAACCATAGTTAATATGTCTGGATCTCTTGCTTTCTGCGAGCTACAGGGAAAGTAACAACATTAGTTGTGAAGGTTCAAGACAAGTCATTATGTACTGTAAATAGGGCTCAGTATTTACAGATGTAACTTGAAAAATTATTTGCAGATATACTGTTCATTCATGAAAGGTGTGTCTGAAAAGTTTGATGAATGATCTCAGAAAATACAGGAAAGAAAAGTTACTAATAAAATACCTGTATGGGGCTTAAAAATAATCATTATCTGCTACAACTCTCTTCTGACATTGGTTGTAAAGCTGTTGGAAACTGTCAGCAAACACTTCTTGTGGAATCGCTTGATATACTTTGGTCATGCTATGACAAAGCAGGCTGATCCAGCCAGCTGTTATGCCTATACAGGGTGTTACAAAAAGGTACAGCCAAACTTTCAGGAAACATTACTCACACACAAATAAAGAACAGATGTTATGTGGACATGTGTCCGGAAACGCTTAATTTCCATGTTAGAGCTCATTTTAGTTTCATCAGTATGTTCTTCCACCTATGCTCAATGGAGCATGTTATCCTTATTTCATACGGGATACTCTACCTGTGCTGCTAGAACATGTGCCTTTACAAGTAAGACACAACATGTGGTTCATGCACGATGGAGCTCCACATTTCAGCCGAAGTGTTCGTACGCTTCTGAACAACAGATACAGTGACCTGTGGATTGGTAGAAGCAGACCAATTCCATGGCCTCCACGCTCTCCTGACCTCAACCCTCTTGACTTTCATTTATGGGGGCATTTGAAAGCTCTTGTCTACGCATCCTCGGTACCAAATGTAGAGACTCTTCGTGCTCATATTGTGGACGGCTGTGATACAATACGCCATTCTCAAGGGCTGCATAAGCGCATCAGGGATTCCGTGCGACGGAGGGTGGATGCATGTATCCTCGCTAACAGAGGACATTTTGAACATTTCCTGTAACAAAGTGTTTGAAGTCATGCTGGTACATTCTGTTGCTGTGTGTTTCCATTCCATGATTAATGTGATTTGAAGAGAAGTAATAAAATGAGCTTTAACATGGAAAGTAAGCATTTCCGGACACATGTCCACATAACATATTTTCTTTCTGTGTGTATGAGGAATGTTTCCTGAAAGTTTGGCTGTACCTTTTTGTAACACACTGTATATACTCACAACTGAAATATGGAATTATTTTCTGGGGTAACACTTCTCTTAGCCAAAAGCAATGGAAGGTGTAAAATGGAACAAAACCTTTAGGCCACTCTTAAAAAAGCTAGAAATCCTTCCACTTCAATGTATATATGTGTATGATATAACTGTGTCTGTGAAAAAATATTCAATGAAAAATCTCATTCTCTTCCAGAAAAATGAAAATGTCCACTCCTATAACACCAGGTAAAAAGGAAACTTTCATTTAGAGCCCACTAACACCACCCTGAATAAAAAACGAACCCTGTATTATGGGAAAGCTATTTATAATAAACTTCCTTCACAAATTAAATCAATAAATTATCTGGCAAATTTCAAGTCAGTTGCTAAGGCATATTGGCTCATCACTGCTTCTGTTGCCTCCACAAGTTCTTTCAGAAAGCTCACTAATGATTTGTGTCTTTGCCTTAGTGATGTATCATATAAGTGTTACTAGAACGTTAACAATTTACCATGTAAAAGTTGCTGTAATACAAATATAAATCTGCCATTATAGTACATGAGCTTTCTGCTTTAAAATATCTACTCTTTATTTTTGTACAATATTTGCTCTATACATTGTAACTCAGTGATCAACTAATGTAGAAATAATTAAATTAATGCAATTCAAATTATATTTTATTATAAACTGACTTGTCCTACATCAGAATGTACTATTTGTGTACTATATCATTACCAGGACCAATAAAACTCTACTCTACTCTACTAATTCTACAGAAATTATTACTGTCTCTGGAAGTTCAAGAGCAAACGAAATGTAAATATTTAGGTGTAGTTTGTGAAAATCAGGCAAGCAACAACAGAGAAATTCAGCTTTAATTATTGTAAATTAATATGGAAAGCATATGTTGGAAGCCATTTTAATCCACTCCGGGGTGAGTTTTGAAATGAGCAAGATTTATGTCCAAAAATATGGGATAATGTACTGCAGATAATTTAGTGTGGATTACAGGATGAGAAATGTATTGAGTGTTATCCAAATTTCATGTTCTGGGAGTTTAGCTGAATGATTCAATGATTGTATTTGATGGTTGACTGTCAACTTGTAATTTTTTTCACTGACTGGAAATTTCAAGAGTGACTGATGAAAACTGTGACAATAGGATTAGGCTATGAACAGTGTTACTCCCAGTAGTTACTTACTGTGAATGATAGATCCAAAAGACATGATTTAAGAGTTTTATTCAGTGACTATGTTCACTATTTGTTTGGCACATATGAACTTTTGTGAATAATTACGTCAGTGTTATTTCACTACATGTGAACAATATTGCAGGTCATCATCAAAGTGCTGCACATGGCTATCCGTTTATCTCTGCATAATTAGAGTAAGTGTGATTTAAACTGACATTCAGCATCTCTAAGTGCAAGTAAATTCAACATTTTTTTTTTATTTGAGATGACCAAAAATGACTGACAACAGAGTATTCCCACCAATAAATTTTCAGCCAATTTCGATGGTGATGCCACTACCAAGCTGTACAGGTAAAAGGCAAGTAGGCTTCAATGCATTGTTGGATATCTGCAATGTCTGTATGCTCACCTTTCTCACTCAATGTAAGGTGACTGTTCTTCAATGCTGTCCTTATTCTCCAGATTTGATGTTGACAGACTTCTTATTATTATTCCACCTTAAATTAGCTCCAAAAGGGTTACAGTTTGTAAAGGTGCACATGATCACACTGCTTTGAACGATTCCACAATAAGCTTTACAACTGATGTCAGAAGTGTGTTGTAACTACTGTAATGGTGATTACTTTGAAAACCAGTAAAGGTATTTTGTTTGTAATTTTTGTTTCCTTTATTTTATGAGACCAATCATCAAACTTTTCAGAAACATATTGTATTTTCTTTAAAAAATACGACTGAGAAACTCAGTGCAAAAAGGGGATAACTCCACTTTCTCCCATAGCATATACCAAACACTATAAGCTTTAGCGTCTTACCCCATTATCATTTTGGTAGGAGCGAGGGGTAAATACTAGAGATATTCCTATTTTGCACTGAATGTACACAGACCAGTCACATTAATAAAACCACCTTCTACATTGAATGTTGTAGAATGTGAGTTCTCCCCTGTTTGCACTGATATCTTTAATAGTAATCAAATGGATACTACATTACTAATAGGAGATAAATAGTATCTCTACAGTTAAGTTCTAAGTAGCAGCTTCCTTCCTAATTTACTCAATTAAACTTAGATGACTTAAATGTGAATAGCATTAAGAAGCAGTATGATAGTTTACCATGAATACAGAATACTTACTATGTTTCTATGAGTCCTTTGTCTTCTGTTAATGTACACCCTGACTTGTACCACATCCCTGATTTTCTCCTTCTTGAAATGATCTATGGAACAATATGAATGAAGGGATGGATGGGTGAATTAAAAGGCTGATTTTATGAGGATGTCAGACAGCAGTAATGCCAAAAAAATGCGAAAATATGCCCTTGCTAACAAGAACAAAGTGTACTGCTCTCAAACACATCTGATCTCCCTTTATTGGCTAACAGTTATATGTTATTCTTGCTTATCGGTGTTAATGAATAGATAGATGAGATTTGTATTCAACTCGGAGAAACAAATATTAATTTTGTGTGTAAACAGATATTGGTTAAATGAGAATTGACTACATCTTTATATGTCATCTAGCTGTAGTTTAATATAGATAATTCCAGTAATTATGTAAATAATGACCTTGAAAGAAACTGTAAGATAAGGTAGCCTAACTTCCTATACCTGCTCCAGCAGATGTGTACATTCATGTTTCTATGGTGATGCATGTGTGAATGTGTGTACTTTCACTAGAGGAAGAGCAAAAACTTTAAAGCTAGTGTAAATACTGTTTTCTTTTGTGTATTTCTATGCACCACACTTCAGTCAGCTACAGGCTGCTTTCCTTTGTTTTATTTATTATTCCATCCAGAAATTTCCATTGTCAGTATCTGTTTATACGAATGTTGATGAAGTTTTTTTTATAGTTTTGACTACCTTCTTTCAGATATAAGGGGCAATCAAAAAGTTTCCGTTCAAAGGTCGCACAGTCCAGACTCTTTTTGCCAATCAGGCAAAACTGCATGGAGTATTGAGGCATTGTCCTGCTGATGCATCAAGTTTAAGATACCCATTTGGTAAAACACTGTGTCATGCTATGTGGAGAAATCTGTAACTGTGTGCTGCACATCCTTGTCTGTCAGGAGTTATTGACCCTTAAAGGCCTTTTTATAGGGAGCAAAGGCATGATAATCATGTGGGGAGGGATAAGAACTATAGGGCATGTGCTCAAGTGTCTCCCACTTGAGTTTGCACACCTTTTGTGTTATGACATTTGTGATATGGGGATGCAGGTTTTTATGAAGCAGCAGCTCCTCTTGCCATGCACCATTCCATAATCATCGTTTTCAAGAGACATACTGACCCATACACATTCTTTATTCTTTGATGGATATCTACCAGTGTTTGTAGTGTTTGTCCTTTGGCAGCCAAGAAAAGAATAACAGCACAAAGCTCCTGTTTGGATGCTTTTAGTAATAATGTCTCCATAGTTCACTTTTCCATAGTTACTGCACATTGGAAAGACATGAATACTACTCTGATCCCTTGTCTGCATGTCAGTGCTTAAATACCCACATTGGAGTCACACTATGTTGAATATAAGCTGCAGCACTGCACTGAAATTGAAACTTTTTGATTGATCCTTATAAATTTAATAAGTGTTGTCCAAAAGTAGTAAAAAGACATGTAAACAAATCAAACATTGACATAAAAGTGTACATCAGTGGTTTACATCTATCCCCAGCAAGGTACTTCCATAATGAATATTTAAGACAAATGAAAATACATTGAAACAGATGTACTTTGTTATCTTTAATTAAACATCAGAAATCATAAAACAAATCAAAGTAAAACATGGTCATGTCCTGAGGAACAAATATTCTATTGAAATTTAAAAGTCTTGCAGTCAAGAAAACTTTGTCAATACTGTATTTAATAACCTATCTGTTACATTATTACACTGCCACACACCAACAAACAGTAAATGACATCAAATTAAATAGAAGTATTGTGAAAAACCAGTTACCAGATACACTGTGAAATAGAAGCTATTGGAGACTAAAACAAATTTTCATTTTCAAAACATGTAAAATGATTAAGAGATGAAAGAAATTCAGTTCATTTTTAAGTATCACATGTTCCTTGGTAAATGATCTAAAAATATGTAGAGTATTACTTGTGATAAAATTCTTAAACTGAAGAATTAACAGTATCTTCCAAAAAGCTTTAATATGTTATACAGCATTTAAATGTGTACAACTCAAAATGTTTGTAAATGCTGCATAGAACACGACCTCCTGTCTCACAACAACAAAAACAGCAGACAATGTCAAAAACTGCTTACAGCAGTCTAGTGCTTATTCCTTCATGTGATTGTAAAATTGGTCACTAGATTCAAACACCGAGTGGGAAACATCATGTGTTCCTAGATATACTATTCCACAGGACTTTTGTCTCCGAATGCTGTGGACCCGTAACGGCTCAAAAAAAAAGTTAGTGATGCATCGGTGGAGTGATCCTGGAAGAATTTCTTCATCTGAGTTTTGACAGTGTGGATGATTCTATCAGCTTCTCCATTCGATTGTAGATGAGATGGAGGGGGAGGGGGGGGGGGGGGTTGGAATGTGCTGAATGCCAGAATTTGGGCCATTGTGAGTTATGAGCACTTCTAGTAGACCTTCAGTTGGTTAACATGGCACTGTATTGGACAATGTACAGAAATTGGGAGTAAGCATCATCCATGATCAAGAACATGGTGCTAAACACTGACTCATCAAAATCAATGTGTACCTGCTCCCACAGGTAAGCACAGGGTAGCCAAGAAGCAAATGAATGTCATGGGGCTGCCTGCTGGCTTTGGCAGGATGGACATGTTTGGGTGAGTCATTCAATATCCTGGTTCATTCCCAGCCAGTAAGTGAACCTGTGAGTCAGGAGTATAGTTCGGGGTACTTCCTTCCCCCCCCCCCCCCCCCCCCCCCCCTCCTCCTCCCCCCAATGATCTTGGTGCAATAGTTGTAGGATGTGCCAGTGTAAAGAATAAGGAGTCACTACTCACAGGTGGCCCTTAATCAGAAGCAAGTGAAATTACTCCATCAGTCAACATGTGCTGATGGCAGCATTAAAGAACTGATGGAATGCTGCAGAAGTCTTGGGAGATTGTTGTTCGGGCCATACTGAAGTATATGATTCTGCAATTGTTGGAGTACGTCATCGCGACCAGTTGTGTCTGGGACCTGGAAGCTGGTAATGGGAGAAGAATCTGCAGTGGCTTTTGCTTCCCCATCAACATGAAAATACAGAATATCTTCTTTGTCAAACTCTGAATTGGGTCACCATGGTAGGCGGGAGAGAGCATCAGCTTTGGCATGCTCGGTAGTGTTGTGGAAGTGAATCTCTTACTGATAGTGCACAAAAAATAAATTCCAGCACTGGAGGTGGTGAACAGTCCTGTCTGGAATATTCATTGCTGGACTGAATAAGGAGATCAGTGGTTTATTGTCTGTGGTAAGGTGAAACTTTGAAAAACATGGAATTTCTTTAATGCAAATATGATAGCCAGTGCTTCTTTTTCTATTTGGGAATTTCTGTGTTGGCTGTCAGTCAATGTTTTTGTGCATAGGTCATGGGTTGCTCAGAGCCATCTCTCCACCCCCCCCCCCCCCCCCCTTGTGTGCCAGGACCGCTCTGATCAGATGCGTCCATTGCAATAACTATCTACTTTGTTGGATCAAAATGTGCGAGGCACGGGGCCATCAACAACTGGGATTTCGACCTGTGGAAGATCCACTTCCAAGCTGGTGTCCAGTGGAAAGGCACTCCTTTCTTGCACAAGTGGCACGAGGGGTTAGTTTCTGTTGCTGTTGTGGGTAAGAACTTTTGATAACATGATATCTTCCACAGAAAGGAACAAATTGCTTAAGCATTATTAGTCTGGGAAGTTTGATTATGGCTTCGACGTGTTCATCCAGTGGACAAATGCTTGAGCTGGAAATGATGTGGCCAAGGTACTCAGTCTTGGGCTGGAAAAACAACATTTTTCTTTTGTTCATTTTAGGCCAGCTTCCCTTAAGACACTGAATAAATAATTCAGATTGTGAAGGTGTTCCTCCATGATTCTCCCTGTTCCAATGATCTCATCCAAATAGTTAATGCTTACATTCACTTTTAGTACTAATTGTTCCAAAAACCGCTGACAGATGGTGGGGGTACTTGCTATACCAGACATTAGGCATTTCAAATGATAAAGCCCATGTGGCACTTTAAGTGTAAGAAACTGTTGACATTCTGCATCAAGTGGAAGTTGGAGGTATGTATCCACTGGGTCTATTTTAGAGAAGAAGTGTCCACCTTTTAATTCTGACAATAATTCTTCTGGCTTCGGAATAGAATATGTCTCAATCTCTGAATGGGTGTTGACAGTTACTTTGAAATCGCTGTGCAGGCAGATCTCCTCCAATGGCTTTCACACTATGACTAATCGGGTAGCCAATTGACTAGAAGGAATAGGTTCTAGAACTCCAATTGCAGTTAGGCAATCCAATTCTTCCTTTACTTGGTCTCTGAGAGCCAATGGAATGATGTGGGCTCGAAAGTACTGAGACCATGCATTATATTTCAGTGTAATGTGCACCTCAAAATCATCTGCCGTGCCAAGTCGTGGGGTGAACAGGTCCTCATAATCCTGGCAAAGTATCTCTAGGTCTGAGTATGGAACATCTTCATATACCAAATTCGCAGAATCATCTATTGAAAACCCAAAGTTCTGTAAAGAGTCAAATACAAACAAATTCTCAGTGGAATCACTGTTAATGACTAAGACGGCTATGTGGTGGATGACATTATGATATGACATTGGCAGTTCAACTTGACTACATCCTGGGATGGTATGTTCATTATACATCATTAGATGTCTCTCTGTTTCTTGCAAGGGAGGAACACCAAGTTCCAAATAGGTACCGTAGTTCAGCATGCTCATGGCTGTGCCAATTGTACTTGTAATTGACCTGGTTTCTCTGCAATTTGGACTTCTCTGAAAAGGTTATGCAAGGTCTTTTGATGGTCTATAGTGGCTACCAGATTAACATCCATCCTAAGCCTTTACGTTGATGTTTTTTAAAACAATCTAGACATGACGGCAATCGTTTCAGTACCCAAGACTGATTTGATCAGCTCAAGTGGGATGGAGGACTTTGTTGGTTAATGAGACAGCATCTCACTTGTACAGTTGCAATGTCCTAGTGTGGTCATTGGTTGCTGGTTTGGATGTGTTTACATTAACGTTACATGTCGATCCACAACTCCAGTTTATTGCCTACTGCTCGGGTCACTTTGAAGCTTTGTGCTAAGTCCAAAACTCTGTCTAATGATGGGTCATCAAGTTGAAGTGCCTCATGCTGAAGATCCCTGTCTAGAGTACCGTGGATGACCATGTCCCTGATCATATCTTCTGCATATGACTCCTTACTTTTAGGGGTAACAAAATGACATTTTAGTGCTAAATCTAGCACCTCTAAGCCCAATTCTCTATGAGTCTGGTTTAGCTTTTTCTTGCATCAGTAAAATGTTATCCAGGAGGAAATAATGCCCCTGGTAATATTTAGTCTGCAACAAACAAATATTTGAAAAGATGAGCTCTTAAGGCTTAGATAAGGGGGCCAATTTGGGCAGTAGCCAGTAATTCTTGGGTTTTGACCATGACATAAACAAAGATTTCATGGGGCCGGCAGCAGTTACCTTAAATGCATGGAAATGCTCCAGTAATCTTGATTTGCAGGCTTTCCAATCCTCTAAAGGCTTGTCAAAGGAAGGTAAAGCCGACACTTGCTGTGTTGCTTGCGACTGTAGTAAGCTTTAAAGAAATGGTTGGAGGGTGTTCAGTAGCAGCTTCTGGTCTTCATCCTGCTGATGAATATGTTGCACGAGTAGAGTTTCCGATGTAGGTGGTTACTGGCTCATCACCCTTTTATTGCTGGATAGCTAGGCATAACACAACAAACATATCACCATTCTCAGTTTATTGATACAATACTGATACAAATAATTCTGTTACCAAGTGCCAAGCTGTAGATGAACATTTCATGGAAAATTATACAGGGTGTTACAAAAAGGTATGGCCAAACTTTCAGGAAACATTCCTCACACACAAAGAAAGAAAATATGTTATGTGGACATGTGTCCGGAAACGCTTACTTTCCATGTTAGAACTCATTTCATTACTTCTCTTCAAATCACATTAATCGTCGAATGGAAACACACAGCAACAGAATGTACCAGTGTGACTTCAAACACTTTGTTACAGGAAATGTTCAAAATGTCCTCCGTTAGCGAGGATACATGCATCCACCCTCTGTCGCATGGAATCCCTGATGTGCTGATGCAGCCCTGGAAGTGGCATATTGTATCACAGCTATCCACAATACGAGCACGAAGAGTCTCTACATTTGGTATCGGGGTTGCGTAGACAAGAGCTTTCAAATGCCCCCATAAATGAAAATCAAGAGGGTTAGGTCAGGTGAGCGTGGAGGCTATGGAATTGGTCCACCTCTACCAATCCACCGGTCACCGAATCTGTTGTTCAGAAGCGTACAAACACTTTGACTGAAATATGCAGGAGCTCCATCACGCATGAACCACATGTTGTGTCATACTTGTAAAGTCTCATGTTCTAGCAGCACAGGTATAGTATCCCGTATGAAATCATGATAACGTGCTCCATTGAGCGTAGGTGGAAGAACATACTGACGAAACTAAAATGAGCTCTAACATGGAAATTAAGCATTTCCGGACACATGTCTACATAACATCTTTTCTCTATTTGTGTGTGAGGAATGTTTCCTGAAAGTTTGGCCGTACCTTTTTTTAACACCCTGTATAAATTGATGGTGATTGTCCCAACATCCAGGAAGTGCAAGTGAAATGCAGAATTTTGGCAGAAGTCACAAGTCAATTGACATACTAAGCCTAATGAACATTGGAGACCAAGTTCCAGAATAGCAAGTCCAAAGAGCAGCTGAATCAACATTGAACAGCAGGTCTATCACAGCATCACATTTCTGAGTTGTGGAGTAGAAACATAGCATGATGAAACCTGGTTTGTAGACATCAGCAGTGGCATTAGATAAGGCTCCATAGTTAATGGAACTGGCAGCTGCGGTCACTGTATTTTCTCAGCCAATCACTGAGTGTTATGGGTGCCCAATTGATGAGTTTTGAAACACATGCACGCAAAGGCAGCCTGCAATGTTGATAGGGGGCCACGCATGGAGAAGTGTGGCCAACAATGCGTTTCTCGGCTGCTCATAAAGGAGCATGTCATTGCTCGGTGTGGAAATTTAATAGTAGTGGGTACCACATGTGCCTAAGGAAGATTTTACAGTCTTGGTAGTACACTGCCATGTGGTCTTAACTGCTTGATGGTCTCTGGAGATAATGAGGGAAAATTCAGGAGTGTACATGTCTTCCATTCCACATGTGCTGTCTGGTCATAATCAATCTGGCAATACATAGTATCACTAAGTAGGTCATACATCTTCTCCAAATATTAACTATAAGGTCTTTAACACCACCATGTCCAGCTCCTCTCAGAGATTTCATGGTGCTACCCTTTCTTCAGAGGTTAAATTACTGCACTGAGGAAGAGTTTTCAAAAGAGCAAAGCAAGTTTCCTTCTTATTTCTTTGGCACAAAGTTGGTCTTCCTTTACAGCCTACAGTGAGTAATATTGACACTCCCAAATATGATTTAGCAAAATACCTTGCTTTCTTGCTGAGATCATTGGTTGGCAAATGTCCATGCCATACACAGAACTCAGCTGATTTTGTTAACAGACCAGTGGCTCTCCACCCAAGTAGTTTAGATCTTTTAGTGAATTTTGATGTAGTGCATCTTTTTGGAGTGGTACTTCTTGCTGATTCTTTAGTGCTGATTGGTGAACAGTTTCAGGTTGGCATCACTGCTTTGTTTCAGCATATTCTTTCCTCAACATATTTTATGTTTAACCAAGAATATTTTGAACAGACTGATGGCATCACCATGGGCAGCCTCTTGTCTGCCCTCATTGCTAACTTTTATATGGAGGATTTTGAGGAAAGGCACTTGAGTCAGTGCTTGTTAAACCACTTGTTTTTTGGAGGTATGTGGATGATACTTTCATACTGTGATCCCACAGTGAAGATAAGTTAATGGAGTTTTTACATCATCTTAACACCATTCATGAGAACCTTCATTTTACTGTGCAATTAGAGTAAAATAGTTGTCTCCTATTCCTGGATGCTTTGGTTAGATGGAAGAGTGACAGCTTTCTGGGACATTTTATCATAAGCCCACTCAAACTGATTTGTACTTACACTCTCAAAGTTGTCGCAACCCATCCCAAACTATTAGTATGCTTAAAACCCTTGTACACAGAGCCCACATAGTGTTGGATGCAGATAGTTTGCCTAAAGAGCTTGCACATTTAAAGACAGTGTTCAGAGACAATGGATACTCTATCTGGAAAATTAACAGAGCATTCTCAGTTAAAACCAAAAATTGGGAAGTGAATAAAAAGGAGAATGGGCCAGCAAAGTCCATAGCTTTTCTTCCCTTTGTTGGAAATATATCCTTCAAAATAGCAAGAATGCTTAGTAATTTTCAGGTGAAAGTGATTTTCTGTCCACCATCTCCTGCTGGTATCAGTGAAGGACAATTTGTTATTGCTGAAGGTGGGAATTGACAAAATACCTTGCCAGGTGGTATGGCCTATATAGGACAATCAACTCACACAGTAAAAGAAAACTGTATGGAACATAAATATTCCATTCACCTTCTGCAATCCAGCAAGTCTGCAATTGTGGAACATTATATCACCAACAGACATTCTGTGGAATATAACAAATCATTAATTTTAGTCACAGCAACATCATTTGAGACTCCGTCATAGAAGAATCCATTGAAATACACATTGTGGAAAATCTAATTAACTGTGGCAGCAGCAGCAGCTGGCTAATGTTTAGAATCCTGTCATCTTTAGAATCCTGTCATCTTTGAGATTTGCTCCAGACGATGACACCAGAATACTCTGCTGACTGGAGCGAGCAGCAATGCCGAAGATAGCTGAACTTTGCAGTTACACCAGTGATGGCAGTGCCACCGAATGGTGTAGTCTTTCTCTCACCATGATTCTGGTGCATGTGCAGCAATAGTTTCAGCATACTATCTAAGGCAGAGCAGAGAATGTCTCCATCAGCCTTAAACGGCTCACCTGAAGATGACTGGCAGGTGTCCAATTGAAATATCATGCAGTGAAGTTTACTATGTCTGGCTGCAATCCTGAAATCGCTTCAAGCATTTAATTTGCTGGTAAAATTTTAAATTTCACAAGTTTTCATCAGTTGGAAGGAGGAAGTTAGATGTATTGTATGTGTCTTCAAAAAAACGATTTGTCCTGTAGCCCACCTTTTGAAACAACTATGACTATGGAAGTTTCTTCATTAATTACACTCAATTGTCAACTACACAAATAAGAAAATTAGCAAAACTACATGTTAAACAAACAGCCATAGTAGCCATGTGTGTGTGAGTTGTGCTTAAGTGAATGTGTGTGTCTTTCCTGTTTCCGAAGAAGGCCTTTGAACTGAAATCTTAAATGTTTAATGGTCTTTTCATTGTGTCTATCTGTGACTCAACATCTCCTCTATGCAGTGGGTAGCAGTCAATCCTTTTCATAACACTGTTGTTAAATTCACAATCAAATGACTGACCAGCCCACTACTAGACTTAGTAAAACCCAAAATGGTTATACAAATATAGACATTAAACTTCTCAATGTACTTTGTCTCAAGCATATACAGTGCCATTAGAGATTTTCAGGAATGTTATACAAAACTGGCTAAAAAGGCACTTTACACAGTATAGAAATTAATGGGTTATCAGAGAAAGATATTACATTTTGATTGTCATTACTTTTATTTTGTATATTAATTTATATATCTTACACTTTTACCCTCACTGTTGGGTTTTAAAGTTATACAATATACAGTTTATACAAAGTGTTTGTCTTTATTCTTGTGTTTTACTGTTCTCCAGTTCACATTGCGCTCCATAGAACTGTACTGTATATAATTTGGTTTGTACAAAGTATGGTTACATTGAATAGTGATGAATAAATTGAAGTTCAGATTGAAAAATGTAGATTCTGAATGATACGTAGCCTTTTGTCTAATCCAGACATTAAAAGTGCTTGTTACTCGTTCATACCAGACTTGCAAGTTTTGAGATATGGTTGAGGCTTAAATCCTGAATTAATGATAATTGACTGAAAGGATTTCTGCTTCATAGTGGAATTAGTGTTTATCTTTTGTTCTTTTTCAGGTTTCCTTTATTTTTAAGTTTGTGTGATTTTTCACTGCCCAGAGTATATAAAAAAACTAATAGCACATTTAATGTAACTGAATAGATAAAAAAATCTATTCATCATGTGGTGGCAAGAGGACATACATGTAAAGAAAAAGAGAGAGAGAGAGAGAGAGAGAGAGAGAGAGAGAGAAAGGTTTTACTTATGCAAGCTTTCAGAGTTGCGAGTAAGGAAAAGGGATGAAGGGAAAGGAACTAGAGTGGTTTAGGAAAATGGGGAAAAGGGATAGCTCCCCCTTCCTCCCCTTTCAAACCTTCTGGTGGAAGAAAGAGCCACTGGTTCCAAAAGCTTGCGGAAGGAAAACTTTTTTTTTTTCTCCAGGAATCGTTTGGTGAATAGATTTTTTTAATCTATCCAGTTACATCATATTCTCAAAAATTGCTTATTTTCTTTGTTATTATAGCACATTTATTTACAACTTAAGTTTTTTTAAACAAATAACATTTATTTACGAGTAAGATTTGTTTTACATTTTACAAGCCTAAAGAATTATTTGTAGTCAGACTATATGGAGTACAGTGAACGGTTGGTGCATATGGAGAATGAATTTAGTCTTAAACACCGTTAACAATAAATAACAGAACAGCATGTGCATCTTTCCAGTTTTGCTTTCTTTATATTTCAGTTGAGGTTGAAAGTAGCAGAGTCAAATCACTATCACACTAGTTTACTGAAGTAACGTACAGTGTGCACATACAGAAATAGCAGAAGTCTAATCAGAGAAAATGATGAAATTGCATTATATGTTTTAAAAGATTGTTCAGTCATGAACAACAAATAAACACACATTTCATCAATTTCCATTCATTCTTTCCAGGGATTCCTGTACCCTTCAATACACACTCTACTTTCATTGTGGGTGACACCAGAAGAAAGTGGGCTGTTGGGGACTATAGTTTATGCAGGTAAGCTAGTTTAACTTGCTTTATTAGTTAGGCAGTTGGGCTTGCTGGTCTAATGGTAAAGCACTTGACTGGAAACTGAGAGGTCGCAGGATCAAATCCCAGTTGGATCACAGATTCTTGAGTTTGTGTTTTAACCTAATGAATAATGTGAGGAGTCACCAGGAATGATACATGGTACAGGTTTCATGTTAAGCTGTAGGTACCATTCCCGGACTGGATAGTCGAAGCACTGATGTCCAATCGAAAGATTTGCACCAGGCCATTGAAATTGTAATTATTATTAGTTAGGAATATTACAAGATTTAGTAGTTGATGAATATCACAAAGCTCTGACAATAATTCATTTATTTAGCATTAGAATTACGTACTTTGATGATTGCAAAGGTTTTGGAAAAGCTTTTCATATAAGAAAGGTTGGACATATCTGCAAGTATAAGATATTGAGTTACCCTTAATATGGTTTCAAGAAGTGCTTAACATTCCATCTACCATTTCACTGAATGCATATTATACCACCTGAATGACAAAATACTGGAATATTTTGTGATCAAAGTCATTTGACTAGGCAGTTCACAACACTCTTTTGGAGAAATTTGAAGTTTGTGGCTGTTGAGGTACAATGAGTGAGTGGTTCACTTCATATTTAACTGGCAGGAAGCAATGGGCAGCTCTCAGCATGAATCTTCTTCTATGTCAACATATATCTTTACATCCATAGCCTGCAGACCACTGTGAAGTGGTCGCAGAAGGTATGTCCCATTGCACTAGTTACTGAGGCTTTTTCCCATTACATTCATGTATTGAGTGCAGGAAAAATGATTGCTTGAACAGCTCTATGCATGCTGTTAGTCTAATCTTGTCTTCACAAGCCTAATGCAGGTGGTATGAGAGGGCTGTAGTATATTCCTAGATTCATCACGTAAAGTTGGTTCTAGAAACTTTCTAAGTAGGCTTCATGGGATATGTTGCATCTGTCTTCATCTGGCAATTCAATTCTTTCAGTGTATTTCTGAGAGTCTCTCATGGGTCATACAAACCTGTGACCATTCAGGCTGCCCTTCTTTTTATCTGTTCAATATACCCTGTTAGTCCTGTTCGGTATGGATACCAAACACTTGGGTAATATTCTAGAATGGGTTACATGAGTATTTTCAATGCAATCTCCTTGTAGACTGATTGTATTTCCTTAGCATTCTTCAACAAACCACAGCTTGCTACCTGCTTTACCTGTTACTGAGACTATGTGATCATTCCATTCCATACTCCTATAAATTGTTGCACCCAAGTATTTGTATGGTTTGATAGATTCCAACAGTGACTCACCACTGCTATAGTTATAGGATATCACACTTTTTTTAATTTTGTGAAGTGCACAAATTTATATTTCTGAGTATTTAAAGTGAATAACAATAACAACACTCATCACTTAACAACCATTCAAATTATCATAAAAATTATAACAGTTAAAAAGTTAAGAATGCTGAGATGTTTCCAAAAGCTACATAGCTGCATGAAGTTGCTTTTATTCGCAACTACTGGTTTCACATCAGTATAGATGCATCTTCATGTTTATCTATCAAGAATACAAATTTTTGAAATGATAGAAATACAGAACCACGGCATTGGCATTCAACAAAAAAACAATTATGTATACTCACAGTGGTTATATTTCCATAATGCAGATGGACAATTTCAGAGTCAAACGATAATGGTGGGTCATCATAATAAAATTGAGTACACCCAATGATTCTTGTCAAAATGTACAAAGCATGACTGCTGAATGAGCCAGGACTAAAAAAAGTAGGGGAAAGAACTAATAACGAATGGGACGCTACTGTGAACAGAGATCAAATGCTGAAAAATTAACTAATGTCTAGGGAAAGTTCTATAAGTACATGGGAAAGATCATCCAAATATAATACTCTATTATGGAACTAAAATGTTGAGAATGGAAGAAATCTGAAAAATGGGTTATTGGATAATACCTCATAGGATGTGTGATGAGATCTTAACGAGACCAGCTGTATAAAACGAAAGAAGTAAAACATAAATTCCCATGTAATGTGCACATTTCCCTCATATTGCTAACAGGCTGATGTGGTGTAAGTAGTCCATGGAGGTTAGCAGTACAGCGAAAGGCAGAAGGCCATAGTGCTTAAGAGAGAAACAAAGTAAACACATGAGCAGCTGCAAGGAGGAAAAAATAACTAGGAAACAACCAAAAGCTGGGAATCACATTACGTAACTTTAAAAACCCAAAATGTATGGTAGGTATAAAATAACAAATAAAACATAATCTGCTTTATATCAGTATCTTAATATTATAAAAATGCCAAAGGAGTAATATTTGAGTATTGTGCAGTTGCTAAATTAATGTAAAAATCATCCTAATAGCTACTGGTCATAGTCCAGATAAGCAAAATTTGATAGATATTATTTATTGTATTCAATCTTTTCACTTTTCCTGCATCTACTACCAACATTCCTCAGAATAAAGAATTCTGGATGGATATTTTTCTTTTTTAACTTTCTGCAACATATTCTGATACACTTCCAAAGTAAGATACTCTGTGATAACTGGGCCTGATACTATTTTGATCATATGGAATTAACTTGTGGCTGAACCAATAGTGTTTGCTGAATGGACAGAATGAGCAGACTTTTCTTACTGATGAGAAGATCAATAATGAAGCCACCAGTAAGAGAAGAAGATCTATTAAGATGAAAAGGTTCGCCACTCTGTCCATTTAGCGAGCACTCCTGGTTCAGCCAAACATAAATTCCATCTAATCAAAATAGTGTCAGGCCAAGTTATTACAGAGTACTGTATTTCAGCAGTTTATCAGAAAAATATCCATCTAGAATTTTTCATTCTGAGTAGTTTTGATAGAAGATAAAGGCACAGTGAAAAGGCTGAATAAAATAAATATAAGGGTTCTGGGTTTTGTGATATTGCTTACAGTGGCTGCCCCCAGAAATATATAGATCAGACTGGGCATTATTTTAATATACAGTTGAAAAAACACCGAAATCTCGCTGGCCCCAAATCAACTATCTCAGCTCATCTAAAAGAAATAGGCTACTCTATTTCCAACACTGTAAAAAAAAAGTGTATTATATTTAAGGGAACAGAAGGAAACGTTTTAAATATTTGGAAAAAATACATACCATAAATACATTAAAGTGAGGCCCAGGCTCAACTTTGAATAATCAGATTGAACTGAGACACATCCAGTCAAATCTTGATGATCTGAATTGTTGCTGCTAGCTACTAGGATGATTTTCATGTTAATTTAGCAATTGCATAATACTCAGATACTACTCCTTTGATGATTTTATAATACTGAAGTACTGATGTAAAGCAGATTATGTTTTATTTTTTATTTTATACCTGCAATAAACTACAGATTTTTGAAGTTATATAATGTGGTTCCCAGACTTCAGTTGTTTTCATAGTTATGATTTCCTCCTTGCAGCTGCCCATGTGTTTACTTTGTTTTTCTCTTAAGCATCATGGCCTTCCGCCTTCTACTGCACTGCTAGCCCCCATGATCTGCTTAACCACGTTGGCCTGTTAGCAATATGGTGGAAGTACACACATTACATGGGATTTTAAGTTTTACTTAATTAGTTTTTTACAGTTGGTGTCAATAGGATCTTATCATACATCCTATGAGGTGTTATCTAGTAAGCTATTTTTAAGAGCTCTTCCATTTACAACACTTCGCTCCCATACTAGAGTATTATTTTTGGATGATCTTTCCCATGTACTTATAGAACTTTCCCTAGATGTTAATTAATTTTTCAGCATTTTGTCCCTGTTTACAGTAGTGTCTCATTCATTTTTAGTTCTTTCCTCTGCTTTGTTATAGGTCTAGCTCATTCAGCAGTCAAGCGATGAGCACCTTTGGGTGTACTCAATTTTATTATGATGACCCATCATTGTGCTTTGTCTCTTAACATGAATAATTTTCTCAAAGCTGGAACTCTGTAATTGTCCATCTGCATTATGACATGTAACCATTGTTAATATGTGTCACTGTTTTTTTGTTGAATCCTGGCGCCATGGTTCTGTATTTCTACCATTTCAAAAATTCATATTCTTGACAGATAAACATGAAGATGCATCTATACTGATGTGAAACTAGTAGTTGCAAATAAAAGCACTTCCATACAGCTATGCAGCTTTTGGAAACACCTCATTAGTTGTTATAATTTTATGATAATTGGAATGGCTATTGAATGTTGATATTGTTACTGTTATTGTTAATGTCTCTGAGCTGTGGTTGGCCTCCTGAGAAAGTTGTTTGTATTTAAAGTGAGGTGCCAATTTTTGCAGGACTTTGAAATCTTATCACGATCTGACTGCATATTGGGCTGATTTTCTTATACAGTACTTCTTCATAGATAAATGCATCATCTGCAAAAGGTCTGAGGTTAATATTATCCACTAGGCCATTAAGATAGAACATGAACAGCAAGAGTTCCAACACACTTTCCTGGGACACATCTGAAGTTACTTTTACATCTATCATTGACTCACTATCCAAAATAATGTTATGAGTCCTGCCCATCAAGAAATCTTCAGTCCATTCACATGGATTCAAGAGGGCACCCCGAATGAACAGAATAATAAGTATATGTGTGGAACTGAGTCAAAAATCTTTTGGGAGTCAAGAAAGACTGCACCTGTTTGACTGCCTTGATCCATGGCATTCAGGACATCTTGTGAGAAAAGCACAAGTTGGGTTTCATGTGGTTGATATATTCAGAATTTGTGCTAGTTGGTATGAAGTAGGTCTCTCTGAAAAACTTCATTATGTTTGAGCTCCGAATATTTTGTAAGATGCTCTTCTTGTAGATGAGAGTGATCTGTGCTTTCTTACAACCACTGGGCATAGTTTTTTGTTCAAAGGGTCTTTGGTATATTGTAGTTGAAAAAGTGCTATCTCAGCTTCAAATTAAGTATAGAAGCTAATAGGAATTCCATCAGATCCTGTAGCTTTGTTCAGTTTTAACAACTTCAATTGTTTCACCCATTTTTGCAGTGGTACACAAATTAAAGTGAACAATACTCTTGAGCTTTCTGCTGTAAAGGGACATTTGAAAGCAGGTTACACATTTCTGCTTTTGTTTTGCTGCTCTCAGTTTCGGTTTTTGTCTCATCAGAAAGTCCATTACTTTCTAACTTTCTCCTGGTTTCACACATAAAGAACTATGAGCCCTGAGTCCAACACCCTGACTCCAATTTTGGTTGCTATGTATCTGAACTCCAGAAAATTTTATGTACAGTGCTTCATTCAGTGTAGACCATTAATGCACAACTCTGGTAACTATAGGTAATTTTTTTTTTGTCTACAGTTGCATAATATTGTTTTTTGAGATTAACATTTAAAATTTGTATTTGAACCTGTCATAAGTTGCTAAACAACCATCTTATCTGTGCCTGAAATTGGTGTTTGTATGTCAGTACCATCAGCAACATTACATTTTTTTGTGTAGTCATTTAACATTTTAGCTAGGTCACTGATATAGGTAAAAATGGAATCAACACCAATACCAAACTTTTTGGAACATCATATTTTATGTTTCCCATTCTGGGTTTAGATTAAAAACTTATACAAGATGTAAAGTTAATCTAAGTATTTTAAAAACTGAAAAATATAAATATTTCTCTTTGTAAGTTTCTGGCTTAAATTAGGATACTATCTGTAAAGGAAACTTTCTTTTCACATTGAATACTGTACCAAAATTGTAACGAATGTTTTATTATTTAGAATTGTCATGAGAATCCACAGTAATAATAATAATAATAATAATAATATTTAGAAGAAGAAAAAGAGGCAGTAACCATGATGAGAAGGACATTTACTGTAAAAGAGTGTTTTCTGTAACAGGGGCTCAGCTGGGAACAATCATATCTATGCCTCTCTCTGGAGTCTTGGCTAGCAGCAGTCTTGGCTGGCCTTCTGTCTTTTATATATTTGGTGGAATTGCTGTGGCATGGGGTATCTTATGTGCGATTGTTGGAGCCAGTAGCCCAGCAAAACACAAATTCATAACTGGTGAAGAGAGAAAATTCATTGAAGAATCTCATACAAACAGATCATCTGATAAGGTATTATTTTCATAATTATAAGGATGTATGAAGCTTTATATATATATATATAAAACTTTTTAAGAAAACTGCTCTGAGTTTCCATATCTCATAAAAATCATCAAGCCAATGTTGTGAATGTCCCTGCAAGTATAAGAGAGTGCTGAATGTTGCTGTAAAATAAATGGAGCTTTCCATCCAGGTCAGTAAGTATGACAGCTGTGTGCATATGTACTGACTGTCACAGTCCGGTAAATCGGTAAATTCTCCTTCATCACCACCTCTTGTTGAGCAGATCCCTCTCAATGTGTGAACTTGCTGTGCTACTACTCTTTCCCCCCCCCCCCCTCCCCCTCCCCCTCCCTACTACAACTACTTTATCTGATTTTATTCCTAAGTGTTTATATGTGCTGTAATAAATATTAACCAGATGATCAGTTTTTAACTCAGTTTAATATTTCCATATTACATTATTCTTAAATTATCATATTAATAGTCTAGTAATTTTTTTTCCAAGGATAAACATTGGGGAGTTTATTACCTCCTTGTGTCTGTTTTATACTTGTTGGTTAAAACAAATTGTTAGATATCCATGTTTGCAAAACAGTTATTTCTAAGTCTTTTTATATCCTAATCAAATTTCAAGGAAACTGTGTCACCTTTTATGGCCTCTCTGTGAGTGCATGACAGTGCATGGTATGCTCGAAAAAGCAATGAGCAAAAATATGTTCTTTTATGTGGATCATATCTCAGTTTCTAGTGATCACAAAGGTAAGGGGTGAAGCGTGTTAGATAGCCTTGGGCTAGTGACTGTTTGCATACCTACCGGAAGAGCTAGCATACTGTAGCTATCCTACTGTACAGGTTCGAAATTTAAACACCACAGACTTCCTCTAGTGCAGACAAACTGAGCAAATCAGTTGGTTCTTTTGCATTAAATGTAGCCAGGGTAGGCCTTAGGTGGCTTATAAAAAGTATGGCTTGTTCATGAGTGCTTTCTGAGAAAGCTCCGAAAAAGAATTTTTAGGTAAGAAAAATATCAGTTGTGGGCATGGTCACTTCTTTAGCTTCTGTTCATGGCAGATTATCAAAATTTTTAACGTATGTTCTTAAGATGATTTTCTAAGGTAACCTTGAAACTTTTTACAATATCATTATTCGTTATCGAGATCCCGAAGTACAAAGTTACCATACTTCTGCAAATAAAATAGGCATGTAATATAAGGTCTGAGGGGTAAATGTAGTTTAAGTGACATAGTGAACACATGGAAAGGGTAGTAGCATCATTGCAAGGGTTCTGAAGTCATCAAACAATGTTTTGAGTGAGTGCTTTTTTACCAGTAAGACTTTATGGTGCACTGTCTCTGTGAAATGGGCACTTGTTGCATATAGAAATATGCCCAAAGTGGTACTGCAGTGACACAAAGTGGACTAAAAAGGTTTTTAACATCCCTGGAAGGAACTTAAAATGATTGCCAAAAATAATGTAAAATTGGAAGGACTGTTCATTCAATAAAATATTTCTAGTAACATTTTTACTCTTTTAGGATACAATTCATAAGATGGACAGATGAATTTCAATCAATGAGCAAAATATCCAGAAAAAAATGTAAAGCAGGCAGTTTTGTGTGGCCTTGTATTATGCATCTTTATTTGTTGTTTGTGTGCCAAAGTATATAAATATGTCAAAGTTTATGATTAAACAGTTGGAACATTACAGAGCTATATAATTCATTTTATATAAGCAGCAAACCTTGCTGTAACAGGGAAAAGATGGGTACCAGTAGAAAAATGCTTCTGCCAGAGCACAAGAAGGGCAAATATGTTCCCCTTTAAAAGATTTTTGACAGAAGAGTGGGGGACCAGCTGCCTTAATTCTCATTCTGCCTCTGTAGCAGCTGAATATAATTTGCACTTTTTTGCGATGTAAGAAAGAAGTAGAGAGACAGAGAGATGAGCAGTGACTGTGGGAGAGAGAACGTGGCAGTGAAAGGGAAACACAGATGGATAATGGCAATAGTAGTGGAAGCCAGAGACAGAGGAGATATTGATAGTGGGTGAGAGTCAGTGGCTGTAAGAGAGACAGACAGAGAAAGAGAGAGAGAGAGAGAGAGAGAGAGGGGGGGGGGGAGAGAGAGAGAGGGAGAGAGAGAGAGAGAGAGAGAGAGAGAGAGAGAGAGAGAGAGAGAGAGAGAGAGAAACCATATACACTCCTGGAAATTGAAATAAGAACACCGTGAATTCATTGTCCCAGGAAGGGGAAACTTTATTGACACATTCCTGGGGTCAGATACATCACATGATCACACTGACAGAACCACAGGCACATAGACACAGGCAACAGAGCATGCACAATGTCGGCACTAGTACAGTGTATATCCACCTTTCGCAGCAATGCAGGCTGCTATTCTCCCATGGAGACGATCATAGAGATGCTGGATGTAGTCCTGTGGAACGGCTTGCCATGCCATTTCCACCTGGCACCTCAGTTGGACCAGCGTTCATGCTGGATGTGCAGACCGCGTGAGACGACGCTTCATCCAGTCCCAAACATGCTCGATGGGGGACAGATCCGGAGATCTTGCTGGCCAGGGTAGTTGACTTACACCTTCTAGAGCACGTTGGGTGGCACGGGATACATGCGGACGTGCATGGTCCTGTTGGAACAGCAAGTTCCCTTGCCGGCCTAGGAATGGCAGAACGATGGGTTCGATGACGGTTTGGATGTACCGTGCACTATTCAGTGTCTCCTGAACGATCACCAGAGGTGTACGGCCAGTGTAGGAGATCGCTCCCCACACCATGATGCCGGGTGTTGGCCCTATGTGCCTCAGTCGTATGCAGTGCTGATTGTGGCGCTCACCTGCACGGCGCCAAATACGCATATGACCATCATTGGCACCAAGGCAGAAGCGACTCTCATTGCTGAAGACGACACGTCTCCATTCGTCCCTCCATTCACGCCTGTCGCGACACCACTGGAGGCGGGCTGCACGATGTTGGGGCATGAGCGGAAGACGGCCTAACGGTGTGCGGGACCGTAGCCGAGCTTCATGGAGACAGTTGCGAATGGTCCTCGCCGATACCCCAGGAGCAACAGTGTCCCTAATTTGCTGGGAAGTGGCGGTGCGGTCCCCTACGGCACTGCGTACGATCCTACGGTCTTGGCGTGCATCCGTGCGTTGCTGTGGTCCGGTCCCAGGTCGACGGGCATGTGCACCTTCCGCCGACCACTGGCGACAACATCGATGTACTGTGGAGACCTGACGCCCCCCGTGTTGAGCAATTCGGCGGTACGTCCACCCGGCCTCCCACATGCCCACTATACGACCTCGCTCAAAGTCCATCAACTGCACATACGGTTCACGTCCATGCTGTCACGGCATGCTACCAGTGTTAAAGACTGCGATTGAGCTCCGTATGCCAAGGCAAACTGACTGACACTGACGGCGGTGGTGCACAAATGCTGCGCAGCTAGCGCCATTCGACGGCCAACACCGCGGTTCCTGGTGTGTCCGCTGTGCCGTGCGTGTGATCATTGCTTGTACAGCCCTCTCGCAGTGTCCGGAGCAAGTATGGTGGGTCTGACACACCGGTGTCAATGTGTTTCCTTTTTTCCATTTCCAGGAGTGTATATGCTTGGGGGCTCTGGACCCTCCCAGACTGGCGAACTTTAATACAGTACATAGCCATAGATGGAATTTGGACCAAAAATTTAAACATGTGAATACAATGGAAAAAATTAGTGGAACCCCCCACAGTCTGTGAGCTGCCAAGGTTTGGTGGGGATAGTGGCAGTGGGAAAGAAAGACAAAAGTGTAAGTGAGAGAGAAGACACTGGCAGCAGGATATACTGTAAATCAGTGAGGGCTAAAAATAGACAATTGGAGAGATACTTACACAGACAGTGGTAGTAAGAGGGAGATGGTGAATATGAAGGCTTAAATACAATGGGAGACTGAGTAGAAGGATTTAGAAAGTTCTGTGTTAAAAGAGCACAAATATGTTTTGGTGTATAAGGCAGAATGAGGATTGAGGCAGCTGGTTCTCCATTTTTCTGTCTGTATATTGTAAAGAGGAACAAATTTGCCATTTTGTGCTCCAACAGGACCATTTTTTCACTGGTACAATTTTATTTGAACCTCAAAGTTTTTATTTCTTCTCCATGGATTTTAATTCCTACTCCAAATTTTTCTTTTCTTCCCTTTACTGCTTGCACAATATACAGATTGAATAACATTGGGCATAGGCTACAACCCTGTCTCACTCCCTTCCCAACCACTGCTTCCCTTTCATGCCCCTCAACTCTTATAACTGACATCTGGTTTCTGAACAAATTGTAAATAGCCTTTCACTCTCTTTATTTTACGCCTGCCACCTTCAGAATTTGAAAGACTGTATTCCAATCAACATTGTCAAAAGCTTTCTCTAAGTCTACAAATGCTAGAAACATAGGTTTGCCTTTCCTTAATCTATTTTCTCAGATAAGTTGTAGTGTCAGTATTGCCTCACGTGTTCCAACATTTCTAGGGAATCCAAACTGATCTTCCCCGAGGTCGGCTTCTACCAGTTTTTCCACTCGTCTGTAAGGAATTTGAGTTAATATTTTGCAGCTGTGACTTATTAAGTTGATAGTTCAGTAATTTTGACATCTGTCAACACCTGCTTTCTTTGGGATTGGAATTATTATATTCTTCTTGAAGTCTAAAGGTATTTCGCCTGTCTCATACATCTTGCTCACTAGATGGTAGAGTTTTGTCAGGGCTGGCTCTTTCAAGGCTGTCAGTAGTTCTAATGGAATGTTGTCTACTCCAAGGGCCTTGTTTCGACTTAGGTCTTTCAATGCTCTGTCAAACTCTTCATGCAGTATCATATCTCCTATTTCATCTTGGTATGATGCCTCTTGAAATACCGAATACTTTAGCTATCTTGGTTGCGGAAACACCCATCATACGAGCACCAACAATATGCCCACATCTGATTCACTTAGCTCAGGCATAATGCACCTACAACTACAAAGAACACTTTTCTCACCGCAACTGAAACTTGCAATATATTGAGGACATTGCACATTTGCTGTTCATGGTTAGATAAAGCAATGCCAACTGCAGGCTTGGCTAGCAACTACTGTTATGGTCAGGTATTCATTTCTCTCAGTGTTTCCCTATTTTTGTTCAACCCCTGTACGTTTACAGGGGTTACGAAACAAAATTTGTAATGGGGTAGAGGATTTCTGTTGGCTGGACACAACATGTTATCTTGGATGGAGAGTAATTAGCAGAAGTAGATGTATATGTGTGTCGCAGGGAACTGTGTTGGGACCTCTGTTGTTCATCTTGTATATTAATGATCTGGTAGTGGACAATATTAACTGCAGCCTCAGTCTTTTCATAAATAATACAGCTGTCTATAATGAATCTCAGTCAACTCATACAAACACCTGGGTGTAATGGTTTGTAGGGATATGAAACAGAATGATCACAGAGGCTTATTCACTTGTAACACAGCTGGCAAATTTGGTTTGTTGGCAGGATATGGAGAAACTGCAGTCTGTCTATAAATGAGACTGCTGACAAGTCACTTGCGAATCTTGACTTAGAAGATTGCTCAAGTGTGTGGGACCCATTCCAAATACACTGAAGAGCCAAAGAAACTAGTACATCTGCCCAGTATCATGCAGGGCTCCTGCGAGCATGTGAAGACTCTGCTGTCCCTCTTCCTCCCTGCCCCAATCTCCTCCATAACCCATGTAGTCGAATTAAGTCGGGTGATGCTGAGGGAATTAGATTAGGAAATGAGACACTTAAAGTAGTAAAGGAGTTTTGCTATTTGGGGAGCAAAATAACTGTTGATGGTCGAAGTAGGGAGGATATAAAATGTAGACTGGCAATGGCAAGGAAAGCGTTACTGAAGAAGAAAAATTTGTTAACATCAAGTATAGATTTAAATATCAGGAAGTCTTTTCTGAAAGTATTTGTATGGAATGTTTCCATCTATCAAAGTGAAACATGGACGATAAACAGTTTAGACAAGAAGAGAAGAGAACCATTTGAAACGTGGTGCTACAGAAGAATGCTGAAGATTAGATGGGTAGATCATGTAAAAAATGAGGAGATACTGAACAAAATTGGGGAGAAGATGAATTTGTGGCACAACTTGACTAGAAGAAGGGATCGGTTGGTAGGGCATGTTCTGAGGCATCAAGGGATCACCAGTATTGGAGGGCAGCGTGGAGGGTAAAAATCATAGAGGAAGACCAAGAAATGAATGCACTAAACAGATTCAGAAGGATGTAGGTTGCAGTAGGTACTGAGAAATTAAGAAGCTTGCACAGGATAGAGTAGCATGGAGAGCTGCATCAAACCAGTCTCTGGACTGAAGACCACAACAACAACATACTAAGGATTTATACGGCATACAGGGAAAGCAGAATAATTCCATCCGCTAAGTCACAATGTGGTCAGAAGCCTGTGTTGAGTGATCATGGCGGAAAGTCGTTGAAGAAGATTTTGACGAAAAATAAATAGGATGCCAGCTACAAAAGTCACTGCAGAACTGAATGTCACACTCGCAAACCAAGTTAGCATGAAACCAACATGTCGGGAGCTCCATAAGCTGGGAATTTCGGTATAAGCTGGAATTCCAAAACAACAATTCAGTTATGCATATGCCCATGACAGGAAAACATTGTGCCAATGCTATAAGACCTGAACTAAGGAGCAGTGGAAGAAAGTTATTTGCTTAAATGACTCCTGTTTCATGCTATTTCCAGCGTCCAGCCAAGTATACATCTGGTGTACACCATCCCAAGCCTGTGATGCAGAGTGCTTGTTGCCAAAAGTGAAAAAAAGGTGGGGGTACAGTGATGGTTTGTGCAGCTATATAATGGCCCCTGTGGTTACTCTGCAGGATCACATTACTTCCAAGGATTACATGAAGATTTTGGCTGATCAGGTTCATCCCATGGCACAATATTTGTTTTGCAGTGGTGACACTGTGTTCCAAGATGACAGGCCCCCTGTTCACATTTCTCACATAATCCATGACTGGTTTTGTGACCATGATGATAAATTGTTGCATCTTCCCTAGGTACTGCAGTCACCAGTTCAATATTAGTGAGCCTTTGTGGTACACATGGCAAAGAAGCTATGATGGCTATCCTCCTCCATCATTGTTACCTGAACTTGCCACTATTTTGCAGGAAGAATACTATAAGATTCCCATGAAAACCATACAGGACCCTTATTTACCCACTCCAAGACGATCAGATTCTGTTTTCAAGGGCAACAGCTTTCCTACGTTGTATTAGGCGTAGTGACATGTTGTGTTCTGGTATTTCAGTATTTTTGCCCACCCCTGTATTTTAGTGAACAAATACTGGTGTGGTATTGAGTCAGATGTTTTATAGAGATCAAGAAATATGGCATTTCCATGATTTCCTTTACTCATGGCTTTCAGGGTGCTACATGAGGAAAGCACATATTGGGTTTTGCATGATTGATGTTTTTGGAATGCTCACTGTTTGGCATGCAGATATAATTCTATTTCACAAACAACAGGCAGACATAAATGAGATTGGATGATAGTTTTGTGGATCATTACTATTGTGCTTCTTGTACATAGTTTTTTCCTTTCAAGGAATCTGTGCTATGTTGTGGATTAAATGAGAACAAACTCGGCATCAAATTCAGTATATAGTCTGATAGGGATCTCACTGGGCCATGGAGTCAATGAAGTTCAGCAATTTTAGCTGCACTCAGTACCACTGATTATAATAATTGTATTATCACTCAAATATTTTGTGGCACAAGAAATAAACTGAAGAGTAAATCTGTATCTTTTACATAAAGTAACATTTGGAAACTGAATTGGACAGCCTTTCGTTCTCAACCTGTCCAATAAGCCTCTGCTGACTTGAGTTTTTGGGTGGGTCTTTTTTATAAATTTTCCTATTTCCTAACACTCACCAATCCTTTCCTTCTCTCTCTGCCTTTCCCTTCAACCATTCTGCCAGTAGAGATCACTGAATCCAAAAGCTCATGCATTTACAAATTTTTTGTGCGTTTTCTCCTAGCATTATTTTTTTTTTGGTCTATGTATATTATGTTTTTGTACTACCTTGTGGTAGTAGCAATGTGACCCAATAGTGTACTGTGTTTGTTTTGGGCACTATATTTTGACCCGTGTTATTTGGACAATTACTTTAATGTACAATGTAGTACTAATACTTCTACTACATGATGTTACAACCAAAATTAATACATTTCAGAGATATTCAACTCCTTGGTTTTCTATTATTACATCACCTCCCATGATAGCACTCACAATTGTCCATGCTTGCCAGTGCTGGGGATTTTGGACACTTCTGACAGAAATGCCAACTTACATGGCTGACATCCTTGATTTTGACATTTCTAAGGTAAGTGCACATAATTATTATTCTCACATGTATGCCTCATGGCGTTCAAGGAATTTTTCCATTTCTTTCACATAAGTTCTACTGCTTTCTTCATATTCATACTTGAAATGCACTGAGATTGAATATGTGTTTATTTATTTATTTATCTTCACATTTACAGCTTATTATCTAGCAAATTAAAATGAGGCCAAACGGTCACTTTTTGTGGATAGGAATAAATGTGCACATTAATTATTTATTCATGGTTCTTATAAATAAACACTTTTTAAAAAGAACAAAGTTGCAAAAAGTTTCACTTTAATTTTTGCATCTAGTTAGTTCAACACTGATATGGCACGTGATACTTTTGGTAGGGAAGACAAGTTTTCAAAAACAATCAGTTAATTATACTCATCTGTATTTGAAGACAGCAAGAGGTTGGCAGTGGCATCTAGTAGGTCTCAGGTGTTTGACTAGTTTGAATGAAACATATATTTGTTCTTTTCCAGTTAGTTATTGTCCTTTCAAGTTACTGCATGATATCTTCATAAAATTTTACAAAATATTTCCAATACAATGCAGACAGCAAAACACTACAGAAGACAACTTTGATGAATTTCACAATTTTACATATGCTGCTACTGAACTAAATATCATGTCCAAAGAGCCACTGTCACACTTCACATTAATATTTGTATGTTAGGTATTTGTGCTAGATGTTTCTCATAGATCACAGATTTTTAATTGAAACAGAGATTTAAACACAGGCGTACATTTTTTGTGTATAGAAAACTTAGGACAGTCAAACAGTGGCAATAATGGTTTTAGATGATTGCATTTTTTGATTAGAAACTTTTACAAATCTAAATTTTTTGAGACCATGTACATCTTAACAAATGTGCTTTTTGACATACTAAAAGGTTTTTTCAATGTGGTATATTACAATTATTTTTTGTAGCTTTGTATTTTTTTACGTAGATACATCACTTCTAATGAAACAAACTGTATAACTGTAGTCATAAAAGTGAAAACTAAAATTATATAATAAATTTCCACATAATGATTAGAGTAAATTTATTTTAAAATTTGTAGTATGACATGTTGCAACTAACATTTTAACAGGAGGTCTAAAAGATAACTGATTACTTATTTCACACACACTGGTAATCTTTGAGAACATTTCTCATGGAGAACAATGGTTTATTTTACTTGAAAATGAACATGAATGGTTACAACTGCAATAAACTTCTTTTTTTTATTTTTTTTATAAAGTTCTCTGTTTTGGTTTAATTTAGACCATCTTCAGACGTATCAACATAATGGTAGATAGTGGTGGTGAACAGAGCAGGCATTATGACTCCACAAATGAGTATTTGTGGAATCATAGCACTGCGACTTCACAAGTTTTGTGGAGTTGTAGCACCAACTCCATTCAGCACTACTGTCTACCGTCATGGTGGTAGGTCTGAAGATGGTCTAAAACAGCCCAAAACTGGTAACCTCATGAAGAAGAAGTTTCTTGTGGTTGTGATTGTCCATGTTAATTTTCACATACATTACATTTTTATTTGTTCCAAATGGAGTAATAGCATGACAAAATTTGTTTGAGAAAAACTATGTTTCTGTATCGTATAAACACGATTGATAGGAGTGCTCACATTAATTCTGACAAGTTAAAGTAATTTGGTTTCTGCATAAGCCCTTATATCTTGTGGAATTCATGTGTAAACATATATTTGAACTAAAAACCCGGAACTATATCACATGATACAATTTGAGGTTGGTATTGGTCTCTTCATTTTGTTAGTTTTTGCCTAATTCTTGGTAATTTATACTTTCTAGCCACTCATATTCGTTATTGGGGCCCAGATTTTTAGAAAATGAATTTTAGTCCTTCATTTTCTTGGAATAGCAGTTTTTAGGTTCAAACAAACTGTTTTGGCATATTTGGAATCTTTTAATAAAAATATAATGAAGACTAATATTAGAATACGAAAGTTTTATTGTAATTATGACACAGTTATTCTTGTTATTTACAGAAAGCAAAAATTGACTGTTCTTTATATAGGCACTTCAAAATGCAAAAAAGTTGAGATATTTACCAATGCTACAGTGGTCTTTTCGTAGTACTTTGACGAAAAGTCTTCTACTGAGAAAATTCTTCTTGTGTGTCACTGACATACAAACACACTTGAAATGTGTACCTGTCTATGAGCACAATCCATATCCTAATCTGCAGTTAACAAGAAATTTGCTATTGCATTTTGATATTGCAGCACACAGTTAACCACATTTCTAAGTTTTGCAAAGTGAAACTTTTTCTTTTGTTTCTCAGTGCATTTTTGTAGGCTGAGAACAATCTCTCTATAGCACAAGAGGTCAATGATGCATATTTCACCAACATTTACTTGTGATCCCCAATACAGTACACCTTTCAACTTCTCCGTCTGAACAACTGTGGACATTTTCATCATACGTTCATATCTCAGATTCCTCTGAAGAATAATCCATTATTTAGTGATGTATGCTGTACCCAATGAGTCAGATATTTCCTCCAGATACATCTGCATGTCAGAGATAACATCCACAGCATCTTTCACTGGTAGAGATGTGGGCTCAGGGCATTGAATTGCAACAGGTAGATGTTGAAAGTAATCTCCTAAAAATTCCAAGGATGCGACATTCATTTTGTTCTCAAGGGCCATCTTGTCTTTTACAATAAAAGCTGATTCACTAGAGTCAAATGTGTACACTACCTCTTTGACTTTTTGGTAGTACTCTGTATAATATAAATCTGTCAAGAGCCAGCTGCACCAACGTGTAAGCATGAGTTCAGGTGGGAAGGGAATGCTTGAAGCTATTTCCTTAAAATACTGAGTGCACAAAGGAGCTCTGAAAAATACTGCATTTGGTATTGTTAACCTCAGGAAAATTATTTGTGACTTCCTTTGTTAGACAGTGTAGGCCAAGAGTAAGGTAGGTGTAATAAGTGATATGCAATGAATCATACTAGGACAGAATTCCTTCATTGTTGTTCCTGCCTTTAACATATGCATAGCACAGTCTGTTAGTAATAGCAAAAATTTATCATCCCTATCTTCTCCTGGCCACAGGATGTGCATGGCATCCCTGGCAGTGGAGACTGCAGTTTTGTGATTCATGTTCACCAATTCTTTACAGTGGAGTAGGTGGGGTTTTCCTGGTGTCATGGAATCTTATTTCCTCATGACGATATTAGCTATAAAGTTACCCAACTGTCAGTGGTCTTGCCAATTGAAAATGAAATATAATGGTCACCAATGTATGTTTTAATACCAGCAATAGCCTTTTCATACATCAGGTCTAAATCATTTTTGCACAATGTTGACTCATCTGGAATATTGCAGTCATTGAAGGTCTCCAAGAAGCCCTTAAAGGTAGGGTTCTTTAACACACTCCATGGCACATTAGTTGACACTAAAGTGCTACACAAGTTTAGATTAAAGCTGTGCTCTACACTACTTGTCATACAGGAAATTGATGGTTGAATCTATTGTTTATTCTTTTTCCTAGTGATGCTCATATAGTTAGCTGCAGTATCTTTCCGTTGAAGGAAATGTGACTTTTTATCATGGTTTACCAAAATTAAAACAAACAAACATCAAGGAGATGGCAGTAGCTAAAAAATATGTATATTAGCACATAAAATGGTAACTTCAATAGAACTGTGTATGCACTTCAGAAAACAAATTGTAAATTTTGATTTGAAAGTCTGAAGGAAGAAGACTGACTAGCCCAAAGACTGGTAGAGAAAATGATTGATAAAAATAACATGTTTACTTACTTGTTTTTGACAGGCTTGGTAAAAAATTACCCAGTTGGCAGCGTTACTCAATCTATTGCTTCCAAGACCAACTTTTGATGATTTGTGTTTAGCAGGCATGACAAAATTACACTTAAAGCACACTACTCAATAGGAGTCAACACAATATCCAAATTTCCTTTGCAATTACAAAAATAAATAGACACAAGTGTCACTGATTTGTTCCTTTAATATATCTCTCTATTGGTAGATGACATTTAAGTAAAGACTAGCTAAGTTTTTCCAAGTGCAATGGCATAGGGACATATTCTGAAAGCGACAATGCGCCATACCCTATGTTGATTACAGAGTGTGCTGTATTTATTATACGTTCCAGATTACAAAAATAAGTAGACTCAGGTGTCACCAATGCAGCTGCTTGGTGACACATTATCGAGTTATAAAGACAAGCAACAGTATGCCATACAAATTCTTAGTTTCAGTGCAGTGCATAAATGTATTCATTATGTCATTTCTTAAAATGTACAAATTCACATTATTGAGTTTCCCTAATACTAATACAAATGGAAATGAGCGTTGGTGTCATTGGCTGGGAGGTCCATTGTGGGGCAGGTCTGGCCACCTTGGTGGAGGTCTTAATAAATTCGACACCACATTGGGTGACCTGTGCACCAGATTGGGATGAAATAATGCTGAAGACAACACAACACCTAGTCCCTGAGTGGAGAAAATCTTTGACCCAACCGGGAATCGAACCCGGGCCTGTAGGATGGCAGTCCATCACACTGACCACGCAGCTATCGGGGCGGACAATACTAATACAGAAAATCTATCTAAAAACCATGTTTTTCTGCAAAAGTTCTCTTTAGCCTCTACCTTTTCTTTGAAAGTGCTATTTAGCCCCTTTTATACCTTTAAGTATGATTTAGCCCTTTTTTAGGTTTTATAAGGTTAGAACCTTCAAATCTGGGCTCTATTCATTATTATGTGGTTATCCTCAGACCTCAATTACATTTATTTATTTATCTGCAAAATCATGTTCATGATGTGGGATAGAAGTTCTAACAATGCAGAGCTGAAAAATCTACTCACCAAGCAGCAACAAAACATGCACATAAAAAACAGGTTTATAATTATGCAAACTTTCAGAGGCAGTGGCTCCTTCTTCTGGCAGAAGAGCTGTAGGACAACGAAGAGGGGTGAAGGAAAAGTATCGAAGAGGTCTAGAAAAAGGGGTACAGTTTGGAAAAGTCGCGCAGAACTGTGGATCAGGGGAGGGTTAGCAGATGGGTTGAAATGGAAAGATTGGTTATTGGGGATGGCACCAGATGAGATTTGAAAACCTGAGAGCTTAAAGGCAGAAGACAGGGTAATATGGAAGACAGAGATTACTACTAAAACATTATGTATGAGTTAATAAGAGTGAAAAGCTAAGTGTATTGCACATAACAAAGGTGGGAGGGGAATGGCAAAAAATAGACAGATAAGAGAATGAAAGATGTAAAAAACTAAAATGGAGTGAAGAAAGGAGTAGCTATTGTGAAGAAATGCTGAGACTGAAGAAATTAATGTAAATTAAGACCAGGCAGGTGGCGAGAACCAAGGACATGTTGTAGCGCTAGTTCCCACCTGTGAAGTTATGGGAAACTCGTGTGTGCAGGAAGAATCCAGATGGCGCATGAGGTGAAACAGACACCAAGGTCACGACTGTCATGTTGTAGAGGATGTCTGCCAATGCCCATTCATCCTAAGTGATAATTTGTTGGTAGTCATGCTGCTGTAGAAGGTCAAACAATCTTTACATAACAGTTGCTATATATGATATATATCATTTCACGTGTGGTTCTCCACTTTGATACTATATGTTTAGCCAGTTACAGGGCTGGTACAGGTGGTGATAAGAGGATGCATAGGGCAAGTCTTGCAGTGGGTACAGTCACAGGGGTAGGAACCATAGGGTAGGGAGATGGATGCAGAAAGAGCATAGGGTTTGACAAGGATATTGCGGAGATTGGGATGGTGATGAAAACTATTCTATGTGTGGTGGGAAAAATCTCAGACAGAATGGTTCTCATTGCAGAGGATGATTTTAGGACATTATGGTCTTGTTGAAGTAGATAATTAATACATTCCAGACCAGGATAATACTGAGCAACAAGTAATGTTCTCCAAAGCTGTTTTTTGGAGGGATCAAACTTCAGAGCACACCACTTGTCACTCAGCAATCTCCTAGTTTGGAATGTATTAATCACCTGCTTTGACAAGGCCATGACTTCCTAAAATCATGCTCTGAAATGAGATCTGTTCTGTCTGAGACTTTGCCCACCACACCTAGAATAGATTTTTGTCATCTATACTTGATGTTAACAAATTTCTCTTCTTCAGAAACGCTTTCCTGCCCATAGCCAGTCTACATTTTATATCCTCTCTACTTTGACCATCATCAGTTATTTTGCTCCCCAAATAGCAAAACTCATCTACTACTTTAAGTATCTCATTTCCTAATCTAATTCCCTCAGCATCATATGATTTAATTTGACTACATTCCATTATCCTAATTTTGTTTTGTTGATGTTCATCTTATAACTTCCTTTCAAGAAACTGCCCATTCCATTCAACTGCTCTTCCAGGTCCTTTGCTAGCTCTGACAGCTATGCCCTTGAGTATATACAATTTTTTCTATTATTTTTGACACAGTTGGGAGTAGAGATATTGGTTGGCAGTTGTTGACCTCATGCTTGTCCTCTTTCTTGTGTAATGGAACTATTTTGGAGGTTTTGAGTAGTTGAGTGAAAATGCCAGTACCCATGGAGCTCTTGGTTATGTTTGCAAAGTGATTGTACAGGGTTCATTATAAAGCTAGGTAAACCATCAACATCAGACAGGAAAGAATTTTTCATATCCCTAATAATTAGGAGAACCTTTTTCAAAGCCGCAGGTATTAGAATTTTTACTCTTTGGAGAGAAAGATTTTGTTGGTGGAGAGTGACCAACTGAAAGACTTAGCAATTTCAAAAAAGGGTGTATTGAATGTATCATAAATATATTTGGTGATTATTACATTAAAGAGATTCTGATCTTTTCTGTTTGATATCAGTTTGTAAGGTTTCTCTGACAATATCCCACATGGCTTTACATTTGTTATGCAAATCATTTATGTAGGCTTTATTTGCTAGTTGTTTTGGTTTAGATATTACTTTATGAAGGATATTCTTGAATGTTTGAAATAACTGTGCAAAACTTGAATCATCTGTTTTTACACTTGGCTCATACTGTGACCTCTTAATCTTACATGGCATTCTTATATCCTTTGTCATCCACCTATTATCCATTTTTCTGTGTGAGTATTGTACTTTGTTTTGTTTTACTGGGAAGACCATATTGAAATGATGACCCAGTATGTCAGGGGTAGTAAAGTTTTCATATCTACATCATCTTCATTGGTCTGAGAATGGAGTAAATTTTTAAACATGCTAGTATTGCTAGCATCTACGATGTGCCTTCTGGTGAGATTACAGCCAACTTAGCCACTGTGTAATAAATGGGGAACATTGTTGCTTCCTCCACAACAAGTGCAATGAATATTACCTATGATTGTTATCCAAGATTGACACTTAAGACTTCTGCAGAACAGTACAAGCTGGCAGTTAACAACTTCAGGTTCATTGCAGAACTGTGCATCATCCACATCACTGTGGTTGAGGTGCAGGGCTTATAGTAGCCATTAAGATAAATGAAAAATAATCACAGTAATTTTGTAACTTTGTTGTTAGTTAACTGGTGTATATGTGAAAAAACAAATATAAAGACAAACTATTTTGTAAAGGTGTCAGTACATTATTAAACAGTTAATATTCATTGCTCAGATTTATTGAAATTCACAACAGATAGAGTAGTATTAACAGCAGGCATTGGAATCCTTGAACTGCTGTACCATAACATAAGACACCATCCACGAAACTAGTACATATCTCATTTGTATGAAAAAATTCAACACTAATGCTTTCAAAAGAACAAATGAGAATTGAATGACAAATAATGCTTTGATAAATAGTCTTAAGTGACTGGATGGGAGTGATTTAGTAAATGAGAAACTGAGTTTCTTTAGAATTTCTTGTTTAATGAGGTACTACCATTTTTTTATTTGATAGGCAGATAACTGGATCACCTTTGACAATGAGGATTAAGTTTCATGAAGGCATCACATAAGAACCCAACTTCTGGCTCCACAACCAGCTCTTCATTACCATCTGGATATCTTCATTGGAGCAATAGTAGTACCTACAAAAGCCTTTTACCTTTTCGGAAAGAGATGAAAATTACAGGGTGCCAAATGTGGACTGTATAGCAGATGCAGTGTTGTCACAAGTATGTCACCTAAGCTCTTCCATGATGACATTTAGTTTATGGCCTGGCATTCTCTTGTTACAACAAAACATTCTCATTCTCCCCTCGAATTTTCCTGAGGCACTTTTTTACAGGTCAAAGACACTCTTCTCATATTCTCTTGTGAAATTTGTTATTTGCTGAAAATGTTCATACAGTTCTTTGTTTGTCACACAATTTCAATGTTTCAAGCCTGTCGGCCTTAGCTGTATTTACGCAGCACCACACAGTGCTAACATCAACACATACATTGTCCTAAACTGCTTTGACACATAATTTTGTTGTTGGGAAGGTGTTGATAGCATATTGTTTCAGTTGCACTGACTAGCTCCCATTGACTGCTCCAATTTGACCACAATAACAATGCATCAAATCGCAGCAGTAGCTTGCAGTTAACTGAGTTGCACGTAGACTCCTCACAACTTACTGAAATCAGTTAGATCTCAGTGCTCCATCTATTGAGGAATACAGTGCATAGAGGCATTACCTATCACTCAAACCTCCAACAGTTATGTATTACGTAATGTCTGAGGTTTTCTTGGGACTATCTTTCAAGGAATTTAAAGTCATGACATCAGGAACTGTGTATTAGACAATCAATTCCATAGCTATGAAACATCAAATAGAGATGATTTTCATAGAGAAATACTCACAACCTTGTATCAAAAAAGGTACTTTTTATCAGCCAAAATATTCTATTCATTGCTTACCTAAGTAAATAAAAAAATCTGGGTTCCACATATTTTTAAAAAAGTCAAGTAATATTAATTAGCAACAGTTCTTATAGCACTGAACAATGCATGAATCAGCAGCATTGAAAATAGAGCAGCTAATTTCCTTCACTATAGTGAAGAGAACTGCTTAGTTTAAGAAATATATTTACATAAAATATAGTAACATGCCTTCCACTATGCTAATTTATATTATGATTGTTTTATGTGTGTGGCAGCTATATCTACATCTGTACTCTGCAAACCACTGTGAAGTGCATGGCGGATGGTATGTAATATTGTACCAGTTATTAGGGTTTCTCTCCATTCCATTCACATATGGAGCATAGGGAGAATGATTATTTCAATGCAGTAATTATTCTAATCTTATACTCATGATTCCTACAGTGTAATATGTAGGGGGGGGGGGGGGTAGTATTATCCTAGAGTCATCATTTAATGCTGGCCCTTGAAACCTTGTTAACAGACTTTCTCAGGATAGTTCATGTCTGTCTTCAAGAGTCCAGTTGCTTCAGTATCTCTGTGACAGTCTCCCATGGGTCAAACAAACCCACCATTCATGCTGCTCTTTTCTATACACAATCAATATTACTGTAAGTCCTGTTTGCTATGGGTCTCACACACTTGTGCAGTGTTCTAGAACCGGCCACAAAAGTGATGTGTAAGCAATCTCCATAGTAAACTCATTACACTTTTGCAGTATTCTACCAATAAACATGCTTTACCCACTACTGAGCCTGTGTGATCATTCCATTTCATATCCCTACAAAATTACACCCCCAAATTTGTATGAGTTGACTGATTCTAACAGTGACCCATTAGTACTATATTCATAAGCTACTACATTTTTTTGTTTTGTGAAGCACGTAATTTTACATTTGGAACATTTAAAGCAAGTTGCCAGTCTTTACACCACCGTGAAATCTTCCGCAGCTTCTTTCAGACAGCTTCTTTATAGATAACAGCATCATCTGCAATAAGTCTGAGATTACTATTTACATTGTCTGCAAGGTCTTTAGTATACACCATGAACAGCAAGGGTCCCAACACACTTCCTTGGGGCACACCTGAAGTTACTTCTATATCTGACAATGACCCTCCATCCAAGACAACATGCTGTTTCTTCCCTACCAAAAGGTCCTCAATCCAGTCACAAATTTCACTTGATACCCCATATGATTGTACTTTTGACAATAAGTGTAGATGTGGTACTGATTCAAATGCTTTTTGAAAATCAGGAAATACTGCATCTACCTGACTGCCTTGATCCAAAGCTTTCAGTATATCATATGAGAAAAATGTGAGTTGGAAAAAATGTGAGTTGGATTGCATATGATTGATGTTTTTGGAATCCATGCTGCTTGGCATTGAGGAGGTCATGCTGTTCAAGATTTTTCATTATGTTTGAGCTCAAAATATGATTTCAGATTCCACAACAAAAGGATGTCAAGGATACTGGATGGTAATTTTGTGGGCCACTTCTACTACCCTTCTTGTAGATGGGTGTGACCTGTGCTTTTTTTCCAGCAATTGGGCATGGTTTTTTTGTTCAACGGAGCTGTGATGATAGATTATAATTAAAAGGGGGTGAGGGGCTAACTCAGCAGCAAATTCAGTATAGAATGTGACAGGGATTCCATCAGAGCCTGGAGCTTTGTTCAAATTTAACAATTTCTGCTATTTCTCAACACCACTGACACAAACACTAATTTCATTCATCCTTTCATGGGTATGAGAATTAAATTGGAGAAATTATTGTGGGTTTTCTATCCTAAAGGAACATTTGCAAATGGAGTTAAGCATTTCAGCTCTTGCTTTGCTACCCTTAATTTCAGTTCCTGTCTCATTCACATGTGGTGAGACACAAGGATTCTAATAAGTTGAATTGAATTGGTATGGGTCTTACAGTTGAGCAATATTCTAGGATGGATAGCATGAGTAACTTGTAATCAGTTTACTTTGTAGACTGATTCCATTTCCTCTGTATCCTACCAATCAACTGAACTCTGTCATTTCTTTTACTTTGACTGGCCACTCCATTTCTTATCTCCACAAGTTCTTAATACATTTATTTGTATGAGCTGAGTGATTCCAATTGTGATTCATTGAGTTTGTAATCCTAGGATACTACATTTTTGTCTTTTGTGAATGTTGTGTTCCTGAACATCAAAGCAAGTTATCTATCATTGTGCCATTTTTATATCTTACCAGAATCTGACTGGATAATTATGTAATATTTATCAGACAGTACTTCATTATAGACAACTGCATCACCTGCAAAAGAAAGTTACCATTAATGTTGTCAGTCAGATCACGAATATACAACATTCCAGTGAAGGTCCCAACACACTTCTTTGGGGTGTCTGAAGTTACTTCTATATCTTTTGATGACTCTCCATCCAAGATAACATGTTGTGTCTCTAATATAATAACAAATTTCGTTTGATGCTATATGTGATCATACTTTTGTTAGTACGTGTTGTGTGGTACTGAGGCAAATGCAATTCCTACGAATGTCATGTGGTAACAGTGACTGGAGATATGAAGCGGAACAATTACACAAACACAGTTTTAGCAAAGTCAATGGCCATCTTTTATATATTCATAGGATACTGGCAAATTGCAGTTTGTCCTTGATAAAGATTCATTAAAAAACATTTGAGCAGTGCAACAAATGCAGCTCAAGCCTGTGGTATCCGCATTAAGGTCAACTGAAATACTGCATTGAATGTATACAAGAATGGCAGTATGAATGGTTACAGGCTTGTTTATCTCATGGGTAAGTGTAAAGGAAGTACAATGGAACCTAGTATAATGGGCATAATTTGTTTCACAATCTTACTTGTAGTGCAAAACACTCATTAAGTGAAACAATTTATCACAAATAAATTAATGTAAAATATGATAATGCATTCCATGCAGAAAAAACACTAAAAGTTTTATCATATTCATGCCATTTATTCAAAGAAAATTATACATACAGTATTATGTACATTATTATTATACTAATTCTTTTTACTAGGAAACTATCTATAGTTATTTGTATCTGCTCATGCTTCAGCACTTGGCGAAAATGTGAGACAGCATTATCGTGAAATAAATTTGTTGCGCGCGTAGCCACTGCTTTATTGCGGTGGTGATTATCAATGTATGATGCAACTGATTCCCATGCTTTCAGCATTTCTCTTACTGTGCCAAAAGATTTCTTTTAGAATAATTATTGTCCAGTTTGCATAAGCTGTTAGAATTATCTCATTGTTATATAACTGCATTATCTGTGCCATGTTTATGATATACTGTCATTGTACAGAATAGATTGTTCTGGGTTTCAGAATGGATTGCTCTCTGCCTTACCATACTTGGTGATGTGGCTGTTGAGTTTTGTTATGAGCCCTGTCTCATTCTGGTTGCAGAGGAGAGAAATTATAAGTCTGACAGCATCCAGGAAACTTTTCAATTCTATAGGTAATTTTTCAGTATAATTATTTTTAATCTTAATCAGATGAAAATGTTGCTTCTTTTATCGAAAGAAAGACTTGTCAGTGGGTACAATAGAAGTTGTTGTTGTTGTTGTGGTCTTCAGTCCTGAGACTGCAACCTACATCCTTCTGAATCTGCTTAGTGTATTCATCTCTTGGTCTCCCTCTACGATTTTTACCCTCCACACTGCCCTCCAGTGCTAAATTTGTGATCCCTTGATGCCTCAGGACATGTCCTACCAACCGATCCCTTCTTCTAGTCAAGTTGTGCTACAAACTTCTCTTCTCCCCAATCCTATTCAATACCTCCTCATTAGTTACATGATCTACCCACCTAATCTTCAACATTCTTCTGTAGCACCACATTTCAAAAGCTTCTATTCTCTTCTTGTCCAAACTATTTATTGTCCATATTTCACTTCCATACATTGCTACACTCCATACAAATACTTTCAGAAACGACTTCCTGACACTTAAATCTATACTCGATGTTAACAAATTTCTCTTCTTCAGAAACGCTTTCCTTGCCATTGTCAGTCTGCATTTTATATCCTCTCTACTTTGAACATCATCAGTTATCTTGGTCCCCAAAAGCAAAACTACTTTAAGATTCTCATTTGCTAATCTAATTCCCACAGCATCACCCAATTTAATTCGACTACATTCCATTATCCTCGTTTTACTTTTGTTGATGTTCACCTTATATCCTTCTTTCAAGACACTGTCCATTCTGTCCAGTTGCTCTTACAGGTCCTTTGCTGTCTCTGACAGAATTACAATGTCATCGGTGAACCTCAAACTTTTATTTCTTATCCCCGGATTTTAATACCTACTCCAAATTTTTCTTTTGTTTCCTTTACTGCTTGCTCAATATACAGATTGAATAACATTGGGGAGAGGCTACAACCCTGTCACTCCCTTCCCAACCACTGCTTCCCTTTTATGCCCCTCTACTCTTATAACTGCCATTTGGTTTCCGTACAAATTGTAAATAGCCTTTTGCTCCCTGTATTTTACCCCTGCCACCTTTAGAATTTGAAAGAGAGTATTCCAGTCAACATTGTCAAAAGCTTTCTCTAAGTCTACAAATGCTAGAAACGTAGGTTTGCCTTTCCTTAATCTTCCTTCTAAGATAAGTCGTAAGGTCAATATTGCCTCATGTGTTCCAACATTTCTACGGAACCCAAACTGATCTTCCCCGAGGTCAGCTTCAACCAGTTTTTCCATTTGTCTGCAAATAATTGCCATTAGTATTTTCCAGCTGTGATTTATTAAACTGATAGTTTGGTAATTTTCACATCTGTCAACACGTGCTTTCTTTGGGATTGGAATTATTATATTCTTCTTGAAGTCTGAGGGTATTTCACCTGTCTCGTACATCTTGCTCACCAGATGGTAGAGTTTTGTCAGGACTGGCTCTCACAAGGCCATCAGTAGTTCTAATGGAATGTTGTCTACTCCTGGGGTCTTGTTTCGTCTCAGGTCTTTCAGTGCTCTGTCAAACTCTTCACGCAGTATCGTATCTCCCATTTCATCTTCATCTGCATCCTCTTCCATTTCCATAATATTGTCCTCGAGTACATCGCCCTTGTATAGACCCTCTATATACTCCTTCCACATTTCTGCTTTCCCCTCTTTGCTTAGAACTGGGTTTCCATCTGAGCTCTTGATATTCATACAAGTGGTTCTCTTTTCTCCAAAGGTCTCTTTAATTTTCCTGTAGGCTGTATCTATCTTACCCCTAGTGAGATATGCTTCTACATCTCTACATTTGTCCTATAGCCATGCCTACTTAGCCATTTTGCACTTCCTGTCGATCTCATTTTTGAGACGTTTGTATTCCTTTTTGCCTGCTTCATTTACTGCATTTTTATATTTTTTCCTTTCATCAATTAAATTCAATATTTCTTCCGTTACCCAAGGATTTCTATTAGCCCTCATCTTTTTACCTACTTGATCCTCTGCTGCCTTTACTATTTCATCCCTCAGAGCTACCCATTCGTCTTCTACTGTATTTCTTTCCCCCATTCCTGTCAATTATTCCCTTATGCTGTCCCTGAAACTCTGTACAACCTCTGGTTTAGGCAGTTTGTCCAGGTCCCATCTCTTTAAATTCCCACCTTTTTGCAATTTCTTCAGTTTTAACCTACAGTTCATAACCAATAGATTGTGGTCAGAGTCCACATCTGCCCCTGGAAATGTCTTACAATTTAAAACTTGGTTCCTAAATCTCTGTCTTACCATTATATAATCTATCTGATACCTTTTAGTATCTCCAGGATTCTTCAATGTATACAACCTTCTTTCATGATTCTTGAACCAAGCTATGATTAAGTTATACTCTGTGCAAAATTCTACCAGACGGCTTCCTCTTTCATTTCTTAGCCCCAATTCTTATTCACCTACTATGTTTCCTTCTCTCCCTTTCCCCTATGTCGAATTCCAGTCACCCATGACTATTAAATTTTTGTCTCCCTTCACTACCTGAATAATTTCTTTTATGTCATCATACATTTCATCAATTTCTTCGTCATCTGCAGAGCTAGTTGGCATATAAACTTGTACTACTGTAGTAGGCACAGGCTTCATGTCCATCTTGGCCACTATAATACGTTCACTATGCTGTTTGTAGTAGCTTACCTGCACTCCTATATGTTTAGTTCATTATTAATCCTACTCCTGCATTACCCCTATTTGATTTTGTATTTATAACCCTGTATTCGCCTGACCAGAAGTCTTGTTCCTCCTGCCACCAAACTTCACTAATTCCCACTATATCTAACTTTAACCTATCCATTCCCCTTTTTAAATTTTCTAACCTACCTGCCCGGTTAAGGGATTTGGCATTCCACACTCCGATCCGTAGAATGCCAGTTTTCTTTCTCCTGATAATGACGTCCTCCTGAGTAGTCCCCGTCCGGAGATCTGAATGGGGGGACTATTTTACCTCTGGAATATTTTACCCAAGAGGATGCCATCATCATTTAACCACACAGTAAAGCTTCATGCCCTCGGGAAAAATTACGGCTGTAGTTTCCCCTTACTTTCAGCTGTTCACAGTATCACAACAGCAAGGCCGTTTTGGTTAGTGTTACAAGGCCAGATCAGTCAATCATCCAGACTGTTGCCCCTGCAACTACTGAAAAGGCTGCTGCCCATCTTCAGGAACCACACATTTGTCTGGCCTCTCAACATATACCCCTCCATTGTGGTTGCACCTACGGTGTGGCTATCTGTATCGTTGGGGCACTGACTGTTTTCTTTTTACTTGATGTAACTATATGTAACTCTTATGACAAGATCAAACAATGGAAAATACAGGACGGAATATAACAGTATTATGAAAAGGATAGATGCTACACACCATATAGCAGATATGCTGAGTCACAGATAAGGACAACAAAAAGACTGTCACAAAATGAGCTTTCAGCCAACAAGGAGTCTGTTGAAAAAAGACAGCAGATCTCAGTTCACTGCATCCAACTGTGATCCATCCCAACTGCCACCAAATCACCTCCTGTTACCTTTCTTAGCATTGAACCTTGCCTCGGCGTCATTCCCTAATCTGTCACAACATGCAAACTAACCCTACACCCACAGAAAGAATCACAACTCACCACCTAAAAACTGATCCAACCTTATAATCCTACCTGCTGATAGGCTCCATCACTGTTGTTTTGAATTGCAATCATTACCTGGCAGAAGGACTCTGCCTGCTGTCAGATTCATCCACCTGAAAATCATGCCACAATGACGCCATTCCAGAAATTCAGCAGGATGTCCACTCTCTTCTCAAATCCTTGGGCCCAGACCAGGATCTTTCCCCTGAGTCCATCTCTCTCCTCACCCCTACTACTCACTGCATGCCTACCTTATAGATGCTTCCTAAAGTCCATAAACCCAACTACCCAGGATGCCCCATTGTGGCTGGTTACTGTGCTCTCACTGTGAGAATCTCTGCTCTCGGAGACTGACACCAGCAGCCTATTACCTACGTCCTACTCTCCTATATAAAAAATACCAACCATTTCCTCCACCAACTCTCCACAGTGTTTGTTCCTTTACCACATTGTGCCCTGCTGATCACTATTGATGCCACCTCCCTTTACACCAACATCCCTAATGCCCATGGTCTTGTCACTTTTGAATGCCCAATGCCCAAAGCCCGATGGATTCCACACCAACCAACTCCTTCCTAATTGCCAGGACCAACTGTATCCTCACCCGCGGTTACTTCTCCTTTGAGGGCATTATCTACATTCAAATCCAGGGTACAGCTATGGGCATCCACATGGCATCATCCTATGCTGACCTATTTGTGGGGCATCTAGAGGAATCCTTCTGAAATACCCAGAATTCCAAACCCCTCATCTGGTTCACATTCACTGATGACATCTTCATTATCTGGATCAAGGATGAGGACACCCTATCCACATTCCTCCAGATCCTCAACACCATCTCCTATTTACTTCGTAGGGTCCTACTCAACCCAACAAGCCATCTTCCTTGATGTTGACCTCCACCTCAAAGATGGCTACATCAGTACCTCTGATCATATCAAACCTACTGACCACCAGCAATACCTCCACTTCGACAGGTGCCACTGATTCCATACCAAGAAGTCCCTGCCATACAGTCTAGTCATCTGTGGCAGTCACATCTGCAGTCACAAGGAGTCCCTCTCGAAAGATACCAGGGATCTCACTGAGGCCTTTACAGACTGTAATTACCCTCTCAACCTCATACAAAAACAGATTTCCCATGCCTTATCTTTCCAGTCACCCACCAAGACCTCACAGTATGGCCACAGAGAAGCATTCCCCTCATGGCTCAGTACCACACAGGACTGGGTCAACTGAGTTACATTCTCCATCAGGGTTTCAACTACCTTTAATTGTGCCCCAAAATGAGAAATGACCTACCCACTATCCTCCCTACCCCTCCCACTGTGGTATTCCATCGCCCACTGAACCTACACAATATCCTCGATCATCCCTACACAACCCCTGCCCCCAACCTCTTGCCTCATGGCTCATATCCCTGTAATAGGCCTAGATGCAAGACCCATCTTCCTACAACCACCTACTCCAGTCCAGTCACATACATCACCTATCCCATCAAATAAAAGACTTTGTGAGATATCAGTCATTTAATTTATAAACTAAGCTTCAACCACTGTGCTGCATTTGCCATGGGCATGACAGCCAACAAGCTATCTGTCTGTATGATGGCCATCAACAAATTGTGGCCAAGAAACAAGTGGATATATCCTCCATTCCCATAACCCTTCTGGCCTCAACCTTCGTTAGTCATTGTCCTTATCCATTTAGCCCTTTCCTGTTCCCATTTCAGTACTACATAGTCCGCCACGATAGCTGAGTGGACAGCGCACCAGCTAGTCATGCCGGGGGGCCCAGGTCCGATTTCCAGCTGGGATGGAGATTTTCTTTGTTTAAGGACTGTGTGTTTGTTTCATCTTCTTCATCATCATCACCATCATCATCATCATTTCATCCTCATGGATGCGCAAGTCATCGATGTGGCGTCACCTCAAAAGACTTATATCAGGCAATCAGGTCGACACGCTGGGGGCCTTCACCACACAACATTTCATTTCATTTCAGTTCTACATAGCCCTCTATTCTACCAGCACACCCTGTCTTTTTACTTCTCTCCTTTTCCACAACCCCCTCCCTCTCCTGCCCTCTGTCTAACCTCCTGACTGCACCTGGCTGCACTACCCTCTCTCCACCTCATCCCTGAACACACCCACTTGCAGTAATTTACCATCACACATCCCTACCCTGCTATCCCTCCCCATCCCTACCTCAGCCTCCTCCTTACCCCCAGCCAGTTGCTTCTCCCATTATATGCTGCTGCTCGTAGTCTGGCTTCAGCTGCCAGTGACTGTGGTCGTGTGTGTGTGTGTGTGTGTGTGTGTGTGTGTGTGTGTGTGTGTCTGTCTGTCTGTGTTGTCTTTCTGACAAAGACCTTGTTGGTCAAAAGCTCATTTTGCGTCCTTTTTTTTTTTTTTTTTTTTTTTTTTCCCCCGCCTCAGCTGCTAGGCTATATGGTGTGTAGCAACTACGCTTTTCATAATATTGTTTTATGACAAGATAATGAATGTGCACAAAGTAACTGATACTGTAGGAACCTCAGGCAATAGACTACAATATATTCTCCAGAAAAAGTACCAAAAAGGGCCCATAGTGTGCTGAATGCTGAAATTTCTGATCTCTTTTTTTTTATGTAACTGATGTTGGTACCAGATTGTAATGCCCAGAGGTTACTCAGGGAAAATCAGACCCATGAATGACATCTCTTTTGCTTTATTTGTGGTTTGTTTGTCCCTGAAAGCCACCACGACTGGCACACAAGAAAATGTTTTTTCACTAGAACAGTGCTTCAGCCAACATTCATTTATTGAGCAGTCACAATGGTGAAAATAGCTAGAATTCATATCAGTGCTATCTTATTTGCTTTAACCAACCCTACACTTAACTTGAGAAGTTGGGCTTGGCAGGAAGAAACTTTCAACAAACAAGGAACTGATTAGCTTCATACTGGGGTACTTCCCAGAATATGACAGAACCTATTTCTTGTATGAAATGAAGAAAAAAATTTGGTATCTCACTAGGTTATGTGTACTGAATAAATTAGAATACTGAACTACTCCTTTGGACTTTCTTTCTTAGCCAGGTTTGCCCTGTGTGTGTGTGTGTGTGTGTGTGTGTGTGTGTGTGTGTGTGTGTGTGGAGGGAGAGAGAGGGGGGGGGGGGGTTGCCAGAAGCAACTTTTGAATTGTCCAGACTCCAATCAGTCCATCTTTCTTGTAGATTGGAAGAAATATTTTGTAAGCATCAACTTGTAACACAATATTTCACATCTGGAAGAGCACTCAACACAATTTAGCTCTGGAGTTTCTGACTGTGTGCAAACAGTGATTTGTACAGAGTTTTCTTTGCAAGAGGATATATGTATTACAGTTGATACAAACAGGAGATCTGCTCCTACTATGCTGCAATATCAGCAAGGGCAAGCACTAAAAGTGTTGCAGTGTTATGCTGTATACATCTATTTTTGCTGAAAATAATACTGTGGGGAACAAGCCAAAGCTGGACATCAGCAACTTGACATTGATCAGTACTATAAAGGATGACGTCAACACTAAGATCTCTAAATACAATGACTTCGCACTTATTTCTTTTATCTGAAATTTTTAAGTTATGAGTGAATAATGAAACAAAAGTTACTGAAACTTGTCCCAAAAAGCAGTAATTTTTTATCATAATGACCAGCATGTTGATTAATAGCAATAAAGGTAAATTCTGGACACAACAGTACATACTAGATTGATATGTGGCACATTAACATATGTAACAGAAAACAGTGTTCACTAGCTTTCAAGCTTTTATTTCTTTCCTAATAGAAATTACACACATTCAGGCACAGTGCAATAAGCTAGGAGTCGTTTTTATTGATCCCAACAAATTTCTAAGTGCAAAGTGTCTTGCCAAAGATGGTCTACATCTGAACAGGTTGGGCTCAAAAATATTCAGTAAGATGTTCTTAGATACTTGCCAGATCATAAAAAATAAGGGAAACTTATAAGTAGTGATGGGGGTGAAAAAACGTGTGTAGCATTAAGAAAGAAAAAACCAAACCATTATCTGGCAAGAAATATGCTAAAGCCTGTAAGAAATAGTCAAAGTAGGTATGTTATCCACTGGAATATAAATGGCTTAAACACTGATGCTTCTAATAATAAAAGCTCCAAAATAGATGAATTGGAAATCATTCTGTCAGAATATGCAAATATTAAAGTTGTTTGTTTAAATGAACACTGGTTGACTGAGGGGACAATTAAAATTCTGAACAAAATAGGGAACTTCAGATTAGCAAGTAGCTTTTGTAGAAGAAACAAGTTACGTGGAGGCTCATGTATACTTCTACACAATGACATAAATTATGAGACCAGAAACTGTTTTAATTATTTAAATGAAGAATGTGTGTTCGAGAGCTGTTGTGTAGAAATAGTGGACTCGCTAGCAAATGTTATAATAATCTCAATATACAGAATTCCAGGGACATCAACAACAGAACTATTCCTATCTAAGCTTCAAATTATGCTAGAAGACCTTTGTAGAGAAACAAAGAAAAAAGTTGTAATAGCTGCTGATTTTAATATTGATATCACATGTAATAGTAGCCAAGCTTCAAGGTTCACTGACTTAGTTAAGAAATATGGTTTCAAATTGAATTTCTTTGAATCTACCAGGGACAATGGGCAATCAGCAACATGCATTGACAATGTTCTAACTAATTATGTATATGAAGATGTGTATAAATTTTGTGTAGATCTAGGTATTTCAGATCATTATGTATTGTTTATTGAGCTGCCACAGACAGACACAAACATTTCACATACAAGAACCCATATGAGCAGGAACTTTAGCAAAGAAAACTTGCTAACATTTAGTGAGAAGCTAAGAGATAAAACATGGCCTTTTGATTATGGTAACTCAAGTGATAAAAACTTTGAGAAATTCCTAAATAGTTTTCTTGCAGACTTTAATGAAACATTTCCACCTAGACTCTGCAGCAATAAGATAACAAATACAGTAAAGTGGATTACCCAGGGCATAAAAATTTCCAGTGTAAGGAAAAGGCAACTGCACAGAGAACTAAAATATAATAAAGATATAAATTTCATTAAATATGTTAGACTCTATAAAACCATATTTAAAAGAGTTGTCAAGGCAGCAAAACAACTGGCAAACAACAGGTTAATTTTAAATCATAAAAATAAGACAAAGGCTGTGTGGTCAGTCATTAAATCTGAGTTAGGTGTTAAAGCCTGTAACCAAGAAATTCCAAAAATTGACATTGAAGGAAAAACTGTTGTAAATCCAACTCAAATACCAGAGTACTTTAATGAATTCTTTATAAATGTAGCAAAATCTGATGTAGATGTAGCAGATTATCACAACAAAGTAAATCCCTTTGGCCTAGGCAAAAACTCTGAAAACTTTACAAAATTCTCAAAAGTTTCTTTTGAGGATGTAGAAAATGCTATTTTAACATTAAGAAACAAAAAATCTGCAGGTTGGGATAGAATACCCACCAAAGTTATTAAAGTGGTACACAATAGAATTGCAAACCCACTAGCTCAGATAATAAATCAATGTTTTGAAGAGGGCTGTTTCCCAGAGGTACTGAAATATGCTGAAGTCAAACCACTCTTCAAGAAGGGATCAAGAGAGATCATGGGAAATTATCGTCCTATCTCAATTCTCCCAGTCCTATCTAAAATATTTGAAAAACTTGCTGTTGCTCAAATCCAAAACTTCATTGCAAAATATTCTGTTATTCTAAACAATCAATTTGGTTTTCAGCAAGGGAAAAACACCGTAGATGCAGTTAACAGTTTCATTGAGAAAATAAGTACGTCATTAGACAAGAGAAATAAGGTGGCAGGAATTTTCTGCGACCTCACAAAGGCATTCGATTCCGTAAACCACGCATTGCTTGTTTACAAACTTGAAAAGTATGGCATTGGCGGCAGTGCCCTACAATGGCTTAAATCCTACTTATCCAACAGAAAGCAAAGAGTTAGCATTTCTTCAAATGGCGCATATTATTTTTCTGACTGGAAAAAAATTACTCAGGGTGTTCCACAAGGCTCCATATTAGGCCCAGTCCTATTTCTCTTTTATGTTAATGACTTACCACTAAATATCAGCTCCCCATCAGTTCTGTTCGCAGATGATACTTCTGTCTTAGTTGAAGATCAGGATTCAGAAAAAATTCTCAAATCTGTGATCAGTACCCTCAGTACCTTAGAAACTTGGTTTCAGCTAAATGGGCTGAATCTAAACATATCTAAGACTCACGTGATGCAGTTCAAAACCAAACTGTCAAAATGTGAGCAAATTAAGATTGTACACAACAACCAAGTTATAGAAGAAGTTGACTCAGTCAAATTCTTAGGTCTAAAAGTAGATGAAAATTTGAGGTGGCAGGCACACATTGAATACCTTGCAAACAAATTGAGCAGCTTTGCATTTGCAATGCAAATATTATCAACTGCAACGGACATTGACACGCGGAAAGTAGCATATACAAGCTACTTTGAATCCATTATTAGGTATGGTATTGTTTTTTGGGGTAACTCGACAAACATAGTGCGGATACTAAAAATACAGAAAAAAATCATACGAAATATGTGCACTGCCAATCACAAAGAACCATGTCGACCATTATTTAGGAAACTCAAAATATTAACTCTGCCATCCTTATACATATATGAGATTATTATATTTTTGTACTCCAGACGCGACTTATTTGAGGGAAACCATTTTGTCCATTCACATGATACCAGAAACAAAGAAAATTTTATGCTCCCCACCCACCGCCTCAGACTGTTTGCCCAGGGACCTCAATACATGGGAATGAAAATTTTTAATAAATTAAAAGGGAACAAGTTGATGCAGATGAATTTAGGTTCACTTAAAAGAAAGCTATATGAGGTACTGACAATGAAGTGTTATTACTCAGTGGATGAATTCATGCAGGACAATCTGGAAATTTGAGCTGGGTACAATGTGTTACATGTTCCAAGAAATATCCTTATAGTGTTGTTATTTATTATAGTGCTATCATTAATTAATGTAAAAATCATTGTAATTGTTTTATAAATTTTTGACATGTCTCCTGTACGCAAACCAAATGGATTGCAAATGTACGTCATGAGATGAATAAAACACAATTCACAAAAAAAAAAAAAACCTCATGAACAAGTAAACACACACTACTACGCCCACGTGACACTGAGTATTGATTTTTAATTATTGAGGATAGTTTTCTGAGCTAATAGATTTTGAGAGGGGGTAGGGAAGGATGCATGATATGTTTCTTTATTTCTTATATGCCTACCCCTTCAGAATTTCTTTCTATTATTGTGCAGCCAGTGAATCATCTGTCTGTCCCACTCCAATCTTGCACAAGCCCACTACACCTTCCTCACCTCATGCATCCTTCCCTACCACTTCCACACATTTGTTGCCCAAAATAATCATTCTCAATAAACAAAAATCAGTAATCAATGTTGCTCTGGTAGTATGCATTTCAGTGTCTATTTGGTTGTGTATGTTAATATGTATAATTTTCTCGAGAAAAAGATCCAAAGCTAGAAAGCTAGTGATCCATTGTTATGGGATTTACTCAACATTATTAATGAATTAATGAATGAGTTGTTCTTCTAAATCTACATCTACATCTACATGACTATTCTGCAATTCACATTTAAGTGCTTGGCAGAGGGTTCATTGAACCACAATCATACTATCTCTCTACTATTCCACTCCCTAACAGCGCGCGGGAAAACAAACACCTAAACCTTTCTGTTAGAGCTCTGATTTCTTTTATTTTATTTTGATGATCATTCCTACCTATATAGGTTGGGCTCAACAAAATATTTTCACATTCGGAAGAGAAAGTTGGTGACTGAAATTTCGTAAAAAGATCTCGCCGCGACGAAAAACGTCTTTGCTGTAATGACTTCCATTCCAATTCGCGTATCATATCTGCCACACTCTCTCCCCTACTACGTTATAATTCAAAACGAGCTGCCCTTTTTTGCACCCTTTTGATATCCTCCGTCAATCCCACCTGGTAAGGATACCACACCACGCAGCAATATTCTAACAGAGGACGAACGAGTGTAGTGTAAGCTGTCTCTTTAGTGGACTTGTTGCATCTTCTAAGTGTCCTGCCAATGAAACGCAACCTTGGGCTTGCCTTCCCCACAATATTATCTATGTGGTCTTTCCAACTGAAGTTGTTCTTAATGTTAACACCCAGGTACTTAGTTGAATTGACAGCCTTGAGAATTGTACTATTTATCAAGTAATCAAATTCCAACGGATTTCTTTTGGAACTCATGTGGATCACCTCACACTTTTCGTTATTTAGCGTCAACTGCCACCTGCCACACCATACAGCAATCTTTTCTAAATTGCTTTGCAACTGATACTGGTCTTTGGATGACCTTACTAGACAGTAAATTACAGCATCATCTGCGAACAACCTAAGAGAACTGCTCAGATTGTCACCCAGGTCATTTATATTGATCAGAAAAAGCAGAGGTCCCAGGATGCTTGAATAACAACTGCTGTTGAACCTAACTGATTTGTTTCCTTAGTCTTAAAAGACATACTTTATTTTACTTTGGAACACAAAATATGACTATTTTAATCTTAAATAACAAACTGCAACATCAAAACCAAGCTATTAGTTCTCTCTCAATGAAAGATTTTGGCATAGTACAGTAAAAAATACAGGATGGATCATAAACTGTAGAAGTATAATCCAATACAGTTCATTCATTTTATCACTTTCCAGATGCTGATCATGAAAGTACTGGAGTTCTAACACTGAAGTGCTCATAAGTAAATTTTGGGGACACACAAGTAATTTTTCCCAAGTAATACTGTAAATACAACATACAGGGTGTTTCAAAAATGACCGGTATATTTGAAACGGCAATACAAACTAAACGAGCAGCAATAGAAATACACCGTTTGTTGCAATATGCTCGGGACAACAGTACAGTTTCAGGCAGACAAACTTTCGAAATTACAGTAGTTACAATTGTCAACAACAGATGGCGCTGCGGTCTGGGAAACTCTATAGTACGATATTTTCCACATATCCACCATGCGTAGCAATAATATGGTGTAGTCTCTGAATGAAATTACCCGATACCTTTGACAACGTGTCTGGTGGAATGGCTTCGCATGCAAATGAGATATACTGCTTGAGCTGTTCAATTGTTTCTGGATTCTGGCAGTACACCTGGTCTTTCAAGTGTCCCCACATAAAGAAGTCACAGGGGTTCATATCTGGCAAATAGGGAGGCCAATCCACGCCGCCTCCTGTATGTTTCGGATAGCCCAAAGCAATCACACGATCATCGAAATATTCATTCAGGAAATTAAAGACGTCAGACGTGCGATGTGGCCGGGCACCATCTTGCATAAACCACGAGGTGTTCGCAGTGTCGTCTAAGGCAGTTTGTACCGCCACAAATTCACGAAGAATGTCCAGATAGCGTGATGCAGTAATCGTTTCGGATCTGAAAAATGGGCCAATGATTCCTTTGGAAGAAATGGCGGCCCAGGCCAGTACTTTTTGAGGATGCAGGGACGATGGGACTGCAACATGGCGCTTTTCGGTTCCCCATATGCGCCAGTTCTGTTTATTGACGAAGCCGTCCAGGTAAAAATAAGCTTCGTCAGTAAACCAAATGCTGCCCACATGCATGTCGCCGTCATCAATCCTGTGCACTATATCGTTAGCGAATGTCTCTCATGCAGCAATGGTAGCGGTGCTGAGGGGTTGCCCCGTTTGAATTTTGTATGGATAGAGGTGTAAACTCTGGCGCATGAGACGATAGGTGGACGTTGGTGTCATTTGGACCGCAGCTGCAACACGGCGAATGGAAACCCGAGGCCGCTGTTGGATCACCTGCTGCACTAGCTGCGCGTTGCTCCCTGTGGTTGCCGTATGCGGTCGCCCTACCTTTCCAGCATGTTCATTCGTCACGTTCCCAGTCCGTTGAAATTTTTCGCTTTTCGGTCCTTTGGTTACATTAAACCTCTGTTGAAAACTTCGTCTTGTTGCAACAACACTGTGTTCTAGGTGGTGGAATTCCAACACCAGAAAAATCCTCTGTTCTAAGGAATAAACCATGTTGTCCACAGCACACTTGCACATTGTGAACAGCACACGCTTACAGCAGAAAGACGACGTACAGATTGGCGCACCCACAGACTGCATTGTCTTCTATATCTTTCACATCACTTTCAGTGCCATCTGTTGTTGAAAATTGTAACTACTGTAATTTTGAAAGTTTGTCCGCCTGAAAATGTACTGTTGTCCCAAGCATATTGCAACAAACAGTGTATTTCAATCGCTGCTCATTTAGTTTTTATTGCCGTTTCAAATAAACCGGTCATTTTTGAAACACCCTGTATATGCATTACATATCATATTTGTATATCTTGTTTTTGTTCCAGTTGTTCATACAGTAGAGGAGCGTGTTGTACCTTGAGGATAGTGTACCCTAGAACACACAACATATCCTAGTCAGTGTTTCAATCTAGTGGTTGAGTTTGGAATTAAATGAAGGAACATGCATTGTAGACTGTCATAAATGGTTTGCAGCATTTTCTGCTGTTTCCGTTATTGTGAAATATGAGGTTGTGTTTTGTACAGTGTCAGTAAATACCATGTTATGAGTTCTACATATTTAAATGCTGTATAATATATTTATGATGTTGTGAGCTTACTGATAATTCTTCCATTACAGAGTTTTATGGCCAATAAATTAATATATATTTTAAAACTAGTTACTTAATGTGTGGACATTTAAGTTGTATTTTGTCAGTCGTGTACTATCTAGCACCTGGAAATGGATTTTTTTTATTTTTTTATTATTTTTTTTAAAGTATGATGTTTGCAAATCAACAGAGTTCTTCTAATGTCCTAACAATTTTACTGCCTCAAAAATGGATATTTGCATTAGTTGCCAATAACTCCTATTTCAAAATTTTAGGTTCTGACTGGTTTTTGATAATATTTTATCTTATGTTACTGGTATGGCTAATTCCATTCCCTTAGAACTACTGACGGCCTTGGGAGAGCCAGTCATGACAAAACTCTACCATCTGGTGAGCAACATTTATGAGACAGTCAAAATACCCTCAGACTTCAAGAAGAATATAATAATTCCAATCCCAAAGAAAGCAGGTGTTGACAGATGTGAAAATTACCGAACTATCAGTTTAATAAGTCACAGCTGCAAAATACTAACACGAATTCTTTACAGACGAATGGAAAAACTGGTTGAAGCTGACCTTGCGGAAGATCAGTTTGGATTCCGCAGAAATGTTGGAACACGTGAGGCAATACTAACCTTATGACTTATCTTGGAAGAAAGGCAAACCTACGTTTCTAGCATTTGTAAGCTTAGAGAAAGCTTTTGACAATGTTGACTGAAATACTCTCTTTCAAATTCTAAAGGTGGCAGGGGTAAAATACAGGGAGCGTAAGGCTATTTACAATTTGTACAGAAACCAGATGGCAGTTATAAGAGTCGAGGGACATGAAAGGGAAGCAGTGGTTGGGAAGGGAGTGAGACAGGGTTGTAGCCTCTCCCCAATGTTATTCAATCTGTATATTGAGCAAGCAGTAAAGGAAGCAAAAGAAAAATTTGGAGTAGGTATTAAAATTCACGGAGAAGAAATAAAAACTTTGAGGTTCACCGATGACATTGTAATTCTGTCAGAGACAGCAAAGGACTTGGAAGAGCAGTTGAACGGAATGGACAGTGTCTTAAAAGGAGGATATAAGATGAACATCAACAAAAGCAAAACGAGGGTAATGGAATGTAGTCAAATGAAATCGGGTGATGCTGAGGGAATTAGACTAGGAAATGAGACACTTAAAGTAGTAAAGGAGTTTTGCTATTTAGGGAGTAAAATAACTGATGATGGTTGAAGTAGAGAGGATATAAAATGTAGATTGGGAATAGCAAGGAATGCGTTTCTGAAGAAGAGAAATTTGTTAACATCGAGTATAGATTTAATGGTCAGGAAGTCGTTTCTGAAAGTATTTGTATGGAGTGTAGCCATGTATGGAAATGAAACATGGACAATAACTAGTTTGGACAAGAAGAGAATAGAAGCTTTTGAAATGTGGTGCTACAGAAGAATGCTGAAGATTAGATGGGTAGATCACATAACTAATGAGGAGGTATTGAATAGAATTGGGGAGAAGAGGAGTTTGTGGCACAACTTGACAAAAAGAAGGGACCGGTTGGTAGGACATGTTTTGAGGCATCAAGGGATCACAAATTTAGCATTGGAGGGCAGCGTGGAGGGTAAAAATCGTAGAGGGAGACCAAGAGATGAATACACTAAGCAGATTCAGAAGGATGTAGGTTGCAGCAAGTACTGGGAGATGAAGAAGCTTGAACAGGATAGAGTAGCATGGAGAGCTGCATCAAACCAGTCTCAGGACTGAAGACCACAACAACAACAACATGGATAATTGAGAAATTATGAAACACACAGACCATTATAGACTCTAATGGCAAGATTTTTCTTAGTTGCAATACTTTAAATCTGAATTGAATATTTGTTCCTTGGTACATGGCCATATTGTACCTTGGAACTGTCTTTCACATTTGGAGGAATCTTCCTGTTCTAGAGCAATATCTGTAATTTTAGAAACAGGCTGCAAAACACAGAAAGTGATTACTTTCTGTGTGAAAGTGAATATTTTCTTTTCAGAATGCAGAATGGAATAACAAAATATATTACACTTCTATTACAAAAGAGACAAAAGACTAAAAAGTGTTTCAAGGTGTAACACTGTATCCTACCAAAAGGGAGAAAGTGTGTAATGAAAACAATACCTTTTTTACAGCTCATTATGGTCCTGCTGCAGCACTTATTGGTGTAGCATTAGCCCCTGTGGGCAATTCAGACTTGGTGGTTGCACTTCTCACAATTGCTGTTGGTCTCAACGCTGGAACTTTTGTAGGCTTCCAAATAAACCATGTGGATCTTTCTCCAAATTTTGCTGGAACTCTGATGGGAATAACCAATGGGCTTGGAAACATCATGTCTATTGTAGGCCCACTTGTGGTTGGAGTCATTCTTGGCACTGAGGTAAGTAGTTGAATTATTACAGCAGCAATATTGCTAAGTTTTTGGATAATTTGTGTTGAAGTTAGTTATAAAGGATACAGTGAAAGCTTACAAATCTTTTTAGATTTACTATGAACCTACAAAACACATAAGTTAAGCTGCTTGTTTGTAGTGATTATCTAAATAATGAAGTTTTATATTCATAGTATATATACATAAAAGAGGAGTGGGATTTAACAAGAAGCAATATTTGCATTTTATTCTTTGTGGTTTAGTAGTGGGCTGCTGAATTTAAGTGTAGTTGTGCAATGTCTGTATGTAAAAAGTGTTTATAGAATCCAAAAATTTATATGACTGACCACATTGTGGCAAAAATTCTCAGGGTACATATTCAGCGAACACTGACTGAACACATGGAACCTTTATATGGCATGTCTACCACATTTCATGAAAATTTGGGTAAAACAAATCTTTTTACTAAAAAGATCACTGAGTTTGTTAACACACATGTAGAGTTCCGTAAATGCAATTCTAATAAGATTATATTATTATTTATAGACTAGATTAGATTAATACTTGTTCCATAGATCATGAATACGACACTTCGTAACGATGTGGAACGTGTCAGGTTAATGAAAGATGTCTGTACAAGATATTACATTACACAAAATATTCTATGACACTAATGTTTAAGTTAGTTTTTTTCCCCTCCCTTAATTTATATCTAAAAATTCAGCCAATGAGTAGAAAGAGTTTTTATGCTGTTTGGTAGGTGACCAAAGACTCTTGTGGCAGCATAATTTACCCCTTTCTCGGCCAAAGTCAGATTTAACCCGGTATAGTGAAGATCATCCTTTCTCCTGGTGTTATAGCTATGCACACTGCTATTACTTTTGAACTGGGTAAGATTATTAACAACAAATTTCATAAGTGAATATATATACTGTGAGGATCCCTAGATCCTTAAATAGATGTCTGCAGGATGACCGTGGGTGGGCTCCAGCAATTATTCTGGTTACACATTTTTGAGCAAGGAATACTTTTCTACTCAATGATGAATTACCCCAGAATATGATGCCATAAGAAAGCAGTGAATGAAAGTAGGCATAGTAAGCTAATTTACTGAGATCCTTATCACCAAAATTTGCAATAACCCTAATAGCATACGTAGCTGAACTCAGACGTTTCAGCAGACCATCAATGTGTTGCTTCCAGTTTAACCTCTCATCAATGGACACACCTAAAACTTTTGAAAATTCTGCCTTAGCTACAGACTTCTGTTCAAAGTCAATATTTATTACTGGAGTTGTGCCATTTGCTGAGAAAGACTTAATAATTTTGTGAAAAACATCATTTACAATTACATCACTTAGTTCTTGGTTTTTAGATGTTATTACTACACTTGTATCATCAGCAAAAAGAACTAACTTTGCATCTTCATCAATATGGAATGGTAAGTCACTAATGTATATCAAGAACAGTAAAGGACCTAAGACCGAACCCTGTGGGACCCCGTACTTGATAGCCCCCCAGTTTGAGGAATCAGCTGTTGTTTTAACATTACACGAACCACTTATTTCAACTTTCTGCATTCTTCCAGTTAAGTATGAATTAAACCATTTGTGCACTGCCCCCCTCAAACCATAATGATTTAGCTTATCTAAAAGAATTTCATGATTTACACAATCAAAGGACTTTGAGATAGCACAAAAAATACCAAAGGGTGATGTCCGGTTATTCAGAGCATTTAATATTTGATCAGTGAAAGCATATATAGCACTTTCTGTTGAAAAGCCTTTCTAAAAACCAAACTGACATTTTGTTAGTACTTTATTTTTACAAATATGGGACTCTACTCTTGAATACATTAATTTCTCAAAAATTTTTGATAGAGCTGTCAGAAGAGAGATTGGGCGATAGTTGTTGACGTCCGTTGTATCCCCCTTTTTATGCAATGGTTTTACAATGGCATATTTCAGTCTATCGGGGAAAACACCCTGCTCCAAAGAGCTATTACATAAGTGGCTGAGAATCCTACTTATCTGTGGGGAGCAAGCTTTAAGTATCTTGCTGAAAATGCCATCAATTCTGTAAGAGCTTTTACTTTTCAGTGAGTTTATTATTTTTCTGATTTCAGAGGGAGAGGTTGTTTCAAACTGCACAGATATGGCCTCTTCTATTAGAAGCCTTGCCTCTTCTAGTGAAGATCTAGATCCTATTTTCTCCACAACATTTAAAAAATGATTATTGAAAATATTTCCAATTTCTGATTGTTTGTTAGTACACTTGTCATTCAGTTTTATGGCACTAAAGTTGAATCAAACCTGTGCTCATTTTGTATGTGAGAGATAGCAGAGCACATGACATGAATACACCAAGGAAAGAAAAATATGGTCTCTCGTGCAGAAAAAGTCATGAAGACATTATTAGAACTTACTACTCAAAGGCAGAGTCTTAATGAAGATTGTTATGTTTCACTACTGAACAATGTGTAGCATGCTATTCAGGTTGAGCATATACATTTACATTACATGGCACAGACGAATGAAAGTTCCTCTGACCAAATTCCATGTTTTCTGTGTGTGTTGCACACTGTGTAATTGACACAGCAAACCATAAGGAGCAGAATGGTTGGATATTCATCTCAGGAACAAGCCAAGATGGTGTTTGTGTACTGCCAAACGATGGAAATGGTTGAGAGGCAGCATACCCTGTAGAACACACTCCTCCAAATCTGGTGTATGTGCAGCACACCAACTCCCTGCATGTTCATCTGTCTGAAAGGACCCATTGAAAATCCAGGGTGGAATGTAACAGTATTATGAAAAGGATAGCTGCTACTCATCATATAGCGCAAATGCACAGCAAAAAGACTGTCAGAAAGTTACCTTTTGACGAACAAGGCTTTTGTCAAAAATGGACAACAAACACACACACACACACACACACATGCAACTGCAACTCACCAACACTCCTGTTAACTAGTCTGGGTATTTTGACATTGGCCTCTCAATCCAAACTGCATTTAGATCGGACTTCCTTAACTGTTGAGCAGAAAGGTATGCCAAATACTGCTGAATCCAAATCAATGCACTTTCAAATCAAATCTGAAGAGTTTCCTCATGGGTCACTCCTTCTATTCTGTTAAAGAGTTCCTTGAAAAATTAAGCTGATTCTTATGTTGTATTGTTGATTGCATTTACTCAAACTTATGGCTTGACTTTTGTTTGGATTCATAAACATTTTGTTTCCTATTTTATTACTTTATGTTGTAATTTCATGTACTGACTACTGACACGTGTTGTGACCTTGGAGAGTTTCTCCTCAATTTGGTCCTACAGTGTGTGTGTGTGTGTGGGGGGGGGGGGGGGGGGGGAGGGGGAGTGGTCAGAAGGCGAGAAGTAAAAAGAGTGTGTGTGTGTGTTTTGTTTATTTTTGACAAAGGCTGTGATGGCCGAAAGGTAACTTTCGGACAGTCTTTTTGTTGTGCCTTTCTGTGAATCAACACCTCTGTTATATGGTGAGTAGCAACTATACTTTTCATAATACTGAAAGTACCCATGATCACACAAACACCTAAAGAGGACTTGAAATGTTGTGATTGGTGTCTATGATGGTACTTTGGAATAGTTGTGCGTTCTCTTGAATGTTTCCATCTGCTTGGCCATGCACAAACACCATCTCAGCTTGTTATTGGAGATGAACACCTGACCATTCTGCTGCTTACAGCACACTACATAAATCACACAGCCTGCAGCACACAAGGAACACACAACATGTGGTCAGAGGAACTTCCATTCGTTGGTGCCCTCTATAGTGGCAATGATTTAGTTCTGGTCACATGTTCACAGGATATTTTGTCCTCCCTGGAGTTTGTTGGTTTTGTTAATGTCAACCCTTTATACATAAATGACACCCCACACTGATAAAGGAAAAATATTGTTCTTTGTTGATGATGCAAAAAATAATCATCAATCTCAACTGGGTTGGAACAATAAGAGAATCAATAAATGAAATATTAAAAAGTACAGGATGTGGTGTGGGAGCTTCCTTATTTTTAAAATTATAAAGAGGCACATTTAAAGTTTTATTTCATTAGGTTTTGAAAATGATATCCTGAAGGTGGCCTCCATTGTGGTCAATGAACTTGGAGCATCGAAATCATAAGTTTGGGTCCAATTTGTCCAGCATGTCTCTGTGTTAACAACAGTAGCATGAATATTGTTCCACAGCTCACAAAGGGTCAGTGGATGATTGGTATACCCCATGGAGTTAAATTAACCCCAAAAGAAACAAATCAGAGGGGGCTAAATCTGGCGAGTGTACTGGCTACTGAAGAGCACCCCTCATAGAGATGAGATGGTTGGTAGAGTTTGCATGCAAGAGTGTCATTGGTATTCGTGCTGTGTGAGCTGTGGTACCATCTTGTTGGAACCAGACATCAGCCACATCCATTTCATCAAGTTTGGGAAGAAAAAACTCCTCAGTCATCTGGACATAATGCTCAGAAGTAACTGTAAGTGCCCTCTCATTCTCTTCAAAAAACCATGGGCCAGTAATGTCAATTTTCAATAACACACACCAAACTGCCACATTCTGAATACGGGGGGCTTCATGAAGTTTTTGCAGATTTCATGCCCTTCTGGTATCACACATTTTGCTTATTCACACATCCAGACAAATGAAATGTGCGGACATTATGAGGCAGACTCTCGATCAAGGGTTTATATGCATTTTTTGTGAAACAAAATAGTGTGTCTTGAGTGTGTTAACCACTGTTGCTTTGTGTGGGTGAAATTTCAGGTCTTCATGAAAAATTTGTCGCAATGTGTGATCAGAAATTGAAAAAGCAAAAGGATGTTTGCAAGCAAATCACTTGGGGGAATACAAAATTGCCAGCCTTACTTTGTTGATGTTTTATGGTGTGCTGGTTGTTCTTGAAGGTACTGGTTTCTTTTTCTACTCATCACCAGTGTCAATAAATACACCCACTCTGACCCCAAACCCTATAATTCCTGATTCAATTAATTATTTAAATTCGGTCTCTGCTGATTTTTCAGGACGTGAACTTCATCCTCCATAACAGCACACTGAGAAAACAGGGTGGAAATTTCAGAAATGTTGACTGATGAAAAGAATTGGTACTTAGCTGGTAAAATTCTTCTTCAATGTTTCTTGTGGTTCACATCTAGGGGTCTTCTTTCTCGCTTTCCTGTGGAACATTGATAGAATATTTGGATTTGCAGGAGTTTATGGGTTTGTTCTTGTTGTATCAATTCTGAAAAAAAAAAAAAAAAAAAAGAACACGTTTCAGATTTCGCTGTGTTGATATATTTTTGAAATAATTTCACAAATTTTAAATAACACTTTTTCTTTGTGGTTCACAATTATAAAAATGTAGTTTTGAGCACTGTTATTTAGACATAATGGGCAACAATCACCCAATGTGTAGCCATACACAACTTCTCTTCACAAACTAATCCCCAGCAGCTAACTTATTTTACCTGCTGACAGTCTATAGATTGTTAAATACAAAGATAACAACACATTTGCCTACGATTATTAAATTTCTCCATGCTTACATACCTCTCTGACATTTATATCCATCAAAATAATTGAGACAATTTTTTAATCTCATATGTTTACAAAATTTATGACAGTTAAAAATGGGTATCACAAAGCACATGATAAAACATATTGTATCAGAAATTACACTTGGTGCATGGAACAAGATGTAGTCATACCATTTTCATTCCACAAGCCCACCAGTCAGAATGTGAGTATGAGAATGACAACTAAAAGGCTGATGTAAACATAAAGGGAACAGGTCTCACTACAACTTTACCCTTTATACAGTACAAAATAGTCTGTTTAATGTAATAGAATAAATAAAAAAAACTACTCACCAAGTGGTGACAGAACACACACATAAAAGAAGGTTATAATTAGGCAAGCTCTCAGGCAGAAGGTTTGAAGGGGAAGGAAGAGAGGTGAAGGAAATCAGCAACATATGCACTATGTGAAATTGCTGATTTTGGTGGTGAAGGCATCACAGGACTATCTTACTTTGCATGCTTCCTTGATGTATTATGGAGTAATTTTATGGGGAAATTGTGTGCGCGTACACACATACACACACACACACACACACACACACACACACACACACACACACACAAAGTATTCCTTTCACGTAATCATGCTGTAAGGATAATATCTGGTTTTAATCCTCAAACTTCATTTAGGCAACTTTTTAAAAAATTGAATATACTTACAGCAGCTTGACAATACATTTACTGTCTTATGACATGTTTTTGTGATGAATCTGGTATTATTTGAAAATAATAGTGCTGTTCATAAACATAACACTAGGAACAAAATGAATCCATACTGTAGATGAATTAACCACACACAGAAAGGACCAAAGTATACAGCAATAAAAATGACTGACCATTTCCCTTGTGAATCAAAGGTGCTGGCAGGTAATTAAAGTTTTAAAAACAAAGTGAAATTATTTATGCTTGACAACTCTTACCCCATTAATTAATTTATGGGTAGATGATATGTGTGTGGTTGGCATACTTTTATCAAATTTTATTTTATATCAAGATTAAGACAATACATCTAGTTTTGTAAATGGCCATTATTCACAGAGATAAAATTTATTTGTTAACCTACTGACAAGTTCCACATGAATATGAGCCATGGAACATAGGAAGAAATTAATCCAAAATACAAACTGTGCATAGTGTGGTGAAATAAAAGACTGGTGCCTAAGCACTAAATGCATTATAGCTGTCACACAGACTGTCTGTCTAACTAGCTGCCAAATAACAAAACTGAATGGAAATTTCAAAGTTCTGCTAGCAATTGATCACTATGCGAACTGATCATACTGATTTCAGGCTCTGATGCTCAGAAGCATCTAGGCTTGCTGTAACCATAGGTCTGCAAATGTATGGCACTGTTCAAATGTGTCACTAAACTCTTCGGGTCATGGCAGGAGAATATAAAATTGTCAGAATGCTTACTCCAATGTGCAGTTCTGTTGGAAGCCATTATTCTGGCTAAGGTGAAAGAATATTGGAAGGAGTATACTGAGAGAACACAATGGATTCTGATTGCTTGATATGCCCAGTTTTTTCTATCCTCACACATAATTACACAAAGTCTGGTTAAACAGACTATAACATGGACTTAGAATACCATCTGCTAACACCATTCTTTAGCCATTTATTGCTGTTGTTGTGGTCTTCCATCCGAAGTCAGGTTTGATGCAGCTTTCATTTTTGCTGTATCCTGTGCAAGCCTATTCATCACCAAATAACTACTGCAGCTTACACCCTACTATAACTGCTTATCGTATTTACGTCTTGGTCTCCCTCCAGTACTAAATTGGTGATCCCATGACGTCTCAGAATGTGTCTTATCAACCAATCTCTTCTTCTAGTCACGTTGTGCAGCACTTAATTTCTTTTTCTGTTCAGTATCTCCTCATTAGTTATGCAATCTACTAACTTAATCTTCAGCATTCTTCTGTAGCACCACATTTCGAAAGTTTCTATTCTCTTCTAGTCCAAACTATTTATTGTCTATGTTTCAATTCCATACAATGCTACACTCCATACAAATACTTTCAGAAATGACTTCCTGACACTTAAATCTATACTCGATGTTAACAAATTTCTCTTCTTCAGAAACGCTTTCCTTGCTATTGCCAGTCTACATTTTATATCCTCTCTACTTCGACCATCAACAGTTATTTTGCTCCCTAAATAGCAAAACTCCTTTAGTACTTTAAGTGTCTCATTTCCTAATCTAATTCCCTCAGCATCACTTGATTTAATTTGTCTATATTCCATTATCTTCATTTTGCTTTTGTTGACATTCATCTTATATCCTCCTTTGAAGACACTGACAATTCTATTCAACTGGTTTTCCAAGTCTTTTGTTATCTCTGACAGAATTACGTCATCGGCAAACCTCAAAGTTTTTATTCCTTCTCCGTGAACTTTAATTCCTTCCCCAAATTTTCCTTTTTCTCCTTTTCTGCTTGCTTAATGTACAGATTGAATGACATGGGTTATAGGTTACAACCCTGTCACACTCAGTTCTCAATCACTGCTTGCCTTTCATGCCCCTCGACTCCTATAAATGACAACTGGTTACAGTATATGTTTTAAATAGCTTTATGCTCTCCTTGTACTTTACCCCTGCTACCTTCATTCTTCTTGAAGTCTGATGGTATTTCACATGTTTCACACATCTTGCACACCACATGGAAGAGTTTTGTCATGGCTGGCTCTCCCAAGGCTGTCATTAGTTCTGATAGAATGTCATCTACTCCCAAGGCTGTCATTAGTTCTGATAGAATGTCATCTACTCCCAAAGCATTGGTTCGACTTAGGTCTTCCAGTGCTGTGTCAAATTCTTCTCATAGTATCATATCTCCCATATCATTTTCATCTCTTTCTCTTCCATTTCTATAATATGCCTTCAACTTCTTATTCTTTCTGTAGACCCTTCTCCACTTTTCAGCTTTCCCTTCTTTGCTCTTTAATTTTCCTGCAAGCGCTGGTTATCTTTCCCCTGGTGGAACATGCTTCTAAAGCCTTCCATTTATCCTCTATCCATTTTTCACTTCCTGTCAATCTCAATTTTTAGACGTTGGTGCTTCATTTGGTGCATTTTTATATTTTCCCCTTTTCTCCTGTGTTATTCAAGGATTTATACTAGACCTTGTATTTTTATATATTTGATCCTCTGCTGCCTTCCTTATTTCATATTTAAAGCTAACCATTCCTCTTCTACTGCATTCCTTGCTCCTGTTCTACTCAAACGTTGCCTAATGCTCCCTCTGAAACTCTCAACAAACTCTCCTTCTTTCAACCTCTCTGGGTCCCATCTCCTTAATTTCCTCCCTTCTTGCACTTTCTTCACTATTAATCTATAATTCATAACTAATAAATTGTGGACAGAGTCCACATCTATCCCTGCAAATGTTTTAGTATTTAAAATTTGATTCAGAAATCTCTGTTGTACCATAGTAAAATCAGTCTGAAAGCTTCCTGGGTCTCTGGGTGTCTTCGGCATGTACAAGTTCTTTCGCAGTTCTTAATCCAACTGCAGCTCTGATTCCCTGTGCAAAATTCTGCCAGATGGCTTCCACTTTCATTCCAATTTTTTACTCTCTTCCTTTTTCCAGTATCAAATTCCACTTACTCACTATTTATTTATGGACAATAAATTCCCAATCTTAGTGGAATTGGAAGGGGAGTTAGATGAGATCATATGTGATTTACTACAGTAAGACTAGAGTAAGCAGAAGTGCAGAAAGAATGAAGGCAATGTACAATTGATGGTGGCAAGTGTTAAAGTGAAACATATTTCTCTGTGAGAAAATTGTAATTTCAGTGGTAAAAAGCAATCCTGTCCAAAATGTAAGGTTGGAATTGTGAAACTGAGGGAATGCTTATCAAATGTGCAATTCCTAATCAGTGCTCAACAAATGGAAATAAATGAACTTAAAGCACAAAGTCCTCACATGACAACACAGCGAAACATGCTGGGACCTAAGCAAGAAATCACAGATCCTGCAGATTAGTGGATTAACTTTTCAAAGGGAAAAAAAGCAGCATTTGAAAACTGATAAATCATGTGAACACTTTAAATTTAGTGCACAAAAATTAACATGAAGTATTTTCAGATGAGGATTGTAGTGGATATAAACAGGACTGTGCAGAAGAGAGAGGCGTGCACCGTGGAAAGAAAATGAACAAAAAGTGACTGTAAACAATAAAAATCTGCGAAACTCAAGCAATCAAACTGGGATGTCAATAGCTCCCATGGGAAAAGCAGCTGAGAGCACTAATACAAAAGAAAGCAGAGCAGTCCCCAATAGTATTTTTCAAATTTGTAAACTTCCCTCAGCAAGCACAGCTAAAGTTGATCTGTTTAAAGGCAGTCAAGGATGAGGAACAGCCACCAAATTAAGTGATAGCAGTATTTATAAAATCAATGCCATTGTGAAACCAGTTGCCATTTTCAGAGCTGTGATTACAGTAAGATGTGAAAAATGATTAGACCTGAGCACAAATGATTTCTCAATTTTCATCACTGGAATGCACAACATGATACAAACAGTACAAAGGAACTCTTAATTCCTCTTAAACAAAGGTTGCCTGCGTTCAGAAACACAAATGTGATTTTTCTATTTTTTTAATTTTATTTATATTTTTATTTGCACACTGCCATGGCATACTAAACTGATGTGTAAATGAAGTAGTATGAAAAGCAAACAAAGATGTTCAAAGTATCTGCAGCTAATTTACAGATAAAATGTTTATGGACATAAGTGAACTTTGAAGAAGATTGCACACAGCTCGCAGCCTCTATCTTAACAGAGTAGGAAAGAAATTCATTACTTGCAAGATGTTAGAAATAGCAGGTGAAAAATTATGCCTGAAGCACCACATCTCAGGACCCGCACCTCTCAATGCCAAATGCGTTATGTCTAATTTTATAAATAAGAAATATGTGGTAACAGAAGTGATGTCTATCAAGGCTAGAAGCGTACCATTTAGCTCTATGCCAGATGAGATAGAAAACTACAAAACGGAAGCAGCCAATGAGTCTGATCAAGATAAGGAAATGCTTGGGTGGAAGAAGCCCAACAGCAGCAGCCCTAATGAGGCTGGATCTCCCAGGAGTATAAAGCATTTGGAAATCAACAAAACAAAAGAAGACTCAAAGCACTTGCACAGGTGATATTTTGTGGACAGAATCCCTCACTGGACATTGAGGTTTTGCTAAACACTTAGCTTCATTTTGTCAGTGTTCTATGTTTCTCAGAATGCTGGCCAAAGGCAGATCAGATTGCTTAATTTTCAATACTAGGATACACATTTGCAAAATTCTTCTGTAGAAAAAAATGACAAAAGTGGAGGTACAGCCATTTTAACTAAAAGTGGGTTGAAATTCAAAACTATTAACAATTTTCAGTAACTCAAGGCAGAAAGCCAAATGGGAACTTTGAGGCATTTATCAACAAACTTGAAGTATTACAACATAGGATACATATAGGCAAGAAATGAATAGTACTGTTGGGGATTTCTCCCTTGATTTCCTTGCAGCAATTAGAAGAAAGGAACTGTTATTCAACTCAACAGATGCTTTCAATTTCAAACAAACAGTTACAACTTCAACAAGCATTATAAAAACTTCTGCCACTACTATGGACTAAACATTCATTAACAGGTACTATACAGCAAAATGTGGAAATTTATTTATTTATTTATTTATTTGTTTTCGTACATATAACAGTAAGTTTTTGAACATTGTCATTGATTCTAGTTCACATATACAATGGTTTAGTTACCATACATAAGAGCACACATTGATACACTCCTGGAAATGGAAAAAAGAACACATTGACACCGGTGTGTCAGACCCACCATACTTGCTCCGGACACTGCGAGAGGGCTGTACAAGCAATGATCACACGCACGGCACAGCGGACACACCAGGAACCGCGGTGTTGGCCGTCGAATGGCGCTAGCTGCGCAGCATTTGTGCACCGCCGCCGTCAGTGTCAGCCAGTTTGCCATGGCATACGGAGCTCCATCGCAGTCTTTAACACTGGTAGCATGCCGCGACAGCGTGGACGTGAACGGTATGTGCAGTTGACGGACTTTGAGCGAGGGCGTATAGTGGGCATGCGGGAGGCCGGGTGGACGTACCGCCGAATTGCTCAACACGTGGGGCGTGAGTTCTCCACAGTACATCGATGTTGTCGCCAGTGGTCGGCGGAAGGTGCACGTGCCCGTCGACCTGGGACCGGACCGCAGCGACGCACGGATGCACGCCAAGACCGTAGGATCCTACGCAGTGCCGTAGGGGACCGCACCGCCACGTCCCAGCAAATAAGGGACACTGTTGCTCCTGGGGTATCGGCGAGGACCATTCGCAACCTTCTCCATGAAGCTGGGCTACGGTCCCGCACACCGTTAGGCCGTCTTCCGCTCATGCCCCAACATCGTGCAGCCCGCCTCCAGTGGTGTCGCGACAGGCGTGAATGGAGGGACGAATGGAGACGTGTCGTCTGCAGCGATGAGAGTCGCTTCTGCCTTGGTGCCAATGATGGTCGTATGCATGTTTGGCGCCGTGCAGGTGAGCGCCACAATCAGGACTGCATACGACCGAGCCACACAGGGCCAACACCCGGCATCATGGTGTGGGGAGCGATCTCCTACACTGGCCGTACACGTCTGGTGATCGTCGAGGGGACACTGAATAGTGCACGGTACATCCAAACCGTCATTGAACCCATCGTTCTACCATTCCTAGACCGGCAAGGGAACTTGCTGTTCCAACAGGACAATGCACGTCCGCATGTATCTCGTGCCACCCAACGTACTCTAGAAGGTGTAAGTCAACTACCCTGGCCAGCAAGATCTCCGGATCTGTCTCCCATTGAGCATGTTTGGGACTGGATGAAGCGTCGTCTCACGCGGTCTGCACGTCCAGCACGAACGCTGGTCCAACTGAGGCGCCAGGTGGAAATGGCATGGCAAGCCGTTCCACAGGACTACATCCAGCATCTCTACGATCGTCTCCATGGGAGAATAGCAGCCTGCATTGCTGCGAAAGGTGGATATACACTGTACCAGTGCCGACATTGTGCATGCTCTGTTGCCTGTGTCTATGTGCCTGTGGTTCTGTCAGTGTGATCATGTGATGTATCTGACCCCAGGAATGTGTCAATAAAGTTTCCCCTTCCTGGGAAAATGAATTCACGGTGTTCTTATTTCAATTTCCAGGAGTGTATAAATAGTGAAGGTTAGAAATTATCATTTTTTTGTAAAAATAAACTTAAGCTAAATACACTGTTTTACACAAAGCTATTATAACTTGATACCAAATGAATAACAGCTTTTCTCTATTAATAAATGCTTAAATTTATTCTTTCAAGCATTTAAATTAGCTCTCTTGAGGTCAGATGGAAGTCTGTTATAAAATTTGGTTACTGTTGTATGTGGACTATGGTCTGCAACCTCTTTTTACTTGCAATTCTGTGAAAATTTTCCCTTCCATGTGTATTGTACCTATGTACATTTATATTCTGGATTTTGTTCCACAAATAATATTACCTGCAGGATGTACATAGTGTAGATGTTTAGTATTTTATATTTTCTGAGGATTTCTTTACAAGGCTCACTCATGTCTACCTTAGCTACCACTCTTACTGCCTTTTATTATAGTCTGAAGAGGCTGTCTGTATAGACAGCTGGTGCCCTGCCCCATATCTCAATACCATACTGAAGATGTGGATTTATCACTCTAAAGTATATTTGTTTCAAGCTGTTATGGTCCAGGAGGGCTGAGATCCTTTTCAGTAGCTACTCATTTGTAATGATTTTCTTACAAATATGGATATATGTTCTTTTCATGACAGATGTTCATCAACAATTATTCCCAAAAATTTGTGTTTGTTTGTGTAGCTAAGGGCCAGTGGAGGGGTAAACAAAGTTCTATTTATGTTCTAGCTATAGCTAAGAGTAAACTACGTTGTCACTGACTTCTCTTAATTTACGAGTAGCTTAAACAAGTTTCAGTGATCATGAAGCCCAAGTGGTAACAGTCTCAGGATGTTTACTACTCATCCAGAACCACAAAAGGAGTGTGACTGCAAAAAGGTTCAGCACACAGAGTGCAGAAACATTCAGTCACCTATTATCAAGAGAAAGGTAGGAAGAAGCTTCTCAGGTGCAAGGCACCAACAAAAAGTTTGAAAAGATCTCTGACATTTTCAACCATTCTTTGCAAACAGCATTTCCTCACAAAACATGGTAGTAAGGAACACATCTAAAAGCAAAGACATGGATAACAAGAGGCATAAAAGTATCCAACAGTACAAAAAGAAAATTGCTCAGTTACCAAAAAAACCACAGCATATACCCTCTCCTTGAGAGTTATATTACAAAATATATTCAGGTGTATTGAAAAGTCATACACCAGGAAAAAATAATGGCCAATAATAGGTTTATATCAGATAAAAGAAATTATTCAGGTAGTGAAGGGAGACAAAAATTTAATAGTCATGGGTGACTGGAATTCGACAGTAGGAAAAGCGAGAGAAGGAAACATAGTAGGTGAATATGAATTGGGGCTTAGAAATGAAAGACGAGGCAATCTCGTACAATTTTGCACAGAGCATAGCTTAATCATAGCTAACACTTGGTTCAAGAATCATAAAAGAAGGTTGTATACATGGAAGAATCCTGGAGATACGAAAAGGTATCAGATAGATTATATAATGGTAAGACAGAGATTTAGGAATGAGGTTTTAAATTGTGGGACATTTCCAGGGGCAGATGTGGACTCTGACCACAATCTATTGGTTATGAACTGTAAATTAAAACTGAAGAAATTGCAAAAAGGTGAGAATTTAAGGAGATGGGACCTGGATAAACTGCCTAAATCAGAGGTTGTACAGAGTTTCAGCGACAGCATAAGGGAACAATTGACAGGAATGGGGGAAAGAAATACATTAGAAGACGAATGGGTAGCTGCGAGGGCTGAAGTAGCGAAGGTAGCAGAGGATGAAGTAGGTAAAAAGATGAAGGCTAGTAGAAATCCTTGGGTAACAGAAGAAATATTGAATTTAATTGATGAAAGGAGAAAATATAAAAATGCAGTAAATGAAGCAGGCAAAAAGGAATACAAACGTTTCAAAACTGAGATTGACAGGAAGTGCAAAATGGCTAAGCAGGCTTGGCTAGAGGACAAATGTAAGGATGTAGAGGCTTATCGCACTAGGGGTAAGAGATAGATACAGCTTACAGGCAAATTAAAGAGACCTTTGGAGAAAAGAGAACGAATATCAAGAGCTCAGATGGAAACCCAATTCTAAGCAAAGAGAGGAAAGCAGAAAGGTGTAAGAAGTATATAGAGGGACTATACAAGGGCGATGTACTTGAGGAGAATATTATGGAAATGGAAGAGGATGTACATGGAGATGAAATGGGAGATACGATACTGCGTGAAGAGTTTGACAGGCCACTGAAAGATCTGAGTTGAAACAAGGCCCCCGGAGTAGACAACATTCCATTAGAACTACTGACGGCCTTGGGAGAGCCAGTCATGACAAAACTCTACCAGCTGGTGAGCAAGATGTACGAGACAGGCGAAATACTCTCAGACTTCAAGAAGAATATAATAATTCCAATCCCAAAGAAAGCAGGTGTTGACAGATGTGAAAATTACTGAACTATCAGTTTAATAAGTCACAGCTGCAAAATACTAACGCAAATTATTTACAGACGAATGGAAAAACTGGTAGAAGCCGACATTGGTGAAGATCATTTTGGATTCCATAGAAATGTTGGAACACATGAGGCAATACTGACCTTACAACTTATCTTAGAAGAAAGAATAAGGAAAGGCAAAACCTACGTTTCTAGCATTTGTAGACATAGAGAAAGCTTTTGACAATGTTGACTGGAATACTCTCTTTCAAATTCTAAAGGTGGCAGGGGTAAAATACAGGGAGCGAAAGGCTATTTACAATTTGTACAGAAACCAGATGGCTGTTATAAGAGTCGAGGGGCATGAAAAGGAAGCAGTGGTTGGGAAGGGAGTGAGACAGGGTTGTAGCCTCTCTCCGATGTTATTCAATCTGTATATTGAGCAAGCAGTAAAGGAAACAAAAGAAAAATTTGGAGTAGGTATTAAAATCCAGGGAAAAGAAATAAAAAATTTGAGGTTCGCCAGTGACATTGTAATTTTGTCAGAGACAGCAAAGGACTTGGAAGAGCAGTTGAACGGAATGGACAGTGTCTTAAAAGTAGGATGTAAGATGAAGATCAACAAAAGTAAAACGCAGATAATGGAATGCAGTCAATTTAAGTCAGGTGATGCTGAGGAAATTAGATTAGGAAATTAGACACTTAAGGTAGTAAAGGAGTTTTGCTATTTGGGGAGCAAAGTAACTGATGATGGTCAAAGTAGAGAGGATATAAAATGTAGACTGGCAATGGCAAGGAAAGCGTTTCTGAAGAAGAGAAATTTGTTAACATCAAGTATAGATTTAAGTGTCAGGAAGTCGTTTCTGAAAGTATTTGTATGGAGTGTAGCCATGTATGGAAGTGAAACATGGACAATAAATAGTTTGGACAAGATGAGAATAGAAGCTTTCGAAATGTGCTACAGAAGAATGTTGAAGATTAGGTGGGTAGATCACGTAATTAATGAGGAGGTATTGAATAGGATTGGGGAGAAGAGAAGTTTGTGGCACAACTTGACTAGAAGAAGGGATCGGTTGGTAGGACATGTCCTGAGGCATCAAGGGATCACAAATTTAGCATTGGAGGGCAGCGTGGAGGATAAAAATCGTAGAGCGAGACCAAGAGTTGAATACACTACGCAGATTCAGAAGGATGTAGGTTGCAGTAGGTACTGGGAGATGAAGGAGCTTGCACAGGATATATTAGTATGGAGAGCTGCATCAAACCAGTCACAGGACTGAAGACCACAACAACATCAGAGTCAGAAAATAAAAGCAAAGTGATTTGGAAAGTAATGAAGCAGGAAGGAAATAGTAAAATTGAAAATATCATCCTAGACTGTGACAAGAAGAGAATTACTGATCTCCAGCAGATCACAAATATCTTCAGGCAGTGCTATGAAGAAAATACAAAAAATCTAATAATTAATTATAAGTAAGATTGCCTAATCAACCAACAGAACAAAGTAAATTCTTGCCTCCACTGAATCTATCTCTCTGATACATCCCTGAATGAAATCATTCACATAGCAAGAAGTTCCAGAAAAATGTCCTCAGGAATTGGTATTCCAGACTTTGTCATAAAGAGATTAGTCAAATTTCTGGATAACTGATGCCCAACATGGATTTTAGAAAAATAAATCTATGACTAGGGCCATATATAATTTCTTACAAAATGCTCTAGAAGCACTGGATAGTAAACAAAATGTTGCTGGTATTTTCTTAGATCTAAACAAGGCTTTGACTTTTTGGATCTCGAAATCCTGTTGGAAAAACTACAAAAGTACGGCACTCGAAGCATGATATTAAAATTGTTCTCTTCATACTTCACAAATGGGAAATAGAAATTAGTAATAATACATGAACTGAATGATAGAACTGGAACATATTTTTCAGATGCAAGAATAATCCAAAGTGGAGTCCCTCAAAGATCTATTCTTAAGCCTATCCTTTTCCTTCTATACATAAATATTTAGATTTAAGCATAGAATTGCAAATAAATACCTTATTTTCAGATGACACTAGCATCCTCATACAGGGAAAACTTGAACACTGCTACAAGGAAACATAATAAATAAAACTACAGACCAGCTAATTGACTGGTTTGAAGGAAATAAACTAATAATAAACACATCCAAAATAACTATTCTTAATTTCTTTTTAAAATGAAGAAGCTTGCAACATCACTATGTCAAAAAATGCCAGTGAAGTTATACTCTCACTGGAAACAAAATTTTTATGCATATGGCTTCAACATTATTTTAAATAGCAGATGCATGTAACACTAACAAATATGACACTGAAAGAATTATACTGTTGTCTATGTTTACCTGCACACAAAGCAAGCTTCCACATTGTTTGAATTGCATGCTTTGCCCAGTTCCACAGTATTCTACAGTGTGGAATTATGATCTGGTGTAGCACTTCTGCTTGCTCAGTCATCTTATTGACCCAAAAAAGAGCTATAAGAGCAATGCACCATGCACAACAGACTGACTCTGAAGGCCCCTCTTTCTGAAGTCTTCAGTCCTTCCTCTCCCTTGTCTTTTTGTTCTAGAAACTCGTAAATATGTGAGCAAGAATTTCGAAGAGATAGATAGAAACATTAAAGTACATGAACATAGTACCTGGCAAAAAGGGAAACCTCATGCCCAGTCAGTAAGGACAACAGCCTTTAAAATCTTCACTACAAATAGTGCAATACAAATTTACAATGGTCTGCCAAAGTTATTTTTTCATTTTCACTATTTCATAAATCCATAAGGGCATTCTTATTAGATCACTGTTTATATCAGTGGCAGAATTCTTAAACCATGTGAAATTCAACAGATATGAAGTAAGAATATGCAAAAACTTCTACTGCTGCTAAAGCAAGATCAAATTATTTGATGATGTCATGAATTCTGAGTATTTTGAAAGAGCTCACAAAATACCAGTGAATTGCTAGTAGTCACTGTTCTGGTTCCTGAATGTCTCATTGCTCAGCCACAACTCCACTAAATAATAATCAGTTGCATGAAAACTTGATTTTGCATTTATTTCCACACATAGAATACTCGGAGCCTGTGCAAGTGCAATTACAGCACTCACTTGACTCATGGCTGTCCTTGCCAGATGTGTAGATTTCACAAAGTTAACTATAGATTAATAATTCTCCTGCTGAAACGGCTGTGATGGCATATTTGCTGGGAAACATCAATAAATCAATGTCCAAAAATCCTCTGGCAGTACTCAACATGCACAAACTCAGATCAGTCATTATGAAATAGGAAAAATGCAAACAGGAGCATAATGACCAATCAGTTATATTGCAGATCAGTCATTTTTGGATAAATAAAAATGTTATATGCCTTAGAGTTAAGATATTCTGTTCTTTTTAATTAGTGTATTCAGAAGGAGTCAAAATAATACTTATGGGACACCAATTTTGTCATATAAATGATTTTAAATTAATACTAGCTGTAATGCTGGCCAACAGTGGTACACATATTTAATGAAATTACTGTTAATCACTATATGTGTCCAAGCCAGTTGAGTGTCCAAACCAAAATAAATAGTCAGAATATTTTTATAATCTTATTACTAGATTACTCTCCAAGTAGGAGCACTACAGTCACAGAGGATCTTGCATGCCTTCCCAGTCAGTGAAAAATTTTCACAATACATTACTTTCCTTTAGATACCTGAAAAGATCATTTGACTCATGTCTTAACATGTGGGACATTTGAATCACTTCTCTTAATAAAGGATTTACACAAATACACACCAAGTTATACCATAAAATGAAGCAACAAGCTCAGTGTCCAAGAAAATGGTTGGACAGACATTGATGAAGGGGTTTATTTATCCAAGCATTCAAGAAAACAGCAAAGAAGTTGCAGGTATGAGGAAAAGATCTTAAATGGAATGAGGCAGATATTAAAAGGGAATCAAGAGGGTAAAGCAAACAGTAATAGGAACATGCTGAATAACACCAGATTATTCAAAAAGTCATTGAGAGGATATGGGAAGATACTATGAACTTATGTTTACAGAAACAACTGAAAACAATAAGTGTATGAAGAAGGCAAAACATAGACTTATGTGGGTAGTCACCATGTTACATCAGTAAAAATGCAAGACACAGTAACACCGTAAAAAAAAAAAAAGAGAGAGAGAGAGAGAGAGAGAGAGAGAAAATTGTAGATGCATTCCAAGACTTATTAAAATGTTTGTATAGTGTAAGAGATAAATTAGATGAGGCACAGAATATTACTTAAGCCATGAATAAACTTACAAAAGAGTTTTCAGAGTGTCTGCAGAGGAAGGCAGTTCCCCAAAGCTGGCAGAATGTTGTAATTATTTTACTTCACATGAAAGGATACACAAAAGACCAAAAAGTATACTGCTTTCTACCTGTTATCTGTAATGGACAAGATATTCATTAAAATTTTCACCTACAGCTTAGAAAAAAACATTAAATTATATGTCGCAGCAACTGAAATCATCTTCGCACGAGCCCGTAAAATCACCTGTTCTATGGTTGGCTGCTTGTGCGACGCATGGCTGGACCATTTCTCAGTGCAGTGCTGAAAAGAATATTTGATCTTTTCATATCTTAATACAGGTGATATTGCACAATGAGAGGAGGGAGACAGTGTTGTCAGCCATAGTGTGATATTAGGTCCACACTGGAGTGCAATGTGGGAGTCGTGGATTTGGTCTGTGGAGGCAACATTGTAGTTGGAGTTGTGTCAAACTCTGTTTTCACATGCTTAAGTGGTAGGTGCTCCCCTATGGCCATGATGGTTAAGGCATAGTCAGCTGATAACCATGACGTAATCATGTCTGGATTGATGATGTGGTGGGGGGGAGGGGGGGTAAGTTTGTAGCTGAAAGTTAATTGTCCCTGGAAGAGACCCTTTGTTGGATAGCCTTCCCCATACTGTCTTACGATGACATGGCTGGTAGTATTACAGTAAACTGGCCAAGACACAACTACCAGCCATACAATTACTTGATGTCCTACACAACATCATAACTAAATTTCTCAAATGTCACATCACATATTATTCCTGGTTCATCTGTGCAAGTTTTGTGTGACATATCACAGAACTGCCTTAGAACCATGTCCCACTTGTCATGCAGAAGGCTATTTTCAACTGATTGCATGGGCTGTCATATCTTGGTGTCCACATGCTAACTATAATAGTCACAGACTATTTCAAATGGCCGAATGCCCAGCATGATTGTAATTACTGGACTCAAGATTGTAGAGCCTACCAACACTCTTAAGATAGGCCAGCATGCTCGCAATTTGATACCCAAGACCACTTCCAACATGTGCACCTAGACCTTGTCATGCCCCTCACTTAGTCAGTAGGCTTCTGTTACATAATGTGGATATGGCGGCACAGGAAGTTGGAGAACAGTGGCGGATGAACTACCCTGATGCAGATGCACTGCAGAAGAAAATCCCACTAGAATGTTGTCGCATGGCCCAGCTGGCCAGTCTCCATATGATGTCACAAATAGGTTCAGTGGAAATGTTCCTGTTTCAGCTGGCATGATAAACACAGATGACTAGTGTCTCATTGGTAGGAAAATGGGTTACACTCATTGCTGAAATCATTCAGCAGATCAACAATCACTACCCGTTGTTCATGTACACAAGAATCATTGTTACTACCAACAATACAGTGCAGTTACCATTTAACAGAAAATGTAGATCATTCCTGCTGATATGGAGCACTAAATGAAACACTATGAAACTTTCTTGCACTTGGTGTGCACCTAAACTGTAATTGGTTCCATTGTCAGCACATATATGATGAGATGAAGTACGCTGAGCAATCTGTAGTAGGTATTGATATTCTTCAGAGGATCATGAATGTGGGGAATGGTCCAGGTAAGAATACTCTTGTAGAATAATGTAGGTAGCAAGTGGGGACAATGTACATTTTATTGTTGATATCTCAATACACATGGCAATTGTTGAGTTTAAAATGCTGGCCAAAGACAGCACTGTAACAGAGCTCTGCCGTGATAAACAAAAATTTTGCCAAGGCAATCAGTGATTGAGTCACTACAGGTTAATAGATGATACCTGCTCCACCCTAGGAAAAAATATCTTCACTTTATACAGAGTACCAAAAAATAAGTTAATTAGTTGTCTGTGGTGAATTTAATATTAATGTTAAAAGTTGGATAGGAACTGTGATTGTTGTGTACAGATACGAACTGAGTTAGCGACCCTTCACTCACAGCTCCAGGCTGCTTTGGCTTCCATCACACAGCTTGAGGCTGTTGCCAAGGGGCACTGTGGGGGATCGAACGTGGGGATGCGAGGGACTTCGAGAACATCCCACGTGTCCTCCGATCGGTCCACTGCTGTGGCCGTTCTGGGTACTGCTTCACTGAGGTTGACCTCTAACCCATGGTTGAGTGGGAGATCATTCCAAAGTCTGGCAGGCAGCAAAAAACTTTCCGAGGGGCCAATCGTAGGGCCTTCCTGGTTTGTTTGACGAATATGTTTTGGGCATTATCTGTGGCTGATGATGTCTCTGAGCCAGCTGTAGCTGTCCACCCTGTTCCAGAGGAAGCTTCTCAGCCCGCAAGGTCTGGGCATTCACAGAGGATGGGTTTTCTGGTAGTTTGTAGCTCCAACGTTAGGTGCGTAATGGGGCCCCTTAGTAACATGGTTGGTAAGGAGGGTAAGGAAGCCAGTGTGCATTCCGGGGCGAGCCATTTCAGATGTGTAAAAGGTGTTTCTGGATGCCATGAAGAGTACAGGGTGCATCCAACTGCAGGTGGTGGCTCATGTCGGTACCAATCATGTGTGTCATGTTGGAACAACGCAGATTCTGTCTGGTTTTGGGCGGGTAGCGGAAATGGTAAACACTGCCAGTCTTGCTTCTGAGATTAAGGCAGAGCTCACCATCTGCAGCATCGTTGATAGAACTGACTGTGGTCCTTTGGTGCAGAGCTGAGTGGAGGGTCTGAATCAGAGGCTCAGGTGGTTCTGTGAAGGTGTAGGCTGCAGATTCCTTGACTTGCTCCATTGTGTGGTAGGTTTCTGGGTTCCGCTTCATAGTTCAGGAGTCCACTACACACAGGAGGTGGCTACTTGGGTAGTGGGAGCTGTGTGGAAGGGCCGGGGCGGTTTTTTAGGTTAGAGGGTCTCAGGGAATCACAGAAGTGACATCCGTCTAAAAGTGGTCAGGTAAAACATAGTAAGGTAGTTGTAGATATGATTGGTATTGTAGTTGTAAATTGTCGTAGCTGTGTTGGGAAAGAACCAGAACTCCAAGACCTAATAGAAAGCACTGAAGCTCAAATAGTTGTAGGTACAGAGAGCTGGCTAAAGCCGGAAATAAGTTCAGCCAAAATTTTTTCAAATGATCTAACAGTGTTCAGAAAGGATACATTAAATACAGTTAGTGGTGGAGTATTTATTGCTGTCAGAGGGAGTTTGCCATTTAGCAAAATTGAAGTAGATAGTTCGTGTGAAATAGTGTGGGTAGAGGTTATATCTGACAATCAGACTAAACTATTAATTGGATCATTTTACTGACCCCCCCCCCCCCCCCCAACTCAGAAGATATAGTTGCTGAACAGTAAAAAAAAAAAAAAAAAAAAAAAAAACAACTTGAGTCTCATTCCAAATAAGTACCCTGCTCATACAATTCTAGTTGGCGGTGACTTTAATCTACCCTCGAAATGCTGGAAAAATTATACATTTAAAGCCGGCATCAGGCATAAAACGTCATCCGAAATTGTACTGAACAAATTGTACTGAATGCTTTCTCAGAAAATTATTTTGACCAATTAGTTCATGAACCTACTCAAGGCGGAAATGGTTACGAAAGCATACTTGACCTGTTAGCAAGCACACCAATTGCAAGACACTGTGCAATAACAACGGTGAAGTCACTGATGACAGTGCCAATAAAGCAGAGTTATTAAACACAGTTTTCCAAAACTCCTACACCAAAGAAGACGAAGTAAATATTACTGAATTCCAATCAAGAACAATTGCCAAGATAAGAAACATAGAAGTAGATATCCTCGGTGTAGCGAAGCAGCTTAAATCACTTAACAAAGGCAAGGCCTCCAGTCCAGATTGTATACCAGTCAGGTTCCTCTCACAGTATGCTGATAAAATAGCTCCATATTTAGCAATTATATACAACCACTTGCTCACAGAAAGATTCGTACCTAAAGACTGGAAAATTGCTCAAGTCATATCAATACCAAAAAAGGGAAGTAGAAGTAATCCACTGAATTACAGGCCTACATCACTAACGTCGATTTGCAGTAGGGTTTTGGAACATATACTGCATTTGAACATTATGAAGTACCTTGAAGAAAATGATTTATTGACACACAGTCAGCACAGTTTCAGAAAATATGGTTCTTGTGAAGTAGAACTAGCACTTTATACTTGTGAAGTAATAAGTGCTATCGACAGGGGATGTCAAATTGATTCCATATTTTTAGATTTCCAGAAGGCTTTTGATACCGTTCCTCACAAGAGTCTTCTAACCAAACTGGGTGCCTACAGAGTATCACCTCAATTATGCAACTGGATTTGTGATTTCCTGTCAGAAAGGTCACAGTTTGTAGTAATAGACAGAAAGTCATCGAGTAAAACAGAAGTAATATCTGGCATTCCCAAAGAATGTTGGAAAGTCTAAATTCATATCATCTGGTGTATACTGTATTCTTTGCAACCAGAGTATAGGGAAACAGTAGCATAACTACAGATAACATTTTTATTCAATCATCATTACTAGAGGGCCATTCTCTTAGTAAAAACATGAATGGCCTTTCAGACAATGATATACAAATTGTAACCCTAAAAGGAATTTGTGCACATAAAGATGTTAAATATAATTACAAACATATTTTAAAATGTTAATTCAGTGGCAACAGATACTTTTACAACTACATTAAAAAAAGAGCATCAGGTTGTTTATAGTGTTGATAATATAATGCATTCCTCAACACATTTCTGATGCCCTTTGAAAGCTGCTTTACAGCAGATAATTTAAAACAAGGTACTAAAATTAACAGATAACCTGGGTGGCTAGCTAATGGGATAAGGATATCATGTGTTACAAAGGGAGAATCATATTAAAATGTTAGAAATAGCCACAATTGAGGTACAGTAGCTCATTATAAACAGCACAGTAAGAAATATGTCACTAGGAAAGAAAATGGATGTTGTATGCAAATAGAATAGCTAACTCTCAGGATAAAATTGAAACAGTATGGTCACTAGTGAAGAAAGTGTTGGCCAACTGAACAAGATAAAGGACATAAGGGCAGTATAAAAGTGTTTTTCCTACTGATACAAGTATATAGTATTTAACAATCATTTTCTGAATATAGCAAGTGAATTACATTAAAACTTAATTTCTGTGAATTAAATCAAAACTTAATTCATACAGCGAATCATATATTTCTCTTAAAAATGGCATATAAACCTCTACCTGAAGTACTTCTCTGAGGTACTTGCATTGGAAAGACTGAGTCAATAATCAACTCGCTGGAAACTAAGGACTCTTGTGGATATGATGGGGTACCTACCAGGAGGCTAAAGCACTGTGATGCTTATTTTAACCCCTTTACTTAGCCACATCTGTAATTTTTCATTTATAAATGGAAGTTTCCTAAATGATTAAAGTTTACTGTAGTGAAAGTGCTTTTTAAAAACAGTGGAATGAATAATGTAGGCTATTTTAGACCTTTTTATGTGCTATCAGTGTTTGCAAAAGCAATTGAAAAGGTTTCACATGTAAGGATAATTGATCCTTTCAGTTCACACAATTTGCTGTCAGATGTACAATTTAGTTTTGGGAGTGATTTAACAGCTAAAAATGATACATTCTCTTTTCTTTGTGGGGCACTGGATGGATTAAACAAAATGTTGTGAGCATTAGGCAGCTTATTTGATTTAACTAAGGCTTTTAACTGTGATGATCACAAACTGTACTGCAGAAATTGGTTCATTGTGGAATAAGAGGAGCAATTTAGAACTGGTTCCTCTGATATTTTAAGAATAGGTGGCAAAAGGCCATTCTCCACACTGATGTGAATGAATGTGAGGCGGCATTTGATTGAGGAGTGGTTAAGTAAGTTGGTTGCGGTGGAGGGGCAGGATGGAGGGGGGTGCCTCAGTGTTAGTGCTAGCACCATTACCGTTTCTTATACATACAAGGTGAATCTGAGAAGTTCAGTGAATGGTTGCATAAAATACAGAAAACAAGAGTTACAAACAAAATACCTTTCCTGGCCTTCAGTGTAATCACCATTAGCTAATACACGCTTCTGAAATCAGTTGTAAAACTGCGAATGCTTCATGTGGAATCACTTGAAGTATTGTGGTCACATACAACGTCAGTGAGGCATAATAAAAAGAAGTCTGCCCATACCAGATGTGGAGAATAAGAGAGGTGTTGAAGAACAGTCACCTCGCAATGTGTGAGGAAGTTGAGAAAGTCAAATATCTGACAATGCATGACCACGATGCTTTGAGCAATTCCACTAGAAGCATTTTCTGATAGTTTACAACTGCTTTGCAAGCAATATCAGAAGTGTGTTGTAGCTAATGGTGATTACATTGACAGCTAATGAAAGTATTTTATTTGTAACTCTTGTTTCCTTCATTTTTTGGGACCATTCACCAAACTTTTTGGATGGTATATTTACCCTGAGAACAGTATTTGGAATAATTGATAGTCTAACAAAAAATTAGTGTCATTCATTTATGACATATGACATTTTATTCTGGAGTAACTATTCCCATTCGCAAAGGCTAGTTTTGGCTCAGCAACAGCCTGCTTGAGCAATATGCAGCTAAGTTCATGAACCTCTTGTTGACTCCTTTTTAGGAGTCTCAGATTTCCAACATTGCCTTTTCAGTATTTGCACTTTCAATGTAATTTGTTGTTAACAATATGAGCTAATTCCTAAGAATTGGTAGCTTTCACTCACTTAATACTAGACAGAAGTCCAATCTGCCTTTGGATAGCATTTCCTTGACACTTGTGCAGAGGATTGACCAGTATTCTGCTGCATCAATTTTCAGTAAGTAGGAACCTGAAAAATTTGCATTTTGTGATAAATGCAAATATAGACGCAAATTCTGCCTCAAAATGTGAAAATGCATAATCACTTAATAGATGCTGCTTCATAGCAAATTGCATCTAGATGAAGTATTGTATCAGAGACAGTCTGAAACAGCTTTATTTTCTGCATATAAATACCAAAAATGTAATCAATTTTTGGTTACTGGTATTGCACATCATCTGACAAAGCTCAGTTTGGAAAGATAATGTGCATAAGAATGTGTCTGCAAAATAAAAAGTGCAAAAATGCAATGATATAACAGTGTGCTCGATGCACTGATGCCACAACAATTGTGGGTCATTGAATGGTCTGTATGAGATACATGCTGCATAATGTGATGTAAGACTCAAGTGTGGAACCTAGCATCTAGAACAAAGAAACATGTATGATTGTTGGCTAGTGGAAGTTCAAAAGTTAGTATTATTTGGACACTTTTAATGTTGCAGTTTTAAATAGCATTTGTTTTGAGCTGTGACTACATGAAAAGCCCCTAGAGTATCTGAAATATGTTGTTTACAACATTGCCAACCTCAGCAGTCAGCAAACAGTTGCACAGTAGCTGTTAATGAAGCTTTGTGTTGTGCATTGCTCATTGTCTTTCTTCTTTATTGTGAAATGAGTGAAAAGACTGCTCTTGGTCCATCATGGATTTCGGTTATGACCCTCACAACACTAGAAGGGATCAGTGATCCCTGTGATCATATGTCATTTCTGCTTTCACAGAAACACACAACATGGGTATGAAAGGGATGCAGGTATTGCTTCCCCACACTATTGCCCACTCCCTCAGACCCCCATCCTCTGGTAGTCACATGTCTAGTTTGCATACATTCACGACCTACCGCCAGTTTATGACATCTGCACTCTGCACTGCAGCAACCGGAAAACAAAAGCTGTCAACGTTGTTTGACTGAGTCAAAATTCCCCTAATGTGCGGATACAGTTATTTTTGGTTCTGCTTGTATGCTAAGTGCCTTATTGATTCTGTCTGTAGCATTGTCAATTATGGTTTGTGTAGCTATGAATGCCCACAAAGGTCACAACTAATATTTTCAGGTTTTGTACTTATGGAGTTGACCAGGAAAAGAAAAATAATCGGGAAAAATACCTTAAATCAGAGATGTACTCATTTCACTGGTGGAAAAATGGATAGAGTTAGAAGAAGAAAACAAAGGCAATTTTTGGGGAGAAAACATTGAAGTTTGTGCAAAAGCAAACATTCCAGACAAAAAGCTCCCCAATTACCAACGTTTTTTAACAGTCAGTTTCGATGTACTAAGACCTTGTCTCAGGAACATAGAGTAACAAACTTTTAAATTTGTGAATCTACAAATGTAAAAACAAATTTGATGTGAATTTCACCAAAAATAGATGCAAATTTTACCAAAAGTACATTTTCAGGTCCTTATCGATAACATACTACAAGAATTAGAAAATCTTCACAGTAATATCACACTTTCAACTCTAAATTGCAGAATTTCTTCATTGCTATCTCCTTCTTTTCTGTCAGGGGAAAAAAACCAAATTCCTGTGTTATATTATCGATTTTTCTGATACATACTCAACAGCATGTTGTCTGCACAGGATTTATGTAAAATTTTATTTTTTATTATTACCTTGTTATGGTAATTTCATGTACTGACTCAGTCTGCTGCATCATACACACTGATTTTTCAATTTAGTACCATATCGAAGAAAGATAGTGCATGTACTGGATTATGACAAGTAGCAAGTGACCCAGAAACATTTATCATGAAATCTCAAATGTATTTTGCCATTCATCATAAAGCTAAAACATGTTGCCTCCCACTCCCACCCTCCATCCCCTCCCAGCCTTCTCCACAGTTCACGTCCTAGGTACACTCATCTGAATCACCTTTGTTTTACTGATTACATTGCATTGTTTACCTCTTCTACACAAAACCATAAATGACAAATGGAAGACTTAATAAATATATTAATCTTGAAAGTAGATTTGAAAATCAGTTTAAAGGAGAATAAAATAAATTCTAAGAAAATTATTGGGCCCCTAATCTGCAGACAGTCATAGGATCTCTTCTATTGATTATCATCCCTTTCATCTCCAGCAGTGATCTGTTAAAGTTGACTCTGCTTAGTGACCTTGGAAGGAGCAACAATAATTCTGTGAACAAAGTTAAGTGTATGAAATTCTGTCTGTGTGTGTGTGTGTGTGTGTGTGTGTGTGCGTGTGTGTGTTGAATTGAACTGAATGAAATTTTATTGTCGTTTAGCTATTGCAGCAATTGACAAAGCCCAGTTACATAAATAAAAGTTATACAGCATATATACATGGGTTGGAGATCAATATGTCACTATTGGTTTTCCATATAATGCAATATTTAAAACCAAATAATATGAAAAACATTGAATCATAAATTACTCACTTAAAGAAATTATGCTGAACTCACCAAACCGGTACCACTATGTGTGTGTTTGCGTTTGAGTGTTTGTGTGTGTGTGTGTGTGTGTGTGTGTGTGTGTGTGTGTGCGTGAGAGAGAGAGAGAGAGAGAGAGAGAGAGAGAGAGAGAGAGAGAGAGGGAGGGAGGGAGGGAGAGAGAGAAGAGATTATGAGTAATGAAAACACAAAAGTATTATCATTCTTTGAAAATAATTAACACACAAAACTGTTTCTAAGTTATGTATTACAAAAATGCATGTGAGAATTTATTATACAATACAGTCATTCCATTGTATAATTATCTAGAAGTGATTTATCCATATCATTGTACTAAATGATCAAAAATTAATATATTACTATTATTATAGTGTTCAAACCAATCTTCATGTTGAGAGAGCTTTCTGTTTTTTATTGAAAGAAAACTAGACAAATTAACAGTGAACTAGTAAACCACTTGATGAATTTGTATACTTAGGGCAGTTGAAGACAGTTGAATGGATAGTAAATGAAATGAGTAAAACTTTCCTGGTTTGCTTTTGATAAACTAAATAGTGTTTTCACAGCTAAGTGTCTGATGTGTATCAAAAAGAAAATGATGATGATAAATTATTATGGAGTTGCACTGTTAATGTGTACTTTGATATGTCTCGCTTTTTTTTCCGTTGTGTTGGAGTCAGCAAAACAGGACAAATGAATATTCCACAGCTTTGAAGATTCTCTTCATTGTAGGGTCTACAAAACAAGATGACTGAATGAATAAATCTATGTAGTTATATGTAGGCTTTAAATTCCTGTCCATCTTATAATTATTACTTTATTTTATTTTTGTTTCATACAGAGCACCAGAGAAAAGTGGCAAATTGTTTTCTATATTGCTTCGGGTATATATCTTTTTGGAAACACAATTTTTGTTATCTTTGGAAGTGCAGTAGTGCAGCCTTGGAATGAGCCAAAGAAAAGTAAAGGTAGGACAATAATTTCTGCATTTATATTTTGATTAATTTTGATACCATAAAGTACAGTGTTAACATGTCATGAAAGGATATTTGCTTGTTTTATGAACATTTTCAGCTTCAGTGAAGAAACACATTTAAGAACACTTTTTCTTTCAACAACAGGTGTGACAACTGACTTCATTTTATCAGTAATTTCTTACAGCTGAATCAAACAATGGAAAGTCAGGATGGAACAACATCAATATTATGAAACCAATAGATTGCTACTCACCACATAAAGGAAGTTTTTAGTCTACTGGCTTGAATACAGAATCCAGTCATTCAATTTCTGTTTTACTTTAGCATCATTTTCATCTCACATTAAATCATCATCTGCAAATGCATGAGCCTAAAATTGTGATACAGTGATGAATAAAATTATGAAAATGCCTTCCTGTGCACCCTGCTTAGTCTCAAACCACAATTGAAAAACAAGCACGTATTTGTGAATAAGTCTGCCAGTGTTCATACAATGATCTGTATATGTTAATTAATTAAAACACACATAACAGGTCTTTTCTCAAGATATTCTCAGATTTTCTGCTTTTGTATACTGTCATGACCCTCATCAATATCTAAGAAAGTGAGAATGGACAGTATCAATATGTCATAAATAGTGATGATCATTGATCACCCCTATTATGTCCAACATAGTTGATACATGGAATCTAAACTGGAAAAATGTTTATTGACAGCATTATGTTGAATGTCACAGTTCTGAGTGTTTAGCTAAATATTAACAACAACACAAAAAATGCTTCTTGTAGAGTCTTCCAGGACTAATCAATTAACACCATAGAAATTAAATACTCCTTCAGGAAATTTACTGTGGCATGAAGAGCTGTTCTGACAGTGGCGACAGTTCTGGTGAAGTTCATAGGTTCTGGGCTTGCAATGTCACTGCCTTCTACCAACCTGGTGTGAGCTTAAATCTTTGATGTGCAAAGTACTGCATCTTCCCAAATGGCCTATTGGCTGGGCCGCAGAAGCAGAACATGGTCTTGACCAGCACAGGCCGATGCTAGCTGCACGCAATGATTGAAATTTGATGATATACTTGCTGCCCTGTTGGCCCTCAATGGTTCGAGTGGAGCCATAGGTATTTGAATTGTGCAGCTGGCAGCCATTTGGCTGCTGGCCCTCTGTGGTAGGCATGCCACAGCAACCCTCTGGCTGGCACCTGATCATTGTCAGCTGCTGGCACTGGGGTTTATGGAACAAATAGTGGTGTCAGATTTTCTGCCAGTTGTGGAGGTCCCCATGATTGGTAAATTTGGTTTATAGGTGGTACCTGTGTTTTGACCCATCAGTACACGAGATTTCTACCTTGGCCCTTCTGAGGACATGCTAAATGGTGTCTGAGATGCATTATGGCCTATACCTGATATATAGTTTTGCCCACACCTGGCCTTGTGGGGCATACCTGTGATGGTGCGGGCAGGGGGCTGATGTGATCGAACTGTCGAGTGGATGGTGGATAGTTGAGAATGTAATGAGTGTCCCATGTATTTTTTTTTTTCAGAAACTGACACCACCTCAAGAGGCTGTCCCCATTCAGAGGATAGAAAAAGAGAAAGCACATTGGTGACTGAGCAATGCTGGCAGAGTTTAGATATTTGAATTTTGAAAGTTATTACAGATCATTCTGCCAAGCCATTTGGAATTGGGTGGAATGGAGCCATGTGGAGTAATCTGATTCCATTGACAAAATTCCTGGGATTCTGAAGATGTAAGTTGGGGAACCAACTATAGTTTCCAGGAGACCCACTAAGGAAAATATCCTGGCTAATGAGTGGATGGTAGTAAATGGAAGGCATCCATGAGACAGATCGGTATCCAGAGCCAAGAGGTCCCCAGAGGGGGGCCAGTGAAACCCAGATAAATCCTTGACAAAGGGGCTGAAGTGGATAGCCACGTGAAATATCTATGTGTAGAGACTGCTTGCTTGGATTGGCAAGAGGTACAAGCAGAAAACATGTTTGTGATGGCTGCATCCATTCCTCAAAACAATTGGTTCAAATGGCTCTGAGCACTATGGGACTCAACTGCTGTGGTCATCAGTCCCCTAGAACTTAGAACTACTTAAACCTAACTAACCTAAGGACATCACACATCCATGCCCGAGGCAGGATTTGAACCTGCGATCATAGCAGTCGCACGGTTCCGGACTGCGCACCTAGAACCGCGAGACCACCACGGCCGGCCATCCATTCCTCACCAGTACCTGTGATGTTTGGCCAGCTGTTTTGTGAGAACCTCCCACGACACCCAGGTGTCTGGTGGAGGAGTTACAAGATGCTCTGTTGGAGTGAGCTGGGGATTACAACACGTGTTCACCAATTTTGCCCTTGGATCAGGACAACCAACTGGTGTAGAGAAGTCATAGCAGTGATCCCAGATGGCCTGATGTTCTGGGTTCTGTAGTTGCTTTCCATTGGCTGGCCACCAAAATTGCACACATCTAAAGACCTTACCAAGGATTGGGTCTTATGCTATGGGGTGCTTTACTGTGTTGCCATTCAGAGGGTGGTTGTTGATGGCTTCCTTCACTGCAACATCCAAGTGGAAGCACACTTTAGGGTCTTTGTCAAAGGCAGGAGCAGTTTATACAGCTGAGTAGGAGAGAAGTTCCGCATTATCATGGTGTGTTGTTGAACAAAACTGATGTCTTTTGAGTAACTTGATGAAAAGAGGCCTCAAAGTTGTAAGCATCAAGCATTCTTGGGTGGAAGAGCTTCCAAAGAGGGCAGGAGCAGCTTGTAGCCTGTGAGGAGTGTGAACCAGCCATGGAATTTCCTTATGCCGAATATGTTGGCAAGGGTCTCCTTCTCAATTTGGCTGTAATTTTTCCATGCATGATTTGGAAACAAAGACTATAGGCATTCTGCCCTGTCCACAATGTGGAGAGCACTGCCATCACCCAGTAATCAGTTAAGCAAGAGGATCAATGGGTTTGCTGGATCATACTCTATTACACAGGTACATTTGAAAAGAGCCTGCTTCAAACTACAGATGGTGCAGTCACATTAGTCTGCTCGTTTCTATGGCAAATTTTGTTCATAAGAGCTGATGTAGCTGTTCCACTACGGCTGCCACCTGGGAGATGAAGTGGTAATAGTAATTAATTTGATCAAGGACAAACTTCAGTTAAGAGATGTCCTTGGGAGTAGAAAGCTTTTGGACTGCCTCCTCCATGCAAGTTGGGATGGAACATATTGCTGAAGCACTAACAATATGTTCCAAATACTCCATTTGATTTATAGAGAATACATGCTTGTCCAAGTTGCAATGTGAATTCACTTTTTGAAAAATAGTAAATAATGCTTCTAAATTATGAGTGAGGTCTTCCATAGTTTTGCCTACTACCAAAATATCATCCAGATAATGGGCTGTGCTGGGAACTTGTTGGATTAACTGTTCTAAATACATCTGGAATATGGCCAGTGCACTGGACATGTCAAAAGGTAATTGATTATACCAGAAAGGTCTAAATGGTTTATTGATCAGTAGTAACTTCTTAGGGTCATCGTAAAGGGGAGCTGCAGATAGGCATCCTTTACATCAGTCTAGGCAGGTGAGGCAAGTCATAATATCTCTAATTTTTGGGATTGGATATGGGTCTGTGACTGCTTGTGCAATGATGATGGCTTTAAAGTCGCCAAAGACATGGATTGCGCCATTGGGATTTTGGCTAAGACAATGGGGAATGCCCATCTACTGTTACACACTGGGGACAGAACTCCCTTGCAGCCATTGGAGTCCTGTAGAGTGAATGGAACATCATGGGCTTCACAAAATTTGAGAATGGCCTGGGGTAACATGGTAATGTGTGCCTCAGAATTATTCATCCCTATCTTATTCAATGAAAAAATCATGGGGAACTTTGAAGGAAATGTTGCACCTGTGGTGAGATACACTGAATGTTGGTACAGTTTCATGTATCTCTAAACCCAGGGTGTGAAAGAGATCCCTACCCAGCAAATTACAGGTGCCTATGGTAGTGACATCAGGATGTGAATCATAACTGATTTGTCCTTGTAACACACGTACATGGAAAAAAACCTGGCACCAAGATTACATCGTTGCTGAAACTCTTCAACAAAGTGAAAAAATGATGCAAGGTGGTGCTCCAACCTTTTTGTATGTGTTCTAATCAATTATTGTGCCAGCTGAACAGGTGTCAGTTTGTAAGGACACTATCACCCCATCAATTTAAACACCCGGTTTCATGTGTTTGGACAATGGTTTGTGGATGGACTGGATGTGCGCTACATGAGGATCTTCAAACTCTGTCGAGACCTGGGCTTTCACAAATTGTTCAACTTGAATATAAACCGCTCATTCATATGTGAAGAGGAGTGGCAGTTCGCTTTATGTCCTGTTTTGCCACAAGATTTTCCTCTCACTTGTCGAAAATGACATTTCTGACTTGTGTGTTGTATGAAACATTGGATGCTTGATGGGAGTGGCTATTGTTGGCAGCCTCTTGGGGGTACCCCATCCTGCTCGTGGAATGGCCATCAGGGTCCACAGGCAGGCTTGGCTGGCGTGGACGCAGACACCAAAGTGAGATCCTACAGGGCTGTTGAAGAGTGGAGCAACTGTTCATATGCACAAATAATTGGGAAACACGCATAAAGTGAAGAGTCCTAGAGTTTAAGGACATAATGTCTCATTGTTTCATTGAGAGCGTGCACTGAAACCATGTTTCTATCTAGCAAGGAAGCATAAGACTGATGGCACTCTCTATTAGTACACATGAATTTACAGTGTCTGTAATGAGTCAATACAATCATGGTATGACTCTGATTCTATCTTTTAACAGCTAAAAAACTATTCCTCCCTGCTGCACATTGGATCTGTGACTTGAAATATTCTGAGAGGCTAGCCTTGACGTATCATAGGGGAGGGCTTGGGGCTCTGTTTGAGGGTGTAGCTGTTTAACTGATTGGAACACCGAAGGACCTGCATGAGCCAGGAGGAAAGCATGGACTGCATGTCACCTGTAACCTCATAAATGCAGAAGTATTGTTCCAGTTGGGTAACCTAGCTGTCCCAAGGTTCCACCTTCTGGTCAAAGGGCAAGGCACTTCCACACCAATGAGTCTATCTGTGTTAATTGGCCCAACACTAGTGGCATGGACTTGCCACCAACCTCTCATTAGTCTGCAGCATCTGCTGGAGGAGTATGAGTACAAGTTTTTTGATATCCACTGTCTCTGTTGGAGCTGCCATGGTGAATAAAAAAATCACCAGGTCATTTTCTGCAACAGCATAGGTAAAACACAGTTTTTAACTTGTCGCCATTATTATGTGTGATATAACTGATACATGGAATCTAAACTGGAAAATGTTTATTGACACTATTCTGTTGAATGTGCACAGTTGAGCGTCTAGCTAAATACCAACAACACAAAAAAATGCTTCTTGAATTGTCTTTCACAGTCAGTTAACACTGTAGAAATTAAATACTTCTTTGAACACTTATGTGGCAAGAAGAGCCATTTTTGACCCCTTTAGTAAAAGTCCATTTTTACAAAATGTCAATAACTGGAAAACAAATAATCAAGTCCCTTGCTGACAGCAAACAGCAAGGTCATTGGTCTCATCGGATTAGGGAAGGACGGGGAAGGAAGTCGGCCATGCCCGTTCAAAGGAACCATCCCGGCATTTGCCTGGAGTGATTTAGGGAAATCACAGAAAACTTAAATCAGGATGGCCTAACGTGGGATTTAACCGTCGTCCTCCTGAATGCGAGTCCAGTATGCTAGCCTCTGCGCCACCTCAATCGGTCTTTGTTCACGAGGTGACAGTGCAGAACTGTATCTACACCACTTTCTGGAAGTCAAGGAACATGCCATAATCTGAGGTTATCTGATGGCTTCTGGATCTTGTGAATGAGCAGAGAGAGAGAGAGAGAGAGAGAGAGAGAGAGAGAGAGAGAGAGAGAGAGAGAGAGAGAGAGAGGTCAGTTTCAAATTATCATTGCTTGCAGAATCCATACTGATTTCCAAAGAAGAAATTTTTTCTTTTTGTCTCTAGAAATGTCATAATATGTGAGCATTAAATGTGTTCCAAAATTCAACAACATACTGACATCAGTAATAAAGCCCTATACTTTTGTGCATCTGTTCAATGACCCTCAAATGTTTTCCTGATGACAAGAGGTGTGTTGTACTGGGGTGGAAGACTCACACGTTTCTCTTGGGTGATTTACGTATAGTGTGCAGCCGATCTTCTTCTCAGGACAGACGGCTGCATCAATCTTCACAATGCTTCTTCTCCGATGATTTTGTGCTGGTGAGGGAAATGATACTGAACTACTTCTCTACTTTTGAAATGATTTCTTACTCTCAGAATACTTTCATATCAACTTTGCTATATTTTCTTCTTCACAATAAAACAACTACACAAGTTTCACATGCACTCTCAAGTCTCGCAAATCAACCCCGTCTGGAAAACCTTAATACTTAACATATACCATTACAGTCTCTTTTGGTTTTAATAAACCTTGTCAAAACAGTTCTTGCTCCTAGAAAGTCAAACAACAGAGTATATGAGTCTCTAGATAAAACCTATTTCATTTGTTCCCAACCGTCACTACTATTTCACTACCAAAGAGTAGCCCTTCATTACTCCTTGTACTGGACATATGGCTTCCAAGGCATCCATGGCCACCACTTGTCAGTGCCGATAGATCGCCGCAACTTTAGTCTTCTCCTAACACATTTCTGTCCTGCACACAAACAAACCAGGGCACAGTAGACACATTTCCACTCTCACACACTCATCCTTAAAATATCGTGTGTTTGAGATGGTGAAATACGAGTGTCTCTAGAATTTATCCCAAAGTTCTTGAGGCAGAACAACCCTTCTTGGAAACAAGAATGACCTGTACTTTTTTTTTTACAATCGCTAAGAATGCTGTGCCCCTCTGACAACCCACAGTACATTGCTGCTGGAAGAGGAACAATTACTTTTGCATACTCTACTTAGAATCCTATCAGGTTCAGTTGACTTTCCTCTATTCAGTGATTTCAAATTATGTCTGTCATATGATCATTTATTTCAGTATATGTAATTCTGACATGCACGAGAAGATTTCAAGGAGGAATTGCAGCAGGATCTTGCTCAGAGAAACGATTTTGAAACAAGAAATTTAGTATTGCAGTCCTTTCTACGTCATCATCTGTTTCAGTGTCACTGCTCATTGTGGGTGTGGGATATGGCTTTGATCCATTTTCTGATTTAACATAAGACCAGAACATCTCTGAATTTTTTGTCAGAGTGGTAGAGTGAATTTTGCCTTTGATTTCATTGAACACTTCATGCATGGCTCTCCTTAAGCTAACTTTGGTTTTGCTCAGTTTTGTTTGAAAGGTTTTGGATGAATTTAAAACTGCAGTGAAGCTCTATCTCTGTTTTTGGAGCAGCTGACTAACATGCCTGTCGAAACATATTCAGAGCTCAAATACAATGAGGTTGATCAAACATAATTACTTCCTTCACACTAACCAGGATGGATTCCACAAACACTGGTCAGGCAAAACACAATTTTCACTTTCCTAACATGACATTCTGAAAGCCATGGATGATGACAATCACATGGGTTCAGTAATTCTTAACTTTTGAACAGCATTTGGCTTTGTATCACAATGATGCTTATTAACTGAAGTATGATTATATGAAGTGGCAAAAAAAATTTGTGACTGGGTCAGGTATTCCTCAGTAGAGAAAATGCCGCACGCCATCTTAGTTAAAAGAGTCATGAACAGCCTTAGAAATGTCTAACAGTGTGTACCCTTACTGCCCAAGTTATATGATAATGATATGATAGACAATATTAATGGCAACTTCAGAATTTTTTTAGATGATTTAACTATGTATCTACAATGAAATACTATCTGAAAAACAGACAGTTTACTTTATGTTCAGAAATGTAAACTGTGCCCTTTATATGACACAAAAAAAGAAATATGATGTGACTGCAGTTTCAATGAACCACAGTTGGGATCAGTCGACTCATACAAATTCAGAAAGTAAAGGACTTTTGTTTTGGCATGTGATCATGTCACCCCATCGCCACCACTGAGTGGCCACTGACCTAGGTACTCATCTGCTTAAGTTTAATGGCAGGTATGATCTGATAAACTTGCTTACTACTTATTTGTGCAGTTTTAAAATGTGTAGTGAAATTGATGATAACACAAAGTGTGAGGTGCATAGTGTTATCTACTTTTTAAATGTGCAGGAATTATAGATAGGTAACTGAGGTCAGTTTGGAAGTGGTGTATCATAATTAATGGTGAATAGGAGACTGGTCACATGAAGATTAGCTGTTCACATGAAGATCACTTGGTCTGACTCTGAGTGGTGATTGATGGACTCAAAGCAAGGACTGCAAGAAAAATCCAAGAAGAGAGCCATTTCACAATTAGTGGACTGCATTTACTCTTTCCAGGTATTTCAAAAACTGTGTTGTAACAAGAAGATTAGTGCAGATCTGGGCTATAAAAAAGTGTGTGCCAGGTGGGTTCCTAGAATTTCTCCATACAGACACAAAACGAAATAAATGGCAGCTGCATAGACATAAAGTCACTGTGAAAAGGATAGTGATGAATTTTTGATTCACATTGTTACTGCTGATGAGACTTGGATATCACATTTCACATCAGAAACAAAGCACCAGTTAATGGAATGATGTCACTTGCAATCCCAAAAGAAATCAGAAAAGCAAAACAAATTTTGAGCACAAGAAAGGTTATGGCTGCAGTGTTTTGGGATCATAAGAGTTTCCCACTCATCAACTATGTGTATATAGTGAGATCATAAATGCAGCTGCTTACTGTCAGACTATTCAGTGACTTCACTGTGGCCTTAAAAACAAGCAGCATGGAATGCTAACCAGTTGAAGTCATTCTCCTTCATGATAATGCAAGTCCACATACAAGAAGTGACAAAGGCCTTGCTTCAGTGGTTACAATGAGAAATGTTTCAACATCCACCATACAATCCTGACTTAGCCCTAATCCACGTCTTTTTTTTTTTCGCTAAAAATCCATTGTTAATCTAAGTAAATTTCTCAGTAAATTTCTACTTGTCTTCCTACATTATTCCGTGAAGTACGTTTATTTTCAAATGTTAACGGACTTTTGGATCATCTCGTATTTCACGCACCTTAATACAGGCAACCCAGCTTAAGTCTTCCTTACATAGAGCAGATGACAATGCCTTGGTGGTGATGGTGAACTTAAAAGAGCTGTTAACCAGTGCTTCAACAACAACTTGGTGGCAACTGAGTATGCAGAAGGCATAAAAAAGCTGGTTGAACAGTATGACTAAGTAGAAGAGTAGCTTGGATATCAAACTGTATGTAAAATACAGTTTGGTTTAATTACATCAAATAAAAATTTCTTTAGAAAAAACATTCTTTACTTTCCAAAAGAGCCATTTCATTTGTGGGAATATGCAATGGAAAGATCACAGTGGCTCAGTCATAGGTAAAGCCGTTGGTAGACTTTGGTTCATTGGTAGAACATTGAGAAAATGCAGTCATTCAACAAAGGAGTTTAATAGGAACACACTTGTGTGACATGGCTTAGAATACTGATCATGTGTGGGACCCATAACAAACAGGGCTAATAGGGAATATTGTACATATACAAAGAAGGCAGAATGAATGGTCACAAGTGTGTTTGAGTCATGGAAGAGCGTCTAAACAATTCCTGAAGAACTTTAAATGGCAAATGCTTGAAGATAGATGCCTGCTATCCATGTAAAGCCTACTTACAGAGTTTTGAGAACCTACATCAGCTATCCCTTAACAGTCTTTTAAAAATTTCAAGAATGAGTAATAAGAGACAAATCTGGGAATGTGCCATGTCTGCCTTTGTATTGCTCCAAGTATACAAGATTAGACTAATCAAATCATACACAGAGGTGATATAGCAGCCATGAATGGAATGGGAAGGAACTCTAATGTGTGGTATAATGAGAAGGACCCTCTGGCCTGCACTTTGCAGAGTACAGTTGTAGATGTAGAAATTTGGTCTCAGAAGTTTTTATGAGCAAGTTAATAGTTCTTTTGTGTCAACACAGACCACATAATAATAATTTCATACAAAATATTAAGTGAGGTGGAAAGATTTCATATCCATCTGAAGAGCTGTTGTTTGAAGAAGGAGAGTCCAATAATTATGCAGTTAGAAATATTGATGATTAACGTTAGAAATATTGATGATTAACAAAGTAACAGGAATGGATGCAGTGGTTTTGCTGAGGGTGTTTGTGTATGCCCAAACAAATCATAGGAGTAGAGATGCACTGCAATAATTAAAAAATATTTATTTGACTTTCCATTTACCTTCCCTCTTGCACTCCTATAACTATTTCTCTGTCACTTCTGAATTCTTATTTCCCATACCACCTCTTTGTCCATGCTCAGTGGGACCTGAGCTGACATCCTGCCTAGTTTCCCTCCAGCCCTCCACTGTTCTTATTCACAGATATCGATTCTTTGTCACGTAGAACTTCCTCATGCTCTTCCTTCTACAATATGATGCCCTCTCCGCTTCTACACTACTGACTACCCCATGGTTCTTTATCCAGACAGCACCTAACTGCCCATCAACATTTTCTGTTCTGTGATCCCAAGTTTACAAAAGACCAGGCATTCTATTGATTTTGATAAAATATGACAACTTAAGATACATAGAACCATTTTAGATGTACAAGAAAAAATGATAAATAACTCACAACCAAGCATGATAATGTAAAAGAACAAAGGCTAAGTCTCTCATACCCAAGCATCAATAAAGGCTCTCAATCTAAAGAACACAAAGAATGTGTGCGTTCATATGTGTATGTATTTGCCTGACATATATCTTTTTTATTTCGGTAAACTTGCTTACCATAATTGTAAAACAGTTTCAGTATTCTTAATTTTTTTTTTCTTATTTTTACAGAAAACACTGAGTCAGCCCCTGCTGAAAAGGCGTAATGCAGAGGATGTACTGCTTCAGTAAAAGAAGTTACTGATGGATCTTGATGAAGTGATGTCATCGACAGTTTCTTGTATCACTCAGCTGACACTGAAAATGATATTACTGGCATTTTTAAGCTAGTGAAGCAAAAACAATGTTACAATGACAGTTGAGTCAGCAAAATGACTTTGTGTGCCACGACTAGTTGTGGTGAATGAGCAAATATCATTATAAAAGCACCAGTACTGAATCTCATCAGCATAACATCAAAATCTATTTTGCAGAAGATAAACTGAAAGGGAAAAATAATAAAGTGTACACTGTCGTGATTGGATTTGAACACTTATTTGCTGATGAAAACTGTTTAACTTCAAATACTCAAGATTTGGTACAACTGTTTTGTTATGCTGTCAGTCTGATTGCTGCCTGCATTTTATAAACATAAATACATAAAATATATCATACATCAGGATTTTACCTCCTTTTATTGTAACATGGTCAACATATTCAGCTGAAGAGATAAAAATGTACAAACAATGTAACAATAGGGTTATGGAATTTGAGGTGCACAATTATTTATGTGAAAGAAGATAAACAAACATGAAATTAGTACTGTGTGCTTTAGCATCACATCACTTATTAAAAGAATATAACAGCAGTGATTCACTTGTTTAATATAACCTGGAAAACATTTTGTGTAAGTATGTTGACAGTTTCTCATACTGGATATGAGAAAACATGTGCTTATATTTCAAATATAGTTTCTAACAGAATAAGTGTTTTACTTTCTTCTGGTGTAAAACTGAAATACTGGCAGAATAATTTTACTGATATGAAATGGACATATCAGCTGTAAATTAGTCTTCACTTCATATAGTAAATTTTAAATTATACTGTGTCATTCTATTTTTTGAAAAACTGATTAACCTTTTTTTAAACTTAAGGTATAAAGTCTGGTTTTACAAAGTTGGAGAAAGATTCCACTTATCAAGTTATGAAATTATAAAAAAATTAGGGGAGAAAGATTTCAAGACATAACTTTTTTTTTGGGTAATGGAAATTTTAGTCATATGTTCCAGGAAGCTTTCCTCTACATATCATAATTTCACCTATGGTATTTCTATAAGATAAAGTTGCAAGTATAGTAAGGAAAGTTATGGCAGAATGTTATAAGCTCTCCTGAATAATTAGGTGGGATCTGTGTGTTACTGGTGAACTCTAGTTTACTTTCTAGTAAACCAGAGTTTACTGCTGACTCTTTCTAAGACACTATCATTAACAGTATTTTCAGCCTGTACCAGTTGGGTATGTTCTGAAACAACTAGTCTCTTAAATGAACTACTGTAAGTAGTCTTGTAAAAATTGTTCCTGTTTTGTAAAATATATGCAATTTGTTAAAAACATTTGTTCTCTCTCCATATTTATTATCCTTTTATTAACTTTTAAATAAGATATGCTTTTCAAAATTGTCTGTGGCAGTCTTCAATGCTATGATAGAATGGATAGAAACTTGTTTAATAGAAAAAGAAACATTGGGATATGAACAAACAAGATGAATTTCAGATACAAACTTACTATGAACATCTACAATAATAAAAACATTCAGACCAATGCAAAACTAAAACATTACAAGACAGTGATCTGACCTAAATTATTATAAACAGAAAATGTCTGAATCTCGTATATATAGGATTACTTAGGAGGCTAGAACTTACGAAATGAAGGACTTGCAGGAGGACACTGGAACTCAGAAGGACAGGAGATGATCAGTATAGAAGACCAATAAGCCAAGAATATTATAATCAGAGAGAGAGGATCTTAGACACTGTCAGATAAAGGAAAACTACATTCTTTGGACATGACCTAAGAATGGATCAGGAAAGGTTGACACATCAGATAATGCAGTTTCTTTTCAACACAACAACCAAAATACCGTGAATCTGAGAGGTAATAAGACATCTGGAAGAAATGGGAATAAAGGAAATGATAAACACAATACAAAAGTTTTTAGCAGAAATTGTCATTGCCCACCCTTTTACAACCATTTTGAAAACCACTAATCCCAAAATACAACACCTAAACATTCCAAAAGTAATTATCACCATCTTATCTCTATTATGATAAAGGATTTACACAGCCTGCCTCAAAAATTCAAACAATTGGTGAACAAAAATGTATACATGGATATCAAAAACTTTTATTCATTCAACTTTTCACATAATCATTATGTCAGTACACACTTGTTTATTTAAGAAATATGTTTACAATGACTTCCATGCACTTATCACTGCTTTTTAATTACAGTAATATGCTCATAATGTGTTACATAAAAGAAAATGTCAGTTTTTAAGAAAACTGAAATTAGCAGATACCAAAGGAAAGAAGTATTGGGCAGGATTTTCACTTTTTTAACCACAAATAGAATGATAGTTAGTGAGACAGCAGCTTGACCATTGTTACACAGCAGAAACCTCTCATTGCTTTGGTAAAGATGACTCTTTTGAGTAATTTATCCGAAACATTTTTGTATAAATCAAACAATAGAAACTCCGGGTAGGAATATCAACAATGTAGGGAAAGACAGATTGCTACTTGAAGACAAGTTCAAGTTGCAGACAGGCACAGTTTAAGGCCACTTACATAAAGCTTTCAGTCACAGCCACAGTAAGAGAGACACATACATAAGCAAGCAAGCACACCTCATGCACGCACAACCACCAACTCCAGCATCTCAGGCCAGAATGCAACTGTCACATGGGATGTGAGCAGCAATCTGGAGCGGTCAGGAAGGGGGAAGTGATAGTAGTGTATATATAAAACAGAAAGAAACTTCCACATGGGAAAAATATATTAAAAACAAAGATTCCAAGACTTACCAAGCGGGAAAGCGCCGGCAGACAGGCACATGAACAAAACACACAAACACACACACAGAATTACGAGCTTTCGCAACTGGCAGTTGCTTCGTCAGGAAAGAGGGAAGGAGAGGGAAAAATGAAAGGATGTGGGTTTTAAGGGAGAGGGTAAGGAGTCATTCCAATCCCGGGAGCGGAAAGACTTCCCTTAGGGGAAAAAAAGGACAGGTGTACACTCGCACACACACACACATATCCATCCGCACATACACAGACACACAGACACCTCTGTGTATGTGCGGATGGATATGTGTGTGTGTGTGCGAGTGTACACCTGTCCTTTTTTTCCCCTAAGGGAAGTCTTTCCGCTCCCGGGATTGGAATGACTCCTTACCCTCTCCCTTAAAACCCACATCCTTTCATTTTTCCCTCTCCTTCCCTCTTTCCTGACGAAGCAACTGCCAGTTGCGAAAGCTCGTAATTCTGTGTGTGTGTTTGTGTGTTTTGTTCATGTGCCTGTCTGCCGGCGCTTTCCCGCTTGGTAAGTCTTGGAATCTTTGTTTTTAATATATTTTTCCCATGTGGAAGTTTCTTTCTGTTTTATATATATATATATATATATATATATATATATATATATATATATATATATATATATATATATATATATAGAGAGAGAGAGAGAGAGAGAGAGAGAGAGAGAGAGAGAGAGATGAATGCTGTCTGGTGGAATGTGCAGGAACTAGAATGCCAACAAGAGCAGTGACAGGGGGTTGTGGGGCAGCGAGGTGGGGAAAAGAGGAGAGAAGCAGGGAAAGATGAGCAGATTCATTGGAGAAGGGCATTGGAACAGAGTGGAAGATGAGAAGGCGGAGGAGATGATAGGACAGAGGGGTGGGAACTGTTGGGTGGAGGGTATGGGGACAGTATCTGACTATGAAAAAAGATAAACTTTCAGTTCAGTGATACTACATAATCCAAACAACTAATTAGATTTAGGATACACAAGTCTGTATGCATTAGGATGCAGATTATCAAGATTTTGTAATGGTCCTATATAAGTATTGTAAAATTTCTTTATCCCAGATGTTGGCACTTTTGACTTTCCTTTGGCTTTCTCCTACCTCAAACTTAGAAAATCTGCTTTTACCATCATGTCTCTGCTTTCTCCTATCCCCCTGCTTTTTCATCATCTCTCTGACACACTCTTCCCTCTCTTGCAATGACAGAATTTTACATGGAGGAAACTCAACAGTCTCAGAAATGAAGTTAGCTATCCTGCAATCAAACATGATTTCATATGGCAAAAAACCAGTTGAAGAACTTTGTAAGCTGTTCATGATATCCTCAAAACCACCAACATAATCTATCCAACTGGTATGATTCTTACTACAATATCTTCTAAACAGTCTTCCAATTCTTCTCATATATCTTTCTGCAGGGTTACTTGACACTTGGTACACTGAGGTTAGAATATGCCTTGTTTTAGTGTGATCAACAAAATCTTTCCAAGTTATGATGTAAACTAGAGCCATTGCCAGATAAATATTTTCAGACTTAGAGATGAATTGCTTAGTGGTAGCTTTCTTAAGAGGAAACAGCTTTATGAACTACGAAAATACATCAACCACCACAAAAACATAACAAAACCTATTCTTAGACATAGGCAAAGGTCCATAAACGTCCACAGACATGAGGTCTAGGTAACTATTTGGCAGTACATTTGGCATTTGGCCTCTACTTGTTTGATTACTTTCCTTCAGTATTTGACATCTGTCACAGCTGGCAATCTTCTTCTTGACTCTCCTTCCTATGTTATAAAAATAGATGTTTTCCTGAATCTTCTGTGTACATTTGGTTGATCCACAATGACCAAAACTCTCATGTGCGTAAGTAATTAAAGTATCGATATATGGTTCCAGCCAACATAGTTTCCAATCATCTAAGTCAGCCCGAATAAATTGCCCTTGTATACCTTATAATATTGTTCAGAATATAATAGAGGGAAACATTCCACATGGGAAAAATATATCTAAAAACAAAGATGATGTGACTTACCAAACAAAAGTGCTGGCAGGTTGATAGACACACAAACAAACACAAACATGCACACAAAATGTGTGTATGCCAGCACTTTCGTTTGGTCAGTCACATCATCTTTGTTTCTAGTTATAATATTGTTCTGTCTTTTCTCCTCCTTTCTTACCTAACATGCTTTTAACCAGTTTCCAGTTTTCATCATGGTTTTAATACCTGCAGATGTCTTATTTTCAAGATCTCTTTTTCCTCTGTCACACCTCTCAAGTACATAATTTTAAACTCTTGCTCTCCTTCTCCAAAGTTGTTAGATGATTCACTCCATAAAGGTAGCCTAGACAAAGCATCAGCATCTACACTGTATGTGCCCTTAATGTATCTGATTTCATAATTGAACTGCTGTACAAACAAGGCCCAATGAGTAATTCTGTTATGGTACAGCTTACATACCTGGAGATAGCATAATGCTTTGTGATCAGTATAAATGATGACTTTGTGACCTGGTCGATAATTTTTAAACTTGTTAACTGCCCAATGTACAGCCAAAAGTTCTTTCTCAGATACAGTGTATGTCTTTGCATGCTTCTGCAACACTCTACTAGCAAATGCAAGAGATCTATGTTCAATAACAACTTCAACTTCTGAAATAAATGAGCACCCAAACCAACATCACTACTGCCTGTCATAATACAAAAAGGAAGAGACAAATCTGGTCTGGACAATATCTGACTTTGACATAACTGCCCTTTGATCTCATAAAAAGCATCCTACATTCCTGATTCCATTTCCAAACACTACTCTTCTTCAAAAGTTCACACAAGCATGAAGCATTTAAAGCTTTGCTGCTACAAAATTTTCTATAGAATCTTGTTAACCCAAAAACCAATTTAAGTTGTTTTTGCTGTGGGGACCAGGAAAATTAGCAACAGCATCAAGTTTCTCTTTATCAGGTGTAACTCCTTTCTCAGATATAACATGTCCTAAAAATTTAACTTCTTCCATACCAAATTTACAAATACCTATTTTCAAAGTCAAACCTCCTGATTTCATTGTTTAAAACACATCTCTTAACAGATCCAAATGTTGTTCCCAAGTCTTTTCAGTGACCAAAATGTCATCAACATACATATTTAATTTTGAATGCACTTCACTTCCCAGCTCTTATGAATTCAGTTACAGATACTTTTAGCCCAAACATCACCACACATTATTGAAAACACTTACCTATAAAGAAAAATGCAGTATACTTTCTAGAACTAATTTCAAGTGGGACCTTGTGAAATCCAAAAGTTAGGTCCAATTTACTCATGTATTTTACATAATCAAATTTGTGTAACAGCTCATTCATGTTCTCAGGATGGTCATTGATAGTTTCTAAGGTAAAGCATGCACTGATAGCCTTTTGCTTTCCCTGGTTTTTCACTAAACACACATCTAAATTCCAATAAAAATTTCCTAAGTTGTTCTTTTTGTTGGTCATTAAGAATTGTAGCTTCCCTTGCTTTGGAATCTACTACATTTTCAAAATCCTGATCCTCAGTCTCATCAAAATCTATGTCATCATCAAACACCTGGTACTCACCTTGGCTCACCATGTCTTGCAAATAGATCAACTTCTCCTACAGTTTAAAATACAGAAATTAGTTTTCATGTAAGTATTATTTTCAGGTTCCAACACAAACAATTCTTCATCATTCAAAACAAAACAAGCTTCAGCTTTCACAATAGAGTCCACACCAAGAATTATATTTTCTTCCAGACTAGGACTCACTAAACATCCATGTTCAAAGCTTTTGTCTTATATACTGAAAGTTAAAAGTACCTGAGATTTTATCAATTTGCTTTGCTTACCTGTAGCTCCTCATATCTTTACACATGGAATGGGCATTTCCACAAAATACTTTCTAAATTGTTTCTCAATTGTTCAGATATATGGTACCACAAATTGGGCTTCCTGTATCAATCAAACAGTTCTAATGAAAGATTGTTTTGAATGGACTGGTATCCCATGCATCTCACTTACAACATCACGTATGTCACTTACCTTATCTGTATTGTTAACATCATTCACAAATAACTCTGAAACTTCATTATCCTTAAACTCCACAAATACTTGATATTCATCATAATCATATTCTTCCAAAATTACCTCATCAACAGCATCACTAACAACACAAGTCTCATCTCCATCAAAGTCACTTATCTCACCTACTTTCATTTGCAATAAGCTACTGGTCTCAAGACTTACCAACCTCAGTTATTTCACAACTGTCATTCATATCTATATCAAAAGCACGGCCTATTTCTGATCCAATACAGTCATCACCCAATTTACATACATCAATAACACTGTTTTCTGAACAAGAAAAGAAATCATTAGTACATACTACATCAAAATTCTCATCACTCTCACTTTCTGGTTTGTGATTAGCACCTACATCAAAATAATCAAACACATTATCCCAAAACTTTTGATCAAAACATAAATGAGAAATTTAATATTCCTTCTGTTCACTTTCAGGTATGTGTGCCATATCATTAACACTGTTATTCTTGTTTAATTGCAAGTGTAACTTGGAGGCCCTGTGCTTGTTGTGTTTCCTCACCCCCAAAACTTTGGATAGAGACGAAATGCCATTTACCAAGTAGTTAGGTCTATGATTGTTTCTCCTATTAAAATGCCCATGGTTATCCCCATGATTCCTATCCTGCTGATGTTCAAAATTTTCCCCTCTATCAACACTTTGATCCTGATAGAAGTTACCATTATCTCTGTTTCTGTAATTATTCTCATTATGAATTCTATCATTCCAATTATTAAGGATATACTTCTTTTTAGTGCCCTATCCAGCCTGTCAACATGTCGTAAAAATTGTCCAAGACAATCATCAGCTCCATGTACTAAATCCCACTGGAGCCTTTCTGTAATCTCCTTTTAAGTGCATCAACAAAGATCATTTCACCAAATGGTTTGTCAACGTGTTAATTTTTTAAGTTGGTTCTTACAAAACTCTTTCAAAGTACCCTCCCTATTCCTCTAATTAGGACCATTCAAAAATTCACTTTTAATTCTCTCCTGTTCAGCTTCTGACCAAAATTTATTTAAAAAAACTTTTCTCAGAACTTTGATATGTTTCCAACAGACTTAAATTTAAATTTGTCCATGATAGAGCTTTTCCTTCAAGATATCTTCTAACAAATTTAATTTTTTGATTCAAACAATGGAAAATCATGGATGGAATGTAACAATACCAGAGAAGGAAAGTTGCTACTACCACATAGCGGAGATGCTGAGTCGCGATAGGCACAACAATAAGATTCACACAATTGTAGCTTTCACCATTAAGGCCTTTGTCAGCAGTAGACACACACACACACACACACACACACACACACACACACACACTGAATCAAATGCAACTTGCACACACATCTGCAGTCCCAGAGAACTGAAACCACACTGCAAGCAGCAGCACCAGTGCAAGATGGGATTGGTGTCTGGGTGGGGGTTAGGAGGAGGAGGAGGCTGGGGTGGGGTGGGGGAGGGATATTATGGTGGGGGTGGCGGATAGTGAAGTACTGCAGTTTAGATTAAGGGCAGGAGAGAAGGTGCGGAGGGGGGAGGGGGTAAGTAGCGTAAAGCAGAGAACTGTGGGACAGGAACTGTGGAGAGTCGGTTGAGGAAATGATTGGTATCTTTTATGTAGGAGGACGGGTTCCGGGTAGTATGTTGAAGGTGTTGGTCTATGAGAGCAGAGATTCTTTCAGTGGGGGCACAGTAACTGGCCACAATAGGGCCACTATCCTTCCAACCCCTCTTACCATGGTATTCCGCCATCCACTGACACTACACAACATACTCGTCCATCCTTACACAACCGCTGCTCCCAATCCGTAACTTCATGGCTCATGCCTCTGTAATAGACCTAGATGCAAGACCTGTCCTCTACATCCTCCTACCACCACTTACTCCAGTCCGCTCACTAACGTCAAAGGCAGGACTACCTGTGAAATAGGTCATGTGATTTACAAGCTAAGCTGCAACCTCTGTGCTGCATTCTATGTAAGTGTGACAACCAACAAGCTGTCTGTCCATAAGAACGGCCACCAAAAAACTGTGGCCAAGAAACAAGTGGACCACCCTGTTGCTGAACATGCTGCCAAACATGATACCCCTCATCTCAATGACTGTTGCACAGCCTGTGCCATATGGATCTTTCCCACCAACACCAGCTTTCCTGAATTGTGCAGGTGGGAACTTTCCCTGCAATACATCCTATGTTCCCGTAACCCTCCTGGCCTCAACCTTTGTTATTCATTGTCCTGACACATCCAGCCCTTTCCCTGTTCCAATTCCAGCACTACACAGCCGTCATTTCACCGTCACACCCAATCTTTTAATTTATTTTTATTTCTCTGCTTTCCACTACTTACCCCCTCCGCACCTTCTCTCCTGTCCTCAGTCTAAACTGCAGCACTTCACTGTCCACCACCCATACCATACTATCCCCCCCCCCCCTCTCCCCACTCCAGCCTCCTCCCAACCCTGACCCAGGTGCCACTCCCATCATGCACAGGCACTACTGCTCACAGTGTGGTTTCAGTTCTCTGGGGCTGCAGACACGTGTGCAAGTTGCATAAGTTGCATTTGTGAGTGTGTGTGTGTGTGTGTGTGTGTGTGTGTGTGTGTGTGTGTGTGTGTGTGTGTGTGGGTGTGGGTGTGCGTGTGTATGTGGCCGAAAGCTACAATTGTGTGAATCTTTTTGTTGTGCTTATCATGAGTCAGCATCTCCGCTTAAGTTTTTGATTTTCATTTAAGCCTGACATGAAATTATCTCCACAGTGGTGCAGGAAATCCACTGGATGTAAAGTGTCTGATATGAAACTTTTGAAGGAGTGTTGGACCGCACAATACCATTGTTTACATGTATACTTTGGTTCACACATTTTTCCTGCTGAAATGTTTCGGTCTAAAACAGCTACATTAGTTTGCATATTGTATTCAACATTTAAAATTTTTTGGTCAAAACTGGTGATGTTTTGTTTCATTTTTTCCACTACAGCCTTCTGCTCAACTCTGACACCATTAACATTCTTCGATTGTCTTGCCGATTCAACTACATCTACATCTACATCTACATGACTACTCTGCAATTCACAATTAAGTGCTTGGCAGAGGGTTCATCGAACCACAATCATACTATCTCTCTACTATTCCACTCCCTAACAGTGCGCGGGAAAAACCAACACCTAAACCTTTCTGTTAGAGCTCTGATTTCTCTTATTTTATTTTGATGATCATTCCTACCTATATAGGTTGGGCTCAACAAAATATTTTCGTATTCAGAAGAGAAAGTTGGTGGTTGAAATTTCGTAAAAAGATCTCACCGTGACGAAATATGTCTTTGCTGTAATGACTTCCATCCCAATTCGCGTATCATATCTGCCACACTCTCTCCCCTATTACTTGATAATACAAAATGAGCTGGACTTTTTTGCACCCTTTCGATGTCCTCCGTCAATCCCACCTGGTAAGGATACCACACCGCGCAGCAATATTCTAACAGAGGACGAACGAGTGTAGTGTAAGCTGTCTCTTTAGTGGATTTGTTGCATCTTCTAAGTGTCTTGCCAATGAAACACAACCTTTGACTCACCTTTCCCACAATATTATCTATGTGGTCTTTCCAGCTGAAGTTGTTCGTAATTTTAACACCCATGTACTTAGTTGAATTGACAGCCTTGAGAATTGGACTATTTATCGAGTAATCGAATTCCAATGGATTTCTTTTGGAACTCATGTGGATACCTCACACTTTTTGTTATTTAGCGTCAGCTGCCACCTGCCACACCATACAGCAATCTTTTCTAAATCGCTTTGCAACTGATACTGGTCTTTGGATGACCTTACTAGACGGTAAATTACAGCATCATCTGCGAACAATCTAAGAGAACTGCTCAGATTGTCACCCAGGTCATTTATATAGATCAGGAACAGCAGAGGTCCCAGGACGCTTCCCTGGGGAACACCTGATATCACTTCAGTTTTACTCGATGATTTTCCATCTATTACTACGAACTGCCACCTTCCTGACAGGAAATCACCAATGCAGTCACACAACTGAGATGATACCCCATAGGCCCGCAGCTTGATTAGAAGTCACTTCTGAGGAATGGTGTCAAAAGCTTTCTGGAAATCTAGAAATACGCAATCAACTTGAGATCCCCTGTCAATAGCGGCCATTACTTCGTGCGAATAAAGAGCTAGCTGCATTGCACAAGAGCAATGTGAAGCCATGCTGATTACGTATCAATAGATCGTTCCCTTTGAGGTGATTCATAATGTTTGAATACAGTATATGCTCCAAAACCCTACTGCAAACCAACGTCAATGATACAGGTCTGTAGTTAGATGGATTACTCCTACTACCCTTCTTAAACACTGGTGCAACCTGCGCAATTTTCCAATCTGTAGGTACAGATCTATCGGTGAGCGAGTGGTTGTATATGAGTGCTAAGTAAGGAGCTATTATATCAGCGTAATCTGAAAGGAACCTAATCGGTATACAATCTGGACCTGAAGACTTGCACGTATCAAGCGATTTGAGTTGCTTCGCAACCCCTAAGGTATCTACTTCTAAGAAACTCATGCTAGCAGATGTTCGTGTTTCAAATTCTGGAATATTCCATTCATCTTCCCTGGTGGAGGAATTTCGGAAAACTGCATTCAATAACTCCGCTTTAGCGGCACAGTAGTCGGTAACTGTACCATCAGCACTGCGCAGCGAAGGTATTGACTGCGTCTTGCCGCTTGTGTACTTTACGTACGACCAGAATTTCTTTGCATTTTCTACCAAATTTCGAGTCAATGTTTCGTTGTGGAGCCTATTAAAGGCATCTCGCATTGAAGTCCTTGCCAAATTTCGCGTGTCTGTAAATTTTTGCCAATCTTCGGGACTTCGTGTTCTTCGGAACTTCGCATGCTTTTTCCGTTGCCTCTGCAACAGCGTTCGGACCTGTTTTGTGTACCACAGGGGATCCGTTCCATCTCTTACCAATTTATGACGTATGAATCTCTCAATTTCTGTTGCTACTATATCTTTGAATTTGTGCCACATCTCGTCTACATTTGCATAGTCAGTTCGGAAGGAAAGGAGATTGTCTTTTAGGAAGGCTTCTAGTGACAATTTATCCACTTTTTTAAATAAAATTATTTTGTGTTTGTTTCTGATGGATTTGGAAGAACAATAAATTTATTTTGTTAAACATCAAATTTTTCATTCAGACTTTTTAACCCCTTTGACAAACCGTTTCTTAGCCCTGAAACTTGATTACTAAGTTGATCCATTTGGTCTTGTACCCTGTCCATTTTACTATTGTTTTCAGTTTTCAGGTCATTTAATTGTCCTTGTAGTGAAGTAAATGTGCTATTGTTATCTGTTCTTATTTCAGTTAACTGATCATTAACTGCATTAACTTTACTATCATTATCTGCCTTCATTTCCTCTAGTTTTCCCAAAACTGCAAAATAACAGTTTTTACTGCTTCTTTGCTATGATTTTACTCAGCTCAGACACGTCCTGACTGGATCTTACAGTTTCCAGTTCTATATCACTGCTACCCTTGTCTCTATTCATTTTGTTAACAAGCACATGGGTCCACAAAGAAATTAATTTCACACATTGTTTGTACTTATGTTTCCTTTTTATGTCCCTGGTTGTAATTGTAAAGTGCTCTTTCATTCAATCCAGTCAGTCATTGTTGGTAGTACATCATCACTGCTGATGCAGTTTACTTCGTTGGACAGCCCTTGATCTTCTTTCTTTGTGTCATTGGAAATCCATTCATACATAAAGCGCAGATGACATAAATCACTCTCCCTTCTTCAGCAACCAACAAAACTTCATTATTAGGCAACTGATCCCTAATGATGCCACTACGTGTAATCTCCCCCTCCCACTATTTGTTGTTGTCATCAATACTATTGCTGATGGTATGGTCTCTTTTTTTTTCAAAAATATGAGAGAAGTAAGATTTACAATAAACTTTTTACTTATCTTCTTTTCTCATAGTTGGCTCCAGTTCATCACATTTAGGGGCTGATTCTTGAAGCTGAAATTTTCATATTTTAGGATCTCATGGTTCCAATTGACATAATTAACTCTGAAGAAAGCCTGCACTACATCTTATGTTTTCACCAATATTTTATTCTGTCACACTTCTCTACATAACACTGTATTTTGAATTTTCACTTTAACAAAGACGAAATTACGTTGTTCTTATGAAATATAAAAACATGTCCGGTCACATCAGAGGTGCGCCCACTTGTACTTTACTCTACAGTACTAACAATACTTCAAAGGGTTTACAAATTCCCCTGACAAATGAATTTTTATTAATTCACGTTATTATTTTATACATGTATCCAGAAATAAACATAATAATTAGCATCATATTGTGTAATTAATAATAGAAATTTTAAGTGTGACAAATATTTCATAATTTCAAATGTTTCTAAAAAAAAGTAATTTTAACAGTACATTCAGAGATTGTAAAAAAGAAAATAAAGCAATTTCCTTCCACAGATTTTAGCTTGAAATATAACACCTCATGTACAAAATCAAATGAAATTTTATAGGAAAACAGCTGAGATAATATTGACCTATTCAAAATTCAAAAACACTCCTGGTATTGACTACTTCTGTTGAGGAAAAGTAATGCTAGAGGAGGATGTCCCTTTACACTGCCCCATCAGGGGCTAGGTCACCTGTGGAAGCAACCATGCCATATATCAGCACTGCTGCAATCACTATATTGCTATGACTACCAACCTGCTGTCCACCAGAATGAAAGACCACTACCAAACTGTGGCAAAGAGCAAAGTAGACCACACTTTGGCACAACATGTAGCTGAACATAACAGGTTCAACTTCAATGGCTGCTTCACTAACTGAGCCATCTGGATCCTTCCCTCCACCACCAGCTTTTCGGAACTGCACAGCTGGGAGTTATCCTTACACACATTCCTGAAATTATTCCAGCCTCCAACAATGATAACATACTGTCCCCCCTCCCCTCCACCCCCTGTGTTCTATCATCTCCTCCCTCTTCTTGCCTCACACTTTCTGTGTGCCAGCCTCCACCAATGAGCCTGCCCATCTTCCCTTTTCACTCCATTTGCCCCCCCCCCCCCCTCCCCCAACACCTTTCCTATCTCCATTCTCCACAGCCTCCTCACACTGCACTTTTTGGCAGTCTAGTCCTTGCACACTGTGGCAGACAGAACTCTTCTCGACCCTCACCCATACACTGCTATCCCCCCCCTCTTCAGATTGCTTTCAGTGTGACAGTTGCAATCTGGGTGGAGCTGCCAGCGGGGGCAGTCATGTGGGTGTGACATGTACTTGCTTGTGTTAATGAATGCATGCATACGTGTGTGTGTGTCTACAACTTAATGCATCATCTTTATGGTAACTATCAGTCTATCTTTTCCCTACATTGTTTGAATATTACTGTGTGTGTGTGATCAAATATGTGAGCGTATACATACACACATTTTCTACTAAGAAAGTTTGTTACATTTGTGGAGTAAGTGACACATTCTACATGATAGTAGGTGAATGCAGTTATGATTGTTGGAATGAGTAAATAACTATCTAATTACCTTTTACTTTCCAGGAAATAGAAAATTATTATGCATACAAACCAGTTTTTGGTGCAACTTTTTGGAATGCACTTTCATAATTCACAATTTCTTTTATTCTGGCACACAAAATACCACTAGAATATTTCAAAATGAAACAACTTTCATGCACACACATATCTTTATAGCACAAATCTTTATTCAGTATTGACACACAAAATGTGGAAACATTTATTTAATGAAAAGAGGTAAATATATAATTTCACAAAAATATTTTATTAAATTTTACATAAAACCGTAATTTCAACTGAAACCACCTTTCAAAGTACAGTGTAGGCTACTGTATTATATTAATGCACATTTAAATATACCAGAAGTACATTAAGAAGGTACACTTTACATTACATAAATTTTTGTTTGAAATTCTGTAATGCACTACTAAAAGAAAATTATTTTGAGTCTATCTGTTTGCTAAAATGTTCATCTTTATTTAACTTACTACAGTATATTATCTTACTATTCATTTTGCACTGCAATGAGCAACAAGGTACTTCTCTGAATTTGCTCCTGTTAGCAAATGTTGCCCATCAGAAGGAATGTTTTTGGATGTGGAAAATGACCACATCCCATCACATTACATTGACGGTCCAAATTTTAGGAGATGAAATATTCCTGGAGATTTGTTAGCTGAATCACCTTCTTCTGTCCCATTGATGATATTTTAGGTAGTAGCAAAAGTTAAGTAGCCTGGTTTTCTTGACGAAACAGCATCCTACTTATTGACTACCTTCTGCCCAGTGTTACTTCTAATGTCAGTCAGTTTTCATTTGACATTCTCAGTAACTTCTAATGATTTCCATAAAGGGTAATTCTTTAATACTGCTGGCAAGAAGCCAAAATCACTATGGACATAGGCCAGAAAAATTTTGATTTTATATTCAATGAAAGCATTTTTTGTCTCTTGTACTGAAATGGAAGATTCTCTTATAAATGAATCAGTCACAGATTTCATTGCTTGAAAACATTCATTATAAAAACCAACATCTTCAATCTGTGTAACCCACATCGTTTAGCACAGGCTCAGGAAGCAATGTAAGGTTTGGCAACATTGCTCTGTAGAGCAACACAGAATGTGAGGCTTTGAGAAACACTTTGTTGGTGTAAAAGTTATTTTATTTACTTCTGGATAGCTGCATGACCCACTCAGATAGCCACATGCATTACAGCACCAGCTTCTCAGCTTCTGGTCACAAGAAGGTGCGCTGGCCATGGACTGAATCTTCTTGATGGCTGACATCCAGCAAGGCAAATACTGGTCTGGTATCCACATCCTGCATCAGTTCCACACTACACAAACATTTTGAATATGCAGCCACTGTCACAATCAATAAAATTCTTCTGGGTATGTGACCACATTGTCAGTATTTAAAATTATCCCGCATTTTGACCACTGTTGCAAATAGCCTCCTTCAGTGTGCTTTTGTTAACTGCTGAATGAGAAAAGTTTCATTTCTTGTATACTGGCAGAAGAGGCTCTTATCACAATCTGATAAGGTATTTAGTATGAGGAGAAGGGGTGTTACACATCATTATTGTTATTCTTCATGCTTCCCCGGCGAGGCATTGTCATGTTGATTAATCAGATTTCTGACGGTCATTCGCGTCCTTCCTGCATGATATAAGTATTGGACAGCATCTGAAGAAGAGTTTGAGTCACGCAGTTGAAATATTGTGCAGGAAAGATGCGAATGGAGGCAGAAACCTGATTAATCAACAACATTATTGTTGTTTGCATTATTCCTTTTCATTGATGGAAATAGATGATCTTGACTGTTGTTTGCTTAATTGCTTGTCACTGGTGCACATAAGCAAATGAAAAGTGCGGTGGCAGTTATGAGATAATGCTGTAAACTTGTTGCCTATAGGTGGCTTAGCCCTGCCAGTACTATGCATGCCTGTGGGTGCTGTGGTCTCCCGGACAGCTGTGTGTGTTGCTTTGCATAAGCTGCCATGCCATAGCACTGTTACTTCTGGCAGCCAAGACACTAGAAGCCTGTACCCACCCTCTCTATTCAGGTTAGTTGGTCAGTTGGCTGTTTCTATCACATCTCTGATCTTTCTCCGAAAGTACACGGGCTTCTTGGAATTCTATCTGCTTGCCATACTCATCCCATTGTTCTGCCACAGCTAAGTTGGTGTGTTGTCTTGAACAGATGTATCTTTCATGTTCAGATATCCATGTGCTGATTGGTCACTCCATTTTGCCTACATACTCTAGTCTACACTTGCACCTGATTTTGTAAACTCCACCAGCATGTAACTTGTCGCCTGCATCTTTTGTTCAGCCAGAAACATCTGTTATTCTGTTGCTGTCTCAGAAAACAGGTTTGATACCTACTTGGCAGAGGATTTTGCCCCCAAGTTCAGAGACACCTTGAAAGTACAGTAGTAGCCTGATGTTTTGTGCTGCATTCTGCATTTTCCTATTGCCTTCTTTCTATCTCAATGTAGTTTGATCTCTCATCTTTATCCCATAACCACTGACTCCGAAAATGGACCTGAAGTTTTGTAGTTCTGCCTTCAGATGTTATTTGTCCCTAATACTGTGAGCCCTCTTTGTTGTAATGTATAGGTCAGATTTCTTCTGTGTAGGGTGATAATGGTAGGAGCCATATAAGTGCCTGACCATGCTGGCAGTATTTATATATACTCTATGACCAAGTTTACCATTAGGATTTTGATAAACTTCTGCATAAAGGAAAGGCAGCACCTCATTCTTTTTTATCATCATAGTGAATTGGATTTTGCTGTGCTGCTGACTGAGGTATTAGTGTAAGTTCTTTACCTCTTTTGCACGTGACCAAATAACAAGTGTGTCATCAAGATATCTGAGCCAGCATTCTGGGCATAATGGTGCAGCTTGGAAGGCTATTTCTTCAAAATTAATGCTTCCATGAAGATGTCTGCTGCAACAGATGAGAGAGGGGAATCCATAGCTACTCCACCTGTCTGTTCACAGATTCCACTTTCTACCTAAAAGAAGTTGTCATTAAACAGTGATGCCCTAATTCTCAGATATTGGATGTCATGTGTTTCTCTAAGATGTTGATAGTGTCTGCCTACATACATGAATAAAAATTTCACATTGAAGCTGATCATCAGCGGACACTTTCCATGTCCTTGGAGATTTGCTCTGCAATTTGGTTTGGGTTGGGTTGTTTGGGGGAAGAGACCAAACAGCGAGGTCATCAGTCTCATCGGATTAGGAAAGGTTGGGGAAGGAATTCAGCCATGCCCTTTCAAAGGAACCATCCCAACATTTGCCTGGAGCGATTTAGGGAAATCATGGAAAACCTAAATCAGGATGGCCGGACACGGGATTGAACCGTCATCCTCCCGAATGCGAGTCCAGTGTGATAACCACTGCGTCACCTCACTCGGTTGCAATTTGGTCCTGTGGAACTTAATGTGTAAATAAAATAAAAAATAAATTTAGCCAAGATACAGTTTTCATTTAACACTGCTGAAAAGTGGTTGGAGTATAGGAGTCTGTGGGTTTCACCAAATGTAAAAGCTTTGAAGCCAATTCCTTTGCTAGACTCTAGGTCAATGAATTAATGCTATTCATAATGGTCCATAATGGAAGAGCATCTCTGTGCACCTTTGGTGAACTATATTTCCTAGATGTCTGTGGACTTGTGGGATTAGACTTCTGGCCATGTCAACATCCATTCTAGTTTGTTTTTGGAGTGCTTGCATAGATTTGATTATCTTGGCCGTCAGATCCTCCTTAAGTTTCTTATAAATGGGTGAACTGAGAAGATCCTCCATTCATTTGTTATGACCTGCCATGTGCTACACAACGGTGGCATTTTCCTTATCTTCTTGAGTTATCATTGAATGAGAGTTATTCTTCAGTTCTGCAATAGCATGATGTTCCTCCTTGATGTTGTTTTGCTTCAGAGGATATGGAAGATTGGGAGGTCAACAGGTTGACATCTCAACAAGCCACAATGTTGAGAGATAGTACCGCCATCTGTCAGACAAGGAAGTTTGACAAACTATGGCAGAAAGTAATGGAGGAAGGAGTGATACTGGACACTTGACATCCTCCAGCAGCATCTTAAGCAATGCAGTCACAAAAATTCTGGCTAAATGGACGATTTTGCAATCACAATGAAACGATTTCTGAAAGACATCATCAAATCAGTTGAGGCCTCAGTTCATTATCTGTCACAAGCTGAGGTAGAGAAGACCTGGCAAAAACCAGTATGTGTCCTGACTCACACAAAACCTCCAAAACAAAAAGCATTTGCAAGGGAGAATGTCATGTTATAGCGGAACTTAAGAACAATGCTCACTTAGTAGTTACACAAGCAGACAAGAAAAATGCCACCACTATGTTGGGCATGACAGGTCATAACAAATGAATGGAGGATCTTCTCAGCTCATGTATTTATAAGAAACTTCAGGAGGATGTGATGGCCAAGATAATCAAATCATCACAAGCACTGCTAAAGCAAACTAGAATGAGCATCAACATTACCAGAAGACTAATCCCGCAAGTTCCAGAGACACTGAGAATGTATAGTTTACCACAGATGCACAGAGAAACTTTTCCTTTGTGGACCATTCTTAATAGTATTAACTCACTGACCTACAGTCTAATGAAAGAACTGGCTCCAAAAATTCGGTTTTGATGAATCCCACAGATTTGCATGTTAAGGACTCCAACCATTTTGTAGCACTGGCTATAGATGTGATAGTCAGCTTAGATGTGAAGTCTTTGTTCACAAATATATCAGTAGCAGGCACCATAAGTGTCTTAGAGGAACACATGGCACACAGTATCTGCAAGTTAGTTTACCACTGTTTAACGACAACTTGTTTTAGGTGGAAAGGGGATTCTATGAACAGACAGGTGGTGTAGCTATGGGTTCCCCCCTCTCAGCTATTGCAACAGACATCTTCATGGAAGCATAAATTTTGAAGAAACACCACTCCAGTCCACACCATTATGCCAAGAATGCTGGCTCAGATGTCTTGATGACACTTCTATTATCTTATCGCATGGAGAAAAACTTCCACTAACACCCCAATCAACAGCACATCAAAATCCAGTTCACTATGGAGATAAAAAAGAACTATGTGCTGTCTTTCATTGATACGGAAGTTTACCAAAAGCCTGATGTTGAACTTGGCCATAGAGTGTATAGAAAGCCTACCAGCATAGACAGGTACACAGAGTACTGAAATGGCTTGGTTGGTACTAAGCAGCAAGTAAACAGTGCTAAACCACAACTCCCACTCATTTTTCATTCACCTGTTTCCATTAGTAGCAATTAAGCAAATATCAATCAAGAACATCTGTTTCCACCATGAAATAAATAACGAACAGCAGTAATGGATGTCTAACAACCCTTCTCCTCATCTTCAATATCCTATCACACTGCCTCTTCTCACAGTATAAAAGAACCAAAACTTTTCTTATTCAGCATTTAGCAAAAACATCATTAAGATGGCCATTTGGATCATAACGCCAAAGAATTTTACAGACTGCCAATGCGGTCACATGACCATAAGAATTTTATTGAGCTAGTATATTTTCTCACACTTGAACCTGAAATTACTCTAGATGCAGAGAGATGAGGATACTCATATTCCATCAGGGGAACTGGTAGTGTCAGGAAGGGCATCCCACCATCACATACCACTAACACTGCTATAATCGAATTGGTATATCAACCTCATAGACATGTGGGACAAGGCAAAGAAAGAGACTTCTCAGCACCTTCCATGCATTACCAGGTGATATGTTCCAGTGCATGGGGCAGATAGATTAAGTGGATTAAATGTAAGTAGAATACATTTAGGGCAGTTGTTGCCTTCAGCATGTAGGACTTCTTTTCCAGAGTTCCCTCAGGTCACAATAGTTTAAGACTGTCATTCACAAAAAAATCCATTTGCTGATCGATTTGTGTGTTCCAACACTTGGCAGAAAATCAATAATGGCTTTGAGGGTTCTTCTCTGTTGACTATGGCAACATTGAGATTTCAAATGAAACCTCCACATTGGTCTATATTTTTGTCAACAGCTATCCATATATGGTGGTTACTTATGAAGTAACACACACTTTTCAGAGCCTCCTGGTAGCAGAAGTCTAAATTGTTTTTCCTTAATGTCAGTTCACAAGGAACCTATCGCCTGAAGTACTTTTGTGGAAACATGGGATACTTGGGCACTTCAAGCTTGTACCGTGGAATGTACACAGCAACCACAGTGGAGCACATATCATGGACAAATTCATTTGTGGAGTTTGGGATCTTTTACAACTGCATCAGTAAGATTTTCCTCTTAGTCAACGGCACTGCTTTATTGTGTGTGTGTGTATCGCCAAATACATGAGAAGGGATTCACAGAACACACTCAACGTAGAACAATCTCTGCATCAATGCTTAAAGAGTCATCCATCATAATCAAAGATCTTAATTTAGATGACAATTCTGATGCAATAGGAGACATCATGAACACCAGTCAGTCATGACCTCTTAAGTGCTATTTGGCACATTTTTGTTGATGCAAGCACTCCCTAGTTCTGGATAGGTAAAAATCACTAACAATCCGCAAATATCAGGCTGCTAGTCTTTTATTTGGCCACTGACAATCTCAACAGCACACAAAGCCCTTTATTAACAATGGCCACTACAATGCTTTTGAGAACTGAAATGTCAAGTCTTAGAAAATTAAGCAAATGTACATCCTTCATAATTCAACTCAAAGTTCAGTGAAACACATTTGATTACAACATAAATGATTAAAGATAGTTTACTTCCTATCTTCAACTTTTGTGGTTGGTCTTACACCAATATTTTTCTAGAGTGTGGTAACGTATGGTGAGAAGGGTGAAAAAGCAATAATTTGTAATTTTATGTAGCATGAAGTTAAAATATGTAATTGTAGTGAAATATGTAAAAATATGTAAAGATCAAATGACATATATCAAAGCTGGCAAAATAATTTGTGAACGCTTTTCACATGCATAGTAGTGAAAGGAAAGAAGATGTAGGCCTGATTACATAAAAGTCTGGGCTCTGCTTCTCTACTTAATGTGTAGCATCACAAACACAACACAAGAGCAAATCTAAACCGTACCATATGAGTGAACATATGTTTTCTTAGTGCAATCTATTTTAGTAAAATTTGCTTGTTGTGTAGCCATGTGTGAAAATAACAACCACTGTTTCAGCTACTGTTACAAGCAGCCTTCATCAGGTTCATGGAGTGTCACTGCAGCTGTGTTTGTACTTCTTGGTTCTTTCCCCTCAGACTGAGACAACTCACATTATGGTTGGATGACTGCAACAATGAAAAGAACTGAGTGCTTTATTAAAGTTGCAGCACTTTTTTTAAAGGTACCCTTTTGGAGGACATAACAACATCATTTTTGCTTGTTTTAACTGCAGTATCCTTTGGGGCCATATTTCTTTCATTCTTAGTCAGTGTTGTTTTTGTATCCTTTTCTGTTCAAGTTCTTGATTTCTTTTTGTCCTGAAATCTTACCTTTTGCATTGCTTATTTAAAAGTTTTCTGTTTCGTATTTTGTCCAAATTCACTCCAAGATTTTTGGTATCTCTTCCTAGTTCTCTTAGCCATGTGATTTTGAATTTGTAATTGTTTAGTAATTCTAAACTTTGTTTAGTTATTGTGTCATTATTCATCCTGTTTGTGTGTCCATAGAATTTTAATCACCTTTTTCTCATTACATCAGTTACCTTTTCAGCTTTCAGCTATAGTTCTGTACTAGATTTGCACCCATTACTTTGCTTGTGTAAACTGTATGACCTGCACAGGTTTTTTTTTGTTTTTCTTTCACTAAATTCGTATTTTGTTATGCCTGTTGCTCATGTGTAAATCCAAACACTGTGTAAGCAGTGTATCTAGTGATGTAAACTAAGCTGCAGATAGGATACTCAAATTTAATAAAGCAATACTTTGTATACAATGTGCACATTTTTAAAAAATCTAATTGAATTTATATTTCGATGTAAATAAAATAGAAAGAAACTTCCACATGGGAAAAATATATTAAAAACAAAGATTCCAAGACTTACCAAGCGGGAAAGCGCCGGCAGACAGGCACATGAACAAAACACACAAACACACACACAGAATTACTAGCTTTCGCAACCGATGGTTGCTTCTTCAGGAAGGAGAGGGAAAGACGAAAGGATAACCCACATCCTTTCGTCTTTCCCTCTCCTTCCTGAAGAAGCAACCATCGGTTGCGAAAGCTAGTAATTCTGTGTGTGTGTTTGTGTGTTTTGTTTATGTGCCTGTCTGCCGGCGCTTTCCCGCTTGGTAAGTCTTGGAATCTTTGTTTTTAATGAATTTATATTTCCTTACACACACTGTTCATGTACAAATCAGTATCTAGGAACAGTGCACTTGGTCATCTCAAACAAAATGCACTTCAATGTGGTATCTATTTTGTCGTAAGTATTGATTACTTAGAACAGTAATTACACCAAAAATAATTTTATAAACATAGATTAGGCCTGCTGAAAAATTAATGTATTAAAAATCTGTCTGTTTTTCTAGGCAATCTGACAAAGCCAATTTGTTTTGGTGACTACTAAATAGCTTTTTTTTATTTACTCACAAACCAAAATTCTGTACTCATGCCTTTTGAGTTCTTATGATGACATTTCCATAGAAACATTACCCCTTAACACATATTTTTTATTTCTGCCCAAGCAGTCAAATACAAGTTTTCATAGATTTCACTTTCAAAATGTTTTACTATAATGAAATATTTTTACAAAAATTTTCATCCCCTATTCCACCCCCTCATGCCCCTTCCCATGGGTTTACTTTCCAAAGATTCTGAAATGCACAATTTTTTGTTTCTAACCAAGAAACCAAACACCAGTTTTCATAGTTAACCTTAATAGTGAAATATTTTCAAAAGAATTTTCATCCCTTTAGGGGTGCAATTTTGAAAGATCCCTTCATAAACAATGCCTACAGTATAAGCTCAAAATGTTCTCCAACATGTTTCTATGCTTAATGGTTTGGGCTGCAAGATGAGGAGTAAGTAAATCAGTCAGGAAATTTCCTTTTATATATAGGGGAAATTAGATCTTAATCTGTATTCTGATTTACTGATGCTTTTTGGGCCCTGTATTTTTCTTGGGATTCTTCTTTCACTTTTTTCAAATTTTTCATGCTTCTCCTTTATAGTCAGTTTAAGTGTTTCTCCTGGTCTGACTTCCATTTCACAGTATTTGAGATTTGTGTTCAAGATAAAGATTTTTTTAATATGAATGTTTCTTATTATTTGAAAGCACTCTCTATTTTACATTTTCTAATCTCTATTGTCATCTTATCCTTCATGTTGTCTGATATCCATTCTCATAGATACTTCAAACAGTCTACTTTAGATATTATGTTCTTACTTATTTTAAACTTTGAGGTGCGTTACTGATGTTGCCACTCAATCACAGGTGAATGAACCCAATGCAGATTGGGAATACACTTTGCAGTATTTCAGTGTGCAGTTGTCTAGGTGTTTCCCACCACTGATAACAATAAGGTGAAAATGTCACAAGAACCTGTTGCATCAAAAAAGTGATGCAGCACATGAAGAACAGACAATGAAGTCAAATCATAAAGATTGTTCATTGAATATTATGTTTATACTTGGTCTGCCATTACTGCTGTTTCCTCCTCCTCCTTCTTCTTCTTTGTCTTCTGCTTTTTTTACTACCTTCCAGAATTAGGTTCTTACCTGTTAAGTCGTCCTGTAGTATATCTTTATTGCAAGTTTTTAATTACTTTTCTGCGCTGTACCTTACTTAATCATTGTTTTCCTGTTCGTCGATAGCTCATTATTACATTGGATATTCTGTGTTGTTTCATTCTTATGACAAAGACTCTCCATTTATCTGCATATTTCTTAAACAATTTTTAATATTTCTAATTCCCAATTCTTGTCTGATTGCTGTGTTTCTTGTTCTATCTGATATTATGTAGCCAGTTGCTCTTAGAAAATTCATTTCTGCTGCGTCCATTTTCAGCTGTGTCTATCATCGTCATATAGTATTGTTTGTACTGTCTTTTTTTATAATAAAAAATATATATATTAGGGTTCCTCTCCTCAAATTTTTTATCATTAATCTGGATTTTTACCTCTCCAACATAACTGAATCTTTCTATTTTAGTCAATATGTGTCTTTCTTTTGTTAAGTAGATAGCATTTCCCCAAGAACTTGAACTCATTTACTCTGTAAATTTTCTGATCAGTTACTGCAATTTCGTTTGTAACTAGATCTTGATCTTTAAAAGCTATTAGCTTCTGATATTGTCTAGTGCAAAAATGTTTCATAAATGAAGACACTATAGGATGTCATCCACATGGTGTCCTTTTTTTCACCGAGTCAAAACGATTACAACTTTTGGCAGTTGCATTTAATCCCTAAATGGAGTTTTGGAAAGCATTCTCACTATCAACAATAAAAAGTTGATCACCACCAAAGAGTCTTTTTTAATTTTGTTGTGTAAGGGTCTTGATGCAAAACTCCATTTCTTTTACCCATTGTCTCAATATAACATGAATGTAGATATTAAGAAGTATCACTGACAAACTGCATCCCTGTTCTAAACTGATATCAGTTGTTATTTTAACAGTGTGATTTCAGACAGAAGAAATATAAAACAAGAGAGGCATGCTATATAAGTTCATAAAAGTAATCTGCCAAATACATTAACATTCCAAAATTGGCAGGTTTGTCTTTCACAGAAGGGCAGTTTGGTAACACAGGACAATAGTGCAGAGAAGAAGATAAATTTCTGAGTTATGAATATAATGCTGTGAATGGCTCTATTTCGCAAGTCATACATATTCACACCATACACATGAGGGTTCAATCCATTACAATTAAACAACACTATACGTTGAAATTAATTTCTTTACATCTTTATTTATCATCTTTACAACCACACAAGGCATTTGTTATCACACAGATACTAGTGGAGGATTCAAGATTTGAAAGACTTTCCTTTATTTCTCGGAAGACCTTTAGTGGGATATACATTACATAAGTGACTTACCGATCACTATAAGGTATTCAAAAAATTATTACACATCATTCAGAGAAGTGTGAAGAGATCATGAAAAAAGGGAAATATTTCACTAGTGACCATGAAATATGTTGCAGCAAGTAGTAAAATAGAATGACAAAGACCAATTTCTTTTTCTTGTAAGAAGTCACAGCATACAGATAAGTAACAAACACAAGAACATTTATTCAGTCACAGAGATATTAAGATAGGTATTCTTTATTTCTCTCACACACTATTACTGTCTGAGACATCAGCAGTGTATTATTCAGCACTTCATCATACTGAACACAATTATACCAGTTAGGAATCCACAGTATGAACAAGTTCATCCATGTACTGTGGCCTCTAATCAGTATATTGAAATTCTCTATATCAGAATGTATTACCAAAATAACATCACTAATGTCTAAATTGATGCTACTGATTGTTTATGTTTCTTCAGTTGATACATGTAGTAAATAATGAATATGATTCCATAAAAGATATGTTCAACAATATTCTATGACTATGAAAATATCTTTCCTCAAAATTACAGCATAAAGTTTGTAATAGGAATTCTATAAACTTTGAAATTGCATTTCAATATCTAGATGACTTTGCAAAGCAGTACTTTAGATGTTGTACAAGGCATATGATCAAAAAACATTGCAGTATCACTATACATTTACAGTACATGAAACACCAGTAAAACCATTTTTACTTGTATTAGCTAACAAAATATCACAATGTATAGCAATTTTAAGCATAAGCACTGGGAGTACCGCATATATTTCTGCAAATACTGTGCCAAGTTCTTTATGTACAGCATGTTGGAAACTAGTTTAAATGGCAATAAGAATCAATAAACTTACACTGCTAATCTATTGAGAAAATTTAGTCTATTTTTGTATTGAAATTTGCATTCTTACAAGCTGCTAAACCACAGTCCTTGTCCCAATATCAACATAAACTTATTAGAAATTATTGTACTTTTTGAAGAATATATTTCTTTATTTTTCCTCCTTAAGAGAAACTCCTATCTACTTCTTAATGAATAAAAGATCAACCTGGACTGCAAAACTTCACACTTTTAGATGTCTCACAGTTACACAGCAAAGCATTGAGTCTTTGAAGGAAGAGTACAATTATTATCAATAATGCTTCTGCTTCAGGTTGCAGCTAAAACTGCTATGAAGTTAGTCTGTTACATATAACATGAAGAAACTATATCCACTTTTCACTAATACTACATTACTCATTACAACCACATTCAGATTTTTAGGCCATTTTTAAATTGCTCTTTGAGTACCCATCTATGAGCTTTAACATCACAATGATTTAAGTATTTGGCATTCAGAGAAGAGATCATTGTGGATGGATTATATACACACTACATACAAAATGTGCTTGAATAAAGTATTGCACATAAATACAGTGGAGTTACATTTCATCACTCACATTAATGGAGTGGTGCAATATTTTGACTTCATCTCCAACTTTCTAAGCAAAGTGTAAGAAATCTACTTAATCTACAGAAGAAAAAGAACTATTGCAGTATATATGCACAAAAATTACATAAAATCTGCAAACTGAGTATCTCTACAAGTGATTTGTATATTAATATACTGGAAGCTCCAGAATGGAAACAATGAACAGAACAGTGAGAAGAGGCAACCATATAAGCTAACTGACAAAATCAAAAAATCACCGTAACTTTTAAGGTCTTTAGCCCTACCTACAAAAATTATGGCAATAGAATGGTGAAAGCTCAAAGGTAAGTATAATTTTAAGACCTTTTAATTGTGTCTTACATCACTTGTCTACTGGTGAGTGGTTGGCTGTTCTCAATTTTTTGTTGTTGTTTTGTTTTGTTATCAGCAACTTATTTGATATGCACCAACTTGATGTGACTATGAATAGTTTTATGAATTGATAACTCACTGATCTATTAAAAATAAAGGTCTGGCCACATTCAGTGGCAGCAAAAGGACATAAGGAAGTCCACTATATACTAACCAAAAACTCAAAAGTTGTAGGAGACAGCATGGTTCCAGTGGTGGTCAAACAGACAAAACAAACAAAAAATGTAATTCAGTGTTCATAAATTTAATTAAGTGAACTATACAATCACCCTTTGATAAGTGTAGCCAGATAATAATAATAATGTGGACATATGATTGTTTACATTAATAGTAATTACAATTTTTCTGGTAAATGTGCAAATACAGTATGTTAAAATGTGTGGAACTCTACAAAATCATATAAAAACAAGGATAGAGAGGTGAGCCACAGGAACTACATTACAAATAAAAAACTGAAGATATTACATACTTACAATGCATGACTTAAGATAAGGACAGTAAACAAAAACTGAACACAACAGTGTGTACACAGGGAAGGATAGTTACTCAGAACTATTAATGAAATACAACAGATGGTTTGTATCCTTGTTTTTGTGAATGGAGTTTTCACAAATAAAGGATTGAGATTCATCATTAACATTCTTATATTACAGCTACTCTCCTCATCCACTTCTTTATTTGTCCAAGCAAGACAAAGATAAAAAGCCCGCCATTTGCCAGATATATAGATAAATGCTGAATCTTGAGAGTGTATGAGCATTAAATTTCTCCTTTGTGAATAAATTACATGAAGTAATGTAGAAGACTAACACAGAAGACAGAGAAAAAATCAGTTACAACCAATATTGAATGAGACACTTCAAAATGGTTTATGATAAATAAACAAAGAGTTGATGACAAGAATAATTATGCAGCAGGCAGGATGAAAACAATACAAAGAAAGTCTACAGTGGTGAATTTATGTCCAGAAAAGTACTTGTGCAGCTGGCCTAATCAATTGTCAACAGAAAGAAAATGTGATTCCTTGAAAAAACTGGGGGTTGGAAAAAACAAACTCCTTAAATCCATTATGTTGCCTGATCAGTACTGCGCAGCTTAAACATCTTGAAATAAGTTACAAGTATTTCTTACAATACTTAGATTAACTGGATACCAATCATGCAACCAATTTACTGAATCCCAGAAATCTTACACTGTGTCTCCACAAATATATGGCACTGGCAACAACAAAACTTTAAATGCACAGCAAAATAGTTTATATAATGATGTACCACTTGTAACAGTGAAAAAATGTTTATAATTTGCAACAATAAAATTCCACAATAAAATGATTTTGTAATTTTTGATAAGAATGTTCAGGAACAGCCTGTTGATATACAAAACAGTTTTGAAGGATGTTTCTTCTTACTGAAAAGAACTACCAGTTTCCATATACAATTTTTTCAGCACTGTCACCCACTACTGTTTCTTTAAATTAATTCCAGAAATTCTGAAGTGCTTTAGCTATGTTTATGCCTTCTCCCACCAGTTGACAAAAAAGGTCTGTTTTGTACCTGTCAGTTCCTACCGACACTCAACAAATTCTCTTTTACACATGTTTATTTCGCATTTTTTTTTTTTTCCTTCTCATTACTGTTTTTGATCTTTCTTTGTCAGACATTTAACTTCAAAAACCTTGCTGTCATCATTTGTATTAAATACGTTTACAAATTCTTTGTTGTATTTATAGCACCCCTATTTCATGCATGTCAACACAAACATGCAAATGGACACAACAAGAACTCACTCAGAGTCTCTCTCTCTCTCTCTCTCTCTCTCTCTCTCTCTATCTCTCTCATTTGTAGTTTGCATCAACAAGGTTGTAAATGAAAATGGCACTTTTTATGCATTCATTTTAAAAATTACAGTGTAATAGTAAAAAAATAAAAGGAAACTGCGTTAACAGAAGCAGTGTAAATAGTATGGTTTACCATTTAAGATATTTAATGCCAGTTTTTCAGTGCATCTTTAGCTTTCCCCAACAATGTAATTATTTTTGTTACATTATAAAATATTTCAATGTTTCATGTAATTTATGTATTGGTTCACACAATGTGTTCTAAGTGATTTTGTTTCACTGAACTGCTGAAAGTCTGTTAATGAAAATAAATATAATTACAGGTTGTTTCATATAATCATTTCCACTTGCAAACTTCTTCAAAACAATGTTTGGGAAGCAAGGTACAACCTGATCAACATGCAAGTTAACCATCTCAACCTGAAGCCTAGTCCCTGTGTGGAGAAGACTGAACTAGTCAATGCTTACTATGTAAGATTAATATGTGCAACTTTCAATAACAAAAATTATCTTATAATTTAGTTTCAACAAAATAAAATATGAAAACTTTATAGTAATAAATTGGCAGCAGTTGAAGGTCTACATGCATATAAGCTATTGTCATTGCCACTCTTCGCAAGTAATGAATTCTCAGTGTAACTAATTTTCTATAGGGTAAAAACAGAATGTAGTGTGAATGATATTTTCATGATCTGGACCTAGGGCAAAGACAACCTGTCCTCATTTCTCCACAACTCCAACTCTTTCTTCCCTATCCACTTCACCTCATCCTCCTCAGTCCAGTGTGCCACCCTTCCTGGACATTGACCTCCAGATCTCTGATGGCTCCAGCCATACCTCTGTTCATATGGAGCCCACTAACTAGCAACAGAACCTGCAATTTTGACAGCTGTCACCCATTCCACATGAAGTAAAATCATTACCATTCAGCGTGGCCACCTGTGGATAGCATATTTGCAGTGATGAGAAATCCTTTTCCACTATGCAGAATGTGTCACAAAGGCCTTCACAATCAGGCGCTATCCCCCAAAATCTAGTCCTCAAACAGATTTCATATGCCATATACTCACATGCCCCTCTAACCCTCCCACCATAGTGAGGAACTAGATAGGAGGCTCCCCCCAACAACAACAACAACAACAACAAAAAACACACCACCCAATACCACCTACCCTATTCTTTACCAGTTGTTTGATTATCTATCATCACACCTGGAAATGAAGGAAATTCTACATACAATTCTTGCCTCCCTTCCTAATTCCAGTCAATCCATATGCCACACCCACTCACAATCACAATCACTTGCAACAGGGGTCATATCCCTGTGGAAGACATTGAACCAGCACATCCTACACCAGTCCTGACACACGCTTATCCTGTCCCATCAGAGGCAGGGCCACCTATGAAAGCAGCTATTTCAAATACCAACTAGGCTGCATGCTGCACTTTCTGCCTAACTGTTCTCCACTAGAATGAATGGTCATTGCCAAACTGTGGCCAAGAACAGAGCTGACCACCAAGTGGTGCAATGCAAGGTGAGGCACAACAGGCTAGAGTTCAATGGTTACTTCACAACATGTGTCATTGAGCACTAGATCAACTACATAGATGGGAGTAATCCTTGCAACACATCCTTGACTCCTGTAATCTTCCTGCCTCAATCTCCATTAGCCCACAACACTCACATCCTCTGACCCATTTTCTCCCCTCCTTCTGTTCTGTTGCCCTCTCTCATTCCATGCCATCACATCATCATCAGTGAGCCCTGCACATCCACACTGGCTCCAGTGCCCCTCTGCCATGATTATTTCCCATACATCTGCCACCCCCCCCCCTCTTTCCCCCTTCCCCGCATTCTTATCCTACAACCAGCTGCCTCCCCAACAACTCCTTTCTGTTCTCGCCTCTTTCTCCTTATAACTACCCCACCCACCACAACCCCTCATCCCAGTCCACCTGCCATACTGCAATTGCAACATTGTATGTTCAGCTGCCACAGTGTATGTTCAGCTGCCACAGTGTAGCTGGACAGATGCATAGGTTGGAGAGGGGGGGGGGATGGGGAGGGGGGGAGGGGAGGAGAGGGGGGGAAAGGGGGGGGGGGGGGTAGAGAGAGAGAGAGAGAGAGAGAGAGAGAGAGAGAGAGAGAGAGTAGCAAGATTTAATTCTTTGTGTGCCTGTCAACAACTGAATGCTTCTACTATTTGGTAGCTAATGTTTCATGTATGAGAAGACTATTTTTATAATGAAAGACTAGAGTTTGTATAATATTTCACAAATCAATAGATTACTCTTAATGAGATTTACTGATTATTTGTATACAATTTGTTCTTTAACTGTCACAATTTCACACTTTACCACAGAATCAATTTAAGACAGTAACTTCTGACTAGCAACTTGAAAGTACTTATCACATCTACCCATGTGTTTTCTTTAGATTAAAACTTTAAACAGTTATTTATGAATGGCTTACAAATACATAAATCATGGTTAAGGCATTAAAAACAATTGCATAAAAATCAATAAGAATTTGTTATGAATAATATTTTTCCATAAGATAGCAACGTTAGTCACTTAATGTGGGACTTTAAAAAATGTTTCAGGTTTTTGTGTATTATTAAGGTCAAGACGGCAAATGATGAGAAGAGAGCAGTTTGTTTAGTTATAAAGCAAAACTGCACGTTACAGAGCAGAAGAGGAAAATTAAAAAATGGCTGTTTTCAGATAAAAAGATAACATTTGAACTCTTAACTAAGCCACTGTATGGAATAAACCATATATTGCCTGCAGAGTGGTAGTTTTGATGCAATAAATTTAAATCACAAACAGCAATAACATAAAATATAAAAGCAATTAGATGGCTGTCGGTTCCTGTCAGACGTTGATGATAATCTCTGTTTACGCTTTGTTTATGTATCTTTGGAGGAAGGTGTGTATGAAAGGACAGGAAGTGAAGAAACATAAATACTTATTGTAACAGGAAATAAAGCAGTTATGAGGAAAGATAAACAGAATTATTTAGCACCTAAACATTGCAAACAATGTGGGTCCTTCAATGCATCTATGCTTTATTATGGTAAAAGTTCTGAAATTATATCTTTAAACTATATTATAGTGTGCAATTTTATTCCACATGTCAAACTTCAATAATATTGTGTTTATAATATCTTGATAAAAGTTTTAATTCTGCAATTATAAATGTATCTATAACCGATTTTTGTAATTTTTTTGTGACACCAATAGTTAGAAAAAATAATAAGTTTACTTACTGTGGTTGTTTTTTATGTCTTATGGCTACACAGAAATTCAAAAAATATCACTGATTACTGCACACAAGAAAGAATACTAGTGGTCACCACAATCTCGAACTGAAAACCACAATTTAAATAACTTTTTTTTTCACTGAACAACTGGAAAAAACATGAATATATATATATATCTCACACACACACACGAGGTTTGGCCAAGATAGGCACTCTCCAGTAACAACAAGCATGACAATACAAAGCCCTGCATGGAAGATGTATTAGTAGTTGTTGTTATCTGAAAGAATTCAGAATTATTTGGTCATCCAAGGCTGCCTTTGCTTGTTATATATCTGAAGGGCTACTGCTGTTCAGTCACATGAAACTGCAAAAATTACATGATATATCAGCAACGTACCGAACAACAAACAGAAAAAGCAGCATTTAAGAGGACCTGAACCATGTGATACTGGGAACTATATACGCTAGAAATTGAAGTTTTGTGAAGATGGAATAATGGCGTATTGCAAAAACTATTTGATACCTAAAACCTTATTGGCCTAAACACAAGGGAACCATTAAGATAGTAATTATTCTATTTCATCAGTTTTACTGATGCTGCAGCAACAAAAAATGTTAGATTTCAATAATGCAGCAATTTTGATACTTAACAATGAATTCCAGAACATGCACAGAATGAAAATATGTTTCCCTGCATTAGAACATGTACTTGATCGGATGTAGAGCATTATTAGAGAACATGCATGTGAAGCCAAATTATAATTTGTTCAGGGTCCATTATTAGAGGAAGAGGAGAACAGACAATTATAGCAAACCCACTACTTTACTTTTAATTATTGAAGTCCATGACTGTTTAAGAAAGAAACAATCAAACAGCTGATGAAAGTGATGAGCCAACTAAGTGGAATAATATCAAGATGGGGATAGTTAAAGCAATGAATGAGGTTTGGGGAAAGAGGATTCTGCAGCCTATTAAACTGTGGATAGTGAAGAAATACTAAAGCAATGGATATGACTACAAAAGAATTAAAAATCACATCATAGTGAAATGCAGAGAATGAAAAGACGGACAGACATAAAACATTGATGTATAAATATAAGAAGATTGGCAAAAGAGAAACAGTATCAAGTTTACTATCAAATCAAGAGCCCTTCAGTGCAAATCTAAAATGAAATCTGCAATTGTAAAAAATTAAGATGTATTATTGCTGATAAACAAAGGATGAGATGGGTGCTTGTTGGAAAGAATACGTAGAAGAAATTCACAACAATAAGGACTTTAAGAATCAATATAACCTAACTGAAATCATAAATGAATGTGAAAGAGAAATGCAATGTCTCCCAATCATAAGACATGAATTTCAACATGCTTTTCAGAGTCTCACAGAAGGAAAAGCAACTGTTGTTGATGACTTCCTAGCAGAATTGTTGGAAAATTTAGGTAATAACACGAAGGATCAGTTATTCAGAGTAATAAATGACTGCTATGAAAGAGGAGTCATACTAGAAGATTTCACACAATGCAGAACCATACTTGAAATAAGAAAGGCAGTTGACAGCATCGAATCATAGAACATTATCAATGTTAATTAGAGACATCATCCTGCTGTAAAGAAGGGTGGATGTGAATGAACAAGCGTATCTTACCTTCACTGACTTAGAAAAAGCTTTTGAGAATATGAAATGGGAGCTTCTCTTTAGGACTATGAAGAATATAGGACTGGACTGGGATGATTTATCAACTGTAACAGAACCAAAGCACAAATGTAAATGTCAATAAGGTAGAGAAAGAAGCCAAGATTAGAAAAGGATTTAAGACAAGGATGTCCCCTGCCTCCATATTTATTTCATGTTTCTTTGAGAAAGTTATTCAGATCATGAAATGGGCGGACAAAGGGAATAAAACTGAATGGTGAAAGGGTACATTGCATCAGATTTGCTGACAACATCACAATAGCTGTAGTCTCCAAAAAAGAAAAATAAATACAACTCTGCAAGTGCTGTAAAACTTCTTAAACAATGGATATTAAAACTGAACAAACAGAAAAAGAAAGTAATGGTAGTATGGAAAAATATGGAAGAAATTAAAACCAATATAAAAATCAATGACATCAGAATTAATCACATGAGGCAGTTTTGTTATCTCTAACATAATTACTGGGGACAATAGATGCTTAATGAAAGTGGAGAGAAGGATGCATTGGTGAGAAAGATTTAAAATAAGGGCTAAGAAAAAATATTTAAAACAAGAAATTTATGGGAAAAGTTGTTAGAAAAACATTTACAAAATCATTTATATAGAGCACACTATTTCATATAAGTGAGAGTTGGAATCAACATTAAGCTGCTGAAATGTGGATGTGATGAAAAATGACAAGAATGAGCTAGGTGTAAAGAAAAACCAAGCTGGGGGTACTGAGGAAAGTCAGTGAGCAGAGGAGATAATTAAAAGAAATGGAAAACATAAAAATAACTTTCATCATTAACATTCTTGGAGGGAAGTTACTGGGAAAGAAAGGAAGAGGATGGCTTCGGATAAAGTATTTGGAAGACATCAAGATAAGAACAGGGTATGACAGTTACATGAAACTGAAACAAACAAACAAACAGCCACTGACAAAAGAGAGTGTTTGCATTGATAAAGCATAAGCCTTTATATTATGCATGGATTTATGCCATCTCTGATTTTAAAGAATGTAATAGTTCACACTTGAAAGACAGAAAATGGAAGTTCCTGAGTAAGGTGGTTCATAATGATCACTTGTTCATCCAAATATCTCTCTCTCTCTCTCTCTCTCTCTCTCTCTCTCTCTCTCTCTCTCTCTCTCTCTCTCTCTCGAGAAAGGTGCTTAGTAGGTGAAGTGCACCTTCTAACCACATATATCAAGTACATAGGGGACACAATGAACACCTCAACATTTTAATTTGAAAAGTTTGCTGTCCAGTAAACACTGACTTTTTACAGGTCATTCAAAAGCATTCTTGAATTCACATGTACATATAAAAACTTTTACATTACTACATTAATTATCACACTATTAAGTTAACAGTAATTTATCACATTGTCTTTAAAATGAAGTGATTCTGGTGTCTATTGATGAATATCTTCCATTTATTATTATTTACATACAATTTAAACATTTTTTAACTTTATAAAACAACAGTACTTCCTTCAACAAAATTTTCAATCAATCTTCAGTTGATCATGATAACATAATTGGATTTTAATGTTGCCATTGTTGTTGAAACATACATGCCAAAACAGATACAGGAGGATAATATAATGTCTACCTTAACACCTTTCAAGATTTTACATTTGTTGCTCATGTGACTACTGAATTCTCACAAATATTTTGTACAAGAAATGAAAATATTAATTACAAAATGCATCCCCTCACATGTTAATGTTGACTTATTTTAAAAGTGTAATATGTATTATCGGCATGTTATGAGCATTAATGAACTATAATATGTCTTTTTAATGTAGCGAGTAACAGCATGTGTGCTGTCATTCTTATGTCTAGCTGTGAAAAACAACCACAACAACACAGCATAAAATTTAAACAGTGCTTTACAGCTAGTAGCAGATATATTATACCACTTCTTTCTTTGAAGATATACTTAAACCATGACTACTTGTATTCTAACAAATTATTATGATTGATTTACCTTTTCTCACAAAACTTAAATGCAACATGAAGTTTCTAAGATAATTCACTTGGGTGTCTAATGTGGAATGCAAAATATTCATCTGCACAATCAGATAGTTATATATATGTAACAGAAGGAGAAACATTTTAAAGAAGAGTTTAGAATTTTACGCCGCCAGATCAGCTGTCATGCTGCTGATACGCAAGTACAACAAATTGAAATGACATCTGTTAATAGTTATTTTTTAGATTCAAAGCTAAATGTGATATCTTCCTACTTACATGCTAAGCCCTATTAAAATGCAACTCAAATGTGATGTGAAGAATGAATGCATCTTCTTGAACCTCAGTCCAAGGATACACAAGAACGATGATTTCTGGTATGAAACTGGAATTATTCTCAGTCTACTGCAACTGAAATATCTTACTAGGCAAAAACATTCTAAGCATCTTCTTTACTTGATACAAATTCTAGAAGACAAAGAGTATCATGTCAAACCTAAGGAATAATTTTGTGAAACATGTGCCTGTGACCCCCTACCCCCATCCCTCCTCACACACACACACACACACACACACACACACACACACAATTTAGAGTATGAAAGAAAAATGTGTTATCTTATAAATGATCATAAGTGTTTAAAGGTTATCACCAAAAAGTAGAAACAATTTACAAGTGACTTCAGCAAGCATCTTCAAATTGCGTTAGTGTCAACATAGTTATTGCAATTTTATTTATCATCCATTTCAAAATAATAAAGTATAGAGCAAAACAAAAATGATATAAGGAATGACCATATGACCCTCTCTCACTGCGCAGTCAGACGGGGGGAAAAAGGATACACACACATGGGGGGGGGGGGGGGGGGGGGGGGGGAGAGAGAGAGAGAGAGAGAGAGAGAGAGAGAGAGAGAGAGAGAGAGAGAGAGAGAGAGAGAGAGAGAGAGAGAGAGAGAGAGAGAGAGAGAGGAGACAGATTTAAGTTACTTTCCACATATATGTACATTTCATATGTACACAATTGATGGGAGAACAAGTTCTTTTGCTAACTATAACAACCAACACTATCTACATCTTCCGTCTTTACATTTTTACATCATGATCACCACCTCTAAAAACAAAACATATTAGTGCCTCAGAATTATTACAGTCAATTCTTAAGATCCTACTGCTTTCCAATGGGTGTACATTTGACTCATAAAGAGGGAAAACAAAAGAAACTGTTAATCTTCTATCATGTTTCACGTATGTAGATATAATTCTTTTATGAAGATTTCATAACAGTTATGAGTTTTCACAATCAACTGGATACCTTGTCAACACATACATACATTCTTTCAGATGTTCTGGAAAATGTATCATTGTCTACGTATACCAACCCACAAAAGACATGTACATGATAAAATAAAGAACATTTCATGAAGCAATGCATGGATATTATTTACACTGTAGGAATATTAGGATATTACAAAGCTAAGCTTTGGTCACTATCAGATCATAGGAGTTTGGAATGGCAGGTACTATGATAGGGAATCAAAATATCAAACATGAAGTGTGATGTTGTAAGGGAAATAGATGCTACGCAAAGTAATTAATATGCAAGCATGAAAACACTTTTCTGCAGATTGCCTAGATCAGTTCTTGGAAAGAAGAATAGAATATATTTTGAGGACAAAGAAGGTTATGAGAAAGGCACTTAAAATCAAGAATACTAAGGACAATATACATAAATATTAGAATTATATGGAACGCAGAACAAATTCAGAAATTCTACTACCTAGGAAGTTGATAAATAGACAACTGAAACAATAATGTATCCCAAGCAAAATTCATTTACAAATCCAAGTGAGTAAGGCCGTACAACAACAAAGTAACAAAAGTTATGGTCTTTGTCATTAATAGAAGGTCATATACTGAAACATTCTTGAAGAACTAATTAATGTAGCCCTGCATGTTCTAGTTGCATCATGAAATGATAAACGGTTTTAAATCTTCTTTGCTTGCCAGGTTGTTAGATGGATATGAGCTTCTAACATGTGTCTCATTTATCATGAGCTGTCGGTGAATATAATGACAGATAGTGAAAATCAAGAGATTAGTAATGATGGAACAAAGTTAGTTGGCAGGATTGGCTGGAAGTGGAAGGAGGTGAAATTTAGAAGAACGTGTTACCCAAAGTATTGACTGCAGTTACTGAGAAATAGGGTATGATGTACTCTATTACATTAGTGTAATTTCTTTCTTCTGTTTGTTTTTAAAGATTACTTCAAATATGGTCTTTGTATTATGAAATACAAGAATGCTGAGAGCATGATATTAATATGACACACCAGTGCTAATATTAAAGAAATATGTGGCAAGTGAAGTTCATCACTAAAACTGAATGCATTTAAGAGCATGTGTAGTTATGTCCATGTGCAACCCATTAATCATGTGTGTTGAGTGATTTCATTTCATAATGTTGTTTGTTAATTATAAGAAACAGATCTGTAGTGCTTTTAAGCATGAATGTTGTACACACTAGATTAGCTTTGGTGATATCTGATAATTAATACAGCTAGAAGACATCACTGACAGCCATATCCTTTTGTCAGTGTGTAATTTGGCTCCTTCCACATACCACTGTAATGGTATTTGCATAATGTGATGAATGAGTTAATGAGTACCTCTCAATGCAGAAACTGTGTGTGTCTGAAAACAGAGAGCTTGGTCTAATTTTATTGAGTGAGTCTTTCAATGTCATCACATTCGCTCAGTAACAAACAGTTTCTCATACACCTCTCCCTTCTCTTTCTCCTGACAAACAATATAAGTTATATGTACATCAGTTAATGAGAACATTTACTCTTTTCCATTCTATAAATCCAACTGTTATTGTGGCACATATTTCTATATTTGTAAAAACCCTATAGTTATTTATCCATTCATTTAATTAATATTTCGGTGACAGTCACAAGCATATCAATTTAATCATCTGTTTTGGTGAAGGTCTGTAAGTGCACAATTATTTTGTCTTAGTCTGAAGCAGACAATTAGTTTTTTTGTTTATATTAACAAATGCACCATATTTTAGGTGACTTTTAATAAAATAAGAAAATTTTATTTTCAGAGGGATAAGCTATGATGACAGATGTAAACTATTATAAAGAAATACTGAATACAATTATTAAGTGGTAAAGACTGGGGAAAAATTCTGTGATACACTGGTAAGATACTTCCTATAGCATCACAGATTACGATACTCTGAATTCCAGATTATTTTAGATATAAAAATTTAAACAATAAAAAGTCCAGTATGAAAAAATAACAACATTATGAAAGAGATAGATTGTTACTCACCATACACAGGAACTGTAGAGTCACATACAGGCACAATGAAAAAACTGCTATGTGTTTGAACTTTCCGCCAAAAGGTCTTCTTCTCAAGTACCACACACACACACACACACACACACACACACACACACACACGTGCGTGCGTGCATGCTCCCTCACAGAATACCTTTTATCCAAAAGCTATAATGTATAGCAGTCTTTTTGTTGTGTGTGTTTCTGACAAACATCTCCTCTATATAATGAGATATGAATGTTTATAACAGACAGCAGGTGGATTGTAACATTTCACAGAGATTGCTGAGGATGTGCAGTGCAGTAGAAAAGGGGTACCACAGCATGGTAAGAAATGGAGCTCAGCATTGAGTTAGCTGTATGATTAATGGAAAAATGTAGGTTAGAGGACATGAATGAATAATTCATAAATTTTATATTTTAGGCAACATATTTACAAGCAGAAGATAGTGACAAATTGTGGTAAATGGGAAGTTATGTCTGTGGTAGTGGTGACTGTGTGTCAAGAGGACTATGTTGGGGATTGTACAAGCATTATCTCCTATTTTCATTTAAACTATAGTTAGAATAATGTTGTTGTACATGAATCTTCAAAGTATGCAGTGTGCTCAGGAGACTACTATGGTAGGAAACTACTGACAATTGTGTATAAACCCTAAATCTACCGAGTCCTGTCCTGTTTTCTTCTACATCCATTCGATTCATTCACCACAGTCGCATTTGGCTTCCAGTTTTAACAAAACTCATGATTTTTATATTTCATTTTATGTCATATACTCTGATTTCAATTAACTGTTTTTCAACCCCTCAAAATTATGCCTCAGTTTTGTATTAGAGTGTTTTAGATAAGATATCTCTGACTTCAGTTAATTTTTTTCCTCAAAGTTATCTATAATTTTTACTGAAATAACAGTTTACTTTTCCCCATCTGTTAGTCATTAGTGGATTACAATTCACAGTCATTTATTAGACTCAAGATGTCCATAAAAAGGTGAACTTGCTGACAGTCAAATTTCATTTGCCTTCTATGATCAGTTCTTCAGTTTCACTGCAGATTTTTGTTAAGACAATTGTTAGATATATGTACTAAACATCTTGACCTAGAGACCACTCTACAAACTACATTAGTAAAATGTTGTTAGATACACAACCATCTTATATATTTACTATGATACTTTTATTATCTACTCATGGCAGAGACGATGTGACAACAGGGGCTCTATGTTGCCACATTCTTGCCATTTAAGACACTAATTTCACCTAACTAATGTGATGATAAATATATTACATACCAAATACAGTAAAAGCAATATTTTTCAGATTTATCTTACTGTAAGCAACAAATGCAGTGGAACTGAAGAGTAACCCTAAGGTATATTGTACCCAAGTTAACCTTAAATCAGTATTGACACTAAGCTTCATTGTATTTCTCTTAATGGAATATAGTGTGCACATGTTTGTAGGGAGCAATCTGTAATTGGTGAACAGGAATATCTACAACCAAGAGCATTTGGTATTTTATTTTATTTTGGAGTGACAGTTTTCAAGAGAATCTTGCTGTCATCATTGGATCTTCACAAAATTCTTATTAACATGCATAGTTGCCACCACTATAGCGAGATCACTTTCCACTCATAGGTAATAATATTATGTTTATTTTTCAAAAACACAAAAAAGAACATATAAAACATAATAAAACATACGTTGCAACAACTGTGTGCCCAGGAGCAGAGGTGCACACACAGAAAGTGCATTCGTGGCCCTGTGACGTACTTGGGTCATGAATGCGCTTTCTACATGTGCGTCTGCTCCTGGGCATACAATTAGTTCAGTTTGTATTTCATACAATTTTTATGTGTTTGACAAGTCAACATAATGTCATTTCCTATGAGTGGAAAGTGTTTTTGTTGTAGTGGTGGCATGTACACATATTAACAAGAATTTTCTGAAGATCCAATGATGACAGCAAGATTCTGTTGAAACTGGTCATTGCAGAATAAAATAAAATACTGTGAAGATTTTCATGTTCTTAATGGAGTGTTCATGGGCTCAAAATCTGTGATAGTCTAAAACTAGTTTTTGACCAGGGAATAAATCAAGATCTCTATCTTTTGGGGCCAATGCTCTTCCATTTTACCCATGAAAGAATGTTACATAAGGAGGAAAAACACTTCCGCCTGTTGCTGTGACTCTTCTTGCCTTCCAAATTCTGGAAACAACCTATTGCTAAGGCAAGAGTAGCATGTCTGGGAGAAATAACATAACAATAACATCATCTACCACAGTATGTCACATTCATATAATAAGAATAACAATTTTGTGGAATATCCCAAATGCAGACTAACTGCTTATTTACTTTCACAGTCTCTGCCCTCAGATTGGTGGAAATTTGCTTCCAAAATAGTTACACTGACAGGCAGTATTTTTTATATTCTCTCATTCATAACTTAAACATCCTTCACTATATTTTGGCTCTCTCTGCCAAACAAATTATTGTAGCACATTCTCCCTACAATTTCTTCTGTATTGAGGAAATGCCGTGTATTATATAGTTCTGAAATCTCATTGCCATTCTTTTCTGTAAGAATTATCAAAATTATTCTTATATATATATCTTAATTTTGATTTGTTAATGTACATTCAAAGATTTTTGTTGGATAAAATATGAAATTACTCATATTCCACAAGAGCTATGTTTATAATCTAATTTTATACACTCCATTTTATTTTTGATTGTAGCATGAATCTGAGCCACTTGTTGCAGAAACACACTGTTGAGCGAAATCGTATTTCCCAGGAAGAAATGTTCTATTAGGCAAGTTATATTGCAAGATAGTGCACTATGTATTTGGTGGCAGTGAATTACAATGTACCTTGAAGTACACATCAGTGATATTTGTATTTTTCTTTTTTCTTGTAAGCTTAAATGATAATGGCAATTAAGATACTTTGAATGATGGTTCATGAGTACTTAACTACTTCACACTGCAGAGTGCTATACTTTATGTTCCCTAACAATGAGCAGTATCTTAACTTCTATGATGCGTACAGTGTTCAATCTCCTAGCCTTTTAAATGTGTTTGCTTTAAGTGATATTACTTTTTTAACAGTTAAATTGCATTCCATTGTGGCAAGCCCTTAAGAGTTACGAGTACAGCTTCAGATAAGAGATGAATATAGAAAAAAATATCTTGGAGAAATTTTTATCCTGGTCTGTTACATATTAGTACTACAGTATGCACATTCATTCAGCATCTGAGCTGTTCCAGAGCTTCGGCCAGGGTCAGTCTAGAATTAGATAGGTTATGATGATTTGTCAGAGGTGCACAGCTGTGTTTCTGTACTTCATTTCTTAAGTGAACAACATTAATCAGAACGTAATGTAATTTTTGTGATCCATCTTTCCAGATACATGGTAGGTTAACAATACGCCTTATTACAATAAGCCATCAAGAATCTAGAAATACATATTCAACAGTCTGTGGCAATTCCTATGAGTTAATGAGTTATTTTATATGCATTATGGTGATTACCCAGAGAAGTTTGATAAAACTGGAGCATGAAAAATCTTGTATCTTGTATCTCCAGGAGCTGGAGCTGGCTCAACATAGCGGGATATTCAAAGTACATGTGAGTTGTATAGATGATCTGGTCAATGTCATCTGTGTTGTGTGTTTGCTGTGCACAAGTTAAAAAAAATAAAAAGAAAAAAAAAGAAACGAGAAAAGAAATATTCAAATCCTGTCAATGGTCAGAAGTTGTATTAATATTATCCTGCAGATCAACTGATATTTCATACTCTGTACAAAGCATCACTTGATGCCAGAATTGAAGTCTCCTGTGGTCAGCATACTGGCCTTCACAATGATACAGATAACACGTAGTTATATTTCAGTCAGTGCACAAACTACAAACATGTGTGAGCTATGGGTTGGCAGTCCTGATGCCTGGATCAACTTAGAGGGATCCCTCTTGTTCCACACACTGCAGAATGCAGCCTTTTACATGAAAATTATTGTTGCTCATTAGGAACAGATGGCTTGAAACCAGAAAACTTGCTAATGGTAACTTCCAACAACCAAATGTACACCACAAAAATGAAGGACTGTTCTGTCCTGCAGGAAAACTTCAAAAATTCTACAGTCATGTTGAAAGGACATTGACCACTATCGTCAACTGATTTCTCACATTATGCTATTTTCCTGTATCATATGTTGGAAGATAATTTGTGAAAGACCAAATCGGAGAGCATCGTAGAACAGGAAGAAAAGGTGCGGCAAAGAGCTGACTTTTCACTATAAAAAACTGGTGTAGAAGTTTTGTAATAGTTATCATCAGGCAAGTGAGTCCATTGCCAAAAGCAGCCACTTACAGAACCTCGCAGTCATAATTCAAATCATTGATAAGATATGTAACATATAGTTTCATTCCCATGCAATCATTTTAATGCATGTTATCAGCAAAAATCCGGAGTTAACAGTGAGAGAGATTGTAAAATAAATGTATCATAATCCCAATGGACTAAATTCCTCTACAACAACAACAGTAAAACTCATATTCTTGCATCCTTTCTCCATACATTGTATGAAATGACGAAGTTCACTCATCTGAAAGGTAATGTAAAGCTGATACGTAAACGCAGAAATAAACACTGGATCTAATTTGACAATGAATTTTTTTATCGATCACTATAGTAAGAGCTAAGGAGAGCAATACAGAATACAAGTGTCCAACATACTTTGAAAGGAATATAAGAAAGCAATAAACTGCTTCTAATTACCAAAAATTTACTTTCATTAAAGACAATTTTCAAAAATAAGGAAACTACAGTGGTGTTTTTGTATCACACTATTACTAACATATTTTGCATATATTTAGTATTCCAGCTGAATCTTCCAGTTCTTGGTACTATAGGGACTACTACGAAAATGGATAATTTAATATTACATGTATATTTTACCAAAACATGTACTCTCAAACAGCTTCCGAAAGAGAAACTTCCAGAAAGAATCTGCAGCTATTTTATCACTGGCCAAATGAACAATGGGACCCTCAAAATCTGTCAGACACACAGGCGACAGACCAAAGATCAATATCATCATCCATTACGGATGTGAGGTACTTGTTGTTAGGTTTTTACAATAATACTTGGTAGCATTCAATTCTATTCGTGCCCTACTTACAGCTCAACAACATGTTTTTAGAGACAATGCTCTCATCATCATGTGACACCTCTCAAAATGCATTGTTGAACTGTAAGTAGGAGAGAAACACAGTTGAATGTTACCAATTATTACTGTAAACAGTCTGATTCACAAATCACAGATAAAGGAGCTCATTAACAATAAACCACATTATGTGTTATAAATATGAGCTTTAAACAGCTACAATTTCTTTTCATTTAAAAATGCAGGGTATCATATTCATACTCAATTATGGTAAAAGTTCCTCAATTTTCTTGTCATATCAGCTTTCTTGTTGAAGCCAAAATGCCAGATAGAAGACTCTGCAAAAATGATGTAGGTTTTTTGACAAACAAGAGAAAGAAATTCAAAAGAATCAAATTGAAAAACATCATTATGAAGTGATGGATAAGTCATAACAATAGCTCTCTCTCTCTCTCTCTCTCTCTCTCTCTCTCTCTCTCTCTCTCTCTCTCTCTGTGTGTGTGTGTGTGTGTGTGTGTGTGTGTGTGTGTGTGTGTTTGTGTGTGTATTTTGGCCTGGGGCAGGAGGGGTGGGGGGAAAGAGTTGAGGAGGGGACGAGGCAAGAGAATGAGGCTTGGATCATTACTCTGAAGATACAACACTGGCTAACAACATTACAGTGGACAAACTTCAGTTCAAGGCACACAGTACAAGCCATCAATCAGTTAATGCTGAGTAAAAATATCCTTCCAATAGCAAACTCCAGAATAAAAGTTCATTATCCATAATACAAAATACCACAATGCAGAAATAATTTAAACAAAGAGCAACAATATCATGGGTATAAAAAATGAAGATATTTGTTACAATATTTTGTCAATGCTAGTTACATTATAGAAGTTAGAATTTTCTGTTATTTTCATTTGAAGACATCTGTTTAAAATCAAACAGAACCACCCAAGCTAGAAAAGAAGAAGCAAAACATGTTCTAAGTCCGGCACATCAACATCTATGAAAGCTTATTGCTCCATAATGTAAAAATAAGGGAGAGATGAGTACTAGTATAACTCTCTTGAATATCACTGAATACTCACATTTCCTAAAATCCTCTCCTCTATTTTCATAAGTGAAGGAACCACAGGTTTTTAAAAGTAGCTTCAGTCAGCTTTCATTCATGTGTTTTTTTGCTGCCATTTCAAAAGTATATTTTTCTACATCCATACTCAGTATCAATTCAGCAATTAACTTCTTTATGCAAATAAGAAAATTTTGAGGAATAGAAACTAAGGAGTACCAAAAGTATGAAAATTATAACCTGTAGTGGGTAAAGAAAAGTTGAAGATAGTGTTAAGGGTATAAAAATCAGTACAAATAACTACAAAGAGAGGGCACTACAAGATAAGCAAATTTCAGTAATACAGTCACTGATGCAATGTAATGAATGGATAAAAATCTACTTACCAAGCAGTGGCAGGAGAACACACACATACAGGTATTAAAATTTGCAAGCTTTTGGAGTTGGAGGCTCCTTCTTCTGGCAGAAAAATTGAAGGGGAATGCAGAGGGGTAAAGCAAAAGAACTGATGAGGTTTAGGAAATGAGGAGAGTTTGGAATAGTCAGACAGAACCCTGGGTCAGGGGAGACTTACTGGACAGGATGAGAAGGAAAGACTAATTGTTGGGGACTGCACCAGACAAGAGTATGAGTGAGCTTGGTGAGCTCGGTTATACATTACAACATATTTTCAAAAATTGATTATTTTCATTGATTCACTAAAGTAAGGATGATCTGCAAATAAAAACTGTGTATGATATACAAGCAATGAAGATAAATATTCACACAGAAGAATAATTCCTGTCCTAAGTAATACAAATAATGTCTCAATAAGATGCAGGCAAACATAATGTCTAGACATATTTTTAGAGGAAAACATAATGTTCACACAGAATATTACTGTAATACAGTATTATATATTGGAGACAATAATTGTTAATAAGTGGAGAATAGTAGGTGTTGTTATCAATTTCTTAACAAATCAGACAAAATGTGCCATAAATGACTAAAATGCAAACAAAAGCTGAAGATACTCTGACTCACACCACAGGCTAACCTACTAATACTCCAGGAAAAACAGTTAAGAAAACCTCATTCCCTCAGTCATACCGTCCTTCAGTAGACTCAAAGCAAATGATGAGATGGAAAGCAAAGAATGGGGAAATGTCAGAAGGAAATACTAACGGACAACAACAGCAAAAGAAAAGGTATGAAGGCAGAAAGCACTACCATACAGTGAAAGAACAGTATTACAATAAATAAACACATGGAAAAGGTGTTACATCCATGTGGAACACTGCAAGGGAACAGTGAAGACGCTAGTATGGATGGCAAACACTGTTGCTCTTCAAGAGACAGTGTTTCTATTTTTGCAGAAGGTACTTCTCTATGGCTGATCTGTGAGATACAAAAATGCTATTGGAATGTCATCATATAGTACATGCTTAGATGCTCTGTTAACATAATAAAACGAAACAGCTTTTATGCTCCACTTTTAATTAATTCCACTTAAAGTTGGTAGCTGTAATATTGGAGGAGTTGCATGCAAGATGGAAATTCTGAAATCATAGAAACATAAGACACTTCTAATTAATAGAATCTGTTTACAACAATAGCACCAAATGATACATTTATACAAACGAGAGTTCACTTCATTGAAATATAAATAAAACAACATCACTTACCAAAACAGCATGTCAGTATAGAGACATTCTGGCTTATACCATGAAGGGGTAGGTAATCAGTGAATGATGATATGTTTTAAGCACAACTAATTACAGACAGATCAGCACTGGTTATAATGGAAAGTTTCTGTCTACTTCTCTCTGCATGCTTGTCTCTTTCTGTATCTCTTTCTACTGCAATACACAATCTAGTTTGTTTTTGAGCTCAGCAAATGGAACATTTGAATGTGGAAGCTTATGAATATATTTATACTTCTGTGTTACAGCATGCTGTTTTGTTAAGTTTGCCTCTTATAAATACTTTTTGCAGTTTTAACTACCAGTTTAAATTATCTTCTCTAATTTTAGAATACACATATCATTTTTATACAAAGGTTCTTGATACTGTAAAATGTATTCCTACCAGTAATGCTTTCTTGGAAACAATGCAAAATACAAGAATTTCATTACATGTCATAGGCATACAGAAATACTGTCCCAATTTAACTGTTGCCTGCAAATTTTTTATGGAGATGTGTACTACAAATATATTAATGCAATTTCTCAAAAGCACAAAATTATGATATTCATTCCTATTTTGACTTCAATAACAGAAAGCTTTTGGGTACCAATGGTTTCATACCAGTAATACCTGAGCTTCAGGCAGCTCATAAATTAATAAAATGCACATCAATGGTGAATTGCATTTGCCTTGGACAGAAGAAACTTGAAATATGTGATAAAATACACAGATGTATATATCCCCCCACCGCCCACCCCAAAAAAATCTCTCTCTCTCTCTCTCTCTCTCTCTCTCTCTCTCTCTCTCTCTCTCTGTGTGTGTGTGTGTGTGTGTGTGTGTGTGTGTGTGTGTGTGTGTGTGTGTGTGTGTGTGTGTCTCCGCATTCCCCATCCCTTGCCAAGTACAGTCCAAATATCTTCAACAGAAATCCATTCACATAAAACCATCCCTTCTACTGTTAAGCTAGAAGATAGCTTCCACTATCTTTGAGAAAGTCATTTGTGTAGATTTCTTTGGCCTCTGTTATGATATACAACTCAGAAGTTTTCCTATACACTAGTGTTGGAAACAAATACATAAAGACAATCAATAGAAATCAAATCTTATGCTAAAAAGTAATTGTTTAACAAGTGTCACACATCTACAGTACTGCAGTCCTAATAAGCCTGACAAATACTTTTGCAACCATACCAAAGTTATAACACCAAAGAAAAATACAGAAACATCAAAATATTTTGGCCATTCTTTCATGGGTAAATAATTTCAACTTATAACTTTCATACATATATTTCTTTTTTTAGGAAGTTTATTGGTATTATTATATTATCATTATTATTATTATTGTTGTTGTTAAAATGGTGAAAATATTTGTATTACTTCTCTTTAGTACTATATATGTATATGTGGTAAATCAATTAGTGCTCCAGACAGAACTTTTACATAAGAAAAGAAGTAATACATTAAACATTCTGAGACTGGAAAGGATATTGTGTTTAATCTGACAAAGCTGCACATATAGTTTATTAAAATTGTACTCACACTACATTAAAAATCTGAAATGAGATGCATGCCTCTTGCACCTTTAAAAATGACAGCACAATATAATCACAAAACAGGCAACAGGCTTGGTGTTATACAGTGTAATTTTCTATAACAATGTTGGAATATTATGTCACATTATTGTACAGAATCGTAAGTTGTTCAACACACAACCACAATGGTCAAATGAAGAACAAACTGTCTGTTAGAACACACAATGTATTTAACAGGGAAGAGTAATTAACATTTCTATCAGTCAGTAGGAACTCGAATGTAAAAAATTATATTACATATTTGCACTATAAACATTGGTGGAATCCAACCCATAAGCACACATATTGATAGACAATTCACATAATATTATGAGATATGGATGTCCCAATGTGCATGAAGAGTGTTTGAAGCAGGCACTTGGAACATTTATTAAAAATATTTTTTTAAGAGAATTAAGTTTCAACTATATAATATCATTTCTAATGTCTTGTGTACATCTTCCACACACAATATACATATTTGTGTGTAAATAACTATATTTTTAAACACAAAAGATAGTACACATAAAGAAACAACTTTGAAAACATTTTCGAAGAGACATTGCAGTGCAGTTCTCAAAACAAAATGTATAATATGAACAACTATTTACAATCACCATTTTATTGAAACTGCACAGAATTCTAGGAATGTCAGATATGTTTCTATATTTAGATAATAATAAAGCTTCATTTGGAAATCAGAGTATTTCATATTGTCTTGTAAACTAGTTCTATCTTTAATTCCAAACACGATGGGATAATGAGAATTGAAATAGAAATTCAATCACTAAAGTTTCAAAAGTAACAAAGTGTCTGAGTGTTTATAGCATTAAATGTATTGAACTACAATTTACAAATGTCAAAGTATCATTTAATGTTTAATGTACACAGATGGAATGAATACAAAATTTTCAGACACGTGTGTTTGAAAATTATGAGTATGCAGAACGCTATTGCTCTCCAATAACATACTTTAAACAGCTAAAACAATACAGGTTGCAGTGTCAATTCTAATTATCTTACTTTTATTGCTTCTGGCATGTGCACACAGCTCAAACCAACCAGGAAGACCATGAGAAGGTTTGAAAGAGAAGTGGATCATGTATCCAGACACACTGTTCACCTGACATGGAACATTCATCTTCTAACAGTATTCTTCCATCAACAAGGAGGTAGGCGCATCTCTCTTTTCACCTGTAAGTTTCACAAAATACGTATCAGAAGACACAAAATAAATTCTAGGAGATGGTATTCTGTGCACCCTTTCAATGAAGTGGAAATGAATCACATGAAATGCAAATATGATATTTATTTCTTAACTACTACTATTAAAATAGTTTCTAGCATTGAAATTCATAAAATGGCAACGAAGATTTGTAGGTCAGTAGGTCATACACAGACATCTACTGTCAAATATGTTTGCTGTTTTATCGGATTAATAGTAGTCAAACAATAATTTTCTTGTTGGTTACAGAAGTCCCAATGCAAAAACTGAACTCCCCCATAAAAATTTCTGAGAGGATCTTTACACGAAATTCAAATTGGCTTAATATTCATAAAATTAACTCATGTATTACAAAACTACTGCTGCCTCTACTAATGTCATCAACTAACAGTATCCATGAAAATTTAAATGTGGAGAAACTATATTGCAATAGTTTTGTGCCAGCAATAAACCACAAGCATAAAAAAAGACATCTTCAGCCTTCCAAGAACACAGTGTAAAATAAAAGACAGCTACTATCCATAATTTCACCATCTTACTGTGTAGGCTGTAGCAAAGTGGCAAAACATTTTGTCACTTTTACTTCATTTTACTATTTACTATGTTAGATATAACAGAAAATACTCATAGTTAAGTGTGTCCAACATCAGGAATACAGCAAAGTTTCAGTGCATAGTAAGTGAGACTAATGGGACATATCACCTACACTGTGTCATCACCAGTGAAAGCTGGTCAGTTGCATTTATCAGGCTACACATGAACAGTTAAGGTATATTATATTGTCGGGAAAGCCTGAAGAAATACAGTTAAGGCATATAATTACAATTTTACGTTTGAGGTCCAACTAAATTTCCATTACATTTGTTCTTTGCGATATTTTTCTCGTTAATGCCTTTCTTATATATTTCAGCCTAAGGTCTCACAAATGATGTAACTACTGACTTTGACTTATTACCAAGCTACTAGGAGATGATTTATTATGTTATTTAGTAGCTCATCAATTGAACAGTGGTTGCCTTAACCACTTTAGCCACCCAGACACAGACCCTAACCGGTTCAAATTTCCAACTTGTTACAAGCTGCAATGCAGTGAGCCTCATCCATTAACAGCAACCCTCGTCCATTAACCCCCCTATGCACAAATTACTGAGTCCTATAGATAGGAGTCTGGGCGATATTAGTACAACCATACTGAAACAGATATCAAGGAGTCATTACAGAAACATATATATGTGAGAGTTCTACCAGACATGTCTTATGGAACAGGCAACACTTACACACATTCTTTGTAACAACTTCAGAACATCTGAGGATGACCTGTTAATAATTCAAAACTAGCCATGTTACTATTTGTGTGATATGAGGCTGAAATATAAAACAAAATCATTTTACAAGTTCTCTATGTTTCTGCAAAAAAGGATGCTTACTCTATGTAAAATTTTTATTTACATACTACACATCAAGTGCAGTATGTTAAAAACTTATTTATTCGTTTGCAAAGTCAAGAATACAGTTTTTTCTATATAAACTCGCTTAGTGAATTTAAAATGAGACTTATTTAACAAATTATGCGCAGAAAAATGAATAGTCTCGTACTGTAAATCAGGATCCTTAAGTGATGAAATATACCACCTTGTAGAGGTTTCCAATTCACTTAAGATTTATCATTGCAAAAGCACATGTGGAGTACACAAAATGATTTCATTTACAGATCAATAGCACAAGTGGTTCCGAGGTACCAGGTATTGATTTATGCTGAAACGCCCATATTAGTATATGGTGTAGCCTCTAAGGGTGGCAATGCAGATGCTGACTATGGCATCCAGTTGATCATACATGTGTCAAATACCATCCTCTGATGCATTATGCTGTGCCTGCTTGATCTGGTCACACAGTTACGTAAGCGTTGTTGGTTGATAAATTGCACAAGTCACTTCTCATCCTATCATATCCCACAAGTATTCAATTGGAGACACGTCCAGAGGTTCTGCTGGCCACGGAAGCTGTTGCATATCTTGAAGGGCACATTGAGTTTCATGGGCAGTGTGTGTGTGTGTGTGTGTGTGTGTGTGTGTGTGTGTGTGTGTGTGTGTGTATAGAGAGAGAGAGAGAGAGAGAGAGAGAGAGAGAGAGAGAGAGAGTGCTGGTCAGCATTACCTCCAGAAGCACCAAAGGTGAACAACAGTTGTAGGTTATTGCACACCAGACCATAAGGACTGGGGTGGAGCCAGTGTGTCTTAAACGAATGCACTATATGAGACAGTGCTCACTAGGTGTAACAAAGCAGAGTTACCCACCGCTATCCTGTTTTGGTTTGACACTCCTTCAGTAACTTAGTTACGCAATGAACTTTTATTTTTTTCATTTTCGCTACTCAGATTCTGACTACAGATTCTGTGGCCTTCAGCCTCATAGTACAGAATTCAGAAATAGTTTAAATAAAATTCCCCTAGTAAAAACTATTATTTCAGAACATTCTAATATCTATTCTGAAAGTAATGAGCTAATCAGTTTTATTGTAATTGCATACTATTAACAATTATGGAAAATGATGTATATTGTGCAATACATATTAAGTAAAATGCGAGTGAGCTGATAGATCAAATTCAGCGATAAGACTGCATCCAAAAGAAAGTATAAATTTTACTGATTCCAGCAAAGTGTTTAAATTAACCTAAAGTCCGTTAGTTAAATAGGTATTAAGACTTAAAATCTGTAGCCTGTATGACTTTCAGTGTCAATTGTGACCAAACTACCAAATAATTCCGAGATCTGTTTCGATACCTTTGCTAACTTTCTACATCTACATCTACATCTACATTTATACTCCACAAGCCACCCAATGGTGTGTGGCGGAGGGCACTTTACATGCCACTGTCATTACCTCCCCTTTCTGTTCCAGTTGCATACGGTTCGCGGGAAGCACGACTGTCTGAAAGCCTCCGTGCACGCTCGAATCTTTCTAATTTTACATTCGTGATCTCCTCGGGAGGTATAAGTAGGGGGAAGCAATAGATTCAATACCTCATCCAGAAACGCACCCTCTCGAAACCTGGCGAGCAAGCTACACCGCGATGCAGAGCGCCTCTCTTGCAGAGTCTTTCACTTGAGTTTGCTAAACATCTCCGTAACGCTATCACGGTTACCAAGTAACCCTGTGACGAAACCTGCCGCTCTTCTTTGGATCTTCTCTATCTCCTCCATCAACCCAATCTGGTACGGATCCCATACTGATGAGCAATACTCAAGTGTAGGTCGAACGAGTGTTTTGTAAGACACCTCCTTTGTTGATGGACTACATTTTCTAAGGACTCTCCCAATGAATCTCAACCTGGTACCCGCTTTACCAACAATTAATTTTATATGATCATTCCACTTCAAATCCCAGATATTTTACAGAAATAACTGCTACCAGTGTTTATTCCGCTATCATATAATCATACAATAAAGGATCCTTCTTTCTATGTATTCGCAATACATTACATCTGTCTATATTAAGGGTCAGTTGCCACTCCCTGCACCGAGTGCCTATCCGCTGTAGATCTTCCTGCATTTCGCTACAATTTTCTAATGCTGCAACTTCTCTGTATACTACAGCATTATCCGCGAAAAGCCGCATGGAACTTCCGACACTATCTACTAGGTCATTTATATATATTGCGAAAAGCAATGGTCCCATAACACTACCCTGTGGCACGCCAGAGGTTACTTTAATGTCTGTAGACGTCTCTCCATTGATAACAACATGCTGTGTTCTGTTTGCTAAGAACTCTTCAATCCAGCCACACAGCTGGTCTGATATTCCATAGGCTCTTACTTTGTTTACCAGGCGACAGTGCGGAACTGTATCGAACACCTTCCGGAAATCAAGGAAAATAGCATCTACTTGGGAGCCTGTATCTAATATTTCCTGGGTCTTATGAACAAATAAAGCAAGTTGGGTCTCACACGATCGCTGTTTCCAGAATCCATGTTGATTCCTACAGAGTAGATTCTGGGTTTCCAAAAACGGCATGATACGCGATTTCTACGTAAAATAACTCCAGTCTCAACTTTGTAAGTGCATTAATTAAGAATTAAGTAAATTTGAATATGTAAAAATTATTGTTCAAAAGGGCTGCCATCGTTATAAGTCAGGAATTCCCACGGCGGATGCATAAGTTAGTTCCACGTATTTAAATTGATACAGCTCATTCATGTTATTTAAATAATAAAACCCAATAGTTAACTTCAAAACCACATAGAAAGGATCATTTTAACTGTAGGAAATTATAAACTATAATATATTAACGGAAATAGTCAAATATGCAAGCGCTTGTCTATATAAGGTCCGAGCTGGTGCAGTTTTCAGTTAGTTCTCGGTCAGATTCTCTTGGAGCAAAAGTGTGCAAGTCAGTTAATTTTTCCGGTCATACCAAACAAAAAAAAAAAAGTGTAATTGTGAACATTATTAAATACTGGAATTTTTTGACCTACCTAATGTGACAACTAAGTGTAAGAGGCCTGGTCACATGAATATTGTGTGTGCTAGTAATAACTAATAAATTGTACTGTGGTTGACATAAATGTTGAATAACGAATACGATCTTGACTTTTGATTATGGAAAACTTAACCGAGGAGCCTGGCTTCTTAATTTCAGTGTGATTTAGATGAGACAGAGGCAGCTACCGGGAAGGCAATATTGAATGAACAAAGCAAGGTAGGTCAAAAACACTAAGCACTATCTACTGGGTGAGGAAATGTTTCAGTACCGGTACATCCGGTTGTGACGTGAACTAGTAAGAGGCACTAATACGAGGATACAGCTTGGCACGTTACAGCAGTATGTGCAAATTACCATAACTTGCATGCAAAAAGAATCTGGTTTCATCACTGAATACCACAGTGTGCCACTCCATCTCTCAAGAGATCCTCTGATGGCACCAGTCAAGCCATGCATGTCGGGTGCAGTTGCGTAAGTGGAAGATGGGCTCAAGGTGTGCATGACCGTAGTCCTACTGTTAATAACGAGTTTGCAGCAGTCCGTATTGACACATCTGAGCTCACAATCCATCTTTTTTGTGCTTTGCTAGCCATACAGTATGCCACTGCTGCCCTTACAATATGATGATCCTGGTTGGTGTCTGCGATATGTGGACATCCAGAACCTCATCTATGGGCGCTCCCTAAGAATGCTAACATGCCCACTGACACCAGCACCACTGCACAGCTGTCACAGCACTTCCAACTTATGTGTCAGTTCTCTGAATGGACCATCCACAAACTTTCACACTGATTAAACAAATCCACAAAATATCAAACAACTATTCTCTCTCTCTCTTCCCTTAAACTAATTCGGTAAAGGCCTCAGACCAATGAAAAAAATTCAAGAAACAGTAGGACAAGGATTTTGTAAGCAACATTTTAATGCATACATTTTACATTATTAGGATACTTCAAAGAAATTTAAGTCTGGCATCTGCTAACAATTTTGTCACAGGTGGCAGAGTAGCAGAGAGAAGTATGGATCACTCTCTTGCCTCCCAAGTTGGGAAAATTCACCCTAAAAACATGAGGATGAAGAAGACAACGGAAACCTCTGCATTAAAGGTACATAATGTGGAATCACAGGGCATGTGATGTGTAACTGATAAAGTGTCATGATTTCTCCATTGACAAAAGCTTCCAGATTTTCCCCCATTTGGGTCTCTGAGAATGGACGACCAAGAGAGAAGTAACCATGAAAAAATGAGGGAATAACCAACAAAAGGGTATCACTCTACCATTTAGAGCATGGAACGTCAGAAGTCTGAACATGACAGGGAAGCTAGAAAACCTGATAAAGGAAATGCTTAGTCTTGATCTAGATATTGTGGGGGTCAATTAAATGAAATGGAACAAAGATATAGATTGCTGGTCAGATGAATATAGGGTAATATCAACAGCAGCATAAAATGGTCCAACAGAAGTAGGATTCATCATGAATAGCAAGGTAGGTCAGATAGTTACTGTGAATCCAGAATGATTAATGAGGAAAGAAGTGCAGTACTGAAGTACCAGGGAATGATGTGTTTGAACTTCTGTAATACTGTATATGATATGATAATGAATATCACGGAAGACATCTCAGTTGAATATGAATGGACATTTCTAAAATGGCAATCACACAAATTGGACAGGCAAAAATAGGTACAAGGAAGGTAACTGTGAAGAAAGCTTGGATAACAGAAGAAATGCTTCTACTGATCAACTAAAGAAAGAAGTACAAAAATGTTCAGGGAAAGCCAGGAATACAGTAGTGTAAGTCACTTAGGAATGAAAGAAATAGGAAATGCACAATAGCTAAGATGAAATGGCTGCAGAACAAAAACAAAAAACCTCTAAAGAAATTATTGTTGGAAGAACTTATTAAGCATATAGAAAAGTCAAGACAACATTGGTTGAAATTAAAAGCAAGGGTGGCAACTTTAAGAATGCAATGGGAATTTCACTGTTAAATGCAAGAAGGAGAGTTGATGGATGGAAAGAGTGAACTGAAGGTTTGTACAAGGAGGAGGTCATTTCTGATGACCTGACAAGTTGACATGGGAATCAATATGGAAGACATACAGATCCAGTATTAGAGAGAGAATTTAACCAAGCTTTGGAGGACTTAGGTTGAAATAAGACAGAAGAGACAGTCGGCATTCATTCAAAATTTCTAAAATTGTTGGGGCAAAATGGCAACTAAATGACGATTGAGGTTGGTATGTAGAATCTACGAGACTGGGGATATACCTTCAGACTTTCATAAAAACATCATTCACAGGATTCTGAAAACATTAAGAGCATATAAGTGTGAGAACTATTGCACAATAAGCTTAACAGTTCATGCATCCAAGATGCTGAAAAGAATAATATACAGGTGAATAGAAAAATTGAAGATCTGCTACATGATAATCAGTTTGGCTTTAGGTAAGATAACATGATAGAGAGGCATTTCTGGGCTTGATAATGGAAGTTTGACTTAAGAAAAACAAAGACACTTACATGGAATTTGTCAACCTACAAGAAGTGTTACGTAGTATAAAATGGTGCATGACTTTCGAAATTCTGAGGAAAATAGGAAAGAGCAACAAGCAAAGCTGGACAATATACAGCATGTACAAGAATCCAGAGAGAAAATTAAGAATGGAAGACTTAGAATTTTTCTACCCTACTGTTCAATCCATGCATGAAAGAAGAAATGATGAAAATCGGAGAAAGGTGCAGGGGTAGGATTGAAATTCAGGGTGAAAAGATATGAACGATAAGATTTGCTGATGACATGTCATCCTCAGTGAAAGTGAAGAAGAATTACAGAACCTGTTGAATAGAGTGAACAGCCTAACAAGTACACAGTATGAACTGAAGATAACCCTTAAAGACAAAAGTAATGAGAAGTAGCAGGAATGAAATATCAAGCTTAACATCAAAATGGGTGACAACAAAGTAGACGATCTTAAGGAATTTTGTTACCCTGGAAGCAAACTAACAAATGACACACAAAGCATGCACAACGAGCAGACTAACGCTGAAGAAAGGGCATTCTTGACCAAAAATCTATGAGTAACAAATGTAGGATTTAATTTGAGGAAAAAATTTCTGAGAATGTGCATTTGGTAGACAGCACCATGTGCTAGTGAATCATGGATTGTGGGAAAACCAGAAAAGAAGAGAATCTAAGCATTTCAGATCTGGTGTTACAAAATTATGCTGAAAATTATATGATATGGACTGACAAGATAAAAAGTAAGAAGGTTATATTGGAAAACAGGTTTTCTCAGAAAATTTCATTGACGAAATCTTTTTGGGTTACCACCTAAGTTGTGGTGTTTTGTTTTCGTAACTTTTTTTGCAAGTTATATTGTCTGAAAGTGAAGTGTTTGGTTCATGCCCAGTTCATTCCTTTATAACTGCTGGACTGCAGTCTCCTCTGCTGAGGTCAAATGGGTGGATCAATCACATGCCTCTGGAGGAGGCATTGCGGACAAGGCCAGGGGGGAAAGGTGGGGAGGGGGGTGGGGGCACCTGGAAGGTTGGATATTGTCTGGACATTGCGTCCTGCTACTGCCTGTCTGTTCTGCCCACTACTTCTGCCACTTTCGCATCAGAGCACCCCGACACATTTTTTGCTAATGCCACATCCCATGCAGAGGTCAGTTGAAAACTGCTGTCCTCGTTGACAAGATCATTATATACTCTTATTTGTTCTGCCTCATTGACAAATGAATCACAGAACCTTTGGCATGGTATGGCACTTTTGTCTGTTTGAAAACAAACATGTGTTCATTTATTCTGTGCTCTAACAATGCAGACTTTTAGGTTTGGCTAAAGTGAACACTTCCCACATGTTTTGAACAGTGCTGTAAGATGCACACTATGTCTGACCAATGTCCTGCCTGTGACACTCACAACTTATGCTGCAGATGCGAAGTGCCTGTAAGCCCTAGTTGGTCTTTGACTGACACAAATAAATTCTAAATTTTGACCACCAAGCAAAAAAATGGTTTTTATATTTTACTTCTCCATTATCCTGGCAATCTTGGCTATGGGCAACAATGCATATGGAAGGAATGCCATACACTTGACTTCTTCTTGGGATTGTTATCTTTCTCCCTTTTGCTTGGCTGGAGAGTGTGTTTTATTTTTGTTTCCGAGTAGGCATTCTTGTGAAAGGTTTCGTAGAGATGCTGTAACTTGGTAGACAGACTTCCCTTGTCACATATGGCTTGTTGCCACATGTACTGGGCTGGTGAGCAAATGAGTGTGCTGCACTGGATGGTGGCAGCTATTTGCATTTAGGTACAAGTCTGTGTATGTCTTCCTCCCACAGGCAAAATGTCCCATACATGCCTTCATGGTTGTTCTGTATCAGGATGTGTAGGAATGGTAGGCATCCTTTTCCTTCCACTTCTTTGGTGTTGAGTGTGCTGTTAAAATGGCACAAGAATTCTAATAAGTTTTCTTCACCATGTGACAAAACCCTGAATGTCACAGAAACATCTCTGTAAAATATCAGTGGTTTCAGCTGTTTGGTTTTGATAGCTGTTTCCTAGAAGTGTTCCACATATACACTGGCAATGCCTGGCACCAGAAGGGAACACATGGTGACTCCATCCATCTGTTTGTAGAACTTCTGACTACATTGGGAGAACAACACACATGGTCATGTTTGTTTCACTCATGGAAGAGCAACAGTGAAATGAAAACTTGATCTGGCAGAAACCTGAGTATAGACATAAATTGTCCTGAAAAAGTTTGAAGAACCCAAATTAAGTGAGAAGTCAAGCAATATTTTACCACATCTTATGTATCCTTAACGACTGCAAAGAAAAAAATTAGATTAATTACAGTGTGCAGAGAGGCTTTTTTGAAATAATTCTTCCAGAATCCCACACATAAATGAAATGGAAAGAATCCCTGCTATTTGGTACAATGTGACATGTGCTCTGCCATGCACTTCATGTTAGTTCCAGAATATGGATATAGATATAGATACATTCATATTACTATGCTGTCACTTCATAGCCACACTCAAGACCAAATCAGAAAGCAGGTTCATCAATATAAAGTACAACACTTAGCACTGAAAGCACATTTAATACAAACATTAACATAAAGCTACAACAGAACATAACTTGTGGACAGAGACTACTGCTATTTACACAGGCATTACATGCAAAAGAACTTTTTGAGAACCTTTTATAAATGATAAATACTTCATAAGAAATAATTGCTGGTGGTTAAGACTGAACTGGTAACCTGCAGCATGCCAGTAAAGCTAACCACTACTTTACACTGTATACACCACATCTCACAGTATTGCTTCCTCTCCTGCAGTATCAGTGAGCTGCTGTTTTAGAAGTTCTCATTGCAACCAACTACAGCATCCTGGATCTACATCTTGTCAATGGTCCTCTGCATCGCAACACTGGTGGGTCCTCAAATTCTGGTCATGTTGTCAGATCCTCTTCTCTATGAAGAGCATGAAAGGCAACCACTCCCCTTGAAGTTTATTGTTCATCAAGTGGATCTTCAGTCTTCTTGAACAAGAAGCCTCCACCATTATCCTGTGTCTCAGGACTGAAGGAGGGCTTCATATGCAGGACACAAATGAAACTTGGCACCTTCGTATTCTCAATGAAAGCTCATAATCCTCGACTTCAAAAGTGACAGGATACAATATGAACAAATGTAGCACTTTAGTAACTTTCCTGTCAAGCCCACTTTCCATGCAGGTGTAAAAATATGCACCACATCACCCAAACTGTATGTCACTAGCTGGTGCTTGGCTTGCACTGCTCTTGGTCTTTCTCCTTGCCATCCAGGATTCATGTGGGAGCCAGCTGTCTTGCTTCTTCAGTTCTGATTATGAGATGGTTTACACAGTTTTCCCTAGTATCATCTAAGTGAAAGGGGAATAGTGTGTTCATTGTTGTTTCAGCCTCATGAGCAGGAAGTATAGTGAGAAGCAGAAAATGTCTAGTTTTGTTGTGCTGTATGTGAATGTTACTACAGAGAGTACTGTATCATGTCTCTGTTTGACATAAACGTACACCAGGACCCTGTCTGCCAATATCTGATTAAAGAATTCTGCAGGACCATTCATCTGTAGGTGGCAGGCAGTTGTAACCTTGTGGTTGATGTTGCAACATGGAATTACCTATGATACTAGTATCGACTGGAAAACTTTTCCACATTCAGAAATGGTCACAGTGAATGCTCCATGCTTCAAAATGATATCTTACACAAGGAACCTTACAATTTCCAGAGTTTCAGCATTCATCACAAGTTTGGGGAAAGTGTAGTGAACATCCCAATTTGGTGGAATGATCCTGCTACAGGTGTAATTGGTACCAGAATACCCAGATATAATTTTGGCATGTTCTCCTGTCACTGGCATGTGCTTCTGTCAGTGGTTCACACAGTATCTAACAAACTGGCAGTCTGCGTCTGATTCTGTCTAGAGTCTTCATGAGTCCCAGGTGACCAGATGTTGGAATTTTGTGGGAAAACTTTAGCATAGCCAACTATAGTTGAGTTGGGATGACAAGCAAGTATTTCCACCCCAGTGTATCACAGTTTCTCTTATAAATATCCACAGATTAGGGGTATAATGGTTGGTGTTACTGTTTCTTGATCGTGGGGACCCCGGTTCGATTTCTGGTCAGCCTGGAGATTTTCTTCATTTGGGTATTGGGTGTCTGTGTTGTCCTAATCATTTCATCTTATCTTCATTGATGTTCAACTCACCATAGAGGCATCAAATGAAAGGATTTGCACCAGGCAGCCAAGCAACCCTAGACAGGGTATCCCAGCCAATAATACCATACTATAATTGTTTTTGCCTTTATTAAATGTTCCATTCATTAACTGGAGTTCTGTTTTGGTCAGTACCTCATTCTTTAAGGCCTGTATGGTTTTCAGCAAGCCTTGATCTTCCTTGTGTTCAATAGCAATATCAGTTAATGCAACAATTACTGAAATTTCATTTGTGCTGTTCTGTTCAGCTACAGGATTCCTGTAAAGACAATCTCTGTCCTTGTATTTGGGAACTTTTTGATGACCCAAACAACTACAAGGCACTCTTTCTCAGTTTGTTTCCTCTCGGACTTGGAGAGTACTCTGGAAGCATAAGGTATCACCCTTTTTAGCACATCCTTGAATTTGAACTAGAACTGTACCAATCCTATAATGGCTAGCATTGGTGTGAATTTCTGTCTTAGTATTCTCATCATAAATGCTAGGGCTACATATGATGTTAGTGCCACCTTAAGGATATGGAAAGACCTTTCTTGTACTTTGTTCCGAGGATATTTGGTGTCTCACTGCAGTAGCTCTGGCAGGGATCATGCCTCGGTAGAGAATTGCCAGCAATATGAGAACATTTTGGAAAATTTCTCACTTCAAGAACATTCCGAGGAGTCAGAAAATCTGTGACTGCTCTTATTTTCACTGAATCAGGATGGACTCAGTCACCACGCACCAGGTGCCCCAAGATGCTTCATCGGCAAAGAAACACTTTCCAGTACAGGTGGAGACCTGCAGTCTGAATGCACTTCAACATGGCTATCAGGCAGCTTAAATGTTCTTCAAATGACTTTGAAAAAATGAAATTATAGATCAGTTAGCAAAGACATGTTTTCCATTTCAAGTGTCAAAGTGGATTGTGCACCACACTCTAAGATGGCTGAAGTCTTACATAGTCCAAATGACATAACTTGGAGCTTATAGAAGCCACCCACTCAGCCTCAGTTTCCCAGTACCCCGTCTGCATGTCCTTGTAGAGAAATTCAGGGCGTCCCAAAAATAATGACCTGATTTTAACTTGTAATAATAATGAGACAAATGTCACTAGGTAACTGAAACAGTACTAGATGTAATCCGCATGGTCTAGAGTTTCAGAAAAAATCCACTAGATGTCGCTATGAGTACTGACCTGGAGGGTGCAGCCAGTCTCGCACAATATGGCGTCTGTACAACAGAAAGCGTATTGTGTTATTAAATTTAGTCATACTCAATTAGTGATTGCAGTTCAGCGGGCATTTCATATTCAATTTTGTGCTAAACCATCATCACCAAAGAATATTTGACAGTGGTATAAACAGTTTGAAGAAAAAGGGTGCCTCTGTAAAGGCAAAAGTCCTGGCCAGCCACGCATTCCTGAACAAACAGTGGAACAAATCTGATGAGCATTTGAGTGGACCCCCTGCAAGTTTACGCATCATGCTATCCGAGAACTTGGGTTACTGCGCATGACAGTGTGGTGTGTGTTACAGCGTCGTTTAGCCCTCAAACCATACCAATTGCAACTGGTACAAGCTCTTCGAGATACAGACAAAGTGAAGCAGGTGAACTTTAGCAGTGCTATTCTAGAGGACATGGAAGATTACACTTTTATGTCACTGTTGATATTCAGCAATGAGGCAATTTTCCATATTAGTGGTAAGGTTCACCATCATAATATACATATATTGGGGGCTCAAAAACCCTCATGAAACAATCGAACATCAATGTGATTTACCAAAAGTGAATGTTTTTTGTGCTGTTTCCCAAAGTATGGTTTATGGACCCTACTTTTTTGGGGAAGAAACTGTAACAGGACAATCATATCTTGCATTGCTATGGAACTGGTTATTCACACACCTTGACTCTGACAATTCCATCTATCAGCAAGATGGAGCACCACTGCACTGTGTAACGTAACAGACTACTGAAACTATCAGTACCATCGGCTGGCAAGCTATGCGGTGCCATGAATCGAAATGAAAGAACAATTATATTAATATAAAATTACAGTGAACTTTAATTATGTCAACATAAACTGAAATATTATCATTTTATTATAAAAACTAATAATTTGCAGGACAATCATATTATGTATTGCTGCAGCACTATTTGAGAACTCTATTCAATTTTCATACTGTTTTCATAAATGTATACATGTGATGTATAAAATATCTATGCTCAATTCATGTTGGAAAACCCTGTGTACTTTGTAAGATCTTTGATTGTTAATGCAGAAACAGTTTGCTGGGTGAGGCTAAGGGACAGCTGTGTTTTGGTGAGTCTAAGAGACAGTGAGTTTTGAGAAGTCGTGAGAAACAGATGATTTTGAGAAAGGTCATGTTGTTGAACATTTTTGAAACTTCGACTTATGTTGGAAAAGCTTATATTGGTGAACTACTGGTTGTTATGAACGTGATAATATTCCATATATAATATGGAAAGCTTCAAACAGTATCAGGTCTTATGTAGCATATTACAAACCCAAGGACCCATTGTAGTAACAATTACTGCAAATCCATAAGTTACCCCTAGACAACGAGCAAGCAACAACGAGAATTCAAGGTAAGGTAATTAAATTATTTCATGTTTGTGTTGTGAAGTTACCTTCTCTTTGTCAAATATTTAAGTCTCTTATGCTCTGTTAATAGAGTGAACAGACTGACGGGGACTTGTGGTCCACTATTGAAACCAGGAAGACCACACAGGTTTTTAAACACGTGCCATAATTTGACATAAAAAAATTGATGATCTTAATATTTGTTCCCTGGACGAGAGAGGTACAATACAACTGGCAAAACAAATTGTGCAGCTTCCTCAATGCCAACGGGCCTCAATGTTGGATAGTGCATACAGGACCGCGAGACAAGGCTTTACACTCTTGGCCTCCTAGGTCCCCTCACTTAACACCATGTGATTTCTTCCTGTGGGGATATGTTAAACAATGTGTTTACATTCCTCCCTTACCTCGTGACATTGATGAACTAAAAACCAGAATATCAGCTAATGCAGCTTCACTGACAGAAGACACCTTGGTCTTAATTTGGGATGAATTCAGCTATTGGCTAGATGTCATCCAAGCAGCCAATGGAGAACATATTGAACATTTATGATGGACTTTTATAATCTTCTAAACTTTCTGGGTAATTTAGTATGCCATTTGTTGGTGTTAAGCCCTTCTTCCTAATAAATAATTTATATATAATTCTGTTTAAAATTGGGTCAGTCTTTTGGGACATCCTGTATTTTGTTCCTCTCAAGTAGTCTGGGGTGTCATCAATGCTTGACAATGGGTAGACATCTTTCGTTGTGATTTTATTCAGTCATCCATAATCAACACAGAAGCATCATGTGCCATCCTTCTTCACAAGTACCACAGGAGAGGATCAGGATACTCTGAGGGTTGTAGCATCATCTTAACCTCCTGGATTATCTGTAGTTCAGTCAGTGATGCCCTACAAGAGTACTTGTTGGATGACCCCAATGATGCTACAACATCTTATCATGAGTGACTCAGTATGTCTTTTTATTCCAGATTTTAAAGAATCCAAAAAACTGGTGTAGAATGGCTAACACTCACTAGCATTGTTTCTTGAATTGGCCGGATATTATTGGCTGTTCAGTAGTGGTTTCCTCTTCTATGTTGTCTATAGTGGTAGCAGAGCACAATTCCTTGTTGATGGCATTAAGCTGCATTCCCTAGACTACATTGGCCAACCATACATACATTCCTTTAGAAACAAGCAGTGGCTGCTCATGACAATTAGTGATCCAAAGTTCTTCTTGACCACCTATAATGGTTTTACTGGCATGAAGATTTTTTTTAGTTGAATAGTGTTTTGCAATTGACAGGAGCATCACTGAGCATCTCTATTGATGACAAACTCTCCTCATTGATGACGGAAGGATAAAAATATCTTCAAAAACAAACAACTGGCCAGAGCAGTATTTGTTATGGTGCCTGCTGCAATCACTTTGTTAAACTGGAGCTGTAATCTTTCACAGTCTATGACTGCTTGTGATGCCTGCAAGATGTCCCTTCCAAGAATATTATTACAATTACATTTTGATAGAATGACCAATTTGAAGGGCTGTGTTCTGCCACTGACAGTTATTGTCACAATACATGTTCCTACTGACTGGACGCATTTCCCATTTGCGACTTCAGCACACTTGCTTTTATATTTCAAAACATAGTCTTCTTTATCTGGTAATGATAAGCATCCTAAATTACAGAAAAAGAAGTTTCTTTGTCCGCCAGTGCCTGGAAACGTTTGCCACGGATGATAATGTCACTGATATTTTTAGACATCTTTGTGAATGGAGAATCTTCATCTGTGGCAGTGTCACCTCCATAACTGGTTGCCTTGCTTACAGTTTCTCAATTCAGCATCTAGGCGAGTAGCTGGTACCTCTGTAGTATGCTGACAGGGAACAGTTATGGCCTGTGGGGGAGCGATCTTGTCCATGGTATGGTGATAAGCTTCGTGCCACAGGTCGACTACAGCTGTCTGTAGTTAGCTGGTTGAACACAACTGCAGTGATGACTGGTAGGGTAGAAGGCTTCAAAAACTTTTTTTCTTTCTCTGCAGTAATGTAAGTTGTAGTGACCCCAGAATTTTACAAAAGTCTGCAGACACTTGGGTTCCAGCCATTTCGAACACACGTTATTTTAAAGCATGGCATAAGGATGAGCGTGGGCTACTGCACCCATTTATTGTTTGTGCAGGCGAAATTGGAAGGGAGATAATTCGTTGGCACTGCCAAGTGTTCAGTGCGACCTGCCAAGAATAAGCAAATACAGCCCGGAAGCTCCATGGCCGGCTGCAAAGAGTAATGTAGAATTGTATTGTTAAAAAACAAATGGAGAGACTCGAAATAATGACTGTTTGTTAGATTTTGAACTGCTGTTGAGAGTACATGGACTGGACGTGGGTAGTCAGCCATGATAAAAGCTTGTGTATTAATTGTGTTCAAAAATGTGTAATTAACTGATTCTGGGTGCCCAGTAATGTGTGGACTTACGTCATAAAGTTAAGTTTTTTTTGTTTTTGTTTTTTTGTTTTTACAAAGTGGAAATAAATATGTTCTGGTGCATTGAATGATATTCCAAGAGAGAGAGCGAGAGAGTGAAAATTTCCCTTCCTAGTAGTGAAATCTTCGGAGAAGCATCCGGTGCTAGCAGAAGACATTGGCACTGCAACAAAGCAGAACCAGCATTCTTCAACAAGTAAGTCCACGAAAATGCTTAAGCTGTATAGAGAGAGCTTAACATTACACTGGGCTACCGCAAAGTACCCTGGGCTTCTGCAGTGGAAACACACTTGTGTTTTGTCCTCTGTCCTCGAGATACCTATTCTTCTGCAGGGCATTATACTTCGAGGAGGAGCTCATTGTTCCCTTTAGGTGCTGGCTTTGGTGCAAGTACAAGTTGAAGGAGTCCGTTCTTCACATCATGTTTGACTGGTGGTGGAAATTGGCAGTTAAGATCAATAGACACTAATACTTATGATACAAGATGGCGGTGAAAAAAGGCACGCGAAATTCGAGTTCCGTGAAAATCATGAAACAAAATGAGATTCTATGCAACCAGTGCAGAAAAACTAGTTTAATCCAACCAGGGAAATGTTATTGCTGTAAGTTAAAAGTAAAAAACGTACATGAAATCATCACAAGATCGAAAGCAAGTGAAAAGACGGAAGTAAGTTCAGTGCACAACAACTGTAAACATTGTGATGACTTTTGTGTTGTGATATCCGCAAGAAATAGTGAAATAGAAGAACTAAAAAGAACTGTAATCCAACTAGAGAAACAGTTGGAAAATTGGGACTGTAATAATCGAAAAGAACATTATCAACACAAGCTCCAAACAACATCGGACACCAGTGAAGTAAACGAAAAAAGTACAGCAGCCACAAGCACAAAACTCGGACATATCAAAGTAACTGCTTCAAACAAAACTCCAAACGAATCTGGAAACAGTGTAGCTGAAAAACAAGTCAGTCTAGAAACTATTAAGAAACAGCAGGAGTCACATTCCGTGAAATATACTAGTGTTTCAAAACATGACCAACGCAAAAAAGACAAAAAAGTACTAATTTTTGCCGATAGTCACGGTCGTCAACTGGCGGAAAAAGTGACAGACACACAGTCAAACCTAAGCGTACAAGCCTTTAAAAAGCCAGGGGCAGAAATGGAAGAAGTTACGAAGTCTCTTGCAAAATCATGAGAAAACCTTGATTTTAATGACTGTGAATTTGTGCAGACGCAAACGACGTTGGCAGAGATGAAGGTAAAATACTCATCACAGTTCTCAGCAGTGTGCTGCCCAAATTAAACAAAACAAACGTAACTGTGGTAAATCAACCCCATAGGTATGACTTACCGCCCTGGTCATGTGTAAACAAACTGATAGAAAGAGTGAACATTGAGATAAATGAACTGTGCAAAAAATATCCTTATGTGAATCTAATAAATGTCAGTACATTAAACAGAGACATGCGTACCAGTCACACCCTACATTTGAATTACTATGGTAAACAGTTCTTGGCTGAAGAAATCTGGCGTCCTGTAAACAAGAGTGACAAGAAGCACAAAAAGATTGCAGGTCAGAGTACCTTGGAGAAATGGATCACTAGGGAAGCCTCATCTCGCCCAACTAGAAGAAACATCAGGCAGCCTCCTCATCTGAATGATTTTTTACTGCCAAAAGCAGTAGCTACAAATTGCACAAACAAGAAACATTTAAACTGAAGGTAGGTGATACTGTAGATTTTTCCACAAATTCTGTAATAAAGATCTTTCACCAAAATGTTCAGTCCCTAAGCAATAAAGTAGAAGAACTAAATATTTTATTAATGCATGAACTAGAGGATATTTCCGTAATGTGTCTTTCAGAACACTGGCTTGACGAGAACTTAATTAAATCTGTCTGCCTACACAATTTCACTCTGGCTGTGTAATATTGTAGACCTAGTGGTCACTATGGAGGTGTAGCCATATAGATAAAAGATAATATAGAGGTTACTAAAATAGATAATGTCACCTCCCTAAGTTGTGAAAAAGACTTTGAGATGACAGTGATAAAAATTCCAAAATTAGGTTTGGTAATAGTCACAGTGTACCACTCTCCAACAGAAAAATTTGAGGTATTTTTAGAAAAAAATGGAAATTTTCTTAAATAAGCTGCATAAAAGAAGGTGTGATGTTGTAGTACGTGGTGACTTTAAATAGATTTTCTTAGTAAATGTAAACAGAAAACTGCCTTTGGCAATCTCATTAAAACATAACCTTACAGCCACAGTTAAAGTTGCAACGAGAATAACACCAATCGGCCAGACAGGTTTCGATCAAATCCTGATAGATAAAGAGAAATTGGAGTGGTCAGTAAAAGTGTTTAACACAGGATTCAGTGACCACAAAGCTCAAATACTTACCACCACAAAGGAAGGGAGACCGGTTAAGAATAACTTCCTAAAGTTCAAGAGAAGGATCTACAGGTAGAAAAGCATTGACACCTTTAACTCACTATTGCATACTGAAGACTGGTCTGATGTCTATGAAAAGAAAAATCTGAATTCGAAATTCAACATTTTTCTAGAAAAAATGGTAAAGCATTTTGATACAGCCTTCCATTAAAAAATGGTAAATATAAGAGAGAAGACAAGAGGAAAGGGTTGGATTACTAAGGGAATCAGAACTTCTTGCCAGAAAAAAAGGGAGCTTCACAGAATCTTCAAAGAAAATAATGCCACTGACGAAATGCATACTCATTACAAAACATACACTAAAATCTTACAAAAGGTCATTAAACAGGCAAAAAGAATGTACAATGATTACTACATAAATAAAATAGAAAGAAATTTCCACATGGGAAAAATATATTAAAAACAAAGATTCCAAGACTTACCAAGTGGGAAAGCGGCAGCAGACAAGCACAATGAACAAAACACACACACACAATTACTAGCTTTCGCAACCGATGGTTGCTTCTTCAGGAAGGAGAGAAAAAGATGAAAGGATGTGGGTTTTAAGGGAGAGGGTAAGGAGTCATTCCAATCCCGGGAGCGGAAAGACTTCCCTTAGGGGAAAAAAAGGACAGGTGTACACACACACACACACACACACACACACACACACACACACACACACACACAAGCAGACATATTTAAAGGCCTTTAAATATGTCTGCTTGTGTGTGTGTGTGTGTATGTGCGGATGGATGTGTGTGTGTGTGTGTGTGTGTGTGTGTGTGTGTGTGTGTGTGTGTGTGTGTGTGTGTGTGTGTGCGCGCGCGCGCGCGAGTGTACACCTGTCCTCTTTTTCCCCTAAGGGGAGTCTTTCCGCTCCCGGGATTGGAATTACTCCTTACCCTCTCCCTTAAAACCCACATCCTTTCGTCTTTCCCTCTCCTTCCTGAAGAAGCAACCATCGGTTGCAAAAGCTAGTAATTCTGTGTGTGTGTGTGTGTTTTGTTCATTGTGCCTGTCTGCCGGCACTTTCCCGCTTGGTAAGTCTTGGAATCTTTGTTTTTAATATATTACTACATAAATAATTCTACAAATAAAGTGAAAGCTATGTAGGACATCATTAAAAAGAAACTGGCAAAAATAAGAGAACTGAGGAGAACATTGTCTTGATACACAACAATAAAAAGATTTTACAGCCTACAGAAACAGCAAACATATTCAACAAATACTTCACTGGGATTGCTGAAAATTTAATAAAAACTAATTTTAGTTTAACTCAGCATCAAGTGGTAAACAAGTGCAACAGTAACAAATTTTCAATGTTTGTGGACCAAGTAAGCAGGGAGGAGACATTGAAGGCTGTCAAAGAACTAAAGACAACATACTCAGCAGGAATTGATGGTACACCGAACAGAATCCTAAAACTCTGTATCCAAAATATAATTGACCCCCTTACTCACTTATGCAACTGTTCCCTAGAGTCACGCATCTTTCCAGATCAACTAAAAACATCAAAAGTCATTCCTATTTTCAAAACTGGTGACAAAGATGAAGTAATAAACTATCGTCGCATTACATTAACCTCCTGTTTCTCAAAAGCAATAGAAAAAATTATGTGCAGTAAGTTGTTGAAGTTTATAAACAAAAATAGTGTGCTATCTAAATCTCAACATGGCTTTAGAAGCAAGAAATCAATGGAGACAGTAATCTATGAATGCATATCTACTGTACTAAAAACAATAGATGAAAAACAACAAACAACAGGTATATTATTGGACCTAACCAAAGCCTTTGATATAGTAAACCACAAAACCCTATTGAAGAAGCTACAGCACTATGGAATTAGGGGGTTGGCAAATGATTGGATTCGTTCATTTCTCAGCGACCGTAAACAAAAATTATCCATCAGACATATAGATGATAAAGCACAAATAATCACAGAATATGTACCATCAGAAAGCCCAATCACTTACGGGGTACCACAAGGGTCGGTAATGGGAACCCTACTTTTCTCGTTATATATCAATGATTTGGATATACATATTGATACCCACAAAGTAATACTGTTTGCTGACAACACAACAATACTGGTAAAAGCAGCAAAAAATGAAGATATACAAGAAGAAGTAAACACAGTTACAAAACATCTAAGTAATTGGACAGCAGAAAATCAGTTGATAATAAACTACAATAAAATAGTAGCCTTAAATTTCCATAACCGCCAAAACACCACACTGATATATCCAGAAATAAAAATCAATCAACACCCTATTGCAAATGATGAGGCTACAAAATTTCTCGGCATCTGAATACAAAGAGACTTAAAATGGGACAAACACATAGAACAAATTAATGCCAAGCTGAGCACGGGCTGTTATCTTCTTAGTGTTCTCAAACAATGCATAAATGAACAGGCACTATTGTGTGCCTATTATGCATACTTCAATGCCCATCTCAAGTATTGACTCATATTCTGTGGAAATTCCCGAGCAGCTCAAGGGACTTCCAGAATACAAAAAAGAGCCATTATCATTATGACAGGGAGTGGTGCTTGACAGTCCTGCAAACCAATATTTAAAGCACTGAATATACTGCCTCTACCATGTATGTTTATTGTTGACACACTAATGTACGTAAAAAACTATATGATTGGAAATGACGATAACACTTTAAAAAACAAAGATATACATGATTATAATACTCGAATAAAACATATCTTGCATGTACCCCCAGCCAGTACCAGTTTGTATCAGAAAGGTACATGCTATCTGGGTATTAAACTCTATAATAGACTATCAAATACTATAAAATGCTTACAAAATATAAGTGCTTTTGAAAGATCTGTCAGAGAATATCTACAGTACCACTGTTTCTACTCAGTCAAGGAATACTTGGACCAGAATAACTGTTAAGAACTAAAGCTACTGTAATTTGTAACATTGTATCATTGTAAGAACTACAACTATTGAAATTGATAGCATTTTGAAAAATGATTATTTAAATATGTATCATTTTGAACTTAGTAATAAGTCCAATATCATCCTGTACACTGTACTACATATGATCAAAGGACTCAATAAATAAATAAATACTTCAAACAGCCTTTATTACCTCCTTATGTGTGCAGTTAGCATTCATAGCTTCTGTCTCTTGCTTACTTGATCTGACAGTTGTGTCTGTCATAAAATGCTGCACCTCTTCTCTCACTACTTAGCGTGTCTGAAAAGTGAGGTCTTCTACAACTGCCATAGGGCAACATTCAGGAGTCAGTCATACTTCTTTTGTCTGATTCTTTTCCACTGCATTTTTTTAATGCTCTGGCACTACTTTATGAATTTCTGGCTTGTTATAACTCCTTTACTAGAAGAGTTTGGTATATCTTTTCTGCAACTCCTTTCATAAAGTGTGAAACTTTTTTGGCTTCTATATATTTGGATTCATAATGTGGCATAGAGACAAAACATTCCGTATGCAGGACTGTGTCATTTCCTCAGGATGTAGGACCCTGTTCTTCAACTGTTATTCCACTAAACAGACATACTCCTAATTGTTGTCAAATGTCTTCTTCAGTACAACCTAGAATTATCCAAGCTATTGAGATTGTCTGCATTGTTCTCAACCCACTGTTGAACTCTGTCATCCAAGTAAGAGTACACAGCTGCTAAATACATTACGTCATCCCTCCAATCGTATTAGGTGGCTTAGCTGAATCTTCTCAGCCATTTCATTGGATCCTGACTAGTGTTCCAGAAAACACTGATGGATGTCTGATGAGGAGCTAATTTTTTTCTGTTTTTGAGTGCACTGGTATGTGGAATATATGGACCTTGGGAATGATTTACTGCTTGTATTCCTATTCCTGTCTATGTAGACTGATGGTGTTTACATTGCCTAATTGGAGCCACAGTGCTGTGGATGTTTTGAAGAAAACTGCATTTCCATAAAAATGTGTCTCCTTGTAACCATACTCATGTCTAAATCCAAAAGCAGGGTCATCAATGAATTTCAACACTTAGCAATTAAAGCACCTTTATTTTGAACACCAATGCACAGCCAGAACAGAACTGAACTCCTGGATAGAGAGTGCTGCTGTTTATACAAGCACAGAATATAGAAACATTACAAGAACAAGAACTTTTGAGAATCTTCCAGATATGATAAATACTAAATAACAAGTAAGTACTGGCAGTCAGGTTTGAACTGGTGACCTGCAGAACGTTCGCCAAAGACACTAAATGCTGCGCCAAACAGCATAGAGCACTTCTTGTGGCAAAATGGTAAGACTTATGGTGCTGAGTAACTATGTTAGCACTGCTCTAAACTGCGAGTTGGATAGAGATGATCATGAACCTAATGAAAGTTCAAAATGATAGTATAATATACTCATGTGAAACAGTTAACCATATTATGAGTATCAATGTGATCAAATAAAGTATAGTTCCCAGTGTATACTTCAGTTTGGATAGGGCAAAATGGAAATGGTGTGTGTAAGAAATGATGTTTCAATAAAAACTATGCGTCAAAATGTGTCTCGTGTATACATTAATCCATAAAATAATGTGCTATATTGCATGACCTTCATAAGTTATGATAGACATCACACTGTTGTTTAACTAACTGTAACTCTTTTCATATTATCCAGAGTAATGGACAACATTACAGAGAAATGTTTGCTAGGGCATTATCTGTATTAAATATAGAGTTATTGCTTAATTTTGAAAAACCTTGATCATCATAAATTAACAATCTGTAGGGAAATGTAAGTACCACTAATCTTCTAAGAATTGAATATTTACTCAAAAATATTGGCAATTTCTTTTTACAAGAAGTAAATAAAAATAAATAAATTGGGAAGTCTCTAGATCATACGTAATATTTTAAATATAATCGTCTAGCGCATATTCCAAAAGTATAAACACAATCTAAAAACTGTTTAAATCACTTACTTTGTGTAAATTGTAACACTTTCCCTTACACAAAAACTTACCATAAGCAGACAACATCTGCCAAACTGGTTTTACACATGCTGCACAAATTCTGGATTTAAGAATGAGAAGCCCATGAATTCAGTCTGGTCGAGATTCATCATGAACAGTTTGTCAGTAGGTGTTAGATCTGTCTTCTCTGATGTGAACTGCTTATCAAAATTGCTGACATCTTTACGATGTTTCTATAAGAAGAAAAAGTTTTAGGGTGAATATGTAATTACACTACCCAAAAGTTACAGGGATGTTACAAAACACAAAACACATCACAATATCCATTATGGGAAGTCCAGTAAGCAAAGTAACAATTACTGTCTGGGTTTTCAGCTCTAGCCCCAAAGGTGATGAGCTACATAGTGAACAAATGAACACAGATAAGCCGATACATGAGTAGCAGTTGAATCTACTCATTTGCTTTGAGTTATTGCAAAACAAAGTACTTTGTGTAATGCTTGTACTGAGACTTGGTAATACTTGAGAATGAGGTCAAATCTGACAACTATGCACAAATCTCCAGTGGTTTCTGTGCACTTCTCACTACTTCACCTTCAAGAAGAGCAGGAAAGAGTAATATGAACAACAAGTCACAAGAAAATGACAAATAAGAGGAAAGGCAGCTATTCACTCATAGATTAATAATGGATGGTGCATGAATACAATTTTATTCTACTGTTTAATATAATAAACAGCAATGTTCCATATGTAATATACAATGAGAAATTTTCACAGCTCTCATCAAACAGAGGAAATATGGCTACTCTCTAGAAAATTTTGTATTGGTGAATTATATTTGATTCTTAATTCTCAAGCTGTTACTTAGAGAATGAAAGGGAACTTTAAACAGTAAGAAGGCTAGTTGGAATGAAGGATCTTGGCAATTCACTCAATAGCTAATGTATAAAAATAAATGAAAGCATTTATCTTTTCATGTGGTGTCTTTTTAGTTTTAAAACATTAATACACTGAGGTAAAAATTCTGAATTTTCTGTTGATAGAATAAAATGCTCATCTCAAATTCATATACATATCATAAGAACAAACTAAGTAAGCATTATTATTATACGATTTTAATCTTACTATTTTTGGCTTGAAAGGAGGCTGGACTTCACGGTTCTCAATTTTTTCCCAGTCAATCCTTCTGAAAAATGCATGACCTCTGACATCCTCTTCTCCACTTGTCCCACACCCAAGTCTTTTCATTGGGTTCTTAGTAAGAAACTAAAAAAATAAAACCAAATTACTGAGCAGTGCAACAGCTTCATTATTTTTGACATATTCAAGGAATCCTGGAGAGATACTAACCCCTTTGCATGCTTCTTTTGCCTCCTTTGATAAGCTCTTAGGATATGAGACATTGTGGTCAGTGATTGCAGCAAAAAGTTCTTCTTCATCTTCACCATCAAATGGAGGCTGTCCAACAAGCATTTCATACAGCAATACACCATAAGCCCACCAGTCCACAGATTTCCCATAAGGCTGATACAAAATAATCTGAAAATGAGATCATTATGATAAATTTGACACTGTCTGATACTTTCTGTTTTAAGAACTGTGCTAGTATACTCAAGAGTACACACTGCAAGATGGATGAAGAAATAGTATTCTGAGATTACACTGCAATATGAAAAGATCATCATCAATCTCACAATCAGTAATTATAACAGCTTTCAGTTTGTAGTATTATGTTAAGAAACTGTTCAGCTGTAAGAACCTAACAAATGCTCCTATGAGATGGCTTTGGATTTAATGTACCAAAACTTTTCCGTAGACTTTTTGCAACAAACTGATATAAAATTCTAAACTTCAACAATGTACTACATTACCTCCATCAGGAAAGCAACTGACTCTTAAAGAGGGATGTCCCCTGGAACCAGAGATTAAATCAATGATACAACACAAGTTGCATCAATGTTTCCAACAAGTAAGGGTCCAAGTCTGTAGCCCACTCCACCATAGCCTCCTGATATGGAACACCCACTTTCAATTTGATGCAACAAGTCTGGCAAGATTTTATGTGGTATAGACTGAAGATGCAAAACATTATTACTACTGTCCACCATGAGCCTGAATGCACCCGATGATAAATACACTTACATAAGTGGCTCTTACAGATGGCAGATTGCTATGGCCCAGAGCCTGGGAATAAGCACCTTGGAAATTTCAAAACTCAATATCTCTCTCTATTTTACTGTTGCGAATTGTGGTTCAAGGATGGTGAAACTATAAACTGTAAGTAGGCGACAAGGTGTTGGATGTTGTTGCTTAATCACATAAAGTGGAAGCCAGAGGCTTGCCCCATATGTAAACCAGGATAGGCAGCAAATCTGTGGCAGATCTGATTACACAGTACAATGCTGTTGCGGACATAAGTGTTTCTAAACACACTGTTCAGCCCACATCATGGAACACGTGGCTCAACAGCAGACAGCTTCTATGTGTTCCTGTGTTGATCCCACAGCAGAATCTGTTACATTTGTAGTGGACACAGGATCATTGAGACAGAAATGTGAATCAAAGAAAAATGTAACTTTGTTGGAAGAATTGCACTGCGTGCTACACTGGACTGCCGATTGTGACCAGCTGCTCAAAACAGGCATCACACCTCCGATGCAGGCCAGTGGGAGCAGTATTATCTCATGGGGGATGTTCACTTGAGCTTCCATAGTAACAGAATGTACCATAACAGCTGTGGACCATGTGATCTTTACTGCTAAACACTTGCACCCCTTCACCCCTGATGTATACATATCCACAGTTTTGGTTTGTTTTCTTATACAAAACAACAATTCATATTATCAGACACAAGTATGTTAATAAAACTGTTCAAATAAATGATGTTTATATATATATATATATATATATATATATATATATATATATATATGATTACTAGCTTTTGCAACTGATGGCTGCTTCTTCAGGAAGGAGAGGGAAAGATGAAAGGAAGTGGGTTTTAAGGGAGAGGGTAAGGAGTCAAGGAGTCATTCCAATCCCGGGAGCGGAAGGACTTCCCTTGGGGGGAAAAAAAGGACAGGTGTACACTCGTACACACACACACACACACACACACACACACACACACACACACACACACACACACACAGATCCATCCGCACATACACAGACACAAGCAGATATATTTAAAGGCAAAGAGAAAGGGCAGAGATGTCAGTCGAGGCGGAAGTACAGAGACAAAGAGGTTGTTGAAAGACAGGTGAGGTATGAGCGGCGGCAACTTGAAATTAGCGGAGGTTGAGGCCTGGCGGATATCGAGAAGAGAGGATATACTGAAGAGCGAGTTCCCATCTCCGGAGTTCGGATAGGTTGGTGTTGGTGGGAAGTATACAGATGACTCGGACGGTGTAACACTGTGCCAAGATGTGCTGACCGTGCACCAAGGCATGTTTAGCCACAGGGTGATCCTCATTACCAACAAACACTGTCTGCCTGTGTCCATTCATGCGAATGGACAGTTTGTTGCTGGTCATTCCCACATAGAAAGCGTCACAGTGCAGGCAGGTCAGTTGGTAAATCACGTGAGTGCTTTCACACGTGGCTCTCCCTTTGATCGTGTACACCTTCCGGGTTACAGGACTGGAGTAGGTGGTGGTGGGAGGGTGCATAGGACAGGTTTTACACCGGGGGCGGTTGCAAGGGTAGGAACCAGAGGGTAGGGAAGGTGGTTTGGGGATTTCGTAGGGATGAACCAAGAGGTTACGAAGGTTAGGTGGACGGCGGAAAGACACTCTTCATGGAGTGGGGAGGATTTCATGAAGGAGGGATCTCATTTCGGGGCAGGATTTTAGGAAGTCTTATCCCTGATGGAGAGCCACATTCAAGGTCTGATCCAGTCCCGGGAAGTATTCTGTCACAAGTGGGGCACTTTTGGGGTTCTTCTGTGAGAGGTTCTGGGTTTGAGGGGATGAGGAAGTGGCTCTGGTTATCTGCTTCTGTACCAGGTTGGGAGGGTAGTTGCGGGATGCGAAAGCTGTTTTCAGGTTGTTGGTGTAATGGTCGAGGGATTCAGGACTGGAGCAGATTTGTTTGCCACGAAGGCCTAGGCTGTAGGGAAGGGACCGTTTGATATGGAATGGGTGGCAGCTGTCATAATGGAGATACTGTTGCTTGTTGGTGGGTTTGATGTGGACGGATGTGTGATGCTGGCCATTGGACAGATGGAGGTCAACGTGTAGGAGAGTGGCATGGGATTTGGAGTAGGACCAGGTGAATCTGATGGAACCAAAGGATTTGAGGTTGGAGAGGAAATTCTGGAGTTGTTCTTCACTGTGAGTCCAGATCATGAAGATGTCATCAATAAATCTGTACCAAACTTTGGGTTGGCAGGCTTGTGTAACCAAGAAGGCTTCCTCTAAGCGACCCATAAATAGGTTGGCATACGAGGGGGCCATCCTGGTACCCATGGCTGTTCCCTTTAATTGTTGGTATGTCTGGCCTTCAAAAGTGAAGAAGTTGTGGGTCAGGATGAAGCTGGCTAAGGTGACGAGGAAAGAGGTTTTAGGTAGGGTGGCAGGTGATCGGCGTGAAAGGAAGTGCTCCATTGCAGCGAGGCCCTGGACATGCGGGATATTCGTGTATAGGGAAGTGGCATCAATGGTTACAAGGATGGTTTCCGGGGGTAACAGACTGGGTACGGATTCCAGGCGTTCGAGAAAGTGGTTGGTGTCTTTGATGAAGGATGGGAGACTGCATGTAATGGGTTGAAGGTGTTGATCTACGTAGGCAGAGATACGTTCTGTGGGGGCTTGGTAACCAGCTACAATGGGGCGGCCAGGATGTTTGGGTTTGTGAATTTTAGGAAGTAGGTAGAAGGTAGGAGTGCGAGGTGTCGGTGGGGTCAGGAGTTTGATGGAGTCAGGTGAAAGGTTTTGTAGGGGGCCTAAGGTTCTGAGGATTCCTTGAAGCTCCGCCTGGACATCAGGAATGGGATTACCTGGGCAAACTTTGTAAGTCTCTGCCATGTTGCTCTATTGCAAGTAATAGGTGTACTACAAGTGATACACATTTGTAAGTGACTTGTAGCATTCTTTTGATCTTTGTTTCCCCTCATCCTCACAACAGGTGTCTGACTAACTTGGCTCTCCTGTCTAATCTTCTCCAACATATGAAGTTCACTTCCTGAATGTACTGCTCAGTCATTACCTGTTTTTGTAATTTTATACTTTTATCGCATGAATTTTGAAACAATTAATAGCATTCTTTTTCTGTCACATTCCTACACTAAATTTTGCTGAAAACCCACAAATCAACAGCCTGTTCCTTATGCCTGACAGACAAACAGACAACTGCTGGAGGTAGTGATCATGTATGTATGAGATGCATTTGCTAGTGTGCTGTGTGCGTGTTTTCTTTTCTGAAGAAGGCTTTGGCCAAAATGTAAATGTGTATCACCCTCTTTGTTACACCTGTGTGCAACTCAGTGTTTCATCTTTACAGTGAGTAGTAATCTATCCTTTTCCTAAAACCACAATATTGTGAAAAGGAAAGTTGCTACTCACTATATAGTGGAGATGCTGAGTCACAGATAGGCACAACAGAAAGACTGTCATAAATTAGCTTTTAAGCAGTAAGGCCTTCATCAGAATTAGATGGCATAAACACACATATACACTCATGCAAACACAACTCACACACATATGACTTCAGGCTCAGGCAACTGAGGCCACAATGTGAGCAGCAGCGCCAGTGCATGATGGGAGTGGTGACTGGGTGCGGAGAGGTGAGGTGGAAAGCGGGTAGGGCAGCTGTGTGGAGTCAGGAGGTTAGGTGGAGGGAGTGGAGAGGTGGGGAGGGGGAAGGGATAGAGGAAAAGGAGAGAAGTAAAAAGACTGGGTGCAATAGAGGAATGAGGGCTGTGTAGTGCTGGATGCTGGAATGGGAACAGAGAAGGAGCTGGATGGGAGAGGACAATGACTAATGAAGGTTGAGGCCAGGAGGGTTACGGGAACATAGGATATATTGCAGAGAAAGTCCCCACCTGCATAATTCAGAAAAGCTCGTGTTGGTGGGAAGTATCCATATGCCACAGGGTGTGAAGCAGTCACTGAAATGAAGGATGTCATGTTTGGCAGCATGCTCGGTAACAGGATGGTCCACTTGTTTCTTGGCCACAGTTTGTCGGTGGCCATTCATGCGGACAGACATCTGTTGGTTGTCATGCCCACATAGAATGCAGCACAGTGGTCACAGCTTAGCCAGTAGATCACATGACTGGTTTCACATGTAGCTCTGCCTTTGATGGGATAGATGTTTCTGACTGGACTGGAGTAGGTGGTGGTGGGAGGATGTATAGGACAGGTCTTGCATCTAGGTCTTTTACAAGGGTATGAGCCATGAGGTAAGGGTTGGCAGCAGGGGTTGCATAGGAATGGACAAGTATATTGTGTAGGTTTGGTGGACAGCCAAATACCTCTTTGGGATGGGTGGGAAGGATAGTGGGAAGGACATTTCTCATTTCAGGGCACGACAAGAGGTAGTCGAAGCCCTGGCAGAGAATGTAATTCAGTTGATCCAGTCCTGGGTGGTACTGAGTTACAAGGGGAATCTGGAAAATCACCCACAGGTGAAATACTTTGCTTTGGCAGCATTGAACACGTGCATGAGTCCAAGTTCTACAATCTTTCTGCACACCAAGCAATACAAAAGACTAGCAATCGGTTTAACTGTTGATCTGTTGCCAGGGTGACATAAGTTGTGTAGGCTATCAGAAGTGTGTCTATAGAATGAGGAAGGCAGAAGCAGAAGAGATCTTCCATTAGAGACTTTGAAAATTAGTTTAATGTTTCTGACAGAAACTTTGGTCAGTTTCAACTGAAGGAAGTATCTTTCAGAAGATCCTTAAGCTCCTTGTCCAACTCTTGTGCTTTGGTCATCATCATCATCATTATCTTAAGGCCTTATTCCCACTGCAACACAGGGTCAGCCTTGTTACTATTGATTTGGCAGTGTTAGTTTCAGAGGGCAGCCGGATGCCCTTCCTGCCACCACCCCAAACCCCCCGGAACAGAATTAGTGTACCCCAGCTGTCTGCATCCAGTGTAAGCCATGGAATAGTGTGAACATATTTATTTTTTCCAAAATGTCTACGAGTTGTGTAACTGAGGTGGAATGTGGGGACCAGCCCATTATTCACCTAGTGGAATGTGGAATACTGGCTAAAAACCACATCCAGGATGGCGGGCATAGTGGCCCTCATTGTTAAACTGCCAGGCAGAGTCTATCCGGGGCGGTGTGCCTACCTGAGTCCAGGAAGCAGTGCATTAGCACTCTCGGCTACCCTGGTGGGTAAACTCTTGCGCTTTGGTCATTTGAGTAAAATCTACTGTGTCCATTATACTGTTTACAAGGGTTTGACAGTAAACTACTAAGTTGTTAATTCCTGATATGTGAAGGATGTTGATGCTGAACTCAGCAATAAATTCCAATTGATTGTATTTTCATAATGAGCGTTTATCATTGTTTTGCCTGAAGGTGTAGATGAGTGGTTTGTGGCCTGTATAAGTTGCAAACTCTCTTTCCTCCACGTTCATGATAAGTAGGTAATAGATTTACAAACTGAGAGTAGTTTGTGATTGTATGCATTCAGTTTTTGTTGTGACAGAGAGAATTTATATGAGTAAAATGTGAATGGTTGCCATTCTCTGTCCACATATTTTGTAATGCTGCACCAATTGCAGTTTGTCTTGCATCCACCACTAGTGTGAGAATTGCTTCTAACACAGGGTGTGTAAGGAGTGACACTTAGCTTGGCTGCCTAAAAATCAGTGTTCATATCATTCGTCCACAGTGCTGTCATTTTTCCCTTATCTTCAGGGAGACAATTTTGTGGTTAGAGGCTATTGAATCTCTGTTGATCGGGTTATTTAACACCAGTAAATTCCCAGAATACTACATAGTTCCTTTGCAGTTTCCAGCTGTAGAATCTTCAATACGGCTTTTTTCAGAAGCAATAATCATTCTGCTGCTGAGATCAGATGGCCTTAAAAGATGATCTCACTTGGCAGTATTTAATACAACCATGTATTTATCCACATGCCTACAGTATTGCATGTGTTGTTGATATTCCTGTGTTGTGGCTGAAAAATCATGGAAGTCATCAAGGCATACAATGCAATAAGAAAAACCTTGTATTGCTAAGGGCACATTAATCTGCACAACGTGCTACACTTTTTCCACACCAAGTGTAGGAGACACTACCAGGAGCTACTGGAGGGGCATATGATGTCTTCCATCAACATTGCATTGAACTCTAGATTGGCAAAAGTATAATGATCTAGAGCAAGACATTTTGGTTACATTAAACTGGTGGGCTTGCAGTGCTGTTAATATACTGCATAGAGCAGTGATGTACCCTTTTTCAGAGTGCCTGGGGGTTGTGGGATATGCTCCAGTAGCTTGGCATACCTGTTGCCTGTTGACTGAATAAGTTTGGCATCATGCACAGCCATGCTATGTCAAAACCGCACAGCAGGTACACCATGTCGACAAGGCATGCATTGGTAACTTCTGGCAGCATGTGATAATGTGCGAGGAAGTTAGTTCCAGTTAGGGGTTCTGCCACACCTGCTACGGTAAAGATCCAAGTGAAGGTATGGTGTAATCCCAAAGCTAGTTGTGTGTGTTGCATGCCACAGGCCACTATGGATGAGTTATTGGCTACAGAGAGGTGGAACAACATCTGTGGCCAATGTTTATGCAACAGGGCCCATGAAACAATACATAAATTGGATCCCATGTCCACTAGAAACTCCTGTTCTGCCTTTCGATCAGTTATGAAGAGGTGGAGCAAAGTTGACTGATGACTGATAACTGTGCCTACTTCTGATTGCCATTGCTGTTTGGGAAAGTGCATGGTGAAGTGCATTTCTATGCCTGGTCTCTGAACTTTTGATGATACTGACAAATTTCATGCTATGTTGCACTGCCTGTTGCTGGAGATTTCTTAGAGGAATTAGTCCTAGACCTCCTTGGAAGTGACCTCTAGCATTTCAGTCAGATTGTAAGTCACTCAGAGCTTCAACCTTGTTCATGAGGTTGTCATAACCCATGTGTGTCGCTTCTGCAGGCTGCCACTGTTGAACTGCACGAGGGTAGCACAACTGCATCCCGGATTCTATCTGCCAGGTCTGGTATGACATTTAGTGACATCTCTGTCTGGTACACTATAATGGCAACCAGTTGCTCCATAGTGTGTGCAACAGTGTACCCCATACTGTGCACCCATTGCCCTCCTGCGCAGATGTTGGTGGTACTGAGATAACTTTCTGTCCCCAGTGTCTTCCTACATAAGCGCTCACCCCCTCACCCTTCCTGTGAAACTGACACAATGTGGATCAACTCTGTCTTGTACCAAATGATTCTATCTCAGAAGGCATGGTTATTATGTCCTTTACTTTTGTGGTGTAACAATGGTCTAATTGGCTGACCACTAACACAAACTTTGTGGAGCCTGCTGTTAGTCCAGCACAGAAAAAAAAAAAACTTGCCTCAACTGATCTATAATGCTGGGGTAGTCATGCTGAGAGCCTTTGTACAGTGGGTACATCTACCATATCAAAAAGTTATTGACTCATGAAAAATCAGTTATAATTTAACTGTATTGCATTTTATTGTCACTGGGTTTGTCACACTGGGGTCACCATTGTTGCAAGACTAGTTGATAGGCTTCTGAACACACCATGAAGTGCTCATGACTCAGCCAGTACAGATGAAAAATATTAATTCTGATTCAGCAAGAACAACTTTTATTTTAGAATAAATCAGGGCACTGAATCACAAGCAGAATAATTCAAACCTATAATGAAATGAGAAAGAATAATCATTAAAGGTAAGTATATAAATCAAGCTTGATTGTAACTAAGTGAAGTTTTTTTGTCAGATAAAACAGTCTAGGAGTGTTGCACTGCAGCAAAGTGACATTAACCACAGTTCTCCTGGTGCACAGGGCATGAACTCTTTCTGACAGCTTCACCACAATATCGGAGTGTGTTGACATCCACTGCTACAAGTTCATAAATAATTGCTGTACAGTTTTCATCAATTGACTAAATTTTACAATTTATCACAAAGGTACATTCAAACATATTTCAGTACTGAAGAACCTTTATATGTAATGGCATTTTAAATATCAATGTCTTCTGTAAGATAAAAACTCCTCAACCAAATTAAATGCACCATAAACATTAGCAAAGTATAAATTACTGCTTGAATAACCACAACTTTGAAAACATAACCCATGAGAGAATTTTGATGTTTACTAGGTAATCATTGTTCAAAAGTAATTTGCATAAAAAGGAAAAGTAATTAATATCTATTTACCATATGGGTAATATCAAGGCAAGTGGAAATGCTTGTCTTTGTTATATTTCAAGCAGTTTGACAGATGATCATATCTAAACATCATGCAGACTGTAACTTCTAGAAACTACAAATTTAAATTCGATAATCTGATTTATTGCAACAATCAACATGGTACGATAAAGGAACACTAGTACATAAGCAGAAAATTTGGTCTTTTTTCAGCAAAGCACATTTATTGTGAAGCAGAAGAGAGAAATGAACAGACAATAATGTGGAAGTAGCCATTTTATCAATTGTTGTTATATTGGTTAACATAAATTTGCTGTTCACACAAGTCATACATCAGTATCCTTACCTCTGGTGCTATGTAGTCTGGTGTCCCACAGAATGTCTTTGTTGTCTTGTCACCAGTTATACCTTCTTTGCACATGCCAAAATCAGCTATTTTAATATGTCCATCCTGATCCAGAAGAACGTTGTCCAGTTTTAAATCTCGGTATACAATTCCTCGAGCATGAAGGAAAAATAGTCCTATTGCAATCTCTGCAGCATAGAACCTAGAATTTATTTAAATTCATTAGTGCAAGCATCTTATAGAGGTTTGAAATACTATTAATAAATGTGATACAGCTATCAAACTTACACAGCAACAGGTTCTTTAAATTTACCACACTGCTGTATCTGGAACATTAAGTCTCCTCCATTCACATATTCCATCACGAAATACAAGCGGTCCTGCAATGAAGTAATGAATTTTAATTAAATTTGTATTTTGGTGAACACTGTACTCATTTCAACATTAAAATGCAGTTCAACCACACTAATGCATATTAATTTGCATATCAGATAGAATTATGTGCACTTCAAAATAAGAAAAGTGTTTTTTGTGCTTAAAGACAGACTTCTTTGTTGTGCTTTCAGTGAGCCTCACTACATGATTTTAATTTTGCCAGTCTGTGATAATGTTGTAGCAGAGTTAGTGCAAATGGTTTCATGAAATTCTAAGACTTTTACTGATATTACAGTTATGACAGGTCACATATGTAACAACAATAAATTGTAGAATTTGCAGGCTTGATCACATTTTGATTTTCCTCAAAAGTTGAATTCTATGATTTATTTAAATATCAATACAAACTCTCCCCTATAAAAATACAAGTCACCTCATTTCACATTATGAGAGTATTAGCACTATATTTAAATTGTGCTTTCTGATTAGAAGTTAAAATATTTTGTGTCTAGAGTTCAGGCTTAATAGACCTAAAGAGAGAGTTGCTGTGGCACACTAACATAAGCAGGGCTATCTGTGAAAGCAACTATGAGATCCATGAATTGAGCTGCAACCACAGAACCATTTTCTACACTGGCATGACAAATAACAAGTTGTCTTTCTACACAAATAGCCAATGCCAAACTGGCCACGAAACAGCTCAACCACCCATTTGCTGAACATGCTGCCCAACATGATGTGCTTCACTTTAATGACTACTTCAAAGAGAGTGTCATCTGGTTTCTTCCCACAAACACCAGCTTTTCTGAACTGCACATCTGGAAAATCTTCCTGTAACATAATATGTATGTGGTATGCACACAGAATAGCTAAGTCTCAGGATAAAATTAAAACCACATGGTCAGTCGTAAAGGAAGTGGCTGGTCTGCAGAGAGAAGTTGAGGATATAGAATCAGTCCATAGTGGGAATGTCCATGTTATTGAAAAGCTGCATATACGTACAGTATTTAATAATCACTTTCTGAATATAGCAGGGGAACTAAATAGAAACCTAGTCCGAACAGGGAATCATATAGCGCTCTTAGAAAAAAGTGTTCCGAGATTGTTACCTGAAATGCTCCTCCATGATACTGGCAAGAGGGAGATCAAGTTAATAATTAAATCACTAAAGACCAAGAACTCTCATGGATATGACGGGGGGGGGGGGGGGGGGGGGGGTCTAGCAGAATACTGAAGTATTGTTCTATGTATCTGCATGCCCAGTACTTAGCCATATCTGTAACTTTTCCTTCAGGAGTGGTCGGTTTCCTGACCGATTAAAGTACTCGGAAGTGAAGCCACTTTATAAAAAGGGAGACAGGGATAATGTTGACAATTTTAGACCTATTTCTATGCCATGGGTGTTTGCTAAAGTTATTGAGAAGGTTGTATATACAAGGTTACCGAAGGATTTAAATTCACATAATTTGCTGTCAAATGTACAGTTTGGTTTTAGAAATGATTTAACAAATGAAACTGATATATTCTCTTTTCTGTGTGAGGTTTTGGATGGATTAAATAAAACGCTGCGAATGCTAGGTGTTTTCTTTGATTTAACAAAGGCTTTTGACTGTGTTGACAACAAAATATTACTGCAGAAGTTGGACCATTATGGAGTAAGGGGAGTAGCTTACAACTGGATCACCTCTTACTTTAAAAACAGAAAGCAGAAGGTAATTCTCTGCAATATTGAGAGTGGTAATAATGCTCAGTCCCAATGGGGCATTGTTAAGTGGGGCGTTCCCCACAGGTCAGTGCTGGGGCCACTTCTGTTTTTTATTTATATAAATGATATGCCATAGGTGCAACCACAACGTAGGGGTATCTGTTGAGAGGCCAGACAAACGTGTGGTTCCTGAAGAGGGGCAGCAGCCTTTTCAGTAGTTGCAGGGGCAACAGTCTGGATTATTGACTGATCTGGCCTTGTAACAATAACCAAAACGGCCTTGCTGTGCTGGTACTGCGAACGGCTGAAAGCAAGAGGAAACTACAGCCGTAAGTTTTCCCGAGGGCATGCGGCTTTACTGTATGATTAAATGATGATGGCATCCTCTAGGGTAAAATATTCCGGAGGTAAAACAGTCCCCCATTTGGATCTCCGGGCAGGGACTACTCAAGAGGATGTCGTTATCAGGAGAAAGAAAACTGGCGTTCTACGGATTGGAGCGTGGAATGTCAGATCCCTTAATCGGACAGGTAGGTTAGAAAATTTTAAAAAGGGAAATGGATAGGTTAAAGTTAGATATCGTGGAAATCAGTGAAGTTTGGTGTCAGGAGGAACAAATCAAATAGGGGTAATGCAGGAGTAGGTTTAATAAAGAATAGGAAAATAGGAATGCGGGTAAGCTACTACAAACAGCATAGTGAACGCATTATTGTGGCCAAGATAGATACGATGCCCACACCTACTACAGTAGTACAAATTTATATGCCAACTAGATCTGCAAATGATGAAGAAATTGAAGAAATATATGATGAAATAAAAGAAATTATTCAGATAGTGAAGGGTGATGATAATTTAATAGTCATGGGTGACTGGAATTTGGTAATAGGAAAAGGCAGAGAAGGAAACGTAGTAGGTGGATATGGATTGGGGAAAAGAAATGAAAGAGGAAGCCGCCTGGTAGAATATTGCACAGAGCACAACTTAATTATAACTAACACTTGGTTCAAGCATCATAAAAGAAGGCTGTATACATGGAAGAAGCCTGGAGATACTGACAGGTTTCAGATAGATTATATAATGGTAAGACACAGATTTAGGAACCAGGTTTTAAATTGTAAGACATTTCCAGGGGCAGATGTGGACTCTGACCACAATCTATTGGTTATGAACTGTAGATTAAAACTGAAGAAACTGCAAAAAGGTGGGAATTTAAGGAGATGGGACCTGGATAAACTGAAAGAACCAGAGGTTGTACAGAGTTTCAGGGAGACCATAATGGAACAATTCACAGGAATGGGGGAAAGAAATACAATAGAAGAAGAATGGGTAGCTTTGAGGGATGAAGTAGTGAAGGCAGCAGAGGATCAAGTAGGTAAAAAGACGAGGGCTAGTAGAAATCCTTGGGTAACAGAAGAAATATTGAATTTAATTGATGAAAGGAGAAAATATAAAAATGCAGTAAATGAAGCAGGCAAAAAGGAATACAAACGTCTCAAAAAAGATATCGACAGGAAGTGCAAAATGGCTAAGCAGGGATGGCTAGAGGACAAATGTAAGGATGTGCAAGCTTATCTCACTAGGGGTAAGACAGATACTGCCCACAGTAAAATTAAAGAGACCTTTGGAGATGAGAGAACCACTTGTATGAACATCAAGAGCTCAGATGGAAACCCAGTTCTAAGCAAAGAAGGGAAAGCAGAATGGAGAAAGGAGTATATAGAGGGTCTATACAAGGGCGATGTACTTGAGGACAATATTATGGAAATGGAAGAGTATGTAGGTGAAGATGAAATGGGAGATACGATATTGCGTGAAGAGTTTGACAGAGCACTGAAAGACCTGCGTCGAAACAAGGTTCCAGGAGTAGACAACATTCCATTGCAACTACTGACAGCCTTGGGAGAGACAGTCCTGACAAAAGTCTACCATCTGGTGAGCAAGATGTATGAGACAGGAGAAATTCCCTCAGACTTCAAGAAGAATATAATAATTCCAATCCCAAAGAAAACAGGTGTTGACAGATGTGAAAATTACCAAACTATCAGTTTAATAAGTCACACCTGCAAAATACTAACATGAATTCTTTACAGAGGAATGGAATAACTGGTAGAAGCCGACCTCGGGGAAGATCAGTTTGGATTCCGTAGAAATGTTGGAACATGTGAGGCAATACTGACCCTACAACTTATCTTAGAAGCTAGATTAAGGAAGGGCAAACCTACGTTGCTGGCATTTGTAGACTTAGAGAAAGCTTTTGACAACGTTGACTGGAATACTCTCTTTCAAATTCTAAAGGTAGCAGGGGTAAAATACAGGGAGCGAAAGGCTATTTACAATTTGTACAGAAACCAGATGGCAGTTATAAGAGTCAAGGGAAGCAGTGGTTGGGAAGGGAGTGAGACAGGGTTGTAGTCTCTCCCCGATGTTATTCAATCTGTATATTGAGCAAGCAGTGAAGGAAACAAAAGAAAAATTCGGAGTAGGTATTAAAATCCATGGAGAAGAAATAAAAACTTTGAGGTTTGCCGATGACATCGTAATTCTGTCAGAGACAGCAAAGGACTTGGAAGAGCAGTTGAACGGAATGGACAGTGTCTTTGAAAAGAGGGTATAAGATGAACACCAACAAAAGCAAAATGAGGATAATGGAATGTAGTCGAATTAAGTTGAGTGATGCTGAGGGAATCAGATTAGGAAGTGAGACACTTAAAGTAGTAAAGGAGTTTTGCTATTTAGGAAGTAAAATAACTGATGATGGTCGAAGTAGAGAGGATATAAAATGTAGACTGGCAATGGCAAGGAAAGCGTTTCTGAAGAAGAGACATTTTTTAACATCGAGCATAGATTTAAGTGTCAGGAAGTCGTTTCTGAAAGTATTTGTATGGAGTGTAGCCATGTATGGAAGTGAAACTAGTTTGGACAAGAAGAGAAAAGAAGCTTTCGAAATGTGGTGCTACAGAAGAATGCTGAAGATTAGATGAGTAGATCACGTAAGTAATGAGGAAGTATTGAATAGGATTGGGGAGAAGAGAAGTTTGTGGCACAACTTGACCAGAAGAAGGGATCAGTTGGTAGGACATGTTCTGAGGCATCAAGGGTTCACCAATTTTGCATTGGAGAGCAGCATGGAGGGTAAAAATCGTAGAGGGAGACCAAGAGATGAATACACTAAGCAGATTCAGAAGAATGTATGTTGCAGTAGGTACTGGGAGATGAAGCTTGCACAGGATACAGTAGCATGGAGAGCTGCATCAAACCAGTCTTAGGACTGAAGACCACAACAACGACATATAAAGGGTGTATTGTACATGAACCGGGGGCCTAGAAATGATGGAGAGGCTCTTTCCCTGCCACAGCAGTGGTCCACAACCCCACGACGACAACTGCAGTCCACTTCACCCCTCCGCCACCCCACACCGAACCACCCTATCAGGGTTAAAGCATCAGTTCGGACCCCCACCCCCCTCCAGGAACATCTCACACCAGACGAGCGTAACCCCTATGTTTGCGTGGTAAAGTAATGGTGATCTACGTGTATGTGGAGAACTTGTTTGTGTAGCAATCGCCAACATAGTGTAGCTGAGCGGAATAACGGGAACCAGCCTGCATTTGCTGAGGAAGATGGGAAACCGCCTAAAAACCATCCACAGACTGGCCAGCTCACCAGATCTTAACAAAGTCCACCAGGTGGATTCGTGCCAGGGACCAGGTGCTCCTTCCCAGTCCGGAAAGCCATGTGTTAGACCATACGGCTAACTGGATGGGTCATATACAGTGTGAGTCACTAACTATTGCCACCTACAATAATTCTGAAAGTATGATAGTAGCTGAAAAGTTTGTGGGACAAATGTTGCATGGACTATGGGGGCCATAAAATGATGTTGGCTTTTTTTTGTGTTTTTTTGCTATGTGGGGTCACATCAGAGATATAAAGGTCCATTTTGTTTCTTTAAAAGGGATGTTATAGTTTGGTACTTATTTTCTGTTAGCAGCTACTGAGACATATCCAACAATGTGTAACAGTGAGGTCTTTGAAGGTCAATGGAGGTCAAAAAGGTGGCATGAATGTCCATTAACAGAAGGTGTTTGAACTGATGACCACTGGCATTCATTCAATGAAGTGCCTCAATCTTCTTATCATGGATTGACTGGTATTCCTTACCACTTTGGCTCTTATCAAAGCACATGCTCTGACAATTCTCTCTCGTATATCTTGCCGAATACGGCCTATCCATCTAACGTGCCATTTACATGTATTGCAAAACTGTCGAATGGTGTTTACAACACTAATAGGAATGGTAAGACTAGTATCATCGAATCAAGTGAATGTATTCTTTCCAAGAACAAGTTGATACATGTTTCATTTACGGAATGCCAACAAAATTCAGTGAGAGCTAGAGAGTTATACGCGAAAGATATCCTCAACGTACTCACACATATTTAAATGTACAATGTGTAGGGTATGATAAATTGAGAACAATTGGATCTTTAATGCATCAGAAACATATCCAGCAAAGGAAGTTACTAATGAGGAAATAGTAATTGGTACTCTTGCCACAGTGGTTTGAGATCCTTGTGTCAGTTTGCATGAAATCGCAAGGGAATCTGGCATGAGTCAGAGTAGTGTTGTTAGTGTTCTGCATCACCGTAATTATCATCCTTACTACATCAGTCTCCACCAAGAATTAACTGGTACAGATTGTATGCATCACACTGAATTCTGCCGATGGGCTCAACTTCATGACACATTTATTAATTTGCTTTTATTTACTAATGAGGCTACATTCATGAACCATGGAAATGTTAATTTGCACAACATGCATTATAAGGCAACTGAAAATCCATGTTGGCTGTGGCAAGTTATATACTACAAACCATGGTCGGTGAATTTATGGTGTGGGTTTCTGGAGGAAAGAATTATAGGCCCCTATTTCATTGAAGGAAATCTTAATGGTAAGAAGTAGACCATAATCCTGCAAGAAACATTAGGTCTGTTATTGGAAGAAATACCTGTAGGAACAAGGAACAGAATGTGGTATCAGCACAATGGGTGTCTAGCACATTTTTCACTGATGGCTGGAAATGAGTTGCAGAGACAATTCCCAAATCATTGGATTGGACATGGAGGAGATGTGTCATGGCTGGTTCATTCACCAGATTTGACGCTCCTCAATTTTTTCTTGTGGGGATTCATGAAAGATGTTGTTTTGTACAGACATTCCAACTACACCTGAAGATATGCACAAGAGAACTGTCAGAGCATGTATTCTGGTAAGTTCTGAAGTGAGAAAGAATAGCACTCAATCCATGAAAAGAATATTGCATCGCTGCATTGATACCAATGGTCATCTCTTCGAACACCTTCTGTAAATGGACGTTCCTGCCACCTTTGTGACCTTCGTTGACCTTCAAAGATCTTACTGTTACACATCATTGGATTCATCTTGATAGACACTATCAGAATATAAGTACAAAACTGTAGATTCCCATTTAAGAAAACAAAGTAGACTTTCATACCTCTGAAGTGACCTCACCTAGCAACAAAAACCCATCATCATATTATGGCCCCCATTATCCCATGCAACTTTTGTCCCAGAAACTTTTCAGCTCCTATCATACTTTCAGAGTTATTCATGGATTTTAGACACACACACACACACACACACACACACACACACACACACACACACACACACACAAATGCATAGAATATAAAAAGTGATGAATATCAAATGAGGCTAATGTACAGTAAGTAAGGCACTGACATTGACATTCAGACAAATTAAATTTGAGAGGGAAGTCCTAGAGCTACAAGAAATTTACATGAACTTAGATAGGAAATTGAAGATATTCACTCATTTTATTTTGTGTGTGCCACTCGTGTAATTGATAAAGTAAAATAGAAAATTCTAAGGTACCTTAAATTACTACACTGAGGGTATGTATTAAACATGAAAGAGGAAGAGAGAGATAGTGAGAGAGAGATACGGACTTGGAGCTGAAGAGGAAGGGGACAGCAGATGGCGGAACCATACTTCCACAAATATCCATTTCATCAAAGGTATAAGAACTAACAGCAGTACACTACAAGAAGCCAGCACCAGTGTTAACAGACAGAAATAATACATGGAAGCAATAATACAAACAATATAAAAAATGAAATATAAGATTATATGATAATATAAAACATCAAAATTCCAATTGGCAGTGTTGATTATCCACTCTAAGAACACTTGTATCCTGGTCACTTATATACCTATCCTTTTTTCCCCCTAAGGTAAGTCTTTCCGCTCCCGAGATTAGAATGGCTCCTTACCCTCTCCCTTAAAACCCACATCTTTCCTCTTTCCTTCTCCTTCTCTCTTTTCTGACGAAGCTCGTAATTTTGTGTGAGTGTTTGTGTGTTATTTTATTGTGCCTGTCTACCGGCACTTTCCCACTTGGTAAGTCTTGGAATCTTTGTTTTTAATACATTTTTCCCATGTGGAAGTTTCATGAAATATGGTGTTCATGTTGCACCAGCCCATGGCCACATCAATCGAGGCATGCTATGGGCAAAACATAATATGCAGAGTTACACGTAATATGCAGTGTTAAATATCAGAGATATAGCATACATAACTGATCTTAAAATGGTTTGAATTTCTTGATGCATGCAGTGAAAGTTCTCTTTTCACTCATTATTGACAGTTATGGTTGGTAGTGACTGGAAACAAATGAATATCTTTCAGAAATCATGCACCATCTTCTGACTTCTAACAGACACTTCCTCTGACTTCTATCAAAACAGCTGCTACCATTGGCCACCAAAATGAGAGAGTGTTCTTAGAGTGAAGAAGTCATAGCTTATGTCAGAACATTGGTATTTATCATCAGAGCTTAAGGAACTGCACAGTAAATTTATTATTGTTGTAAATTCTTTGGAAGAAATATGATCAGTGAGAAAAATGCTAGTAGCCAACCACAGGATAAAATAGCAAAACATCAACTAAAATTAGAGAACCAAAATAATAAATGTTAAAGAAATATCAAATCAATCAATGGGGAAACATAGCCAAGTGAGTGACAAAAATGTGAATGATCCAGCTTGACATGGATGGACTAAGTATGAAGTAGTGCATACCAGACAATGTAATTTGAAAACAGTACTTGTTAACTTACATTTAAACCATAAGACTATTTTTCATACATTATGACTATGTATGTTACACCCATCTAAGAAACATATAAGAGCACAGTATGTTCTCTATTTCTATTTACTTGTCCTTCAGCCAGGTAACACTGTTAGATTGCAATTTTTTTTTAAATTAGTAAAGTGACTTTCAGAATAATATCATAAGAAATTATACTAAATATTTACCATAGTCTGAAAACAGGAATGCAACTGAACAAGGAAGGGTGGTTTGCTTGATAAGGCCAACACTCGCTTTTCAACCATTGTACATTCTACATCATCATCCTGAATGATGATATCTTTCTTCAGTATTTTAATTGCATACAATTCATCTGTTCCTTTCCTTTCTGCTAACATAACCTAAAAATTAACAAGCATATTATACTTTCATTGATCATTTCCACACAGAAATAATATTCAGCAAGTGCATACAAGTGTATGTGTGCATTACATTGTATGAACCAAATGAGCAAAGATTTTTCAAGAGTTAGGCACCACAAATGATAAAACATACAAAATTTGATTAAGTAATCTGTAGTCCACTGACTGACTTTTCACCCCAACCACTCACAAGTTTCTTTAACCTTCTTTTTAAAAACCACATTCTATACATTAATTAATTTTCTTCATTTCCATCTCACTGATATAACTATCATTGTCAGTTGTTTCATGTATTATTATTATCTATGACAAATTCTGTGTGTTTGTATATAATGAAATATGAGGATACTAATAAATCGCATTGGTCTGTATCCTACAGTTGAGTAATATTCTATGATGGATTGCATCATCTTACAAGCCAACTCCTTTGTAGACAGCATTTTTACAAGTATCCTACCAATGAAACAAAGTCTGCCACCTACTTTACCTAGAACAGAGACTATGTGATTACTCTATTTCAAAATCCTTTCAAATTGTTACACCCAGGTATTTGTATGAACTGACTGATTCCAGGAAAGGGTCATTGAAATTTATTAAGAGGAAACTAGGTTCTATGTTTAGCGAAGTGAAAAATTTTACATTTCCAAACATTTAAAGTAAGTGGCCAGTCTCTGCATCACATTGAAGTCTTATCAAGATCTGATTGAATATTTGTCTAACTTTCTTCAGATAGTCCTTCATTATAGATAACTGCACCATATGCAAGAATCTGAGATTAATAATAATTTTGCTTCCCCCGACATTAATATACAAGTACAACACAAACAGCAATGGTCCAAACCTACTCCTTTGGGGCATGTCTGTTATCACTTTTAAACTTGTCAATGAGTCTCCATCCAAAATGTTGTATTCCTCCTACTAAGAAATTCTCAATCCAGTCATAAATTTTATTTGATACCCTAAATGGTCTTACTTCTGTTAATATGTGGTGGTGTCATATTGAGTCAAATGCCTTTACTAGGCCATATATAATGTACGCACCTAATTATCAAACTTTATATACTTCAGAACATCTTGTGAGAACAGTTAGGTTCCCCATAACTGATATTTTCATAATACATGTTGGCTGATCATTCTGTTTGAGAAACTTCAACAACAGATGGATGTAAATGATAATGAATGGTAGATCTGTGAATTACTTCTGCTACAATTTGTGTAGACGCATGTGACCTCTGCTTTCTTCCAAATATGAAGCATAGTTGATGGATGTCAAAAACGTTGGATGATCTTTTCTAGATTACTTGTGCTACCCTTCTTCCATATGAGCCTGACTGTGTTTTCACACAACCACTGGGCATATTTTCTTTGTATCTACACTATGTTATGGCTAAAATGAGGGACAGTCAACCTACAGATACTGTGTAAAATATAACAGGAATTCCATAGGACTCTGGAGTCTTATTCAGGTTTAGTAATTTCAGCTGTTTCTCAATGTCACCAATACTAATATCTGTATCACTCATCTTTGCAGGTATGCAAGAATTAAACTGCAGCAGTACTCCTGGATCTTCCTTCGAAAATGATCATTTGAAAATGGAGTTCAGCACTTCCATTTTTGGTTTGATAATCTTAATTTCAGTCCTTATGTCACCCATAAGTGTTGAACTCAGTCTTTACATATGATCAAATGTACTTTGGGTTTTGTGAACAATTCTTTGGTAAGATTTTGATAGGGCAGGCTTCATGCATTTCCCTATAGACAGCAAAACATGGCTCATTCAGTGTCTCTCTAATTACAGGCTTATGTTTGGTTTACACATTCTATGGAGTAGACAGTAATTCTTTCTAAGTACAAGCATCTTAAAGAAATTCAGCCAAGTGATGTCTTCAACAACTGTTGATATTTTGGCAGAGGAAACACTCCATCATTTTCAAGGCACAAACACAGTGAGAAAGTTGTGTATAAGAAAATTTAAATCCTCAGTAAATGGGGCTACAAAAATAAGAACCCTAAAACGTATATGGAGAAAGCCAACACAGATGACTGAAGTCAAAAGTTACTGACAGTGAACATTAATTACCAATGGGTGAGCAAGTGGCATTACCTCTGTCCCTCTGTTGTTTTACAAGGGAGAGAGACAGATTCAATGCAAAACTTAAGCTAAAAACTCAATCTCCATTTATAAGGTCACTCGCTAATTTGATCTCAGCAGCTTCCTTAATAATACTGTCTCAATAGTTTAAATTGCACATAAGAATATGTCACAGGATGAGCCATACATAGATAATGTCCTGGAATAGCAGATTTGCTCAGCTGTCTTATCACATGTGTCATTTATGCTCTATACATTGGCCTTCCATAGTTCTGGTCCTGAAGTTTATGGACTTTTTGGCCTAAGTAGGAATTGTTTCCAATAGGATTGGTCATATTCCACAGAAACACAGTGTGAATAAGTATTTTTGACCACAGACTAAGATTACAATCCTTTTGGTAAATCTTGAGTAAACTGGAAAACTCTAAATGGGCATTCTAATTTTTTTTCTGGCAATGTATATTACAGGATGCCTTGTCCTTCTCATCACTAACAAAACTGAAATTAATCCAATCAACTAACTGTTGGATGCAATTTATAAAAATGGTTCTCAGGCATCTGATGTCGTAAAAATTCCATGCCTGCACACTTTCTTCTCTGACTGTCATAAATAGGAAGCTTCAGTCACAGCATGAAATATTGTGTAATTTTCACAACAAGGAAAGAAATTATTAAATGAGAATACATAATCACAACAATCAAATTAAATAATAATTCAAAGTGGCATAATTATACTGTTAATAATATTTGGTAAATTTGGTTAACTTCTTATGATACTACAGAAATACACAGATATCAGAAGCAGTGGTCAAGTAAATACTGTTTCAGCTATCTAAAGACACGTTGAAAGGATAGCAAACCGTGTGAAAGTGTAATAAAAATGTTCAGGGAATTTCAGTGGAAATGATTTAAAGAAGAATGACAGTTCTTATGAAGCCCTGTTGGGTACAATTAGAGAACTTTTAACTGAAGTAAATTGTATAGTCATCATGCTGTCACCACCATGTCTCTCACATACGGATCGTAATAAGAGAGGTTAGGGCACATAAAGAGGCATACAGTGGGTCTTCTTCCCTTTTTGCATGATAAGTTGAAAGAATAGCACAGAAAACCGATAATATTAGTATGATGTACTCTCTCCCATGCATTGTACAGTGTGTTGTGGAGTATACACTGACTTGACAAAATTCATGGGATAGTGATACGCACATACAAGGATGGCGGTGGTACTGTGTACACAAGGTATATAAGGGCAGTGCATTGGTGGAACTGTTATTTCTGCTCCTGTGGTTCATGAAAAAGTTTCCACTGTGACCACATGAAGGGAATTAAGAGGACATGGAATGACAGTTGGAGCTATGGGGCATTCCAATTTGAAAATCATTAGGGAATTCAATATTCTGAGGTCCACACTATCAAGAGCATGCCAAGAATACCACATTTCTAGTATAACCTCTTACTACAAACAACACAGAGAGACAGCAGTGGCATTTGCGTTGAGTTGTCAGTGCTAACAGACAAGCAACTACGCATGAAATGATTGCAGAAATCAATGTGAGGTGTATGGCAAACATACCTGCTAGGACAGTGCAGTGAAATTTGGTGTTAATGGGCTATGAAACCAGATGACCGAAACGAGTGCCTTTACTAACAGCACATCACCTGCCGTGCCTCATCTGTGCTTATGTCCTTAGATGACTGGAAAACTGTGGCCTAGTCATATGAGTCCCTATTTCATTCATACAAGCTGATGTTAGGGTTTGAGTGTATTGCAGTGCAGACTACACAAAGCAATGGACCCAATTTGTCAATAAGGAACTGTGCAAGCATTGAAAAGGTTATGTTTGTCTACTTGGAGATGATTTTCAGCCGTTCATGGACTCCATGCTTCCAAACTGTGATGGAACTTTTATGGATGACAATATGTCATGTCACCAGACAACAGTTGTTTGCATTTCATTTGAACAACGTTCTGGGTAGTTTTAATGAGTGATCTGGCCACTGAAATCACCCAACATAAATCCCATCAAACATTTATGGGACATAATTGAGAGGTCATTTCGTGCATAAAATCCTGCACCAGCAACACCTTCCAATTGTGGATGGCTATAGAGGCAGCATGGGTCAATATTTCTGCATGGACTTCCAGCAACAATGAGTTGCTCCACTATGCCAGGCAAAAAGTGGTATGACACAATATTAGGAGGTATCCCATGACTTTTGTCACCTCACTGTATATGTAAATGTAGAAGCAGAAGCTGTAAGACCAAAATTAATTACACACATACATGTTCCAACAACTGACTTCCGTCATTAGTCATTGACACAATTTTCACACTACCAACAACATTCCGATCACATCTTAAGAAATCATATTTATAACATAAACAAATATAAACATGATGATATTTCTTTCTTGCTTTACTGATATTTAGGGGTACTTTCCACCTTCAGAACACTGCAACTCATATATCCATAGCCAACACTATATTCCAAAACTCCATAACCATACCTTAGAATTAAATCACTGTCACAAGGTGCAACTAAGCCACTGGAATCAGTATTGCCTAAACTCATCTTGGCTTATTAGCTACTGTTTGTTTGAAAAATAAAGGTAAGTAGGTGGCAGATGAAATTGTCTTCTTTGTGTTATGAAGGGATTAGTTCAGATATGGGTTCATATATGTTATTTCAGATTTTTGTTTGTTGAGGTCCTTAAAAAAAAGGGGGGGGGGGCATAATGGGACTGAAAATGTATGTGGGTCAGCTTATAATACTTACAAGAAAGATTGAAAAAATTTAGATCTTGTTGTGTGACTTCATTGTGTGATATGATGTCTTGTTTCACTGAACTGTGTGTGTCCATGACACTCCTAGAAATATTAGCCAGCACACAGTGTTGTCAATAAGAAAATCAAAGAATCAGACATTCAGAAACACTGACAAATGTCCTCTTTCAATGTTATTTCTGAATGCTCGTGGTCAGCTTTTTGTGCATTTATATTACCCCAAAAGTTGTGAAATAAGTGGAAAATACAAGTTCCATGAAACAATTTATGCATGCCTAAGAGAGCTAACCACAATGAGGAGGAACAACATAAAAATTTAAATTATTAAACATATATATTTCATGTATGTTAGCGTTCATGTCATTAAAATCTTTTAATTTATGGATTTTGACAGGACTAATTTCCATTTTTCTATGCAATATCACAAAACATCCTCTCTTCAGTGTGCAAACTTTCCATATATATGTGATGAAGTGCAGGAAAACAAATGGAAGTCATTCAATATTACAATTTTCCAAAATTCTAAAAGAACAAATGCAATATTATTTACATTCCAAATACAATTAGGCAAAAGTTTAAGAAAAATGTTGAAACAGATTCATTTCAGGAGGAGACCATGGAACCCACAACATAGTGCATCACATTTAAAATGAATTCAAAAAAATATCTGAAGAAGTTATTGAGCTCAAATATTATTAAAAGTTGCTGATTTGAAAGTAATAAATTTTATAACAACAAAATCTCTGGCAGTGCCTAATATAATGAACACACTTAGCAATCACCTTGCCAAAGCTGCCTTTCCCCAGAACCATGAGGAAGTTGAAATCTGAAGCACGTATGACATCCTTCCTTCCCATATTGTGTGGTACATCTTTGTCAAAAGGAGGAGGTGCTTTCTTTGTAATGGAAGTTTTCTGTAATATAACAAGACAGATTATGACCCACACTCATATGTGGTGACATGGCTATGAATTCTGACATATCAGTCATACAAAAATAAATATTCACATATTTAATGGTGTTTTATTAAATTACTCCTACAGTGCAACAGAGGTTCACAGTGAAAGGAACTCTCTTCTTTTATAAAAAATGTCTTGGACAGTATTAATATCAAAGTAACTGTTCTGGTTGCCCTATTTTGCAAATATTGTGGAAGTGCTGTGCGGGAAGTTGTTACTAGTCTTAAAGCAAATCAAACTGTATGGTCACACTTGACTTATTTATATATAACACAGTTGTAGACTGCACTAGAGTGGAACTCCTTATTTTTTCACTAAAAATAATAAGAACAAGTTTTTTTTTTTTACATTTTGCATGCAACACTAAGTTTTGATGCTTGAAGAGACTGCTGAGAGTCATCCTATATCTTTAGCTTTACTACACTGTAAAAGAAAAATTCATAATGTATATAACATGAAAAATGTAAAAGCCCCTATATGAAGTAAACTACTTAATTAAAAATGTTTAATAAAGTATTTGTTTCGTTTTGTTTATCTCTTTAATATCATGAGATGCTAAGAAAAAAAACAATAGCAATTTTCAGTCTATTTAGCTGAAAACTGTGTATCAGCTGCAAAGGTACCAGCAGTTAAAAATGTAACAGTTAATTTGTGCCACTTACAGTTTATTTAAAAGCCAGCTTGCACGCATGTTTGAACTACAGAAATGGAAGATAAATAACAAAGCATGCTAACAATATGTTACTCAATAGCCAAAAGTAGTATTCTAATTGATGAGATTATGCTAAGTTATTAATGATTTCTAGGAAACAGGGATAATCTGAAATCCTGCACTGTCTTTTTTACCCACACTGTCTTTTTAAGTTACACTAAAATTTGGGAATACTTTGGTGATTTTTACTCTCACTTATTTGCCAACTACCTTATTTGCATACTGTGGCCTTACAGCAGATGAAACATGTACGTAAATCATGATTAATTCAAAGTTAAAGTAAAAGAAATAAATATTAACACTGATTGTAACAGAAGAGTATTGCATTTTTATTGGAGTGTCAAACTGGACTTCAATCTACAAAATAAGGCTTTTAAATTACACCACAATATTAATGACATGAATATAATAGAGGGAAACATTCCATGTGGGAAAAATATATCTAAAAACAAAGAAGATGTGACTTACCAAGCGAAAGTGCTGGCAGGTTGATAGACACACAAACATACACACAAAATTCAAGCTTTCGCAACCAACAGTTGCTTCATCAGGAAAGGGGGAAGGAGAGGGGAAGACGAAAGGATGTGGGTTTTAAGGGAGAGGGTAAGCAGTCATTCCAATCCCGGGAGCAGAAAGACTTACCTTAGGGGGAAAAAAAAGGACAGGTATACACTCACATACATACACATATCCATCCGCACATACACAGACACAAGCAGACATTTGTAAAGGCAAAGAGTCTGGGCAGAGATGTCAGTCGAGGCGGAAGTACAAAGGCAAAGATGTTGTTGAATGACAAGTGAGGTATGAGCAGCGGCAACTTGAAATAAGCGGAGGTTGAGTCCTGGCGGGTAACGAGAAGAAAGGATATACTGAAGGGCAAGTTCCCATCTCTGGAGTTCTGACAGGTTGGTGATAGTGGGAAGTATCCAGATAACCCAGACAGTGTAACACTGTGCCACGATGTGCTGGCCGTGCACCAAGGCTTGTTTAGCCACAGGGTGATGATCCTCATTGCCAACAAACACTGTCTGCCGGTGTCCATTCAGGCGAATGGACAGTTTGTTGCTGGTCATTCCCACATAGAAAGCTTCACAGTGTAGGCAGGTCAGTTGGTAAATCATGTTGGTGCTTTCACATGTGGCTCTGCCTTTGATCGTGTACACCTTCCGGGTTACAGGACTGGAGTAGGTGGTGGTGGGAGGGTGCATGGGACAGGTTTTACACCGGGCTGGTTACAAGGGTAGGAGCCAGACGGTAGGAGAGGTGGTTTGGGGATTTCATAGGGATGAACTAAGAGGTTACGAAGGTGTAAAACCTGTCCCATGCACCCTCCCACCACCACCTACTCCAGTCCTGTAACCCGGAAGGTGTACACGATCAAAGGCAGAGCCACATGTGAAAGCACCCACATGATTTACCAACTGACCTGCCTACACTATGAAGCTTTCTATGTGGGAATGACCAGCAACAAACTGTACATTCGCATGAATGGACACCGGCAGACAGTGTTTGTTGGCAATGAGGATCACCCTGTGGCTAAACATGCCTTGGTGCACGGCCTGCACATCGTGGCACAGTGTTACACTGTCCGGGTTGTCTGGATACTTGCCGCTAGCACCAACCTGTCAGAACTCCAGAGATGGGAACTTGCCCTTCAGTATATCCTTTCTTCTCGTTACCCACCAGGCCTCAACCCCCGCTTATTTCAAGTTGCCGCTGCTCATACCTCACTTGTCATTCAACAACATCTTTGCCTTTGTACTTCCGCCTCGACTGACATCTCTGCCCAGACTCTTTGCCTTTACAAATGTCTGCTTGTGTCTGTGTATGTGCAGATGGATGTGTGTGTGTATGCGAGTGTATACCTGTCCTTTTTTCCCCCTAAGGTAAGTCTTTCTGCTCTCGGGATTGGAATGACTGCTTACCCTCTCCCTTAAAACCCACATCCTTTCGTCTTTCCCTCTCCTTCCCGCTTTCCTGATGAAGCAACTGTTGGTTGCGAAAGCTTGAATTTTGTGTGTATGTTTGTGTGTCTATCAACCTGCCAGAACTTTCGTTTGGTAAGTCACATCATCTTTGCTTTTAGATACACCACAATATTAAATTGATATGTATAAGAAAGAAATACAGTGCATTTTGTAGAAGATGGAGTTTTAAAAAGTCAGTTCTGTACATTAAGACAGCACCATTTACTCCAGACACGCTACTGGTATACCATATGATATAAAGGGAATGGCAGCCTAAGAGAGAACACACATGCCTTTAAGTCTTGCAAAAGCTTTTCATCTGCATTATCAGCACTAAGCTATCAGTCAAAACCAGTGATAACATCCAATATCTGTTTTCTGTCCATACTGTGAAACATAACAGGATAAACTTTTGCTCCTACTAGAACATTAGATTTCTTGGATTCCCTCCACATTAGGGCTTCTGTACCATGGAGATGGAAATGGCTCTCAAACACGTAATGTCTTTACCATTCAACTGATGTTAAAATGCAGCAACTACTTTCTTTTTCATTTCTCGTCCAAGGTTTTCATTCTGTACTTTTTATTTGTGCATCTTGCATCATTATAATTAAGGAAAAAACAGGAAAAAGCAGTTACAGAGAAATTAGAATACAGGAGAATAAGCTATAATAAAGACTTAAATAGTAATCACATGCAGAATAAAGAGCGATGGTACATATTAAAATAGCATGACATGGAAATTTCCTTGACTAAAAATGCCACTGTATTTCATACTACCCTCAGATGCTTGCACTGACCTGACAGCCATGATAATTTTTTGCCTATTCATTTACAAAATAATGTTTCCTCAATGTGATTTCTTTTTCTCTCCTAGTAAAAGAACTCACAACATTGAAGCCTGAAAGTTTTTGATCTCCTGTTGGTGACTTGTCATGGACTACCATTCTTCACATTAGTAAGTGTTTGTTTATTTCACAATCACTATGTGCTTTGCTTTGGACTATGGTATTTTTTCTGTACGGATGTTTTCTTCAGTTTTTAAAGACGTGATTAGAGTATGAAAAGAGGCATAAATTTATCATCTATTGCATATCTTATCCTGCAGTTTAGTAGAGCAAGAGGAGCATTCAGACAAAGTATTTTAACTGAAGCTATCATCACACGTGACAGAATTATCTTTCACAGTATATTATATAGCTTCATCTGGCTATCAAAAATTTTGTCATTTCTCAGTTAAATTGATCAAAAACTGTTTTGCACTAGCTGCTTATCTGCAGATGTGTGGAATTTTTAGTAACTGCAGCCATTTTTGCAGGTGCTACTTCGATTACGCTTTATCATATAAAAAAGGAAAAATTCTGTATATTGCAATGGAGTGTTGCCCCTTTTGCCTGCTGTCCACAATATGGTTGAGGCAATACTGTTCAAGTCTATTCTACTCGGGCATGTCGACCCTCCTGTGACAACATGAGGCAAGTGTCAACTATTCCTAAGTGTGTTCCAACAGGTTCATATCAGCAAATACCACCTTGACAATATTTTCAAAACAGAATGTAAAAGCAACTAAATGCATGAACTTAAAACCAAGAAGGCTTCAGAAAGGAGCACAAAACCAATTTTGAATCTGAAATCAGTAACTGCATATAAAAAATAGAGAAGCAAGAATTTCATACTCACATTTATAGACTTCAAGCATGCCTGTTATTCAGCAGATACACCAACTTGTTCAAAATTTTGGAGGAGACAAGTCGGGATAGAAACTCCAGTGAATTGATTTAATAGACCTTTATCAACTTCACACTCAAGGTCAAGTTAGAGGACATTCAAATTTAGAGGAAATATTCGAAGTCCTTCATATGGAAACACCCTTGCTCTTTAACTGTATCTTTGATAACATGGTCAAGGAAAGACGACAAGAAATGGAAGGAGTGAGTGAATATGATTGCAATGCAAGAAAAAATAAATACTGGTAGGCCGTCTAGCATTTTCAGATGATTTTGTGATGTTGTCACCTTTAGAATAGGTAACTAATCAAACCACCTAATTTCAGAAATGAGTGATTACAGATCACTGTCAGGAAGGGGTATAAGAATGTACAGAAATTGCTCTGACAGAAAAAGAAGTTATGAAAGTATGAATGAATAAGATAAATTTATCAAATAGACCCACTATGAACATCTAAACTAAGAAGAATCTCTCTATCAAGGTAAAATTAAGACACTACCAGGCAATGAGCTACCCTGAAGCCTTATATGGTGCAGAAAGCCAGAACCTAGACAGAACAGGATTACTTAAGAGAGTACAACTTCTGGGATGGAGGATTCTCAGGAAGGTATTGGGACTTTAAAGAACTGGAGGCAGTCAATATTCAGGACTATCAAGCCAATAATTTTACACCCAGATAGAAAGAGCACCACAGTCAGGAAAAGAAGGACCACGTTCTTTACACACATACTTTGAATTAACCAGGTGAAGCTGACACATCAGATAATGCAATTTCCTGTCCACACGAGAACCACAGTACATTGGTTCCAACAAGTACAAAGGAATTTCGAAGAAATGTCAATGCATTAAACAGAAATTTACAACAGGGCAACTTTAAATTACAAAATTCAGGCTGTCGTAGGTTTACAGTATGGTATTAGACCTAGGATAGAAACATCATGGACGTAACTGTGAAGAAGTTTGCAAAGAATGAGAAAGAAAGAATATTCGGGAAAAAAGACAGAAGAAATGAAGCTGATCTGAGTTTATGCAGTCCTCAGATGGCCAAAATGAAAATAAGGAGAAGAAGAAGGTGGTTTAATTCTCAAAAGAAAGAAAACAGAATACAATGAATGGACAAAAGATCCTTCTTCACTTAATCGGAAAAAATATTTTTTCCAAGGAATGAAATCTTAACTGTACACTGTAATCTCGAAGTTTGAGAGAGTGTTGCCCCAACAAACCTCTTTACTGAAGAATTTTGATAATATTTTTAGTATGCACATTCTGCCCTCTTTGTATAAGAATTTTGAACATCAGTTGAACACATGAAAACAGCCTAAATCTTCATTTAACACACATTACTAATGTTCCACCAGTTCTCCAAACCACCCATATCTCCTTTCATGAAGTGGTAATGTAAGACTTCTCCTAAAACTGTAGTTAATAGTTATATACTGGTTAAGACAAATCAGCATAAAAGAAGAACCTTTTGAAGGGATGATGTTGCCATCAGTGATCGAAATAGTTTAGGAATGAAGGACTTCAGGGTCATGTGAATTACCTGAAATATCTTGTGTGTTCTCAGTAACTCTTTCTAAATGAGAGATGACTGATGGTTTATATCATAGCACTGTAACGTAATCTTCATCTGTTAGGAACATATCAGTATTCACATAGTCCTTAAAGTTACGCTATGTTATGATACAAACTAAATTATTTTCTAAAAATGTATCATAAGAAACATTCAGGCATTCTACAACAGCCATACTGCTGTTTGCTGCTGGCATCTAATTTAGCTTTAGTGCAAACATGAAATAGCCGTTTCTCTTTAGGCAGACAAGTGAGTGAGTGGGTGATCTACACTGAATGCTTGTACACACACACACACACACACACACACACACACACACACACACACACACACACACACAGCTGAAAAGAAATGGAGGTGAAGAGAGACTTCATCTGCAAATAATAAAAAAGCAGCTTGCTATGAATAAACATATCACTTCCCATCATTTAGAACTCTCAACAAAATTCAATTTAATGACAATATTTTGATGAGCTGTTACATTTTAACTTTTGAAGCAGTCTTGAGTATTTTAATGTGCAGTAATACACTACACTCTATCATTCCGACAAAGTATTTTCACTGTGCCAAATCAACAACATAAATCAGTTAAAGGTAAATAACAGGAAGGCTGCAGAAAATGGAAAAAATGTATCACACACCTAAACAAAGTATAACCTGATGTTCTGAAGATAAAAGAGAAGTATATGGTAGAAAGAAAACACAGTAAAAAGATCAGCTTTGGTGTTGTCCATTATAACTGCAAAAATACACATTCATGACTATCCAGTTATGTCACAGAATCTGTTCTATGGCAACAAGATTTATTTCCATTGGAGGTTTCAAGCAGATTTTGAATGTTTTTTTCTCAATTTTGTTGCCTAATTAAACAATGCTAAGAAGCCTACTGTTAAATTACGGAGAAAGCTCATTTTTGATCAGTCAGGTTTAATAGATCGTTTTCGTGTTTATGTCATCATACTGTGGTTAACAGCTTTTGCAGGCTGTTTTACAAGGTACAAGAGAGAGACTTCAGTGTAATCTGAGACTCTGCCAACTATATCACAAATGTTGGAACTTATATGGAAGACTATTAACCAATGGTGCACAAAATTTCATTTTGAGGAATGTGTGTTAAGAGTATATCACAAATGCAAAAGCCGTTTAAGAAACTCTATTCTTGGAAAATGCTGCTACTTAAATATTTTGGTAATATGAAGTTGTCTAAAAATTCAGTTATACATTATATCGCCAGAACCACAGTGATAAGTGAATAGGTTTAAGTGGTTGATGATAGAGCTACTAAGAAAGCCTGCGTCATAATAGACCTGGCAGTTACGACAACTTGGACAGTGGGGAAGACAAAATGTATGGTACAGTGATGAAGAATGCAATACACATGTGAAGACTCCTCATTTCCTGAAAGCTCAGTACTTTTATCTTTAACTATTCCATGTTGTTGCTAGCCTTTCTTCGTACGCTACATTTTTTTAAATTTGCATAAAAGGTATTTTTTATTTTTTAAAATTTATGTATTTGAATATAGTCTGTAGTCTTGTATTTACTTTAATGTCAACAACAGGTTTGCTCTGTTATTAAAAGTACTTTTCTATAGTGCATTCTATGTGTGTGAAGTTTTTCCAACATTTCAAAATGAAAACTCTAAGTAAAGAATGTGACTATTTAATTTCAGCTCTTTGCACATGATAAAGCAGCTGACTATGTCACATGCTGCATATGAATCAGCTGCCATGCTATTTGGACTTAAGCTACTACAAAAAAAAAAAAAATAAAACCATGGGAAACAATGAAGTTACAAGTCGAAAACATAGTAAGTAAAACTATATTTCTATTGTGTAATAAATCCTGATTTAATCATCCTACACAGATGTTTCACCACTATTGTTATGAATTGCAGTAACTAACTGGTGGAAGACCTCTGCCAGTTGTCTGACTCCTCCACCTATAAACTCTGCCAGAGTGATCCCATTCCAACACAACCTATAATTCCTGCTTAAAGCCTTAGGTCCTTTCCAAAACCTTTCCTTTAAGTCCATTTCCCTTTGTACTGTGCACACCCACCTCCTACATGCTCCTCAAAATCCACAAAATCAACAATCCTGAATGCCCCATTGTGACTGGTTATCATGCACCCTTACAATGATAAAGGCCTTCACAGCCAATTGCCCAAAACCTGGCTCCCACATGCCAACCAATTCCTTCACAAACTCTCCATCACCCACATCCCTTTACCTCCTGGATCGCTACTTGTCACTGTTGATGCCACCTCCCTATACACCAACATAGCTCATGCCCATGGTCATACCACTATTGACAACTACCAATGTGAATGTCCTTCAGACTCCAAACCCACTACCTTATTCCTCACACACCTTATTATCTTCGTCGTAACTCACAACTACATCTCTTTTGAAAGAAATGTATATAAACAAATCCACAGCACAGCCATGGGCACCTGCAGGCCACTCTCCTATGCCAACCTGTTTGTGGGCCATAGAGGAGACCTTCCTAACCTCCCAAAGAGCCAAACCCCTGGTTTTGTTCAGGTTCACTGATATCTTCATGATCTCTACTCACGGCCAAGACACCCTATCTTCATTCCTTCACAACCTCAACACGACCTCTCCCATCTGCTTCACCTGGTCCTCCTCAATCCAGCATGCCACCTACCTGGACATTGACATTCTCCTCCCTGATAGCTCCATCAGCAACTGTCCACATCAAACCCACCCACCAACCAACCAACTACCAACAGTACCTGCATTTCAATAGTTGTCATCTCTTTCACACCAAAAAATTACTCCCATGCAGCCTGGCTGCCTGGGGATGTAATATCTGCAGTAATAAGAACTCTCTTATCTGATATACCAAGGTCTCACCAAGGTCTTCACAGGCAGGAATCCTCCCACCACCCTCAAGATACTGGTATGAATACTAACTTGCTGTCCACCAGGATGAACTGCCACTGTCAAACTGCAGTCAAGAGCACAGTAGACCACCCTGTGGCACATCATGCAGCTGAATATAACAGACTTGATTGAAATGGCTGCTTCATTACCCAAGCCATCTGGATCCTCAACTCCACCACCAGCTTTCCTGAACCACGCAGATGGGGGTTATCCTTACAGCACATTCCTGTAATTATCCCGGCCTCAACCTATGGTAACGTACAGTCCTAACACCCTCCACCCAACAGTTTCCACTCCCTCTGTCCTGTCACTTCCTCCCACTCTCATCTCATACCCTCTGTTTGCTGCCCTCTGCTGACACACCTGCCCATCTTTCCCCACTCTTTTCCTTTTTCACTCCATTTTCCCCCCCTCCCTGCCCCGCAACTTCCTGGCACTCCACCTGTTGGCACTTTAGCCCATACACACTTTCTCCAACTGCACACTGCCATCCCTTCCTTTTCCCCACCTGCTCCAGATTGCTGCTTCCATCTCAAGTGATAGTTACATTCTGGCTTGAGCTTCCATAGTTGGTCATCATGTGTCCATCAGGTGTACTTGCTTGTGTGAATAATGGTGTGTGTTTTCCTTTTTCTGATGAAGGCTGTAACTGAAAGATTGTGTGTAAGTGTGTTTTAAAGGTGCCTATCTGCAACTTCAAGTGTCATCTTTATGGTAAGTAGCTATCTATCTTTTTCTACATTGCTGATAGTCCTACCTCAAGTTTCTATTGTTTGATTTCAACTAAGTATCAGTTAGACACGGACTTTTGCTTTTACTAAAATGTTAAATCCTTGGTATATTTGCATAACATTATGAGTTGTAATTAAGGACAGTCTCTGAATGCTTACAGTAATGGTTTTCATTTAATATAACATTTTCTTCAAATACATGGGTGCATTGAAATACACATAGTACATACTGAAATGACTGAAGCGGATCAGTTGTAATGTCTTCTCTTTTTTTGCTATGGTCTACAGTCCAAATACTGTTTTGATACAGCTGCCACATTGTGCAGTTCTCTACAGCTGTGCCATGCACTTCACCATGGTTTGTAGAATACAAATATAGATGTAGAAATACTACAGTGTACATCCATTTGAACCAGTGTACTGTATTTGAGCCTTGGTCTCCCTCTACAAAGTTGCCCCTCCCCCCCCCCCCCCTCCATTACCAAACCACTGAGTCCATGATGCATGAGGTTATTTCCTAACGAACAGTGCTTCCTTTTAAGCCATCTACTGCAGCACCACATTTCAAAACTTCAATTTTCTTCTTTCTGAACCGTTTATCATCTGTGTGTCACTTCCACCTAAGGTTCTAGACAAATACAATTGGAAAAAATTCACTAATACTTATATTTGTAGTTGATGTTCACAAATTTATCATTTTCAGGAATGCTTTTCTTGCTACTGCCAGTATGCATTTCACATCCTCCACAGTTCAACCATAATTATTTCTTTTTCTGGCCACATAGCAAAACTCCTTTACTACTTTTAGTATCTCACCTTCTAATCCAATTTCTTCAGCATCATCTGATTTAATTTGACTACATTCCTTTATGCTTGGTTTACTTTTGTTGATATCCACCTTACAACCTCTTTTCAAGACACTCTCCATTCTACTCGGCTGCTCTTCCAAATCATCTGCCATCTACGACAAAACTACAATATTATCAGCAAACACCAATATTTTCATTTTTTCTCCCTGAACTTTAACTCTGTTAACAAATTTCTCCTTAGTCCCCTTCACATATACTCAATGTTCAAATTTAATAACATTCAAGAATAGGCTGCAACCTTATCTCACTCCCTTCTCAGCTGCTGCTGCTCTTTCAAGTCATTTGACTCTTATGATGCAGTCTTGTTTCTACAGAAGCTGTGAATAAACTTTCACTCTCTGTATTTTATTCTTGTTATCTTCAGAATTTCAATGAGTGTAGTCTGGGCAACACCAAAACCTCTCTCTAATTCTAGAAATGGTATAAACATAGGTTTTTCTTTCTTTTATTTGTCATCTAAGATAAGTCACAGTATCAGTAACACCTCAGGAGTTCCTACATTTTTCTAGAACCCAAACTGATTTTTCCTAAGTTTAACTGCTACCAGGTTTTTCATTCTTCTTTAAACAGTTCCTCTTGGTATTCTTCAGCCATGACATATCAAACTGAACTGATAGTTCACTAATAATCCAACTTGTCAGCATCTCTTACTTTCAGAATTGGAATTATTATATTCTTCTTGAAGTCTGAAGATATTTCAGTTGTCTCTCCTATCTTCCACACTAGATGGAGTGTTTTGCAATGGTTGACTCTTTCAAGGATCTCAATTCTGAAGGGATGTCATCCAATCCAGGGATCTAAATTTGAATTAGTGTACTGAGATGGAATGCCTTATTCTTTTTCTGGAGTGGCTGCTGTACTGAATGTTTATGATAATTTAAAGCTCTTAGTTACACAATGACTGGAACCAAGACATCTGCATCACACATACTGGCATAATACCAGGGTCCATATTGGTTACTTTTACAATTCATTTATGGCCCATGTAGACCAAACTTTCACATTTTCATCCAAAGCCAGAACTGGCTGTAAAGAAATTTAGAAGTGTAATCTGTGGCTGGAACAGATTGAAAACTGCCAGTAGTACTATTGATGATAGTTCAAGTTCATGCCCAAGTTATTTTTTGGCTTTTATCAGTCCCCCCTGACTAGTCTGATGCAGCCCACCACATATTCCTCTCCTGTGGTAACATCTTCAGCTCAACATCTCACTTGAACCCAACGTCCTAAACTATTTGTTGGATATATTCTAATCTCTGTGTTCCCCTACATATTTTAACCTTTACAGCTCACTCAAGTGCTATGGAAATTAACAGTGTGTTTCTGGATTATCTGTCAAGTAGTTATTTCCATTTCAAGGAAAATATGTTGATGACTGACCCGGCCATCATCTTCAGCTGCTATGAATTTTGATGTTATGAGTGATTGCTGTCTGACTCCAAACAAACACTAAAGTATTGTTGGTCTCAGAGCAATATTTAGAGCCACATTCAATTCCCAAGGTCCACTATGCCCTTTGCTTCTCTTTCATTTCTCAGAGCCTGCACTGATATTCCATGAAACTGGAATTCTTTCAGTGCTTTCCAGTTTTGGTAGATGTGATGGCCTCTGAGATCTTTATAAATTTAGTGCTAGACCCCAAGCCTTGTTATCAAATCCTCTAACCCTGGTTATTACAGTTTCTGACTTCTCTATTTCAATAGACTCCTTAATTGTGCTGTCCCCGAAACTTTGTGCCATAATATTCACCTTGTTGTATTTAATTTCATGATTAGATTCAAGACTGAGCTTGGCAACAACTGATTTGCTTAAATGTTTTAATCGGGCATGCAACTGATATTCCCTGCATCTTCCATTGACTGTTGTGATAGTCTGCCTCACATAACATATACCACATTTATATGGAATGCAATACACACCCAACCTTTGGAGACCTGAACAGTCTTCAACATTACACAGGAGACTTTTTGTCTTATTTGAAGGAAGTAAAATACATTTGATGCCATGTTTCCATAAGAGTCTACTGATCTTTCCAGATATGGGGCAAGTACAAGGTAGATAAGGGATTTTTGGCTTCTTGTGCTCAGCCTCAGTCTTAAACTCTTTCTCAGGCATTCTTGATTTTGATTGCCATGTTCACTCAATTTGATGATCTGAGTACCTATTCCTGCACAACACTATTCATAGTGTTTTGTAATTCTTTGGTGAGGTTCTCCTTGTCTGAAAGTGTGCAAGATCTACGGACCAGTCCTTAATGCTGAATTTCTTTGAGACAGATGGTGATGGCTCAAGGTGTGGAGATAGAAGTCAGTGTGCACAGGCTTTCTATATCCACTGTGACCCCAGGTTCCATCAATTCTTCTCTTAACTGATTTGTTGAGGAAAGGTCCTTCATGAATTTTATATTACTTTGGACATAGTTTAAATGTTCTAAGAACTCTCCAAGTTTTTTTGTTCCTTGTGAGCAAACCACAAATGTGTTGTCCACAGGCTGATTTCAACTTAAAGGATTCTAGTGCCTGTTCTTCAAAGTATTCCATGAATAGGTTGGCTGCAAAAGGCAATGAGTGACTACCTACACAAAGGAATGAAATGTGACGAGACCGGTACTGTAGTACAAACACCAAGATTATGGGACAGCATAATTAAAAAGTCTGTCAAAATAAAGATAAAAAATCTGATAAACAGGGATGCAAGTTTCAATTTAAACAAGGCTAGTGGTCCAGCACTCAATTTATTAAGATCTCTCCAGCCATCACATCCAGCAGGGCTGGAAAATTCTGAGAGAATGTGTGTTTCCTGGAGTATTAGTAAGGGTTCTGAAAAACAAGAGCATCAAAGATTGTAGTGGGCATCAGGCATTGAACTGAGCTATAAATATCAGTGCAAGATATGCCACAGTCTTGTTGGTGTCCAGGGACTGAGTACACATAATAGCGTAACTCACACCACCTGAAGAAGACGACTGGATTATCTGTCGAAATACTCTGCATAAAATGGAACAATAACTATCGCAGAACACCTGAGAGCACATTATTAATCTGTCACTAACAAAAAATCTGGAAGATTACACCATGGAAATTATTTTTTGATATCTTAGCACGTGTCCTGTCATACTGTCCCCCCTCTTGTCAATGTTTTCCACATGTTTCTCTCCTCTGTGGATAACTCTCTCATTTCTTACATTATCAGCCTACATAATTTTCAACAACCTCCTATAGCATCATATTTTCAATACCTCAAGTTTCTTCTATTCCAGCTTTCCGCTTCCATGAAATGTTATACTATAAATGTATAATCCCAGAAATTCCTTCCTCCAGTGCTGATGTTTGATAGCAGCAGACTTAATTGCCATGAGACCTTATTATCTTGTTTGCTTAATGTCCTCACTGCTTTGTCCTTCATGTGTTATTTTGCTTCCAAGATAGCAGAATTATTTCACATCATCTACTTTGTGGTTCCCAACTCTGATTTTGGCTACTACTCATTACTTTTTTCTTTCTTTGGTTTACTCTAAATCCTTAGTGTGTACTCAATTAGATTTTTCACTCCAGTCAATAGTGCCTGCAATTATTTTTCACTTTTACTAAGGATGGCAATCTTAGTGATGTTACAGAGGAAGTTTTTATTCAGACTCCTTCAGTTCCAATTTTTTCAGTTTTATTAAATTACATGATACATTGCAAACCCTGTGGGGTCCTGCTTAAGGCGCAAATCATCTAATATACAATTTACATTTGCTCTTCAATTAGGTGGAACACATGCTCCTGTTATGAAAAAGATGTTAAGTGTTGTATTTCATGAATCAAGTGCAGAAAATATGTGAGGAACAGTGGAACAAGTGAAAAACTTATTGAACAAACAAAGAACATCATTTTTAACATTTTGAGGCCAACATACATTGGTTCATAAATTTTGTTAAATGAACACACAGATTTCAGTAGCCATACATAGTTACTTCAGTAATTGTAAAGAATTATTTTAAAATTATTCCTTGCATATGTCAACTTGTTAATTACCAATTTTCTGAGAATACATGATAAATATCATCTTTGATTCTATCAGGTTAAATTACATCTGTGAAGTGTTTCCAGAATGTGTAAACAAATGTGTGCCTTGAGTGACTTAACATGGGATGACAGAATGAATAAAACACTGTATATTGACCTCAAAAGTTTGAACTTTTCTTCCTTATGCATTTGGTAAGGTTTTGTTTTTCTTCTCCACTGTTTCTAAAGGATTTTCTGCACTTGATTCATGAAATACAAAACCTAAAATCTAACTTTCTCATAGAGAGAATACGCATATCACCTCACTCAAGAATAAATGTCAGTTATGTATTAGATGATTTGCATCTGAAGATGGCATTTTTATACAAACTTCCTGTTTATTGAATCCAGTCACTTTCACATCTGCAAAATATGGATGACATTAAACTTAATGATACTATTTCACTCTAAATTTAGATCTCAATTTTGAACCTTTCTTTTATTCCCATCACTGTGTCTTTGATATTTTAGATGGGAGAACAGGGGATTTAGACTATATTAATGTCCAATACTGTTTCTAATTGGAGCACATTGTTCTTGCTTATTGGATATACGATAGACTGCCTACAATTTCCTATTATGTTTTCCTGAGAATTTCAAACACCTTGCACAATTTTGCACTGTTGTATGCTTACGTTTGGAAAATTCTATGAAAATCTCTTCATTTTTTCTTAATTCTTGCTTCCATTGTCATGTGAAATTTGAGAACTGCGTTTCTGGTGCCTTTACTTTTTTTAAAAGCCATGCTGGTCATAATCTAACAGGTCCTCAATTTTCTTTTCCATTCTTCTGTATATTAGTCTAGTCAGCAACTTGAATACATAAGATCCAAAATTGATTATGCAATGTTATCATGCTTATCTGCTCTTGCTACCATTGGGAATTGTACGGATATATATTTTTGGTTTTCTGATATGTTTCCAGAATAGTAAATGAACACATACAGTGACTGAAATAATTCTGTGGTAGACAAGTGGGAACAGCGGAAAGAGGTTTTGTCAGATAGCAAACAATATGTTAATACTGCCACATATTCAAGTTGGCATGTATCTCAATAGAAGAGGCAACTCTGTCAGTATATACACTCTCAAGGATGATTTATGATTCCAGGGCTCTATTTGTTGTGGCACGAATACTGATATTTCTGTAAGAAACTGGCTTCTCTACTTTTACAAATTAAAACTGTGGTAGTTTAATCCATTTAATCTTATTCTGTAAGTGTTCACTGTACATAAATCTATAAAGATGATTTTTAAAAAATGATCTCACACAAGGGAAAACAATTAAGAGATAACTGCATTAATTTCCCATGGCACTAATAGCGCCATAATTGTCTCTACATGTGCATGCATGGCAGCCACCTATGAACCTAAGAATACAGTATGTAAAACCTTTGCCCACCGTGTGACGGAGTTGACTTTTGCTAAGAATTGTTGCTCCCTGTATGGAGGGAACAGAAGAAATATTTTGTATTAATTCAGAAATCACATTAATGAATCATAATGTCAATATTTTCTTTAATTTATATATTATGCAACTTATAAGTTAAGAATCAGGGTTTTTAATTTCTGGTTAGTGTCACAATAATTACTATGATTCCATATTAATGATTCATGTATTATAAACCATATGACATGATTTAAAACTTACTCATTACTTTAAAATCACTTTATTTTAATGTCAAAAATTGCTTTTATGCATTTATGTCAAAAGATTTCAAGACCTCCAAATATCAGCAATATACGACAAATAAAACCAAATATCTCAATCTTTAACACAGCTTTCTTTGAAATTGATGACCCCTCATCCCCTCCCCTCTAACTTCCATGTACAAACATGCACAACATTGGCACTGTTGCACATGCAGGTCTATGAAATACATGTGTGTTGATTCCATATATAATTAGGCATACACACAAATTTAAATTCTGTTAAAATGATTATACTTACTCTCATCTGATTTTTCAGTGAAGCAAGATCTGCACCCTCCTCAGGTACGGGGACATTGTAAAATTCTCCTTCCTCTTGTGTCAGGAGTTTGTACCACCCCTCAACTGGTGCTTTAATGAGCTCTGAGATGCCAAATGACAGGGAGCCCATAAAATCATTACGTGAAGTTCGATCCCAGTCCCACACTTCTATCAGAAGCCGCCTATCCTTGTCTTCTGGCTTCAGTTCACTGAAAAAGAAAAGTAATTAGATTTTAATAGATGAAGCTTTTAGTTAAAGAAAAACTAAACCCTATGCCACAATTTGAACAAATATAATTTACCCTTTTTGAAGTGAAATGGAAACCGCACATTAAAACTGCAGATAATTTATTATATTAATTCTTAAGACTTTGAACAGTCTGTAGCAGCCACATGAGATATGATATGGACTAGTGGTAAAAGTGCGCTTCATTCAGGCCCTCGCTAAACAGATCTTGAGATCCAGGGTGACATTTCACCAAGAAGATTTTTATGATCTGCGGTGCTAATAGTGTTTTGATACAACTCTCTATTCTTCTCTGCCTTGTGTATGTTTTATCATACTGTGTAGGTATGAACCATTTGGGTCTACTGACTGTATTTTTAGCCTTGGTCTTAATATAGAATTTTCACACACTTTCCCTCATTGCCAAACAAACTACTCCTTGATGCCTTGGGATTTTTTTCTATCAATGTATCCTTTCTTTTAATCAAATTATCCATAAAGCTTTTTCTACCAGATTCAATGCATTATTCATTACTTACTCAAACCACCCATCTAGTTGCAGTATTTATTACTTACTTAAACCACCCATCTAGTTATCAGCATTCTTCTGTAAAACAATATTTGAAAACTTGAAACTTACTGGCAGATTAAAACTGTGTGCCGGACCGAGACTCGAACTCGAGACCTTTGCCTTTCGTGGGCAAGTGCTCTACCAACTGAGCTACCCAAGCATGACTCACGCCCCGTCCTCACAGTTTTACTTCTGCCAATACCTTGCCTCCTACCTTCCAAACTTTACAGAAGCAGTTGGTAGAGTGCTTGCCTGTGAAAGACAAAGGTCCCGAGTTCGAGTCTCGGTCCGGCACACAGTTTTAATCTGCCAGAAAGTTTCATATCAGCACACACTCCGCTGCAGAGTGAAAATCTTATTCTGGAATATTTGAAAAGTTCCTTTTGTCTGCAGCATTTGTCATCCATGCTTCCATTCCACACAAAGTTACTCTTCAGAAAAATGCTTCCCAAAAATCCTCCCTAACATTCAAATTTATATTTAATTAACAAATTTCTCTTCTTCGACAAGATTTTCTCATCTGAAAAAAATCAGCAGCCAAATTTACCAGTTTTTCTTGTTGAATATTCCATAATGAAAGTTGTTTTGCAAATTGTAGCTCTTCCCTGAAATACTAATGATAACTACATGAAAATCATTAGCCAGCAATAGAAAAGTAAAATTCCAAGCCAGACAGATTGTACCTTTTAAAATGTTCTCCAAAGTTCAGGACAAAATCTTCCAGATTCAGTATTCCTTTCTATCACAACCACAACCCTAAAAACTTCATCTTAATCTAGGATCTGTCAGCACTCAAGAGAGCTGCACTTGGTGTACAAATTAAAAACTGAACAAATTTCAATTTGGAGTTGTCTTCCTGTGTTACACACTTGCTGTCTGAATGAAATAGATACAAGCAGCCAAACAAAATTATTATAACACAAGAAATAGTTCCTGCTGTGACAATAAATGAAGACTCACACACTGAATGTTCTCTTGTTGATTGGGATCAACTGCCACCATACTGCAGCAAAATATGAGGGTTTGAAGAACTCTAAGGAAGGCTGCATAGACTTAAAGAACTGACATGATACCAGTGTTATTTTATTTGCTTTATATTCCATTAATAAACTGTGTATAGCCAAAATTATTTTCAGCGTGACTGTGTGTAAGCAAAGATCATATTTTATCATCATGGACACTGAGACCTATCTTGAAGGATGAAATATCTTTGTTAAACCATTTCGGAATGTGCCCTCTCACAATTTTAATGGTAAGTCTCTATATGAGGCACATTTCCATAGCACTTCCCACTGGAGGACACTTTTGCCTTAATGATATGAACCCATAATGAACTGTGCCACTTTTATTTGAATTATCCACATCTGTCCCATTAATACAACCTTGTAATGTTCCCATACTAAAGAATAGTACCAAAGTATTTTCAAATTAATTTGTGGTTTGAATGTAAAATAAATCATTCCACATCATTAAGGTTTTCTGTCAACTGATCCATGGAACTTCAAACTAATTAAGTAACTAAGTGCTATAGCACTTAAATTCCCACTCCCTTATCTGTAATGGTGTCTATCCCTCTCCATTATTAATATTGACCAACTATCCACCTCTCTGGGAACTACTACATGGAAGTGTTCACTGGGCCACCAGAGGGATGGTTTCTCTACCGTAAAAAAATTTGCACTTCTACAGCAAACACATTTTACAACACACGCAGCAGCTTTATGTTGCAGTAATTTCAAAACAATAAAAATCCTAAGTGGAAAATAAACATCAGCATGTGGAGGGACTTCTACTGTACAATGAATGGAAGTGCTTAACAATCGATGGGTGCAACAGTAAGGAGTTGAACAGCATAGTTCAGTGTCAGAGAGGGAGGAACAGGTTAGCAAAAAGAGGAGAGGAAATGGAGGAGAAGGTGAAGGTAGGAGATAGAGGCTAGGGGGTAAAAAGGAAAGATGGGGCAGTAGGATAGGGGAGAAGAGGATAAAGGGAGGAGAGGAGGAAAGAGGAAGGAAGAGGGTGGAGAGGTAGAAATGCAACTACTGTGACTGGAAAGTACTGAAATATGTGATACAGTGGTTTAGTGAAGCAGCTGATATATTTATAGTTTTCATTCATTCATAAATTGTGTTTTTAGTTTTTTGGCGTAATGATAGGGTTTTGAGGGAACAGCTAACATCTTTGGATGCTATTATGGAGGTTTTCTGCCTTCTTTGTAATAATTTGTTGAAGAAGGAATGTATGGGACATTTCACTGTTTACATAACAAAGTTTCAGAATATATATGAAGTTTAGCCCTTTCATAAAAACTAAAACTGGTTATAAGTTCCATTCCATTTTAAATGACTATTTGTTTGGGCTAGTTTTGAACCATGATAAACTTTAACTGTAGTCATTGTGGCTGACACCTTTAGATTCAGTCATCAACCACTCAGCAGAGTGCTGCTGGTTGCCACCCTGCTAAGGCACCTGCAACTCAACCACAACACATCACGCTTGCAGCAACCATTGGAGTATCTAGTGGTGCCACATTCACTTGATACAGAATCGGTATCACTGGCACTAACACACTTCCGCAAGCCATGTGACACTATTATGATTTACTGATATTCTTCTGACCATATAGTTTGCTGCCCAGCTGCCCACCTATCGGCCAATATCAAGAGCTCACAGCTATGGTTCTCTTGCCCAGGAGCTGACCAAGCAAGTGGTTTCACACCAGCCAGAGCCTACAGCCTTGCATACCACATACAAACCACTTAGTCTTCAGGACTGCTTCAGCCATGGACTACGCTCATGTATGGATGTTTCCAAGCTACATCTATTAGTTTGTTTCGTTTTAGGGTGCAAAAACAAATAAGGTCATACATGCCCATGTCAGAACTGTACAAGGGATCATGAAAAATGAGTTAATAGTGACTACACATTTAGTCCAATTGAGAAAAGGAAAGACAGCTAAAAACAGATACTTTCTATTGGAAAAAGGGCCATAAAATATGCTATAAAGACAACAGAAGCCCTGAACTACAGATTAAATATTCTTTGCCATATTACTATGACAGATAAAAAGTAAAATTCGGTCGACAACCTGCACATCATTCATTAAAATGACCAATAACTCAGATGGCAAACATAAATGCAAGATAAGTGGTTAAAAAAAAGAGCATTCTGTCAGGAAATTGTGAACTGTCAAAGGTTGAGGACAATTGTGACGAAGCAAGGTTTCTCCCTTGTTTTCCCATCCGCCTCCTTAAAATCATTTTATTTTCATTTTTGCTTTATTGCCATTAACATACATGAGTATAATCTGCATCTCCATAAAGGAGAAAGGTTGGCCCTCAGTCTTAAAGAATTAGCACCAAATCTAATTTTGTGCTTAGTTTCGTGTAACTTCCCTGCGGGGTCAGGGATTTTCTCTGCCTCGTGATGTCTGGGTGTTGTGTTTGTCCTTAGGTTAGTTACGTTTAAGTAGTTCTAAGTTCTAGGGGACTGATGACCATAGATGTTAAGACCCATAGTGCTCAGAGCCATTTGAACCATTTTTTAAATTATATTGACTTATAAACAAATATAAATTCTGCACTAATTATAAACATTTAGAAGAAGAAGTACTACCATTCATAAGGTATTTATTTGTCTCTATTCGAAAACATGTTAGCAAAGCCAGGCCTTATTTAATTCCAAAATAATTACCTGGTGTGTCATGTTTGTGAAACTGTTAATTTCATTACTTAAACAAACAATTTCACTATTTAAACAAATAATTCAGACTAACCTTTGTGATAGAAGGAACTGTTAAAGAGGAGGACTTTTTCTATACATTCAGTTAACTGAATGAGTTATGTTTTAATTGTAACAATGTATGGTTTCAGTACCTATTATTGTGAGGATATAAAGGCCCAATTTTTGGTCCTGAAACAGCCAGTCCATGGCCAATTTTCAGATGAGAAACCTGCACAGGTTAGATCAGCAACAATGCCTTAACTTAACTGTGAAATAAGTGTAACACAAACAGGCTGGGTGTTAAAACAATGACAGTGTCTGTTCAATAGTGTCACACATACCGTATTATTCTGTAAGAACTGTGTGATGAGTTTTTTACTGCTCTCACCAGTAAACTATTGTAGCATTATGCTGACGTTTGCCTGCAAACTATAAATGAGGCTTATCAAAAGTTAACCAATATTGAAATGGTCTTATTAACTGTGTAATGTTGGGGGTTGTGACCAGTGAAAGTAAATAACTGTGAAATGCAACTGTGCAGCTGTTGGCTACATCATTTACAGAATCCGTGTTGAACTTCCAGCCCCAATTGTTTCAGCCAGTATAACAACACACTACATCAACACTGAGGGCTGTAAATGAAGAAATAAAGCAGGTGAACATCACACATTGAGCACAAAGTGGTGGGAGAGCACTACTTTACAGATAGTGATGGATGAAAAGACAGTGCCCAATATGCAACCCAACTAAAATGATCTCCTCGCAGTGAGAGGGCCAAGAGGAGATCAGCCAAGCCTTTGGGAGAGGTTTAATTCGCCAGAGCTTGTTCCCATGAATGGAAGATCAGAATGATGTGAGCAGGGACCCACATAAACATTACAATGGCTCCATCATGAGCGAGCAAGTGAAAGCTTTTCTGGAGCCGTTGCACAAAGGGATGGATGGTGTATAGCACATAGCATACAGAGGCTCTAAATGACACAGGGAGTCAGAGAAGATGACAGAATTGAAAAGCCTGTGTCATTGGATGTTCTGCATGGCATGGTACAAGGTGAAGAGCTCCGCTGTAAATAACAAGCAGTGTTCTGGAAGCTGAAACTGAAAATTGTCAGTGTCCATGATCAAGGCACACTCAACACCATGGTCAGTCTGAGAGCCATCAGTGTATTCAAAGGTATTATCACAAAGTTCTGAGCTAAGGTTGAGAAACTTAAGATGATAGAGTGAGTCTGGGGCAGTGTCCTTAGGAAGCTAATGAAGTCCAAGGTGGGCACAAGCCATCGCACAAAGCCAGAGTGGTGAAGGGTTCCCACCCATTGGGAAAGTGGGAAGCAGCATTAAGTAAAGATGCCAGAGCAATACCCAAAAGTGAACTCCAAGAAATAACAAAGAAGAGGGATGCGGCCTGTACTGGCGAACAAAGGAGTCACTGAAGGAGACGTCACAGGATGGTTGGCCAGACATGGCAAACAAATGGTACACGTATATGCTGAGGAGAAAATGATGGCAGTATGACAACAGTAGTTTGACAGCTTCTGCGTACAGATTTTCAACCAGGCTAGCGTAAAAGGGCACCAGTGGCTAAACAGATGCCATGACAGTTGATTGTATTGAGATGGTGTAAGATGGACAGACATGCAGACGCATAAACAAAGCACCCATAGGCTGGTTTCAAATGGATTAGGGACTGCTCCAATCTGCTCCGCAGAAAGTACTGCTGAGGACGTATGATATTGAGAGACCGCATACAGCAGGCAGCCAGGTATGACGCAGGAGGACCAAGAAAGTTTCCCATTAAGCACGAGGACCAGGAATTTCATAGTTTCAACAAACGGAAGAGCAATAGGCCCAAGAAGTAAAGACACTGGAAGAAACCACTACACAGCCAGAAATTCATACAAACAATTTTGTCATTGGAAAAGCAAAAGCCATTGTTGTTACTCCACAAGTAAAGACAAGTGAGACAATACTGAAGGTGCCACTCAAGGAGACACGTCCGTGGAGAACTGCAATATATGGCAAAATTGTAAACAAAAAGGGAGCCGGAGGTTCCTGGTGGGAGACAGACCGTAATAGCAAAGTGGAAAACGGTCAGAATGGAACCCTGAGGCACACCGTTTTCCTGAATAAAGGTGTCCAACGAGGCAGAACCCACATGTACCTTGAAGACTCAGTCTTTTAAAAGTTCCTGAATGAAATGGGGCAGGCGGATTTGGAAGCCCCCACGTGTAGAGAGTACAGAGGATATCAGTCCTCCAGCAGGTGTAATAGGCTTTATGCAAATCAAAAAACATGGCCACAGGATGGTATTTCTACAGAAAACCATTCATGACATGGGTTGACAAAGTGATGAGATGGTCAACTGCAGAAAGGCGTGCTAGAAATCCACATTTTGCAATGGTTAGTACATTGCGAAACTCAAGCCACCATACCATCCAGGGTATGTGAGTGTGCTTGTAATGATGACACTGGTAGAGTGCATTGGGTTCAGAATGTAGGGTCAGACAGTGATAGATAACTTCATAGCCTGCTTTGATCTTGGATGGAACCACTACTCTATGAAGTTCAAGAAAAAGAGTGTGCATTGCACTAAGGATGCATCTACCTTTTTCCTCACCCAATGGACTGCAATGATGCTCTGATCAGAGAAGTAAGTCTGGATTTCTGCCTCAGTAAGAGCATCAAACAGCCTATTGTAAGTAACACCATGTGAAGAATTCAGCATTCGATGGGCCTTGACATGAACAGGGTAGCCATGGAAAACAAAGCTGCAAGTACCTGTTGTGCTTGAGACTCACAAGTAGTCTCCAAAAACCTAAGTGAAATTGCGTAAATGAGAGCATGATTTCACAGGGCTGACAACTGCATCAACACCTTTCTGAATAATAAACAGTTTAACCATATCAAAGGACAGTCCATCTTCAGCATGCAAAACCATGAGGAACCTAGGTGCAGCTGGAAAGGACTTTGATTCATCCGTCTTATTCCGTTTATGTTTAGTAGACATAGACTGAGATTATGAAGTTAGGCTCACTGTGAGAAAATCCCTCATGATTTCCAGCGCCTCTGATGGCATACTCCTTCCAACTTGCAACCCACCTCCCCTCGGATGGGAGGGCTCACTCACCTAATATGATTGTTCATACCTCAGGTCTCACCTCACGAACACCTACCAGAGGGCCCAATTGGCAATTTTGGAAGGTAACAGCTCAGGCAAACACCTCTCCATGGACCTGGCCTGCACCAGAGGGTTCATGCAAATGTTACCTGTTGACCCATGGACGGGAATTATGCATTACCCAGTCACCTGTTATGCAACAGATCCATGGGCCAGCCTTTAGGAGTGCACAGGGAGAAAGAAGAAAAAGAGGACTCTCAGATCAGAACTATTTTTAAGTGGTGTTACTTCAGAAACTGTTTAAAGTACTTGTTTAAAGTACTGTGTAATGAAGTTCTATCTTTTTTTTTTTTTTTTTTTTTTTTTTTTTTTTTTTTTTTTTTTTTTTTTTTGGGTACCTGGGCACATCTGTTCATTGTACCATACACCTCCCACAAAGGATGCAACAATGACACACCAGAAAGTCAAAATCAATGTACCAAATGTGAGTTTTAAGCAATATTACTGTAGTTTTGTAGATAAACTATGATTTTTCAATAACAAATCACGCAAAGTCCAGTGTTATAAACAATGTACAATTATTCCCATATAGAAATACTAATTTTAAATGAATTATCCAGCAACTTAGTAAACAGCTAAAACACTCATTCGGTCATCCAATCTCAGTTGCACATTGCCTTTCTAACAACTTCCAAACAAACATTTTATTTCCAGTATTTCATATAATTATTGCCCAAATGCAATAATTTTAAATGCTCCATAATCTAGTCACTAAGAGATGTAATCTTACATTAAAGGTTTAACACAATAAGTCAAGTATTAAAATTGTTATGGCTTGAGGGTGCATAGCTCATGCCACACATATATTGACACAGTATTTGTGAATGAGAGTACTTAACTTCTGAATCATAATTTCAAACTTTTTAGAAACTTTTTCTTACTGACACCCCCAACAAAAGGATGAAAGTTAAAAAGTTTATTGCTTATTGCAATTTGTGAGATTTTAATTTATAACTTCTTTACTACTAACTTTATTTGCAACACTGTATCCACTTATACCACTACATGTAACTGCAAAATAATATCATTGTACTTTCGTGCTGCAAAAAAAGTGTCATGGGCAAATAAATGATTTTCTTAAGGTTTTCTCCAACTAGTACTATGCCAAATCAAATGAAGTCAGTGCACCATGCAGCAACCAGAACACAAACAGCATGGCACACCCTGGAAGCTATTGCTTCACCTTGCTCAAGTCAGAAGTCTGAATCACTAATGCAGCAACAAGAGCTTACTGAGGAGGGACCGTAACATCATTCTGACAGCACAGCATGATACTGCAAAAATGTATAAATGTTATGCAAGGACACCTATCAGTCCACTGACATGGTGGAAAGCACCATGCTGAAGTGCTGAAAGTCACTTTTGTGACACTGAGGTGTGATGAAGAATGTCGACGAGCCCAGAAAATGTTGACACATGCATTCATCCTCGGCTAGAGACAACGTCAAGAGACAACATCAATGCCTCAGATGAAAAGCAATATGTACTTAGGCTTCCTACCCCTATGCTGTTCAGTTACAGTGAGCCCGCTATGATACAGACCCTGTGAGATGCTGTCTACCATTTGCCAGATGATTTCTGCCTTCAAGATTGCTGACTACCCAGTTCGCTAGACCTGGTCACTGTGAGCTTGCGAACATCTCATCTGCTGATGTGGAGTCGTGGGGACTAACACCAGCCTCATGAGGGCCAAACTCATGGTGTTTGGCACTCTACCAACCTGTTGTCATATCTGGAAGGTACAGTAAAGTATGTTGTCCCTGACTTGCACTCGCGAGGAGACACAGGCATCCATGCCCTATCTCTAAATGGGACGTCACGCTGTAACTCTGCACTAGTACCTACAGAGTCAGCATGTTGCGAGGATGTACGATGTGCCCACTGCCCTCGCCGTGCCATGGAAATGGTGATTTAATTGTAACACGTAAAATGAATACACATACGTGTTACTAATGCTATTTCATTAGGGCACAGAGTGCCATCTGGCCTTCACCACTATGCTACATGCTTCACCATCCTGCGACTGTAAGGTTAATCAGCCCAGGCCCTTACAATGTTAGTTATGGCAATATGACATTGTAAACATTGAGATACATGAAAAACTAGCTGCTTTTTAAATGGGAGTTCAGTTCTTTAAAGAATCAGTGGTATCCATTTCTGGTGTATAATGTAATGCTAATTGTTACATCTTTTTACACAGTCCAGTCACATTAATGTGATGACCTGTCAAAAGTCTGACTAACCACCTTTTGCACAGTCACTGAGGTTCTGGTCAATATGAACAACAATCTGGTGTGATGCAGACTTCAGTGCAGTGGCCAGCTGCACTAGGTTTCTCAACCGAGGATCCATGGTGCGTACAACATGATGCAGATGTTCTACAGTCTCGATTGAGTTAAAATCCAGGGAGTACGGTAATCTCATCCTGGTGCTCTTCAAACTATGCATGTACACTACTGCCACCTACAGTCCTTGGTTCACCACAGTTGTCTTAGTTCCAGTTTTGAATAGCGCCAATTTGCTGTGCATGGTGTACTTGTTGTGTTGTCCTGCTGGTAGAGGCCATAATTCCAAGGAAAAACAAACTGTGTATGGGGGTGAACATGGTCCCCAATGATAGATACATACATTTGTTGATCCACTGTGCCTTTCAGAATGATGATATCACCCAGGGAACGCCACAAAAGCACTTCCCAGAGCCCAACACTCCCCCTCTCCAGCCTGGACTATTCTGACAATTGTTGCAGGATGTTTACTTTCGGATGTTTCATGCCATACACACCAATGGCCAGCTGTCTGATAGAGCAAACAATGTGACACACCTGAAAATGCCACCTTTCACCACTCAGAGGGCATCCAGTTGCAATGCTGGTGTCCAAATTCCAGCATTTGTCACCGAGGAACAGCACGGGTGTACGAACCAGGTGCCTGCCGCAGAGGCCCGTACACAGCAACATTTGCTGAATGGTCTTTGACGAGACACTATTGGTAGCTCCTTGGTTCATCTTGACAGTCAGTTGCTTAACAGGTGCACATTTACTTGCCCATACACATCTGCACAGCCATCATTCACTGCTGTCATCTATGGCCTGTGGTGCACCACACTTGCCTCGATGCCAATTTTGAATAGCTCTATTCAGCCGTACACGGTATACTTTAAACACAGCAGCATGAAAGCAGATCATAAATTTAGCAATTTTGGAAATGCTTTCACCTTTGACCTAAAAGCCAAGGAACATGCCGTTTTGGATGCCAGATAAATCCCTCCATTTCCATATTACGACAATCACTGCACTGTTTTCCTTGTGCTCCCATCACAATTTATGTGCCCTCCATTGCTAGTACTGCTATCTGCCATCTGTGAACATTTACTTTACATTGACATTGAACAGAGGCACTGGTCACATTAATGTGACTGGACTGTGTAAATACGAACGCAATGGATGTTGTCTGGCTAGCTCTTTGTGTTAACCGGAGTCGGAGACTGACTGGACTGTATAATTTTTGCCTTTTATGTTAAAGCGAAAACTGAGAGAGCTATTTTCTCATTAATATAATAAAATCTGGTACCAACAGATCTCATAACCACAGTTAAGTATTACAGTTTTATCTTTGATATTTCCTGGCCCTGTCACTGACACGTAGTGTTAAAAATTTGTATCTGTAGTATTACATTCACCCACTAAAAAACTTCGATAAAAGTGTGGGGTAGCAATTTTAAAATGGGAAGGGGGTGAGGCTAGGGAGGGGGGTATAGGTGTGGAGAGTGGGAGACATAGGGACATGAAGGGAATGGGGAAATATGTGAAGAGTGGGTAAGGGGGCAGGGAGAAGAGAGAGGAGGAGGATTTATAGGAGGAAGAGGAATTGATAGGGGATAGGAAGAAGGGGATATCTTATATGTAGGCTCAACTGTCTACATTCTGTACATACATGCTCAGACAAAATATACACTTTTGAAAGCTGGGCTATAGTGTTTTAGCACATTATTCATGACTATCTCAGCTGGGAGTAGGTCAAACTGTGATGGCAGCACAGATGTTTGTAGAAAATAAAATACATACAATGCTCACCTGGTAACAGTAAATTTGTTTCATGCAACATTAATAACAGTCACCACAAAGCCTAACCAAAAATGTTTGCATTTAAATGCAATGCTTTTTGATGATGATGTGGTGAGGTGAAAAAGTGAGACAGATCCAACAACAGCTGGAAAGCAAGAATCAGTTGTGTGTCATGGAACGATATTCCTTGGCAAAGAAGAGTGAAGGGGTAGTAACAAGGCAAGATGAGCACAGATCAGATACTAAAAGTTCCATATGGCTCTTGGATCTGCCACCAAATTATATCTTGACAATCTCACTTCTTGACATCATCAGTTGGTAGAAGCACGCCAGCAATACCCAGCAGCCAGCATCTGACACTATCCAGAAGTCGCCTCAAAGGGATATTGTGGGATTTACAAAGAAATGAAATCTGTTTGACAAAAAGAAAAAACACTCACACAAACAACCAAAGAATCTCATGCACAGAAAATCTCAGACCAAGATGGGAACTGAACCCAGGCCCCATGATCAAGAGAAAGAAATGCTAATGACAAGACCAGGAGCGGCTGACTGTAGGATTTACAAAATGTGATGTGATGGGAGACCTGAAAGCCATACATTGATTAGATTACTCTTAGGTTGTGGATTGAGGAAAGTGGGAGAAATGGGAGAATTTTTCCAGTAGCATTAGGTGCCTAGTTTGAAACAAAGAAGTATTACATCCTCTCCTGCCTCCTTCTCACACTAATAATTAACCTGAATGTATTATTCTTTGATAAAGAAAGAAAGAAATTAACAGATCAACATCTGGAAAAGGAAATAAGGAAAACATGCACAGTTAATTCTGTTATGAGTACACATCATCAGTGGATTATGCCATACACTTAAATTCCCACTTCAAAAAATGGAGTAACCTCTCAACTTACAACCTTTACACTTAAATACAGAATTTAACAAGTCAACAAATACTCACAATGTTATTGTCTCATTCCAAACAGGGTTCAGAGAGGAACGGATTGTCTTTGTTTTCTTCTTTATGCTGTCTGTATCGGGTATGAGCTTGAGTTTTACATATGGATCAGATGAACCATTTGGATCCATTGGAATTAGATTTCGGCCTTGGCGAACTGCAAATTTATAAGAGAAAGTCTCACATGCATGTCTGAAAGAACAGATGCTGCTGCTGCCCACAGCTGTATGAAATACTTCAAAATTAAGTTGCTCACTGCAATTTATGGACATCAGCTGTATTAGATATATATCTATGTGCTGGACTAAGACTTGAAGCCACATTTCCCATTCACAATAAGCAGGAAATCTAGCACAAATTTTCACATGTCATTATCGAGTGGTAGATACAGCTGATGTCAAGGAATTCAGTGTCAGTCAATTAATTATAAAGAGAATATTTGTCAGCCAAAATTCAAATTAAAAATAATATTTTTCACAGAACAAAAAGAGACAAGATTGAGAAAATCCAATGAACAGAATTTCAATTAGGAAGTCCAAAAAGATGAAGGATTCCAGTCATTTCTGCATTTACTCACTTTCAATAGTCAATTTGTTGCCAGCACAAATAATCTTCAGTTCAATTCGCCCTCTTCTTTCCGTGTGATCACAGCCACATAGGTTAGGAACCGTCTCCACACAGCGTTTGTGCACGTTCATGTCACATGCTGCAACACTCGACACACTCAACACAGAAAACTATCCCTCATAATGTTAGTCTATGTTTGCATGTTAATGTGACAAGTTTTACTTGTTGAGCCAGTCTTTGTTAAGTCATACTAAAGGATTTTCTTCTAGTCACTTGTTGGGAAAATAGTCTAACAGAGTAGACTCATTAATTCACTCAGGAAAACTGCACATTAATTACTGTTAACTCTTTAATGCCTTGTTTTAAGTGATTTGTGCAAATTCTGCCCTTTATTAGATATAACAAAAAATATTTCTCACTTGTTTCGAGTATGCATCTTACTTTTGGTTCGTTGATGGATATTTATGAAAGTACAGGTTCAGATTAAGGAAAAGTACATGAAAACAGTGTGCATGATTGCTTAAAATGCTGAGCTGTTTATGAGTACTTTAATTTTTCGAAGTAGAGATGCTGATGACCCCCTTCAGTTTCCTTCCAACTGAGAGCCAACAATGTAAACAAAAGACAACAAAAGTGTTATGATCAAAATGCAGAATCATATCAGCTATGAAATGGAAACTTCATCAAGTAGAAACAATGTTCAGTCTTCCTTTACAAAAATTTCTGTCACCACATTTATAAGGCGCAAAACTCAAGAATAATGTTCAAAACTGTCAGGAGCATGGGCTCCAGCAAAAGAGCAGTATCCATAAAATTCATTGGCATCAGACAATCACTGTCCCTTTATTATTTGAATCACAGGAACATATTGATACTGAAAATATAAAATACAATAATTTCACCCAGATTAATGATTGATAGGTGGTAAAAATACATCAAAGAAGTGATTTAGGTCAGTTCAAAACCCCAATACAGGAAAAATTTTTCAGTTAAGAAATCTGAAATGTTAAATATTGTTTGTAAACTGCTTATTGGTTTATTAAATGACTAGGCAGTTTATGTCTTCTGAACACTGGATCATAATGTTCACAGATCATGGATCTGTTTGTATGTGTACTACGTAGAATACTTTTATAAAAGTTTTTAGTTCAAAAATTCCACTTATGACTAATCTGGGAACAACAGAGAAAAACATGAAAAAACAACACATTGTAAGGAACTCAAACAAGCTGTGGAACATAATGAGCAAGGTACCTGGTAGAACAGTTTATGTTTCATTTTGAGAAAACAATGAAGACAAAAGACACATAACACAAGGGTGTCACTGAATTTGTAGTTGTGCCAATGTGTTAACAATATACACACATCAGAGTAGAAAAAGCAACTGGTATATTCCAAATGTTGTACTTGAAGTTTTTCCATGACATATTGTTAAAAATTAATTTTTTCTTTTAAAAATGAAATCTATTCTTTCATTTCCTGTTTTAAAGCTGTGCATTAAAATCATAAGTATCAATTATTGAAAATGATAACAGAATATTAATGAGGCAAGGGAAAGTCCTGGTGGGATGCAAATGTTAAGAAGTAAAGGTAACAAGATATTCTTAATGTAACATATTATTGTATTTTAGTAAAATTTGCCATTTAATGGCATCTGTGAGGAACCCAAAAATTTCCAGTAAAAAAGTAATCTTAAGAGTAAAAGCTCTCTTTAATATCAACAATTTAAATTTATTTTATTGTTACAAGAGAACAATGTGTGAGTCTAGTAACTGTAAGCATACTGAAGGAAAGCAACCTCATGGTATAATGATGTTCAGCTATCAAATTTGTCTAAGCATATTACCCCAAAAATTGAATAGACAAAACAGTAAAATTAGTTCATACATACTGAGATTTACCAGTTCAATATCAGAAAGAGCAAAATATATTTTCAGTCATCTCTCTGCAGCTAAATTTGTATAATGCTACACTGTATGCAGTAAACATGTAACTACCTGGAAATATATTAATGAACTAAATTTTATTTAATAAAGTAAGTAAATTCAACAAAAAGATAAGCTTCTTGAGAATTCATTAAGCACAGATCAAACAATATGCTACTCTACTTTTCCAAAATTTGTACAGAGCTTCAGACAAATAAACATGAAATGCATTAAGTTACATGAGAATAGAAAATTGTTAAAGAAGCTACTTTTCAATGTAATGCAGGATACTAGTGGTGGTATTTACAACAAACAAATTTTCTCTGTTATGAAGAGGATTGCAGTAGATAAACTTGCAAAACTGACTTCTTGAAAGAACTGCACTGAGGAACCAACCAGATGAAACCCAGAAATTGATGTAGACTATACTTTACATATCTCATTCACTGCAGTTGAGATTTACCTTCTGTACAAGGACCATAACAGTACACAGCAAACACTACATTAAGCTGACACAACAGAGATGACAGAAAACCAAACTGAAGTGGAGCATTTGCAATAGAGGGTACATTGCAGAAAAGGGAAAACTAAGAAAGTGTTATAAAAAGACAGAAAAAAATCTAATGAAACTACAATAAAGAAGGTAAGGGAGAAGAAGCACATGGAGGGCTTTTCAAATATCCAAAAAACATGTATGACTTTTGAAGAGCACTAAGTCAGTATCAGTGAAATAAGTCAAGCTACTCATTGTACACTTCAGTTATCTCCCTGTAATGAGCATCCATGATAAAAGATCCTGTACTTCATACTCTAAAAACAAAGTCAACAGCCTAAAACAGCTCTGTTTTGTGTAAGCTATGATTGCATACCATCCCCAACACACTAACAGAGTAGCAATGCTGCAAGATATTCAATGCAGCTCAACTGCCACCATCCAGCAGTAGTAAATATGCATGGCAGATTAAGCTATCGTCTTGCATCATCTCTATTTTCCCTGTAATTCTGACATCATTGCAGTAGTCTTTTTACAGGAGAAATTCTCATTTCACATATCTGAACTTCTGAAACGGACACTCTGTGGTGAAGCTTGTAAAATGAGTAAATATCGTTCTTCTTACCTCTTGTGACAGCTGTCACTGGTTTAACTTTCCATTGTCTCATGTTGATGCAGTGACTTATTCCTCTTTCAATTGAAGGCAGGAAGGGGATTAGTGACTAATGATGGGGGCACTTAACTGTGTGCAAACTTCCATCTGGTGTTGGCTGACTAATGGCTCTAGATATTTATATTAATTTCCCTGCCATAACACAAGAAACAATAGTAAATACACCAGTGTTTATATCAGCAGCTGCTAACTGCTTCCTCCGATCATTAGAAAAGGAAGGCATTGGACCAATGAAAGTCAGATGGCTTCATAAGAAATAGTAATTCTCACAACTATGAGATATTAGGATTTGGTAAGGGTATGGAACAAACTCTCTGTTGTTTACAATGGAGTTTGATGAACACGTGATGTCTTTATATTGGGTTTTATATCTCACAAACAGAAAAGAGAAAGAAGTGCTCTTGACAGCGCACACAGTTACAAGAACTACTTCGTATTATTCATAGTTGCCTACTTCTGTCACAGAATCCAATTAGTTGGTCTGACAGGCCATAAACTTGAGACACTGGAGGAATAGTCAGGATGTATCTTCTTCCAAGAAACCCAATTCAATTTTTGTGCAGTTTTCCTGAAGCACCCAAAGAAAATGTAAAGATGATTATTTTACCAGTATTGAGACTGATTTATCTCCAATTCTTGTAAACAGTTAAGCTTGTGCTACGACACAATGGATGACTAAATGCTAGCGCAATCCAAAAACAAGAATGGAAAACGTTGGCTCATCAAAAATTTTATATCTCATCTACTTCATACCTGATGGTAGCATATTTTTGTTGGATATCTGATGTGTATTGACCAAATAAAATGGAAGATCAGGAGAAAATGAATAGAGACATCCAATTCTAAAATGAAATACATACCAAAAGTAAGTTAGAGCTACTGAAAGTATTGCCAAAAGACAATGGAAGGTTGCCCCTTTTGGGTTTTTTATTGCTATTTTCTTAGGAGATATCATTTCGTGGACAGGTTTTGAAACCAGAAAACAAGACATGTACACAATCTCAGTTGACTGTTATTGGTTTCCATGTTGCAGAAAAGTAATAACTCTGTAAATGAACTATCATACAGATGATTCACAAGAAAATGTTCCATCTACAGTGTACATATGACGGATACATGTCTTCATATCAGTCTAGTTACAAAATGAGATTTTACATAGCAAATTCATCACTGCTTGATTACAGTGGTAAGAATAATTTCTGGACATGGTTCACAAGTAGAGCCATCACTCATTACACCGAAAGTAAATTTCTGTGTCTTATGAGACTAATTTTAATAAATATCTTCTTATGACCATATTTAGCAAACGTTTCAAATTCTTATTTTTGGTAGATTTTTATGTTACTTGAAAGGAAATTTTAAAAGAATGAAAGTCCAAGCTATATTCCACATATACCTAGAATTAAACAGTACCTGTTGAGACCATGTGTTCAGTGAAGCAGATACTAACACAAAAACCATAGTGGACTAAAATTTGCAACATTTCATGTCCCTAATTTACAAGGTAAGAAAAAAAGTAAGATATTTAGAAGACTGCAGAAGATGTTAAAGAGAAGAACTTGATCTTGATAGAAATTAGCCATGAGATGCAAAAGTGGTATAATACAAAAATGAAACGCAGTAGCCATCACTGAAGTTCTTAGTGTCACCTTATGTCATAGACACAAGTTTTCAGCCTTACACTTGATGTTTTGGCAATTGTGGGAAATGTCAGACAGAGTCTCCACATGACAGTGCAGGTCATTATAGTTTATGATAATTAGTACTGGCAATACAGGGAATGAGCAATGTAGCAGAGTGGATACACTACTGGTCTCACACTTGGGAGGAAATGGGTTCAAATCCCAGTATAGTTACTGTGAAGTAGATTTCAGTGATTTCCCTAACTACTTTAAGGCAAATGACAAGATGGTCCCTTTAAAAAGTACAGATCCAATTCCTTGTCCATTCTGTGCTTGTGTTTCATTTCTAATGACATCATCCCCAATGGGATATTAAGCTCTAATCTTCTTTCCTTCTTCTTTCTAATTTAGAAAGGGATGGAAAATGTATTAATGATTTCCAGCCAATAGTGCTCAAAGGCAAAGGCTCTTTGCTATTAAAGGAGAGATTCATCAGTCATGTGAATATCAAAGTATAGGTAAGACATGAGTTTATAGATGAGACTAACAAAGGCATTGTTAGCATTATACTGTGCATGTATTTGATATGGTATTCAGTATATGAAGAGTTTTATTTTCCAATAATATCCAAGCTGTAAACAGGCAACAAAACCTCTCAGTGGCCTAGGTTGATAATGTATGGCAGTCTTCATAGATAGTTGGTTTGAATCTTGGTGCAGGAAGAAAATTTTTGGTGTTACATACCACATAAGAAGTCGTACTAAATTTGAATGAGATTATGACATCATACAGACAAGATTACATAAATCTTGCATTAGGGAATACATATCAAAAAGAGCAAACTCAGAGGATACATTTTCAAGCAAATGCAGACTCTGAGATGGCACCTACTGATTCTATAGATGCTAGCAGAAATCCACTGATCAGCCAGAACATTCGGACCACTGACATGCTATCAATATAAACCTACCCTAAAGGTAGATAGTGTCAGCTGACAAGGAATGACTACTAATGAGACACATGCAGATTGTGACAGGCCGGCGGCTCGGCATGAGCATTTTGGAGATCCCACAACTTGTCAGGTGTTTGAAGTACTATGGTGAGTGTCTTCAACAAGTGCCAAAACCAAGGTGAAACCACATCCGGATGACATGGGGTTGGGTGGCCACTTCTCATTGCAGCTGTCAGACATCATAGGCTCGGAAGAATGGTAAAACAGGGCAGGCTGCGAACTGTGGAAGAACTACCGTAACTTCAGATGTTAATGCTGGGCAAAGTACAAGTGTGTCTGAATATGCAGTGTACTGAACACTCCTAACGATGGGCTTCAGCTGCCGATAACACATGCATGTGTCAATGTTAACACCACGACATTGGCAACTGCAACTGAAATAGGCATGTAACCATTGGCACTGGACGTTGGCACAGTGGCAGAGCTTTGCTTGGTTTGATCTCAATATGTTCTTCATCATGCTGATGTGACACTGCGAATCTTTTGTCTCCCAATGGAACAGATCCTACACACCTGTAGTGTGGATGGAGACAATCTGGCAGCAGCTGCATTATGCTCTGGGAAACATTCACATGGGAACTGATGGGTCCAGTGGAGCTTGTGAAGGCACCATGGTGGCTGAAGAGTATCATACACTGGTTGCAGTCCACATACACCCATTCATGATGATCTGTTGTCTTTTTCAGCAAGATAATGCACCATGTCACAAGGCCAGGAATGTGCAGTGTGGTTTGAGGAACACATTGGATAGTTTCAATTGATGTGCTTGCCCCTCAACACACCAGATCTGAACCCGACCGAACACAACTGGGATGCGATTGAAGTTGTCGTTGGAACTCATTGCTGCCCTACTCAAAATTTATAGGAATTAGGTGACTTGTCATGCAGAAGTGGTGCAACTCCCTCCAGTGACCCATCAAGGCCAAATTTCAATGTTTCAGCCCAAAACATCATTTCGTCTGCAGCTAAAGAGGAATGGGAGAGAAGCAGATGTGTAAGAAACCAGCAATGGAAACTGTGGAAGAGAAACCATACTTAAGGCACATAATTGTATAAGGAGGAAACTAATGATCACAAATAATTTTAATAACCTGAAATAATGGTATAATATTTTGCTGAAAGAAAAAAATAATTATCTTATAGAGCAAAACTGCAGATGACAACAGGATAGTACTGAAGCTAAATGGAGAAAGGGATTGAAGGAATTATATATAAAAGTGATTGTCAGTAACAAGAAAAGTAAATGAAAATGCCATAAGGTGAACAAACAAAAAGAGAAAACAAAGAGAAAACATAAAAACATTGATCAATTTGGAAATAAGTATCTTACATGCCCTACAGACATAGAACACAATTGTAAAACATGAATTAAAAGGATGATGAAGTGTAGTATATGATATGGAACACCAAAATTTTTATGCTTAAAACTATGAGCCACCAGACTTAGTTGTGAAGCCTGTTTATGTGCCAAAGGGCAAGAAATCATATGCAGCAAGATAAAAAAGAAATAACACTCCGAGAGGAATTCTAAATTAGACACACAGCTCCATGACATCAGGAGATGTATCAATAATAACCTTGTTCTCTGTTGCTAGGCTACTTCAGTCTTATTAGGTGGTGTCTTTCTTCCTGTATTTGAAAGACAGACAAATAAAGGAAACATTACAGAAGCTATGAACCCCAGTATGAAGAAATAATTATCACATATACCTATCAGGAATGCTTATATTTTGCCTGTTGAAAATAAAGACTTGCCAGAAGTTCTGTCTCATATTTATGTAGTTTTCTCAAGTGAATTATTCTTTGATAGAAATAATTACAACAGCAGTCATTTAAAATTCTTGAAATTAGTTAGTTGTGTTAGTGTCAACTTAAAAATGAAGCACAATAGTTTTCTCAAAACTGTCAGAGATATGATACACTAATATACCAACTGCTTTATATACGCACTGAGGTGACAAAAGTAATGGGAAAGTAATACGCATGTACACAGATGGTGGCATTATCACAAAGGTATAAAGGGCAGTACATTGGTGGAACTGTCATTTGTACTCAGGTGATTCACGTGAAAAGGCATCTGATATTATCATCACCGCATGATAGGAATTAACAGTTTTGAATGTGGAATGATAGTTAGGGCTATATGTATGGGACATTCCATTTAGGAAATCATTAGGGAATTCAGTATTCCATGATTAAAACTGTCAGGAGTGTGCTGAGCATACCAAATGTCAGGCCTTACCTCTCATGACAGATAATGCAGTGGATCATGGCCGTAACATAGAAACCAAGAGCAGCGGTATCTGTTTAGAGTTATTAGTGTTAACACTCAAGCAACACTGCATGAAATAACCACAGAAATCAATGTGGGGCATATGAAAAACATATTCATCAGAACAGTGTGGTGAAATTTTGGGTTCATGGGCTACGGCAGCAGACGGTCAACATGAGTGCCGGCAGCATGCACTTCCCATGGGCCTGTGACCACATTGGTTGGAAAATTGTTGCCTATCAACAGATGAGTCATGATTTCAGCTCATAAGGGTTAATGGTATGGCTCAAGAGTGGTGCAGATCTCATGAAGCCATGGACCAAAGTTGTCAACAAGGCACTGTGAACGCCATCAGTCACTCCATAATGTTGTGGGATGGACTTCACATTCCCAAACAACAATGGATTTTTTATGGATGACAATGCATTATGTCACTGGGCCACAGTTGTTCATGATTGGTTTGAAGAATATACTGGACAATTCAAGTAAATGATATGACCACCCAGATTTTCTGACACGAAACCTGTTGACCATTTATGGAGCACAGTCAAGAGCTCCGTTTGTGCACAAAATCCTGCACTGGCAACACTTTTGCAGTTATGGACAGCTATGAGGCAGCGTGATGCAATATTTATGCAGGGGACTTCAAACGAGTTGTCGAGTCCCTCCACGTCAAGTTTCTGCACTACGCCAGGAAAAATAAGGTCTGACATGGTGTTAGGAAGTATCCTATGACTTCTGTCACCTCAGTGTAGTTAATTAAAATCACTTCTGTTTACAAGAATCCCTTTATGACCGTAAAATATTCTGAGAGGTTTCCTCCAGCACATTTTGTCACTGGTAATGTTTTGAGAAGTTTTATGATCTAAAAGAAGTCACATCAGAAAAACTGCAAAATACTTCGAAAGGATTAAAGATGAGTTGCATCTAAGCATTCCATTTCAAGAGGAACTGAAGTTCCACAATGAAAGTAGTTTTTTGAAATCTAAAATAATAAGATTTAAATATCATATACAGAAAAATACAGAATTTGATTCAGGAATAATTTGTCTTTACCAAATACTGAAAATGAGTAAAACAAATTTACTTGAACCCTCAAACAACATTATATTTTTGTTCTGTAACATTCTATATACTAACATGAAAACCAATTAAGTTGGTAAGGCAACATCAACATGAAGTGACTGGATACAATGAACCATGAACTCTGTGAAGAAGTGCTTTCTTTGCAGAGAACTGAAAGCAAGAAATAGAAAAAAATGCGACAAAGAAGACAAGAAACTGAAAATTCATTCAAATACTGTATCAGTGGCACATAAAGGATATGCACTGTAAGTTGAAAGCAATAATTCAGTGGAAATATAATTCATAGCTTTATTTTTTTCATGTCTTTGTTTTGAGAATTCTGATATTGAAAATGTGATATACCAGGAAAGAAGCAAAAATTTATGACTAGCTGATAATGTGACATTTACAGAAGGAGCTGCAAGAAAATGAAATAATTTAAAGGAGTGGCTACAAGCTATTTACAGCAGTAGTTATTATGAAAGGAACAATAAGTAAGTAATATTGTTTCATGACTATTTTCTCAGAAAAATATGAATGCAATCTATAAATTAATCAGCATTTCTTTTGCTACAAAATACATCACACAGGCTTCCACCTTCCTTTTGTTCTTTTCAAATGATGGCTTGAAATTTATTTGGTTGTCACCTGGTTGCAACAATTACTAAATAGTGTTATGTTAGTTCATTTTGCTCACTTCACTCCACAGTAAGGGATAATACTTCTTTAAAACAATTTTATTATTTTCTTTATTACAAATAGTTTAGCACAAAATTTACAGCTACTTGTTAGTTTTAATGTTAGTTACTTGGTGTCACAGTACCTTAAAGAACCACATCACTAGATGTAGAATTTCTTACAGCTGGATATTGATAGAATTTTGGATGGGCTATGTTCTCTACACTTGTAAACATTGATTAATGGTTGCTCAGAAATGGTTGCAAATCTAATATCTGACATATTCATGAAATGGCTTTGATACTAAATTTCTATATCACTGGCACTAATGTTGTTACAGTGGCAACAGTTGTGTCTTGTGAGAACAGTTCTGACCTGAACACTTGAGGCCCTGATGCGTGATGCCGTGCAGCATGGAACCACAGTGGTCACAGAAAGTCGGAGTCAAGTACGTGAAAACCTCCCACTTGTGCATGGCGGAGGCCTGGTGGTAAACACAGAGCAACACACATTCGAGTGTCTGATCAAAGCGTCACGCGCTAGTGGCCTATCACAGTGAGTATCAACCAACACAAGCAAATGTACAGTATCAGGTACTGTGGACTGGGAAGGTAATAGGAGAGAAGGAGGAAAACAGAAAACCCAAAAATAAGGTATGAAGAGGTGTAGAATCACTTGAGGACAAAATTTTGCAACATAGAAATTGAATGAATGTAAACTGTTGCAGGCCTTGGGACACTGGGATTATTTTCTATCGCCTAGCTGAAAAAAAAAAGACTTAGTATGTTTATTATTGTGTGATCAGTACTCAATGAAAAATATTGCTCACTGAAGATATGAAACTGATTACAGTGATTGGGAACATAAAATGCAGACAAACAGTACTTTCCTATCATATATGATGTCTTTCTTTTTTAAATGAAACGTAAAAATTGATTTTTTTTAAAAAACTCCAACTTACCTATTTGGGACAATCAAAATAACAACTATATTATGAAGTGTTCTTCATACAGCCCATTCAGAATTGTTCACATTTATATCATAAGACACATGGTAATATGGGGAATGATAGCACAACTAGCTTACTGTTTCAATGAAAATGTGCTACCAATGAATCATTAGCCGCCCCCCCCCCCCCCCCCCAAAATAGTTGAGAAATATTACACAACCCTCTGAATGCTGAATGAAACCTGTTTCAAGCAGATTGTTATCCCCTATTATTCAGGAAGAAAATAAAGGTTGTATGAGAGAATCAATGACAACAACTTTGAGCAAACACAATAAATTCTTTCCATGCTAAAAGAATTGCTTTTCAAGTAAAAATAACTTTGTGCCAGTCTGGTAAGTTATGGTAGCAGCATTTACACATGCTGAAATGTGCTATTGTAAGAAAAGTATACACAAACAACAAAAATTTTACAGTTTTAATACATAAAAGACAAACATCTGTGTTTCAGCATTTACATTATATCACAATTATTAACAAAATTAATATCTCTAACTATATACAATCTGCTGTTAACTTTTTGGAAATTTACTTCAGGGAGAATACACAGCTATACACCATCTTGTTAAACTTTTTAAGAACACAAAACTGCTCAATACAAATGGATAATGGATAATGGATTGCCCTACAATCACATATGAAGATCTGAATGAACGTTTTTCATCCCAATTCAGTAACAGATTTCACCTGTTTGTGGGAAAAGTTTTCCAGTGCTGGTTCCATAAGTGATAAGATGCATTCCCATTGCAGATGACAACTGCAAGCATGGTTACAAAATGAAAATCAGATTTTAAGGAAAAAGTTATGAGAGAGAAGCTGTTTACAAGAACAGATTACATGCAACCATGCAATCAGACAAGCAAATGGGCAAGCAGGCAGGCACAAATCACCAAATGGAAAAGATTTAGTGTCGGGACCACCACCAAGTCAAAGTGTTTTTTTTTTTTACTTAATACTCTGTGAAATGTCATCTCCCATGAGCTGATTTGGGATGCAGATTTTGTTTATTACGAATTTCAGCTCATATTTCACTAAAATAGTGACTGATGAAATAATTTAATTTTTGCAGCAACATTTTAATTAAAAATTTTGCTCATTTTTCACTGAAATACCAATCAAAAATATTGAGTTTTACCTGCAAAAATTACATTGAACAACACTTAGCAAACAAAAATTAAGATATTTAGAACAGCATAATGTTTCTTTCCCTTACAGGATTTAATGCCCTTTTATATTTGGAAAATTTATCTGCATCATGCAGACATAATGTTTGCGTGTGACACAAATGTATGGCAAAACAAAGGCACTGGCTCTAGCATGTGCCTGTTCTGAAAGATCGGCATTCCAGACTCAAATGGGAGAGTTACATTTGACAATGGTGGCTCCTCAGCATCTGCCCACCGTTACCTTCACATTTCATGCCCTGGTGGATCACCCCATATAGTAGTGATCCACAGTGGTCGCAGAATGTTGGACTGCTGTATGTGTGCACCTTGAACCGATGTTTCGTCCGAGAATCCTGTGGATACATACAGACTGTACTGTCTCTTGTTCACACTAAATCGTGCCTACTGTGATGTTGTATGCTCTATCGGCAAGTTGGCAGTACAGTAAACAAACACTGTTCTAAATTATTACACAATAGTGTTACTTTCATTAATAAATAAACTACAATAAAATGGAAATTGGTGTCTAATCTCTTCACAAAACATCATTCATATCATCATCATATAACACAAATTAGCAGTTCTCAGAATGATGGTGGTATGTAAATTCTCCATGGAAACATTCACTGAGAGTATTTATTTTCTTTATCTATGATTTATATTTCTCTTCATTATTATAAAGTGAAAAACTTTATTTCAAAGCACAGTGCTCTATTATAGCACTGAAACAACTTTAAATGTCACCATCCTTGAAATATGACAAAAGATTCTGAAATTCAAGCAGTTATTTAAGGAATGGAGAAGTGGCATTTGTAACATGTTTCAGCTGGTACATCTGCGGAGCTTGTCACATTAATTCTTGGACACATATATTAGTTTACAAAGTATATACTGTTCAGAGTAGCAGTGGAAATTGTTAAGAGTAATAAATAAGAAAACTTTGTTACATTCTCTCCATTCTATTGCATTGCATTTATAATTTTTGTTACCTTGCTCTACTGAAGATGATACCCAACAGACACACAACTCACCAAGACCATGTAATGAACCACCACCACAAAGATTCAGAAACAGTATTGAGAGTGCATATAAAAAAAAAAAAAAAATTAACTAAGTGGCAGAAATTTCCCTCTGAGCTCTACAGCTCTTGATTAATTTAATAGTTGAAGTAAAAACAAAAACCAATGAAATCTGCTAACGTTAGATCTATCATCTACATTTTTCCATTTCTTTTAAGATTAAGCTGAGATGTTACACTGAAGAATAATTAAACAGTAGGTTAAGAAATAATTCTGCATCCAAAGAGGCTTTCCAAGCAAATTAATATTACTCAGTCACTTGTTATAATAATGGAACTCAACAATTTATTTTTGATGCGTTTTTGGCACAGGTGACACAAACTTAACAAATGAGAGTGTTTTAACACCACATACAGTTGAAAAGGTGCATCCACTGATTCAACACAAATGTCATATACTAGAGATGTTACAAAGCTGACATAGCCCATGTATTATATGTTAAACATGTCATCATTGTCTGCTTTATGAGTAATGTGCACAGAAACTGATTATTCAAGAAAGAAAATGTTAGTGGTTAGATGTACCACTAATGTTTCTGTTTGCCCGAACACATTCCTCCATGGTACCATCATCGTGAGACACACTGATAAGCATCTGGGTTTCCATACCACAAAGATGTTTTAGGCAAGTCTCTTCACTCTGAATGTATGTCTTTGTCCCTACACAAAACAGTAGTTGTTAAAAAAAAGTTTAGGTCACATCGTATTTAGAGGTAAATATCTTCATACTAAAACATCTCTGAGTACATTCGACAACTTCCATCAAAGTCGATATGTGGGGTGATATTATTTGCCTCGTAATTGCAAGACACACATAGAAATGAAAGCAACAGTAAGCAAGTGGAAAAGCTACCCAAGCTACCTCTTCGCTGACTGTCTCCATGTGTTCACTTTCTAGAATCATAAAGATAAATGACTGGATTAATCATGCAATCAGTACCTGAAACTAGTGCAAATTGAGGGATCAATAAATAGAAAGTGATGGAGATTTTCTCCATTGTACATTAGTGTATCTTTTCAATTGGGGACCTTAACACATACAATATTTTGAAAAGGAGATTTGCTTGCTGAGACGCAAATAAGCGCGCGCGCGCGCGCACACACACACACACACACACACACACACACACACACACACACACACTCAAAACACACACACACTCAAAACACACACACACACACACAAAAAAAAAAAACATCCCAGCCTTGGCAGCTAGAGACTGTGGTCGTGTGTGTGTGTGTGTGTGTGTGTGTGTGTGTGTGTGTGTGTGTGTGTGTGTGTGTGTGTGTGTGTGTGTGTGTGTTTTTGACAGTCTTTTTGTTGTGCCTCTTTGTGTCTCAGCACCTCCACTATCTGGTGAATAGCAACTTTCCTTTCCATAATACTGTCATTAACCCATCCTGTAGTTCCCATAGTTTAACACACATAATATGTACTTTATGTGCTCTTTTTTATCATAGACAAATATTGACATTGAAAATGTACCTGCTATTATACATTTTGTCATATTTTACATAAATTGAAATGTAAATCATATGTAATATTCAGTTGAAAGTGCTGTGCGGCGTGTTGCAAACCAGTCCCAGGAAATCATCCAGACGAGTTGCACAAAGGGTGGGAATCAACCAACATACAAAGTTCAAACCCATCAGCCATTAAATCCCAGGCCTATGTAACAATGGTTGTGTTTCGCCAAAACTATTGTCCACAGAACTTACGAAACAGAACTAGGATGTGAATATGGTTTGGTTTAGTGGCGAAGCCCACTTTCATTTGGTTGGACTTGTCAAGAAGCAAAACTGGTGCATTTGAAGAGCTGGGAATCCTCATTTCAGGATCAGTAAGTCTCTTCACTCTCAAGGGGTGACAGGGTGGTATGCAATGTCCACTCACAGAATAATTAGTGTGATATTCCTTGATGGCACAGTGACCACAGAACAGTACGTGAAGGGTTTGGAAGATTATTTCATCCCCATCATCCAAAGTGACCTCGATTTCTATAAGACGTGGTTCATGCAAGATGGGGCTCGACCCCATCGAAGCAGGAGTGTGTTTGCTGTCCTGGAGGAGCACTATGGGGACCGCATTCTTGCCACTGGGCTACCCAGAGGCCACTGGCATGGGCCTCGATTGGCAGCAATATTCTCCAGATCTGAAAACATGCAGCTCCTTTCTATGAGGCTATATTAAATACAAGGTGTACAACAATAACCCCAAAAGCATTGCTGAGCTGAAAACAGCCATTCAGGAGGTCATCGACAGCATCGATGTTCCACACTTCAGAATTTCACTATTCGTATGCGCCACATCATCATCAATGATAGCAGGCACATTGAACATGTTATAACCTAAATCCGAATATCTGTACAGACGTTTACATGTTGACTGAAGTGTTTTCATGCTGTAGTTTGTAACTAATTTAGGTTTTTTTTCATGTAGTTCAATAATTGCCACCCTGTAAACACGGCAATGAATCACACCATATCACCAAATCGGCCGACCATAATATAAAAACTGTCCATACTGTAGATCACAACAAAACCGAGATACTTCGACAGTCTTCCTGCTTCTGAGATTGTATGATCAAAGAGGCCACTCAAATTGTGGTCCATGACAGTCTAATTATGTTTACGTACATGTATCTGATTACATGGAGATAAGAGAACCACTTGCATGAACATCAAGAGCTCAGATGGAAACCCAGTTCTAAACAAAGAAGGGAAAGCAGAAAGGTGGAAGGAATATATAGAAGGTCTATACAAGGTCAATGTACTTGAGGACAATATTATGGAAATGGAACAGGATGGAGATGAAGATGAAATGGGAGATACGATACGGCGTGAAGAGTTTCACAGAGCACTGAAAGACCTGAGTCGAAACAAGGCCCCCAGAGTAGACAACATTCCATTTGAACTACTGACGGCCTTGGGAGAGCCAGTCCTGACAAAACTCTACCATCTGGTGAGCAAGATGTATGAGAGAGGCGAAATACCCTCTCAGACTTCAAGAAGAATATAGTACTTCCAATCCCAAAGAAAGCAGGTGTTGACAGATGTGAAAATTACCGAACTATCAGTTTAATAAGTCACAACTGCAAAATACTAACGCGAATTCTTTACAGAAGAATGGAAAAACTAGTAGAAGCCGACCTTGGGGAAGATCAGTTTGGATTCTGTAGAAATGTAGGAACACGTGAGGAAAGACTGGCCCTACAACTCATCTTAGAAGCTAGATTAAGGAAGGGCAAACCTACGTTTCTAGCATTTGTGGACCTAGAGAGCTATTGACAATGTTGACTGGAATACTCTCTTTCAAATTCTGAAGGTGGCAGGGGTAAAATACAGGGAGCGAAAGGCTATTTACAATTTGTACAGAAACCAGATGGCAGTTATAAGGGTCGAGGGACATGAAAGGGAAGCAGCTATTGGGAAGGGAGGGTTGTAGCCTCTCCCCTATGTTGTTAAATCTGTATATTGAGCAATCAGTAAAGGAAACAAAAGAAAAATTCGGAGTAGGTATTAACATCCATGGAGAAGAAATAAAAACTTTGAGGTTCGCCGATGACATTGTAATTGTATCAGAGACAGCAAAGGACTTGGAAGAGCAGTTGAACGGAATGGATGTGTCTTGAAAGGATGATATAAGATGAACATCAACAAAAGCAAAACGAGGATAATGGAATTTAGTCGAATTAAGTCGGGTGATGCTGAGGGTATTAGATTAGGAAATGAGACACTTAAAGCAGTAAAGGAGTTTTGCTATTTGGGAAGCAAAATAACTGATGATGGTCAAAGTAGAGAGGATATACAATGTAGACTTGCAATGGCAAGGAAAGCGTTTCTGAAGAAGAGAAATTTGTTAACATCTAGTATAGATTTAAGTGTGAGGAAGTCATTTCTGAAAGTATTTGTATGGAGTGTAGCCATGTATGGAAGTGAAACATGGACGATAAATAGTTTGGACAAGAAGAAAATAGAAGCTTTCGAAATGTGGTGCTACAGAAGAATGCAGAAGATTAGATGGGTATATTACATAACTAATGAGGAGGGCTGGCCGCGGTGGTCTCGCGGTTCTAGGCGCGCAGTCCGGAACCGTGCGACTGCTACGGTCGCAGGTTCGAATCCTGCCTCGGGCATGGATGTGTGTGATGTCTTTAGGTTAGTTAGGTTTAAGTATTTCTAAGTTCTAGGGGACTGATAACCACAGCAGTTGAGTCCCATAGTGCTCAGAGCTATTTGAACCATTTTAATGACGAGGTATTGAATAGAACTGGGGAGAAGAGGAGTTTGTGGCACAACCTGACTAGAAGAAGGGATCGATTGGTAGGACATGTTCTGAGACATCAAGGGATCACCAATTTAGCATTGGAGGGCAGCGTGGAGGGCAAAAATTGTAGAGGGGGACCAAGAGATGAATACACTACGCAGATTCAGAAGGATGTACGTTGCAGTAGGTACTGGGAGATGAAGAAGCTTGCACAGGATAGAGTAGCATGGAGAGCTGCAACAAACCAGTCTCTGGACTGAAGACCACAACCACAACAACAACATATGATTCCTCTGCAATTCATCAGTAAGTGCCTGGCAGAAGATTCATCGAACCACCTTCAAGCTATACCGAACAGCACGCGGAAAAAACAAACACTTAAATCTACCCTTGCGGGTTCTGATTTCTCTTATTTTATTAAGATGATAATTTCTCCCATTGTAGGTGAGCATCAACAAAATATTTTCGCATTCCGAGGAATAAGTTGGTGACAGAAATTTCCGGAAAAGATACCTGAACGAAAAACGCCTTTGTCTGAATGATTTCCACCCCAATTCGCTTACCGTATCTGTGTGACTCTCTCCTGTTTCGTGATCATACAAAACAAGCTGCTCTACCTCAAACTTTTCCGATGTCCTCCGTCAATCATATCTGATACGATTCCACACTGCAGAACAGGATAGAAAAGCGTAGTGTAGGCAATCTCTTTAATAGATCTGTTGCATTTCCTATGTCTTCTGCCAATAAGTCGCTGCCTCTCGTTCGCTTTCCCCACAGCATTACCTATGTGATCGTTCTAATTTAAGTTATTCGTAACTGTAATCCGTATGTATTTAATTTAATTCAGAGCCTTTAGATTGCGCCATTTATCGTGTCACAGAAATTTGGTGGATTGCTTTTAGCACCTATGTGAATGACTTCACACTTTGCATTATTTAGTGTCAACTGGCACTTTTCGCACCACACAGATGTTTTGTCTAAATCATTTTGCAATTGTTTTCGATCATCTGATGTCTTTACGAGACAGTAAATGACAGACTCATACTAAAACAATCTACGAGGAGTGCTCAGATTGTCTACTACATCGTTTATATGAATCAGTAGCAGCAGAGGGCCTGTAACACTTCCCTGGGGAACCACAAATATTATCTGTGTTAGACGATGACTTATCGCCAGTTACTGTGACCTTTCTGGCAGGAAATCACGAATACGATCGAACACCTGCCACGATATTAGATAGGCACGCAATTTTATTAGAAGTTGCTTGTGAGGAATTGCGTCTAAAGCCTTCTGTAAATCTAAAAACATGGAAACAATTTTTGATTCCCTGTTGATAGCAATCATTACTTCGTGTGAATAAAGCACTAGTATCTTGTTAATTCGTGTTGGCTATCAAAAAATAGTTTTTTCGTGGTATGGCATTTATTGGCTTGGAATCCCCTTCGGGGTTCGGCCGCCATTTTGCAAATCATTTTAGTTGATGCCACTTCGGCGACTTGCGAGGTAATTTATAAGATTAGAACACAGTATGTGTTGCAGAATCCTACAGCAAATCGATGTTAGTAATACAGATCTGTAAGTCCGCGGAGTACTCCTATTTCCTTTCTTGAGTATCGGTGTGGCCTGTGCAACTTTTTTATGGATTTTTCATCGAGCGAGCGGTTGTATGTGTGACATTCGCCTGCTTTATTTCTTCGTTGATAGTCCTCGGTGTCGACCTACTGCAATGTTATACGGGCTGAAAAATGGGGGGCGGGAGTAGCGTTTCACAGTTCTTTACTTTCGCTGTTCACAACCCCCCAATATTACACAGTTATATGGCCAGTTCACTTCTGGTAAAGGTTAAGCCTCATTAATAGTTTGCAGGCAAACATTAGCATACTGCTACAATAGTTTGCTGCTTGAAAATCTATAAGCAGTAAATACCTAACCATACATTGACAAAACCTTCTCGGGTTGACAGCCAATACAATGTGTTGTTCTCCAGCAACGTTTCAGCTAGTTTCTTACTTGCCATCTTCAGGCGACTTCAACCCGAGAAGATTTCATAGTTCTTGCAGAATACAAGGTACGTGTCACACTATTTCTCAAATAAATTGAACGGACATTGTCACTGTTTTAATACACGGCCTATTTGTGTTACACTAATTCCACAAATTTAATGCATTCTTGCTACTCTAACTGATACTGACTTCCCGTCTGAAAATCGGCCGTGACTGACTGTCACGGGACCTTTATATATCCTCACAATAACAGACACTGAAACTATACATTTTCCACCGTTTAAGTTATAGAAATTATAATTAAAACCTAACTCATTCAATTAACTCAACACATCTAAAAATTCCTCCTTTTTAATAGTTCCTTCTATCACAAACGTTAGGCCGAGTTATTTGTTTAAATAATGAAATTAACAGATATGGTTATACAAACAATACTTTTGACAAACCTGGTAATTATTTTAGAATTAATAAAGGCTCTCGTTCCGCGTCACACGGCTCATCAATCATCCGCGCCGTGTTCGGTTTCCAAGAATGAACTATGTGAATCGGTAATACTATTTACCACGAAAGAGAGCATTTAAGTGCCAGTGTCTTGTAGCGAGCGTGAGAACGTGCGTTCGATCATTGCGTTCCGCATCATTAACAATCGTTTCGCATCATCAACAATCAACCGCGCCGCGACGGTTATGCGCACGCTTGTACAACTGAGAACTGTAAATTTAACTTTGTAAACAGTGTTAAATTATTACCAGTGTCAAGGAGGACTGGTACCAATATTTGTGTATGCGTGACAAGCGTAAGAACGTTCGTGCGATCATTCGACTTCCGCATCATCAACAATCACCCGCGTCGTGTCGGTTACGCGTACGCTCGTCTGAGTGATATTGTGGACTGGTAATCATACATTAATTGGGATAAACACTTCTGAATTAGAATGTTAACAGTGCAACCTGCGATTTTCTTTAATCGTCACAGAATATAGTTGTTCATACCACACGTCGAACAGTGTTGTGTTTTAACACTGAGTGGCTGCCCTAAACCCGCTTGGATATTTCGATATAATTTCAGGCAAGCCAACAGCAGAGTGGAGCAGGACAATAAGACCGCCGCGGGATTATCATGTACGTGGTGTGGACAGGGCGCACGGTCCAGAAGTGAAAACCAGTTTAAAGGTACCTGACCCATTTGTACTCCTGGGCGTGTTACAATGTTTCCGAATAGAGCCAAATGAATACTTCAAGGATCCTGGTAGTTCTTCTTCCAAATGTTTATAATCAGTACAGAATTTATATTTGTTTAGAGATCAACAATAGAATTTAAGTCACGAAACAATTACTGATTTCACTCTATAACAAAAGATATTAACTAGGAATGGTCAAAATAAATTAGGAAATTAATTACATACACAAAGCTAAGCACAAAATTAGATCTGGTGCTATATTCCTTAAGGATGAGGGCCAACCTTGCTCTTTCATGAAAATGCAGATTATACTGATGTATTTTAATGGTAATTAGTCAAAAATGAATTTAAAGAGGCAGATGGCAAAACTAGAGAGGAAGTAAGAGATGGCAGCTTGCTTTGTCACATATGGAGCTAATGTATCAGCATACTGTGACAAAAACCTAACTGATACACATCTGCACAGAAGACCTTGCCTTGATTAAGTGATTTATGCTGCTTCTCTACACCGAGGATATAAGTTACTCATGTCAGGAGTGTTTCTTGATTTAAATTCTGGAATATCTGCATCTTCATCCTTGCTGAAGGAATTTCGGAAAACCGTGATTAGTAACTCTGCTTTCTTGGCACTTTCCATCAATACCATTTCTGTAATTCTTCAGGCTTTCCCGGCGATCTAATGACATCTTGGGTTGTCGAGTGTTATGCCGGATATCAGCGTCGTATTTGCACGCTACCGAAATATTGTGCAAGTACGACGCTGATATCTGGTAGAACACCCGACAACCCATGATGTCAATACCATTTCTATTGCTCAGGGAAGGTATTGACTGTGTCTTGCCGCTGGTATATTTTACATACGACCAGACTCTCTTTGGATTTTCTGTCAGATTTTGAGACAGAGTTTCGTTGTGGAAGCCAATAAAATAATCTCAATTGAAGTCCGCGATACATTCTGAGCTTCAGTAAAACATTACCAATCACGAAATTTTGTATTTTTAAATGTGCCATGCTGTGTTCTGACCTGTTTGTGTACCATGGGGGATCAGTACTATCTCTTATTAATTTATTTGGTGCGTATCAACTTACGTCGATATTTTTGAGTGAGGCGTGGAGCATACAGCTGAGCTGGTCTTTGAACTCTGCGCTGAGATGAGAGGAAAAAAAAAAATCTCCCCAACATTCATTTTGTAGGAATAACCAACAATTGGCTCATGATAAGAAACAATTTCGGCTTTCCAAAATACAACACCTTTCGCAAATGTAGATGAGACTGAGTAGTCATATAAGGGTGTACATGAAGTCCGGGAACACTTTCAGTTTTTGACTGCACAAGAACTGAATACTGTACAGATGTCATACATATTGCATTTTGAAGATAAACTCTGAAAGTTTTTGTTTTTTTTTTTTCCAAACATTCAATATGCGAACCATGACTGACCCGGCAGACATCAACACCGTAATCGAATTCTTGCCATAACCATCCCAGCATGGAATCGTCGACTGTGGCAGCCGCTTCCCGTATTCTCTCCCAGAGCTCTGCTACATCACGTGGTAGATGGGGGTACACACACCAGATCTTTAATGTGTCCCCGCAGAAAAAAATTCAACGGAGTGAGATCTGATGAACAGGGTGGCCATTTCATGAACTCCAATACACAGAAAGCTCGCTCTGCACCTGATCTCGCCCTGTTTGCGACTAGCGCTGCCTACCGGCAAATTACAAAACTATGCTATGGCGGCATACATGAGAAAAACTTTCAGGGTTTCTCTTCAAGATGACATATGTTTGATAGCTGTCATACAGATGTCATTTTGAAGAGAAACCCTGAAAGTGATATCTGTCACATAACTAATGAGGAGGTATTACACAGAACTGGGGAGAAGAGGAGCTTGTGGCACAACTCGACAAGTAGAAGGGATCGGTTGGTAGGACATGTTCTGAGGAATCAGAGGATCACAAATTTAGCATTGGAGGGCAGCGTGGAGGGTAAAAATCGTAGAGGGGGACCAAGAGATTAATACACTAGGCAGATTCAGAAGGATGTAGGTTGCAGTAAGTACTGGGAGATGAGGAGGCTTGCACAGGATAGGGTAGCATGGAGATCTGCATCAAACCAGTCTCAGGACTGAAGCCCACAACAACAACAATGATATCTGTAGAATGTTTCGTTCTTGTGCAATAAATAATTGTAAGTGTTCTCGGACTTTATGTATCCCCTGTATACACGCGACTCGGTGGCAGAGAAAGAAAGACCTCTCTCGCTAGTACTTCAGAACATCGAAGCGGTCATAGACCAAATAAAAGGCAGAAACAGGCATACCCTCATCACAGTCTATGTACAAACACCCCCCCCCCCCCCTCCCCGCTCCCCAGGGAGGCTCCTACCATCCCAGTTCTTATGACACATAATGACCATAATTCTACATGACTTAAATACAAGACACCATATAGTGGGAGACAGAGCTCACAACGGAAACGGACGCCGACTTCACAACTTACTGTCAACAGAACAGTTCATCACTCTCCGTGTAAATCAAGCGACCTTCATCGGCTTTCAGTGACAAAAGAAACAGGACCACGTTCTGCACAAACCCAACATCAGCGACGAAGCGACAGAACCTTACATCGTTGATTCCATTACAAGCAACAAGCTTCCTGTCCTTTCCGCGAACAGTCCCACTCAGCTCACCAGACCAGTTCCTAGAAGGTGGACAACATGAAAATACGCTAACGCAGACTGAGACAGATACAAGTATGTCCTCCCAGAAAGCCTTGCGTTCCCAGTAGCTGTAACAGATGACGATGACCTGCAACAGGCCTCTAACAGACTCGAAAAGCCATACAACAGGCAATAGAAGAAGCTGTCACCACCACCACCACTATCATAGCAAATTGGAGACAGGCCATCCCCCAGCACGCCCTCAACCTAATACGACCTAAACAAAAGAAATAACAATAGGCAAACCTGACGGGCGGATAACCCAGACCTCAAAAGACGACGGAACAGACTAAATACGAGGGTAATCCACAAAGTAAGTTCCGTTTCTATTTCTATCCGCGGCAGAGCTACGATCGCAGTTCCGACCATGCGCGGCAGTTACTCTGACTCAAGAAGGAGACATGTACGCCATTTTCAGATCGCTGCTGCCTACGTGTCCTTTGTAGTGCTTCTTTATAATGTCAGCCGTAATTGCAGCCGCGTGTGGAATCAGATCTACGATTCGTTTTCTAAATGCCAATAATGTTAAATCAAAGGAAATTCATCGGCAAATCTGCGAGGTTTACGCACAAAATGCTATGAGTGATACAATGGTTAGAAGATGGGTCAGACTGTTCAGTGAAGGATGTAGTCAAGAAGAACGAAGCAGACGACCGTCTGTGGTTACTGATGAACTGGTTCACACAGTTGGAGACAAGATTGAGCACAATCATAAGTTTACACTTTGTGCCCTTGCTATGGGAGTTCGCGGCCCGGGATTAGCTGAGCGATCTAAGGCGCTGCAGTTCTGGACTGTGCGGCTCGTCCCGGCGGAGGTTCGAGGTCTCCTTCGGGCGCGCCGTGTGTGTGTGTGTGTGTGTGTGTGTGTGTGTGTGTGTGTGTGTGTGTGTGTGTTTGTCTCTTTAGGATAATTTAGGTTCAGTAGTGTGTAAGATTAGCGACTGATGACCTTAGCAGTTAAGTCCCATAAGATTTCACACAAATTTGAACATTTTTTGAGCTATGGAAGTTCCGCAAATCTCACGATCACTAATTCATGAAATTGTTAACGAAAAACTGAAATTTCGAAAACTTCGCTTACGTTGGGTACCCAAATTCTTACTGAATAACCCAAAAACAACGGATGGGCAGTGCACTTCAGTTTCTGACACGCTACAATGAAGAAAGCGATGGTTTTCTTTCTCGGATTGTCACAAGGGATGAAACTTGGGTATCGTACGACACCGCTGAAACAAAACGGCAATAAATGGGTTGGTGGCACACTTCATTCCCAATGAAGGTTAAGCCTAAGAAAATCTTGACACCTCGAAAAGTCATGTGCACTGTTTTTTGGGACAGAAAAGCATTTTGCTGATTGATTTCTTACCACGATGCCAAACAATCCATGCACATGGTTCCTGCGAGACCATTAAGAAATTGAGCCACGTAATACAGAACAAGCGCCGAGGATTACTGTCAAAATGTTTTTTTTTGTCCCACGATAATTCCCGACCCCACACGGCGAATGTGACCAAACAACTCTTTACGGGAATTCCACTAGGACGCGTTTGATTATCCTCCGTTCAGCCTGGACCTCGCTCCTAGCGACTTTCATCTCCTCTTCTTACACCTATAATCTGTCCTTGGTGGTCAACACTTCAACGATGATGACGAGCTGAAAGAACACATTACCACATGGTTGAATACACAGGCGGCAACCTTCTATTAAGAAGGTGTACAAAACCTTGTGCCACTCTATGAAAAGTGCCTACAAAATATCGGAAGCTAGCTATGTAGAAAAGTAGTTTAACAGTTGTAGTTTTTTGTACAATTAATATTTTTTCTGTATCTGTACACCTTTGTTTTATATAACCAAACGGAACTTACTATGTGGACGACCCTGGTAGAAGGATAAAACAGATCATTTCAAAACACCGACAAGGACAGCGGGATGACACATGAAGACAGCTAAATCACCCAAGGCTTCCAAAGTTAAACGTACGTCCAAAACAACAGTAAATAATGCCGATACAAGTATGTCGGTTTTCAAGTGAACATAACTGAAGTTCGTTAACAATGTCACAAATTTTAGTCTAAAGTGTAAAGAAATTCCATTTCATTCGTAAGTGGACTCGTTCAAGCCATAGTTACTTTTACTGATTCATAAAACCTTTATTAACAAATCTGTCACGGTTGCAGTAGATCCGTTTCGCAGCTAGTTTCAAACAACTAGCTCATTCTCAAGTCCGACCAACTAAGGCTCCACTGAAAGTGCCTGACCTTAATAACGATCACAATGGCAATGCATGCTTTACAAGGTAATTGTAGATGACTGTCGCAACCAAAATGTGCCTAATTCGCAAGTTAGATTCAAAGACAGCAAAGTAGGAACATGCTGATTACGACAGTCATCTACAATTAATTAGAAAAGCCTGTTTTGCCATAGTGATGTTCATTATTAAGATCAGGCACTTTCAGTGCAGCCATAGTAAGTCAGCCTTGAGAATGAACCAGACAGTTCGTTAACTAGTCACCAAACGTATGTACCTTAACTGTGACAGATTTGTTAATATACGTTTCATGAAATATATAAAAAGAGAATGAATTGTATCCATAGTGGATGCAGTTGAACTCCATGACTGTTCCCTTATAGGGTGTAGAAAAATTTCCGCTATCAGTCACAATAAAAGGTTATTTATTTGTCTCACGACCCGTTTCGGTCTTGCGCCCATCCTCAGGTGTTTATACATTCATGTACATGTTTATATTGCTGGAGACCAATGTATAAATAAAAAAATATTATTTGCTGGTGACTAAACAGATACAAGTGGGACAATTTTAAGTGGTATGGCAGCATATGTAAAATAGTTTGTTTGTATTTATACAGTGATCTCCAACAATATAAACATGTGCATGTATAAACACCTGAGGATGGGCGCAAGCCCGAAACCGGTCGTATGACAAATAAATAACCTTTTATTGTGACTGGTAGCGGAAATTTTTCTACACCATATAAAAAGAGGTTGTTTGTTCCGCACTAACAAAATGGTGAAACTGAAAAACGGTTCAAATGGCTCTGAGCACTATGAGACTTAACATCTGAGGTCATCAGTCCCCTAGAACTTAGAACTACTTAAACCTAACTAACCTAAGGACATCACACAGATCCATGCCCGAGGCAGGATTCGAACCTGTGACTGTAGCAGTCACGCGGTTCCCGACTGAAACGCCTAGAACCGCTCGGCCACCCCGGCCGGCCGTGAAACTGAAAAAAAAAATATTTTTCTTTCGTATACATGAATTTTGGTTGCGCTCTCAACTTTCACTGGTTTTATTTCTGTCATTTGACTTTAGATTTCGTATTAAGAATCAACTCCAAAAACTCTCAGATGACCGCTTTGAGAAGAAAAGATTGTTAACCGACCAAACACAGCAAAATATGTTCTCAGCATCTTCAGGAAAAGGACATATACCGAACATCAGTTCCGTCAGTCCATAATAAGAAACATGCTGGATGAGGAAAGCTGCCTGTTCATATCACACACTTCTCATCTTGGTTATCAGAAACGTATAATAAAAACAAAGTTACATTTGCGAGGTCAAATGCGTCGTATTACTGGATCAAATATGCATTTAAGACCAGAAAAACGTCTGGCAATGCTTTCCTGAACTGCGTTATTTACGGAAGAACAGCAGCATTGACTGTGCGGCCGGAGGTTCGAGTCCTCCCTCGGGCGTGTGTGTGTGTGTGTGTGTGTGTGTGTGTGTGTGTGTGTGTCCTTAGGGTAATTTAGGTTAATAAGCAGTGTGTAAGTTTAGGGACTGATGACCTTAGCAGTTAAGTCCCATAAGATTTCACACACATTTGAACTGCAGTATTTGCTAGTTAGAACAACCGTTGCATGCACACGACATAGATAAAGAACGTGATGCGATGTTAAACAGTAGTATGTTCATGTTTTAAGGTATCTAACATGGTGGCGCCGGCTTCAGAACAAAGAACAGTAGTGTAGTGTCACCTCCCCCAATTACACCTCCATGCCAATGACCTTGTCACCTAGGTAACACCGGTTCCCGCCCGAACACTGGCAGTAAGCAGCATAGGGTCCGCCTAGTACTTGGACGGGTGAAAGTTTGGGTAGAACTGGATGCCGTTGGTTTTCAAGACATCCAAGTCGCCGAGGTTGCGTCTAATTGCTTGCACCTGGCCGTTGTGCCACATGACATTCATTTATTTATATCTCCATGGGCAGAGCACTTAAAAGACGAAACAAGTCTACTACACAACTGACCACTAAAATTGCTACACCAAGAAGAAATGCAGATGATAAACGGGTATTCATTGGACAAATATATTATACTAGAACTGACGTGATTACATTTTCACCCAATTTGGGTGCATAGATCCTGAGAAATCAGTACCCAGAACAACCACCTCTGGCCGTAATAACGGCCTTGATACGCCTGGGCATTGAGCCAAACAGAGCTTTTATGGCGTGTACAGGTACAGCTGCCCATGCAGCTTCAACACGATACCACAGTTCATCAAGAGTAGTGACTGGCGTATTGTGACGAGCCAGTTGCTCAGCCACCATTGACCAGACGTTTTCAATTGGTAAGAAATTTGAGCCATGTGCTGGCCAGGGAAGCAGTCGAACATTTTCTGTATCCAGAAAGGCCCGTACAGGATCTGCAACATACGGTCGTGCATTATCCTGCTGAAATGTAGGGTTTCGCAGGGATCGAATGAAGGGTACAGCTACGGGCCGTAACACATCTGAAGTCTAACGTCCACTATTCAAAGTGCCGTAAATGCGAACAAGAGGTGATAGAGACGTGTAACCAATGGCACCTCATACCACCACGCCGGGTGATACGACATTATGACGATGACGAATACACGCTTCCAATTTGTGTTCACCGCGATGTCGCCAAACACGGATGCGACCATCATGATGCTGCAAACAGAACCTGGATTCATCCGAAAAAACGACGTTTTGCCATTCGTGCACCCACATTCGTCGTTGAGTACACAATCGCAGGCGCTCCTGTATGTGATGCAGTGTCAAGGGTAACGCAGCCATGGTCTCGGAGCTGATAGTCCATGCTGCTGCAAACGTCGTCGAATTGTTCGTGCAGATGGTTGTTGTCTTGCAAAAGTCCCCAGATGTTGACTCAGGGATCGAGACGTGCCTGCACGATCCGTTACAGCCATGCGGATAAGATGCCTGTCATCTCGACTGCTAGTGATACGAGGTCGTGGGGATCCAGCACGGCGTTCCGTATTACCCTCCTGAACTCACCGATTCCACATCCTGCAAACAGTCATTGGATCTCAACCGACGCGAGCAGCAATGTCGCGATACGGTAAACCGCAATCGCTATATGCTACAATCCGACCTTCATCAAAGTCGGAAAAGTGATTGTGCGCATTTCTCCTCTTTACACGAGACATCACAACAACGTTTCACCAGGCAACACCGGTCAACTGCTGTTTGTGTATGAGAAATCGGTTGGAAACTTTCCTCATGTCAGCACGTTGTAGGTGTCGCCACCGCCGCGAACCTTATGTGAATGCTCTGAAAAGCTAATAATTTGCATATCACAGCATCCTCTTCCTGTCGGTTAAATTTCGCGTCTGTTGCACGTCATCTTCGTGGTGTAGCAATTTTCAAATAATGGTTCAAATGGCTCTGAGCACTATGGGTCTCAACTGCTGTGGTCATCAGTCCCCTAGAACTTTGAACTACTTAAACCTAACTAACCTAAGGACATCACACACGCCCATGCCCGAGGCAGGATTCGAACCTGCGACCGTAGCAGCAGTCGACTCGTCGATACCTGAGAGAATACGAACATCGGTATTGCGCACAGGAAACAGCGTGAACTAGATAGGTTACAAATTAAAACTGGTGAAACTTGAAAGCTTCTGATCATAAAATCCCGTTTCTGTCTTGTGTCATCAGTATAAATACGGAACAACATGAGAGGTTTTGTAGTGTGTCCATGTGTCACGCCTTTATTTACTGGTTGTTGGGTTTGTTAAGCTTCTATCAGTCGCCTATCACATTTCTTTTGTTGTGTAGCTGCGTCTAACTTATAATGTAATGTGTTTGCTGATCTACATGTACATCTACATGACTACTCTGCAAATCAAACTAACTGCCTGGCAGAGCGTTCATGGGGCCACCACCAGACTATTTCTTAATCTTTCCATTCCCAAACATCGCGAGGAAAAAATACACTTAAATCGTTCCGTACGAGTTAGCATTTCTGTTATTTATTATGAGGTTTGCTTCTTCCTATGTAGGTTGGCGTCAATAAAATAAATTTCCCTTCAGAGGAGAAGTTGTTGATTGAAATTTCGTGAAAACATCTCTCTGCAACGATAAACGCCGTTGTTTTAATGATTGCCATGTCACTTGCGTATTATATCCGTGACACTCCCCCCCCCCCCCCCCCCCTCTCCCAGTCACACCCCAACCCCTATTTCGCGATAATACAAAACGAACTGCGCTTTTTCGCTATCTCCTTCAATCCTATGTGGTAAGGATCCCATACGGGGCTTACCAGCACACTTTCAGAGGACGGACAAACCTAATGTAAGCACTCTATTTACACTACTGGCCATTAAAATTGCTACAGCCGGCCGCGGTGGCCAACCGGTTCTAGGCGCTCCAGTCCGGTACCGCGCTGCTGCTACGGTCGCAGGTTCGAATCCTGCGTCGGGCATGGGCGTGTGTGATGTCCTTAGGTTAGTTAGGTTTAAGTAGTTCAAAGTTCTAGGGGACTGATGACCTTAGACGTTTAGTCCCATAGTGCTCAGAGGCATTTGAACCATATGACTGGCCCTAAAACAGCATTTGCTGTTAATGGACATAGGAACAGAAATTAACGGAAATACCTTTAATAAGAACACGGTGTCGAAACAACGGCTTCTGTTTAATCTTTCAACACACTTCGTTGACTATGCAGTAATAAAATATTGTAGTTTAGTATAATAAATTTAAATTTCAGTTGGTTTACTGTAGTCTTACATTTCAATATTGCTCAAGCATACGTGATAACATATCAGATTGCACTAACATGGAACAACAAACGCAAAAAAACTGAATGGTCAGAGGCTAGTGTGTCTGGCAGAGTAACAGAAATGTTTAGTTGTAGCTACCTTAAATATTGTTTGTAATTGTATGCTGTCGTGACATGTTAAATAAAATCCTAACTGCAACAAGGAAAGGGTTCATTACAAAAAGACTACTGATCTACCGTTTCAAGACTAGGGAGCCAATCGGCCAACTTGCAGTTAACACACTGTACATATTCACAGATAACGTGTAGAAAAAATTAAGCATGTATGAGTCCGCAAAGAGATGCACAAGCACTCATTTTTCCCACACTACATTCACGAATGGATCGCGAAGAAACTATAATGTATGGTACAAGAAAGGTATCTTCGGCACACACTGTTCGATGATTTTCGTAGACCGATGTCGATGCAGATAGTGTCAATGTTTCAGTCACCCTCAAGACCCAATGAAAAATGGCAGTTGTTGCACCATAACAACATATAGGATTTCTTCTGCTGTGGTTCGAAACCAGCTGCGAAACGAAATCACTGCACATTTCGATTTGAGATACGTGTTCAATGAGAACTCATTTGTGTTTTACATGTATTAGAAACTTCAGTCAGACTGGAACTTAGCTGGATAGCTCGGTTAGTAAGAGCCAAGAGCGTGCCCGCGAAAGCCAAAGCTCCGGGTTCTCGGTTCCAGTCCCGGTCTAAGATCGTTACAGATAGGTATGAAAATCAATCTGAATAATTTTAAGAAACTATGCCGCTACACAGATTGCTAAACATGGACAAAATATAATATCTTTCGGCTGGAGTCAATTGAACCATGTGTGTTCATTGACTGATAAACTTCACCGTGTTTAATTTCCGAAATGTAATCGGTATTCCACAACTATTGGCATTCTGAGTACAAGGCGAAGTAGTCAAGTAACATGCTACACACGTAGTGCTTTCAAGTATGGGTGTATATGGCCCGCCCGGTTGGTCGTGCGGTCTAACGCACGGCTTTCCGGGCGGGAAGGAGCGTCTGGTCTCCGGCACGAATCCGCCCGGCGGATTTGTGTAGAAGTCCGGTGAACTGGCCAGTCTGTGGATGGTTTTTAGGCGGTTTTCCATCTGCCTCGGCGAATGCGGGCTGGCTGTCCTTATTCCCCCTCAGTTACACTATGTCGGCAATTGCTGCGCAAACAAGTTCTCCACGTACGCGTACACTACCACTGCTCTTCCACGCAAACATAGAGGTTACACTCGTCTGGTGTGAGATGTTCCCTGGGGGGATCCTACGGGGGCCGAACCGCACAATAACCCTAGATTCGGTGTGGGGCGGTGGAGGGGTGAAGGTGGACTACGCTAGCCGTCGTGGGGTTGTCGACGGCTGCGGCGGGGACGGAGCCTCTCCGTCGTTTCTAGGTCCCCGGTTAACATACAATACAATACAATACAATACAATGGGTGTATATAGTTCCCGCTCAATAACAAATACCCAGACGGGTGAAATCCCTGTAAATGCTTCTCTTTTGTGGTGATAGAGTTAAGTAGGTTTAGATATAAACCGAAAGCATTGGAGTCCAGAATATTCTACCACACTCCTAGTGGTGGTGGTGGTGGTGGTGGTGGTGGTGGTGGTGGTGGTGGTGGTGGTGGCAATAGTAGTAGTAGTAAGAGTAGTACTTCTCAAGAACAAAATATCCGTTGTTGAGCCTCTCCAATTATGGTACGTTATCAATAAGAAGCATCAGTGATTTGACCATAGTCAATATGGCCAGGTCAATGGTGTAAATGGAATTAATGTAACCTGAATGATTAATAACCTTAAACTATTTCATGGCTGTACTTAACACTTCAACTCCAGTTTTGCTAGACTTAGGCATAAATTCATAGTGTAACAACACAGCTTTAGTATGTCTATTTATCAAAACTGAAGTCGTAAGAGAAGATAAACAGCATTTTTGTTATTAAGGGGAGAGTTGCAAATAATTTCGACGAACGGAGCATTATGCGCTATGAATGGACTGCATTCGATCCAGACTGTCCCATGAAAAGAGCATGATAGTAAAGTAACAAAGAAAATGTCTTAGTTGTCGCCGTTTGCAACCCATAATGTGCTTTCATATAATACCTTTATAAAGACCATTATGTAATACAGTGCATTCTGTTTCTTCTCCTAATACCTGCATATCATTCTGCATATATTCTCAAACTTTATCAGCGTTGTAACTACGTCACTATTACATTCACAAGTCATGCAATAGGCTAAATAATTAAAATTACTAGCATTCTAAGCATAAAACATACAAATTTATAGAGAAGGCTACTCTTCTGTTTAAATGCAATCCATTCTTCTCCTTCGTAATGAAAGTTAAGAATTTTAGTTTCTGGTGCTCAGCGATAGCTTTCGTACTCTTTAACTACACTCTATGACTGTAGCTAGTAAAAATTTAATTTCAGTGCATCATTTATCTAACTTTCAAAAAATATCAAGAGTACTTCGCTAGGGATAATCGAATGTTAAATGTTAATATGTCAAAAATGTTAAATGTTCAATATATTTCACTACGTAAATGCAGCTTCGTTATACTATGTCTCTCACGAACAACTAGTGAAGTTACACAGTGCGTTTCAGTAAGAAACATAATAAATGTCGTAACATGAAAAGCCTCCAAAATGCCATACAAGTAATCATACAGGATTAAGCTGCCATTCAATAACACCATGTATTAAGTTGGACTCTTGTTGTACTGTGATGCCACATCTAATCGTCAGAAGCGCACAAGTCGTAGTTCACTTAAGAGTCCACAATTTTCTGTAAGAATAGAGCTTAGTGCACGTTCTTCAGGATGATTTCGTGATAGTGTTGCAAACTTTCAGTGTTAATGAAGAAGGGTAAATACATCAATTTGAGAAGAGACCCTGGTACAGAAACAATGAAGTCTAAAGCTATAGGCAAAAACCGTTCAGATATTTCAGACTGTAATCCATCTCCATAGCAGATAGGTCAGGGAACCTGACTGCCATGCGAGGGGACTCGGGTTCGATACCCAGTATTGCCAGGATTTTTCTTGGTGGAAGGACTCGTACGAGGTGCACCCAGCCACCCCCTCTATACTGCATCCGAAATCGTCATTGGCAGAGGATGGTACAGTGGTCGATCCTCTGACTTGTACCAAATACGTTGTTTCTAAAATCGTGGGTTAGGCGACGTTCAAAGGTGATAGTATGGACCAAGTCTACTAGCATGCATACCTTAAGAGCTTTGGGCATCTTCTCTGTATAAGAGGTGAGTTTCACAGTATCGAAGATGAGTAAGTGCTCATCGCTCTTAAGGCTCGCATTTTAGAGTCCATTTTTATTAGACTTTTTTATTGCTTTTACCACCTCTGAAAGTTGCCTTCGCTACAGTCTTAGCAACAACAGCACCGTCCGCAACTTGTTGTCGTGCGGTACCGTTCTCGCTTCCCGCGCCCGTATTGCGGGTTCGATTCCCGGCGGGGTCAGGGATTTTCTCTGCCTCGTGATGACTGAGTGTTGTGTGCTGTCCTTAGGTTAGTTAGGTTTAAGTAGTTCGAAGTTCAAGGGGCTGATGACCATAGATGTTAAGTCCCATAGTGCTCAGAGCCATTTTTGAACAACAGTACCGGTACGTATATTCCACTGTAAGACCCCACCCCTCCCACCTTTTTTTTTTTTTTTTTTTTTTTTTTTGCAGCATCAGTCTTCTTACTTGTTTGATGCAGCTCACCACGGAGACTGGTTTGATGCGCCTGTGACCTCACGTATTTGCTGGATGTATTCCAACGTCTGTCTCCCCTTAAAGTTTTTCCCTGAGGTCTGAACAAATGCCCTATTATCTCCTTGACAGTGCCTTCCACATATTTCTTTCCTCGCTGATTCTGCGGAGAACCACCTCATTTCTTATCTTAACAGTAGACTTGATTTTCAACATTCTACTGTAGCATCACGTCTCAAACGCTTTGATTCTCTTTTGTTACGGTGTTCCTACCATCGATGATTCACTACCGTATAACGCTGTGCTCCAAACGTACATTTTGAGAAAGCTCACCCTCAAATTAAGTCCTATGTTTGATACCAATAGACATGTCTTGACCAGTAGTGCCCTGTACTAGTCACCTTTTTATGTCCTTTTTTTCGTCCGTCATTGTTTATTTTGCTTTTAAGGTAGCCGAACTCAACTTCGTCTACTCGCGTGCACCAATTTTGACGTTCAGCTTCTCGCTATTCTCATTTCTGCTACTTCGCATTACTTTTGTCTTTTACCTGTTTACTCCGAGTCCAGTACTCACTTCAATGTTGATCTCATTGCACTGCTCCTCTAATTGTTCTCCCCTTTCACTGAGGATAGGCATGTCATCACAGAATCTTACCAATGATATCCTTTCATCGGAATTTTCATTCTGCTCTTGAATCTGTTTTTATTTCCGTCATTGCTTCGTCGGTGTGTCGATTGAAAAGTAGTCGTGAAAGACTGCATCCATGTCTCACCCACTTTATATTCAAAGCACTACGTTCTTGGTCTTCCAACATCATTGTTCCCTCCTGGTTCTTGTACTCACCAGTCTTTCCTTGTACCGTACTCCTTTTCTTCGCAGAATTTCTAACATCTTGCACCGTTCCACGTTGTCTAAAGCTTTTTCTAGATCGACAAATTCTATAAGCGTATCTTTCTTTTCCTTCAATTTGCTTCCATTATCAAGCCAAAGTGAGAAAGGCCTCTCTGGTGCCTTTTGCTACCATTATCGTATCAATCTCAACGTAACTTTACTGCATTTGGTAAGGGTGGTTACTGTATGTATTTTACCTGAATATTGTAGGACCACTTCCCGTTTATTTGGAATGTCCTTTCTTGAATAAACATTATTCAACATAATTCTCTGTCCTCTACCTCAAGCCAAAAATATCGTCGTCTAACATCTCATCAATTTTCATTTCCATTCTTTTGTGAATTATTCTCGTCAACAGCTTGGATGTATGAGATGATAAGCTGATTGTTCGGCAATTCTCGCAGCTACCTGCTTTTATCTTCGGACGATGAGTGGACGATATTTTTCCGAAAGTCTGATGGTACGTCGGCAGTCTCAGATTCTACACGTCAACTTGAACGGTCGTTTGGCTACTACTTCCCCAATCTACATCTACATCTACATCCATACTCCGCAAGCCACCTGACGGTGTGTGGCGGAGGGTACCCTGAGTACCTCTATCGGTTCTCCCTTCTATTCCAGTCTCGTATTGTACGTGGAAAGAAGGATTGTCGGTATGCTTCTGTGTGGGCTCTAATCTCTCTGATTTTATCCTCATGGTCTCTTCGCGAGATATACGTAGGAGGGAGCAATATACTGCTTGACTCTTCGGTGAAAGTATGTTCTCGAAACTTTAACAAAAGCCCGTACCGAGCTACTGAGCGTCTCTCCTGCAGAGTCTTCCACTGGAGTTTATCTATCATCTCCGTAACGCTTTCGCAATTACTAAATGATCCTGTAACGAAGCGCGCTGCTCTCCGTTGGATCTTCTCTATCTCTTCTATCAACCCTACCTGGTGCGGATCCCGCACTGCTGAGCAGTATTCAAGCATTGGGCGAACAAGCGTACTGTAACCTACTTCCTTTGTTGTCGGATTGCATTTCCTTAGGATTCTTCCAATGAATCTCAGTCTGGCATCTGCTTTACCGACGATCATCTTTATATGATCATTCCATTTTAAATCACTCTTAATGAGTACTCACAGATAAGTTATGGAATTAACTGCTTCCAGTTGCTGACCTGCTATTTTGTAGCTAAATGATAAGGGACCTATCTTTCTATGTATTCGCATCACATTACACTTGTCTACATTGAGATTCAATTGCCATTCCGTGCACCATGCGGCAATTCGCTGCAGATCCTCCTGCATTTCAGTACAATTTTCCATTGTTGCAACCTCTCGATACACCACAGCATCATCTGCAAAAAGCCTCAGTGAACTTCCGATGTCATCCACCAGGTCATTTATGTATATTGTGAATAGCAACGGTCCTATGACACTCCCCTGCGGCACACCTGAAATCACTCTTACTTCGGAAGACTTCTCTCCATTGAGAATGACATGCTGCGTTCTGTTATCTAGAAACTCCTCAATCCAATCACACAATTGATCTGATAGTCCGTATGCTCTTACTTTGTTCATTAAACGACTGTGGGGAACTGTGTCAAACGCCTTGCGGAAGTCAAGAAACACGGCATCTACCTGTGAACCCGTGTCTAAGGCCCTCTGAGTCTCGTGGACGAATAGCGCGAGCTGGGTTTCACACGACCGTCTTTTTCGAAACCCATGCTGATTCCTACAGAGTAGATTTCTAGTCTCCAGAAAAGACATTATACTCGAACATAATACGTGTTCCAAAATTCTACAACTGATCGACGTTAGAGATATAGGTCTATAGTTCTGCACATCTGTTTGACGTCCCTTCTTGAAAACGGGGATGACCTGTGCCCTTTTCCAATACTTTGGAACGCTTCGCTCTTCTAGAGACCTACGGTACACCGCTACAAGAAGGGGGGGCAAGTTCCTTCGCGTACTCTGTGTAAAATCGAACTGGTATTCCATCAGGACCAGCGGCCTTTCCTCTTTTGAGCGATTTTAATTGTTTCTCTATCCCTCTGTCGTCTACTTCGATATCTACCATTTTGTCAACTGTGCGACAATCTAGAGAAGGAAGCACAGTGCAGTCTTCCTCTGTGAAACAGCTTTGGAAGAAGACATTTAGTAATTCGGCCTTTAGTCTGTCATCCTCTGTTTCAGTAGCATTTTGGTCACAGAGTGTCTGGACATTTTGTTTTGATCCACCTACCGCTTTGAGATAGGACCAAAATTTCTTAGGATTTTCTGCCAAGTCAGTACATAGAACTTTACTTTCGAATTCATTGAAAGCCTCTCGCATAGCCCTCCTCACACTGCATTTCGCTTCGCGTAATTTTTGTTTGTCTGCAAGGCTTTGGCTATGTTTATGTTTGCTGTGAAGTTCCCTTTGCTTCCGCAGCAGTTTTCTAACTCGGTTGTTGTACCACGGTGGCTCTTTCCCATCTCTTACGATCTTGCTTGGCACATACTCATCTAACGCATATTGTACCATGGTTTTGAACTTTGTCCACTGATCCTCAACACTGTCTGTACTTGAGACAAAACTTTTGTGTTGAGCCACCAAGTACTCTGAAATCTGCTTTTTGTCAATTTTGCTAAACAGAAAAATCTTCCTACCTTTTTTAATATTTCTATTTACGGCTGAAATCATCGATGCAGTAACCGCTTTATGATCGCTGATTCCCTGTTCTGCATTAACTGATTCAAATAGTTCGGGTCTGTTTGTCACCAGAAGGTCTAATATGTTATCGCCACGAGTCGGTTTTCTGTTTAACTGCTCAAGGTAGTTTTCAGATAAAGCACTTAAAAATATTTCACTGGATTCTTTGCCCCTGCCACCCGTTATGAACGTTTGAGTCTCCCAGTCTATATCCGGCAAATTAAAATCTCCACCCAGAACTATAACATGGTGGGGAAATCTACTCGAAATATTTTCCAAATTATTCTTCAGGTGCTGAGCCACAACAGCTGCTGAGCCCGGGGGCCTATAGAGACATCCAATTACCATGTCTGAGCCTGCTTTAACCGTGACCTTCACCCAAATCATTTCACAATTCGAATCTCCGTCAATTTCCTTCGATACTATTGCACTTCTTATCGCTATAAACACGCCTCCCCCTTCACTGTCCAGCCTATCTCTGCGGTATACATTCCAATCCGAGTTTAGGATTTCATTACTGTTTACGTCTGGTTTCAGCCAACTTTCTGTTCCTAGTACTATATGGGCGTTGTGACCGTTTATTAATGAGAGCAGTTCTGGGACCTTTCTATAGACGCTCCTGCAGTTTACTATAAGCACATTAATGATGGATTACTATCTACCCATTCTGCTTTATTTGACCTAAAGTCTTCCAGAGCTCTTTCAAATTCCGAGTCTAATACTGGATCGTCTACGTCTTCTTTATCGACTCCAGTTTGTTGTTCTATCAATTCATTTCTTCACACTTTTCCTGCATCTATTTCGCCTTGGCTGCCCTGCATCTTGCTATTTACACTGATGTTCATAAATTAAGGATAATGCTGATACATGGTGAAACAACGCTCTGGTTGTCGGTTTGCGGGTGTCAATCACCTCGGGGTATGACCATGTGGGGCATTTGACCTGCGGTCGTCGCACTGTGGCGCTGGCAGCAGTCCAGATGCGCAAAGTTGTGTTGGTGCATGTCAGAGTAAGGTGCAGCGAGTAAGTGTGCAGACGTTTTCAAACGTGCTGTTGGTGACTGTGTGTTGAAAATGGCCCAAAGAACACATATTGATGGCGTTATGAGGGGTGGAATACTAGGGCGACTGGAGGCTGGTCAAACTCAACAGGTCTTAGCACGGGCTCTCCGTGTGCCACAAAATGTGATCTCAAGATTACGGCAACGCTTCCAGCAGACAGGAAACGTGTCCAGGCGCTACAGTACGGGACGTCCACAGTGCACAACACCACAAGAAGACCGATATCTCACCATCAGTGCCCGCAGACGGCCACGGAGAACTGCAGGTTGCCTTGCTCGGGACCTTACCGCAGCCACTGGAACAGTTGTCTCCAGACAAACAGTCTACAGACGACTGAACAGACATGGTTTATTCGCCCAGAGACCAGCGAGGTGCATTCCACTGACCCCTGGTCACAGGAGAGCCCGTAAAGCCCTGTGTCAAGAACGCATTACATGGTCATTGGAACAGTGGTCCCAGGTTATCTTCACGTATGAGTCCAGGTATAGTCTGAACAGTGATTCTCGCCGGGTTTTCATCTGGCGTGAACCAGAAACCAGATACCAACCATTTAATTTCCTTGAAAGGGGCTTGTATGGAGGTCGTGGTTTGATGGTGTGGGGTGGGATTATGACTGGTGCGCGTACACCCCTGCATGTCTCTGACAGAGGAACTGTAATAGATCAGGTGTAACGCGACGTCATTTTGCAGCAGTATGTCCGCCTTTTCAGGGGATGGTAACGCACGGCCCCACCGAGCTGCCATCGTGGAGTAGTACCTTGAAACAAAAGATACCAGGCGAATGGAGTAACCTGCCTGTTCTCCAGACCTAAACCCCATCGAGCACGTCTGGGATGCTCTCTGTCGACGTATTGCTGCACGTCTTCAAACCCCTACGACACTTCAGGAGCTCCGACAGGCACTGGTGAAAGAATGGGAGGCTACAAACCAGCAGCTGTTCGACCACCTGATCCAGAGTATGCCAACCCGTTGTGCGGTCTGTGTACGTGTGCATGGTCATCATATCCCATATTGACGTCTGGCGTTTTGTAGCACATGTGTTTCCGAGCGATTTTCTCAACTTATCACCAATACCGTGGACTTACAGATCTGTGTTGCGTGTGATCCCTATGTGCCTATGCTTTTAGCGCCAGTTTTGTGTAGTGCCACATTGTGTGACACCACATTCTGCAGTTATCCTTAATGTATGAGCATGAGTGAAGAATTCAGCAAACAATGCAGCTATCATCAGTGCTATAAACACGAGCGCAAAAATAACACAGAAGTTGATTAAGCCCTCTAACCATGAACCATCTCAGATTTGTATGCAGTGCCAATTGTACAATTTCATGTCGTTGTAGGTAGTCACGTAAACTCAACATAGTTGTAAAGCAGCTTTTACAATATAACTTTGGCACGAACAAGCATCAGTCAAACGCAGGCAGCTGTTTACAAGTCCAGACAGCTAACCTCGGTTTACGGCGTGTTGGGCGGCCGACGCCCTCAATGTCCGTCATCCATATATGAAAAAAAATGGGTTAAGATTATACTTATACGTAAGAATAAAATGAATTCAAAAAACAATTACAGTAAAATATAATTTTGTCAGGAGGTATAAATTGAAGTAAGTGTTGATGCAAATTTTGCAATACATTATGACCATTACAGCGAAGTGCATTGTTGTTGTTGTGGTCTTCAGTCCTGAGACTGGTTTGATGCAGCTCTGTCCTGTGCAAGCTTCTTTATCTCCCAGTACCTACTGCAGCCTACATCCTTCTGAATCTGCTTAGTGTATTGATCTCTTGGTCTCCCTCTACGATTTTTACCCTCCACGCTGCCCTCCAACACTAAATTGGTAATCCCTCGCTGTTTCAGAACATGTCCTACCAACCGATCCCTTCTTCCAGTCAAGTTGTGCCACAAACTTCACTTTTCCCCTATCCTATGCAATACTTCCTCATTAGTTATGTGATCTACCCATCTAATCTTCAGCATTCTTCTGTAGCACCACATTTCGAAAGCTTCTATTCTCTTCTTGTCCAAACTATTTATCGTTCATGTTCCACTTCCATACATGGCTACACTCCAAACAAATACTTTCAGAAACGACTTCCTGACACTTAAATCTATATTCGATGTTAACAAATTTCTCTTCTTCAGAAACGCTTTCCTTGCCATTGCCAGTCTACATTTTATATCCTCTCTACTTCGACCATCATCAGTTATTTTGCTCCCCAAATAGCAATACTCCTTTACTACTTTAAGTGTCTTATTTCCTAATCTAATTCCCTCGGCATCACCCGACATAATTCGACTACATTGCATTATCCTCGTTTTGCTTTTGTTGATGTTCATCTTATAACCTCCTTTCAAGACACTTTCCATTCCGTTCAACTGCTCTTCCAAGTCCTTTGCTGTCTCTGACAGAATTACAATGTCATCGGCGAACCGAAGTACATTAAGTTATACTAAAACTTTATTCCTTAAGGTATTAAAAAAGGAGTAACAGACTGGCGTAGAAACTATAATTTTCCATTTGTAGTTCATTTTATGATCTAAAAATGTGAAATATAATCACCAATAGAAAGCAAATAGACACTACATAACGAAACTTTTGAGTCGGTGTCATGACTGAAAATCAAAAGTGAAATATAATAAAATTTTAACAATATGCTTGTTAGCAATTTAAAAAAAAAGTTCGTAGCATTCACTGATGATAGAACCTACATTACATCGTGTACAATCTGTAAATACTGGAAAGACGACTTAGATTTTTAGTTCTACTGTTTGTACTCATATGGTACACTGTCAAATGTTACTACATATGGATTGGTCCGCTATGTTGAATTCGGACCTCCTAAGTCTACCATGTCTTCTATCAAGGAGGTGGCTTTGAAAAAGCTCCCAAAAAATTGGTGCTTCTCATTGCTACTTGCTTATTGAGAAATATAGTGTGAGAAAATCTCTGATAGGAAAAAAATCTCCATTTCCTCAAGCAAATCTAAAAATCTGCTCTTCTCGCTTCTCTGAAGCAATTTCAGTTGCAAGGTCACATCCAGAACACTGTTGCAGCTGTCCATCAGGTGGGCGGCAAAATTACATTTACCCGTCAGGTCCCTTCTTTCCAGCGCTACATGATACCGGAATTTGGACGCGAACCGTCTGTCAGTTTGGCCCATATTACAAGTGTGACAATCTAAAGTCTCCACTCTCTACACCTGATTTGTGAAAAATGTTAGTTTTTCGTACATTAGTTAATAGTAATCGACCAATATTATTCACTGTCGGAAAAGATGCTGTAACTTTATATTTCTTAAAAGCTAATGGCACTCTCATATTAAGAGTACGATAGTACGGTAACATTACAAATTTATTATCTTTGGCATTAGCTGTGTTATTTGCAACAGGTGTTGTATTTGGTCCCACTTGAATTGAAATTTTATTGTAAATATTTGTTACATAATTCTGTGGATAATAATTAGCATTTTTAGTGTAATTGATGATACCTAATTCTGTTTTGTTTTCAGACTGCGATAGTGGAAGCTTGAAAAAGCGATTTACTGCAAAATTTAAAAATTCCTTCGTATTTTGGTTGGGGTGGTCAGGATAAAAATCTAATACACCATCTGCACACGTGTTTTTCCGGGAGATCCCAATGGCCTGTTTCCTATTTTCATTCTTAATTTTAAAGTTTAGGAAATTTTTAGGATCATTATTCCTTATTTCACATGTGACCTTTACTTTCTTGTGTAAATTATTAAACTTCTTAACAATTGTGTTGATATCATCATTTTATGAAGTAAAGTTTTTTAAATACACTTTAATGTACTTCACTTTAATGGACTCAATGTATTGCCACATTTGCCGCCACTCTTATTTTAATTTGCATGCCTCCTGGTAAAACTGTATTTTGCTATAATTATTATGTGAATACATTTAATTCTTACGTATAAATTTTACCTTAAACCATTTTTTTCATATACAGGTAATGGAAATAGAAGGCGTTGGCCGTCCAACATCACGAACATCGATGTTAGCTGTATGGATGTGTAAACAGCCGCCTCAGTTTAGTTTTGATGATGCTTGTACATCCCAAAGTTATATCCTACTTTGTGTCTCATAACTATGCTGAGTCTACATGACTACCTATCATGGCATGTAATGTTGTTGCTGGCATTGTGTACAACTGTGTCATGGTTCTCGGTTTGTGTACTTTATCATTGTCTGAATCCTGTGATATTTTTGTATTTAAAGCATTGATGACAGCTACTCTCTGAAATCCAGATCTGCAATGAAATATAGATATTACGACCCATGCTGCTCTTATTTCTGTCCTGGACTAAAGTATTTCTTATATTACCCAAGCTTTCTTGGCAGTTATCTCCCATGTACCCATGTCTGACTGTCAACCATCTGCGATTGCCCTTTTTAGAGATGTCAAGTCCCCTTCAACTGAACTGCCTACTGTGGTATTCCTTATCGCAGTATCCATATCCTTGGCGAACTTCAAACGAATGTCCTCATTCCTCAGTACTTCACTATGCCAATTCCTTCCGGACGACTCTCTGAAAGTTCAGTCTACTCTTTATCATTACTAAATTGTGCTTTACATCTGTATATGCTTCTTAGGTACGCCTCACAATCCACCTCCACCACAACCACCTCCACCACAACCACCTCCACCACAACCACCTCCACCACAACCACCTCCACCACAACCACCTCCACCACAACCACCTCCACCACAACCACCTCCACCACAACCACCTCCACCTCCGATTCTTGCACAGAGTATTCACTGATACCGTCTTAAATTTTTTGCAGAACTCAATTAGTCTGTCTCCTCCTTCATTCCTACTGCCTTGCCCATATTCTCCAGCAACCGTTTCTTCTACTCCCTCCTCTACAAATGCGTACTAATTCCCCATGATTATTAGATTTTCATCTCACTTTACTTATTGAATAACCGTTCAAAACCTTCATATACTTTCTCTCTCTCTTCACCTTCTGCTTGCGACGTCGTTCTGTATACCTGAATTATCATTGTCGGCGTTTGTTTACTGCCTAATTTGAGGGGAGCAACCGTATCACTGAACTGTTCACAGTAGCTCACTCTCTGCCGTACTTTCCCATTCATACCTAATTCTACTCCCGTTATACCATTTTCTGCTACTGTTGATATTACCATATAGTCGTCTGACCAGAAATCCTTATCCTCTCTCCGTTTCACTTCAGTGACACCTCGCTATATTTAGATCAAGCCTTAGCATTTCTCTTTTCAGTTTTTCTAGCTTTCCTACTAAGTTTAAACTACTGACATTCCATGCTCTGACTTCGTTGGTTATTCAATCTTTCTCTCATGAGCACCTCTCTCTTGGCAGTCGCCTCTCAGACATCAGAATGGGGGACTTAACCGAAAAAGTTTCCAATGGAAAGACCATCATGACACTTTTCAATTATAGGCCACATGTCCTGTGGATACACACTGTGTGTCTTTAATTCAGTGGTTTAGATTGCCTTCTGCATCATTGTGAAGTTGATCAAAGCTGATTCTTCCGCCTTTTTGGGTCAGTTTTCCCAACCCAAGGGCAATAGAGTAGTCTGGACCTCTGTCCTCTTTGACAAGGCCGTTGACAGAGCGAAGGTGACTTCTTATCCACTATTACCGATGATTTTATTCAAAATGTAAAGAGTGGCTAGCTTCTAACCCGGGATCCTTGAAATTTTCATTACTAACCTAAGATGCTACCCCTAGACCACCCTGAAAGTTTGATATATCTTCACAGAATCACCCGCCGGCCGCTGTGGCCGAGCGGTTGTAGGCTCTTCAGTCTGGAACCACACGGCTGCTACAGTCGCCGGTTCGAATTCTGCCTCGGGCACGGATGTGTGTGAGGTCCATAGGTTAGTTCGGTTTACGTAGTTCTAAGTCTAGAGGACTGATGTCCTCAGATGTCAAGTCCCATAGTGCTTAGAGCCATTTGAACCATTTTTCAACGGGATCACCCCATACAGTTCAGCAGCAACAATTCAGTTGAAAGTAGCTGGCAGAATAAGAAAATTCTTCCTGGTAAATCTTTCAGATTCCTACCGACGCATAATCAACGGCTCTTTCATCCTATGGGAAGGCTATGTCCAGAACAATACATACTTTTTACAACTGCTATTACACGCTTCTAGGGGTTGTAGAGGGGACTTTATAGCTAACGTTTTGATTAGGAACTCATGTTGGGAAATGTACTGTTTGGATGTAAAAGAAGTTTGAAGACCGAATCACTTTCAAATTAGCCACTTTTCGGAACACACATTATGGAGAAAGCGATCTCTGTCTTTGCGCTTCACTGGAGCCACTGGCATGTACAACGATTCGAGCACTCTTCATCGGGTTCTCTTCTACATGAGGAAGGGTGTCCTCTCTACAATCCATAGCGTGACGAGTCCCTAGAACACCACAGTCAAACCTGCTAGTTGCGCAAGTACCAGTTTCTCGTAGCCGTTTTGTACTCAGATAAAAATGGTATGTGATGTCATGGTTACAACAGGGCCGACGGTGCCCTCCGTACCTTGGAGAGGGTGTTTCTAAAATAAATTTTAAAAAATGAGAGGGCTGGTAGAGTTGGTAGTAATATGCAACTTTACATAACAATTCATGTCGGTATCCCTTTGCGTTCATCATTTAACAGCATCGCGTGCCGCCGAGGACGTAGGCATACATTCCGCAATCCTAGTCGAAATGCTAGCAGGTATTGTGGGTGGGACAACACCACGGCATTTGCTGGGACGCGAACGCGATGCGTTTGGCAGTGCAAATGCCTCCTCGATACGATGTCGCCAGAAGACAGCATCTGTAAACGCTACAGAGTCTCACAAGTTTGTTTGTGTGGCCATCCTCCGCATGAAGCATATAAATACTTGTTTTGCAAATAAAACTGCCTTTTCCTGTTGCTAGTTAGGCCTACTTTATTTATCCCATACGCGTTTCGCCTTCTCCTGTTCTAAGGCGCCATCAGTGGGATCTACAACGATACAGTTTTGTTAGTTATAGATTATCAAATAGTTCACTTTGCGATTTTTTGTAAAAAGAGTAATAACCTACGATTTGCTGTTGAGTCCCATAGTGCTCAGAGCCATTTGAACCATTTGCTGATCTGCGTTTCCTCACATCTGGTCTGGAGGTCGCACTACCACTTTTATCACTGCCTTATAATCACATCTTTGTGTTCTCGCCTTCCACACTCTGTTCAACATGTTTCTCACTCTTTTTGTGGTGTACTATTGTTCTTTTGTCACTCGACACAACTATTTCGTTGTACACTTCTTTTCGCAGCGTATAAAAAAAGGTCGGTTCTATCCCCATGTCTCTCTCTCACACACACACACACACACACACACACACACACACACACACACGGTATAAACATCATAAATAGAAGTTACTAACGAACATATACTTAGTTAGGTTGGAAACAAATAGGTCCACATACCAAAGAAGATGAAATACGTAATGTAGTCGCAATATTTACGCTGTGAAAAGAAGTTTAAGACGAAATAGTTGTATCGAGTGACAAAAGAACAATAGCCCACCACCAAAAAATGTGAGAAGCATGGCGATCAGTGTGTGGAAGACCAGAACACAAAGATGTGACTATATGGCAGTGATAAAAGTGGTAGTGTGACCTCCAGACCAGATGTGAGTAAACGCAGATCAGCAAATAGTAAGTAATTACTTTTTTTATAAAAAATCGCGAAGTGAACTGTTTGACAATCTACAACTAACAAAACTGTATCGTTATAGATCCCAGTGACGGTGCCTTAAAACAGGAGAAGGCGAAACGAGTACGGGTAAATAAAGTAACTAGCAGCAGGAAAAGGCAGTTTTCTTTACAAAACAAGTAGCTACAGAGTCTGTCTTGCCTTGCGTGAGTGTGTGAGGAAACGGGGACTCACTTGTGTTTGGTTTCGTGCTAAGTGGACGGCAAATGGGGTGCTTTTCTTGGAAGGAAAGGGCAGACATGCACTATGCTTACGGATCGATGGATAGAAATGCTCTCCCTGCTCAACGGTTGTACGTTCAGCGGTTTCCGAATCGTTGAGTGCCAGATCCGCACCATCCCCGGGTCCCTAAGGGAGACAGGCGCACCTGAGGCGAATTCTCCGCTGACAACGTATCGTTATGGCGCACGATGTGATTATCAGCGCACAGTGCGTGCACCAGAGTTCGAAGAGGAGGAGTTAACACTACTGCAAAAAACGCCTTCAACAAGCTAGCGGAGCATTGCTCGAGAAATGGCTGTTTGTCATTCCAAGGTCTGATGTGTGTTGAAAGTTAAAGCCTTTAACCAAGAAGATTGTCTCGCTGACTTCAGCCAGTGGTTTTTGCAGAAGTGTGCCCTTCAGATTGAATTTACATACTTCGTACATTTTACAGATGAGGCATCCTTTACAAGGAAGATGTGTTCAAAAGGCACAGGCGGCCGGCCGGGGTGGCTGAGCGGTTCTAGGCACTACAGTCTTGAACCGCGCGACCGCTACGGTCGCAGATTCGAATTCTGCCTCGGGCATGGATGTGTGTGATGACCTTAGGTTACTTAGGTTTAAGTAGTTCTAAGTTCTAGGGGACTGATGACCTCAGACGTTAAGTCCCACAGTGCTCAGAGACATTTGAAAAGGCGCAGTCAACAAGTGAAGGCACAGGAAAACCCGCACACCGCCTTTGTTCGTGATCACCAAGAGTGCTTTGCTGCCAGTGTTTCGACCGTTTTGGTAGGCGATAATCCGATTGGTCCATACATGCTCCTCCAGCCACTGTACAGTAACAGGTACTTACTCTTCTTAAGGGAAACACTGCCAGACTTATTGTAATATGTCCCACTCAACATGCGACAAAGCATGTGGGACCAAAAAGAAGGAGCATCTGCGCACTTCTACATGGTTACTCAACAATTCACACAAGTGCCTGACAGAGGGTTCATCGAACCATTTTCATACTACTTCTCAACCATTCCACTCTAGAATGGCGCGTGGAAAAAAGGAACACCTAAATCTTTCCGTTCGAACTCTGATTTCCCTTATTTTATTATGATGGTCATTTCTCCCTACGTAGGTAGGTGTCAACAAAATATTTTCGCATTCGGAAGAGAAAGCTGGTGATTGAAATTTCATAAATAGATCTCGCCGCAAAGAAAAGTGCCTTTGTTTCAGTGACTGCCATCCCAACCCGCGTATCATATCAGTGACAGTCTCACCCCTATTGCGCGGTACCACGAAATGAGCTGCCCTTCTTTGCACTTTTTCGATGTCCTCCGTCAATCCTACCTGGTAAGGATCCCATACCGTGCAGCAATATTCCAGCAGAGAACGGACAAATGTAATGTAGGCTGTCTCTTTAGTGAGTTTGTCGCATCTTCTAAGTGTTCTGCCAACAAAGCGCAGTCTTTGTTTCGCCTTCCCCACAATATTATCTACGTGGTCTTTCCAATTAAAGTTGCTCGTAATTCTAATTCCTAGATATTTAGTCGAATTTACAGCCCTTAGATTTGTAAGATTTATCGTATACCCTAAATTTATCGGATTTCTTTTAGTACCCATGTGTATGACCCTGCACTTTTCTTTGTTTAGTACCAATCGCCACTTTTCGCACGATACAGAAATTCTCTCTAGATCATTTTGTAGTTGGAATTGATCGTCTGCTGCGGTGCGAAATCATTCAGATGAGACCTTTGGTGAGAATTTGATAGGGCCCGGTGTGCCGGTGACATGGCCTGCACGTTTCCCCCGACTTGATTTTATTCGTGATGAAGGGTAGTTTGAAAGGGTGCGAGAATCATTCAGGCGTCGTTGCATGGCGTGCATTCGAGCAGTAGGACGTAGTTCTGACCAGAATTTGTAACTGACCAGTTTTTGTTTTCAAATGAAGGTCATGAAACGTCAACCTAACCTTTCTTTTACCTTCGTGTCACGAAGTTGAAACCGTTGCCCTGCAAGGCTGCCACCATATCAGCTCGGATGGCGGGCTGTATGCCTACATTCCCGGCGGCGCGAGAGACTGTTAAATGACGCCTAGCGGCGAATGCAGAAGGATGCTGGCCTGGGACGCTATATGCAAGTTGCTTGTTGCGACCCACTCTACTAGCTCTCTCATTTTTTACACTCATTCTAGAAACATACTTTATAACCAAGCACAACATTTCCGGGCGTGGGTACCTTTTTAAATCTTTATCTGCTAAGTGCCCTCCGTAATAGAAATCAGGAAACACACTGTATATCGACAAATTCTGCATCGGAAGATGCTAGAAACAAAAATGCATTGACGAATATTGCGCAGATGCGTAAGACAGATAAGCACACCAGACAAAAAATTAGTCACCCCAGGATACATGACACTAACACCGTCTCTAACCTAAATAATTGCTTATTTATTCTGATAGAAAATATTCAGCAAGTTTCTTCAGGTGTGCGGTGCAAAGCTGAAGCCACGTTTCATCCACTGTTCCAACCAGTCACCGCCATTTTCCACATGACTAAGACAGAGCGATTTAGAGAGCCACTCAAGGTGGGATGTGTGCCCGAGTGTTCGACAAACCAGTAAAGTGAGCGCACAGGCATGTGAACAAGCTGTTATCACTTTGCAAGACGGAAGTGTCCGCAGTATAGTCACGATGAAGTTGTAAAAGGATGCTCGTGGTATTTGAAGGCGTTGTAGGTTGCGTAATACCCATATGTAGGGGCAGCTGAAATCACCCAATAGGTGCTACCAGGCCTGGTAAAACATTGTACACGAAAGACACTAAAGCACAGAGGTGACCGATTTACCTCTCAGAGAGAATTGCAACTCTAATACTTTACATGCCCACTGGTGTTGTGTATGCGTAATGTCTTCCGAGTGCTTTGCTTTTTTTTGCCAGGCACTGCATATGTGTACTCTGCTTCTACCACGAAGTCGAGAGTTGTCTTTAGACGCTGCTAGCTGAAGACCTGTGTCCAAAGCTCAGTTGCATGTAGTAGAGTAGTGGTATGAACGCAGTGAGTTTTGCTTTGTGGCTAGTCACTGTCACCCGCTATGGCCAAATGTGAGTCTGGCTGGAGGAGGCTGAAAAGCGTGAAAGTGGTGGTTGGCTGCCGCCTGGCCTATTGCCAGGGGCGGAGAGATTTTTGCAATGCTTTTACGACCCCTGTGTAGCGGGCACAGAGAGTGTCAGCTGTCTGCGCAGAATCAGCCCCCAACAACTTTTGCTTTGACAATGTACACGTTATAATACTGAAACTGGCTCAGAGCCATAACTAAAACGAAATCTGGTGGGAAAAATTGTCATTTTATGGAAAAGGGAGTTGTTATGACAACTAGCAATTCGTGCATACCCAAAGCGTATGCGAAGATTACATTTGGTCATGGGTAATGTTGAAATGGTGTCCTGGTTCATGTTCACGGTAACGTTAATCTGTGGACCCACGTCATGGTGCTTACGACACTCCCAAAACATCACAGGAGCATTTCTTATCTGAACTGCACTCTCCACAAATTCTGGCTTCAACTCCTCACTGGTCCGCCACTATACTCGACGCCTCGCATCATTGAAATGGACGCAAAATGCCGATTTGCTGAACTAGCGGCCGCTCGAAGTGTTCATTCTTTCTATCTGTCTTGTTTATACACTCCTGGAAATTGAAATAAGAACACCGTGAATTCATTGTCCCAGGAAGGGGAAACTTTATTGACACATTCCTGGGGTCAGATACATCACATGATCACACTGACAGAACCACAAGCACATGACACAGGTAACAGAGCATGCGCAATGTCGCCACTAGCACAGTGTATATCCACCTTTCGCAGCAATGCAGGCTGCTATTCTCCCATGGAGACGATCGTAGAGATGCTGGATGTAGTCCTGTGGAACGGCTTGCCATGCCATTTCCACCTGGCGCCTCAGTTGGACCAGCGTTCGTGCTATACGTGCAGACCGCGTGAGACGACGCTTCATCCACTCCCAAATATGCTCAATGGGGGACAGATCCGGAGATCTTGCTGGCCAGGGTAGTTGACTTACACCTTATAGAGCACGTTCGGTGGCACGGGATATATGCGGACGTGCATTGTCCTGTTGGAACAGCAAGTTCCCTTGCCGGTCTGGATGTACCGTGCACTATTCAGTGTCCCCTCGACGCTCACCAGAGGTGTACGGCCAGTGTAGGAGATCGCTCCCCACACCATGATGCCGGGTGTTGGCCCAGTGTGCCTCGGTCGTATGCAGTCCTGATTGTGGCGCCCACCTGCACGGCGCCAAACACGCATACGACCATCATTGGAACCAAGGCAGAAGCGACTCTCATCGCTGAAGACGACACGTCTCCATTCGCCCCTCCATTCACGCCTGTCGCGACACCACTGGAGGTGGGCTGCACGATGTTGGGGCGTGAGCGGAAGACGGCCTAACGGTGTGCGGGACCGTAGCCCAGCTTCATGGAGACGGTTGCGAATGGTACTCGCCGATACCCCAGGAGCAACAGTGTCCCTAATTTGCTGGGAAGTGGCGGTGCGGTCCCCTACAGCACTGCGTAGGATCCTACGGTCTTGGCGTGCATCCGTGCGTCGCTGCGGTCCGGTCCCAGGTCGACGGGCACGTGCACCTTCCGCCGACCACTGGCGACAACATCGATGTACTGTGGAGACCTCACGCCCCACGTGTTGAGCAATTCGGCGGTACGTCCACCCGGCCTCCCGCATGCCCACTATATGCCCTCGCTCAAAGTCCGTCAACTGCACATACGGTTCAGGTCCACGCTGTCGCGGCATGCTACCAGTGTTAAAGACTGCGATGGAGCTCCGTATGCCACGGCAAACTGGCTGACACTGACGGCGGCGGTGCACAAATGCTGCGCAGCTAGCGCCATTCGACGGCCAACACCGCGGTTCCTGGTGTGTCCGCTGTGCCGTGCGTGTTATCATTGCTTGTACAGCCCTCTCGCAGTGTCCGGAGCAAGTATGGTGGGTCTGACACACCGGTGTCAATGTGTTCTTTTTTCCATTTCCAGGAGTGTAGTTAAGCCGAAATTTCTGCCAAGCAAACTTTCGGTAACATGTAGTTATCCTAGCGAAAAAAAGCTTTTGAAAGTTACGAAATCCTTACTGAAACGCACTGTGGGCATAGTATCTCGAATCGACGAACTGCTGCAAACACACATGAGTCTGAGAAAAAACTTAAGAGGAAGCATGATCCAAACAAACAGCCAACAGGCAACTCATGGAAAAACTGTCCTATCGTCCATTAAACTTAGTTATCTGTCGACACACATTGTTCGTTAGGTTATGCTACTTTTCTCATTATTAGTTCTAACGCTTACTATTAGCGTATTGTCTCTAACCTCGCCGTCTTCAGTATTGGAGAATATGTCCAACAACTGCTTTATCCGCCTCCAAATCTATTTTAAAGAACGAAATCTAGAAATGCCAATAATTTTTCTCATGCAGATCTGTTTTAATCTTGTCTAGTTCAGGTGTGTGACCCGTGTAGCTATGTGTATAAACTAGTATAGTGAGAAATTTCTACACTATTTCTGGTAATTTACTATTCCGATACAAGCGTGAACCATATAAAACTGGAACTGTAAAAGAAGCGTACGTTTCAAATCATCACACATTGTAAACAGAACATACCTTGAAACTTACGAAGTCACTGAGTCTATAATGTAGTAAACTTTTATGTAATTAAAACTGCGCAAATATCTTATTACTGAACAAGCAGCGCTATTGAGAGCAGAAAATGCACAGGCCTGCTTTTCTGATACTTACGTCTGAATCTGCTCCTTTGTCGGCTCCGGGGCAGGTAAACGAGACGTACTCGTGACATCGCTTGTGGACCACGAAGCTGCATACTGCAACAAACAATACAACATAAATAACCATACGACACAGACCACATGCATTCGAATACATAGGAGCGCTGCTACCGTGCGTTTTGTCATCGTGGACACCAGTCTATAAAATAATATCAGTCTTCTCTCATCCCTAAGCAACTATAATGCACACGTTGCTGTATTGTGTGAAAGGAAGAAGCAAACGTCAAACTACCGAGGAAAGGAAAAAAATTGACGCAAACTTGATACGGCTCAACTAAAATACCAAATAATCAAAACAATCTGTCTACACACACAAACACACACCAGGTGAATTGTATTGGGTGTAGAACAAGCATATAATGGTGCTAGAATATCCTGGGTGTTCCTGAACAACAAGGTCTATTCTCTTTGAGTCATTGGGAAAAATGTGGCAAAAGGTACAATTTACGGTACTATATATGAAGGTTTCTTCCTGTTCTGCAGACGGATGTAGCGTGAGAAAATGATTGTACGCCTTTGTAAGGGCATTTAACTTCCCAATTTATCTGCACGATCTCTGTGGAATTCATACTTGGTGGACTAAAGAATGTTGGTAGTTTCTGCGCTTGAATTTTTCCAAGCAGAGATGTACACCTTCTTACTTAAAATATAAACCAGTTTTAATATTTCAGTATTTCTGTTACGCTCTCTCGCCATCCAAACAAACCTGTGACACAACTGAATTAAATACACTCAAATTCAGTGAAATGAGACGCCTGATAGACGATGAAACCAAAGAACATACAGTGCTATGAAATTTTATCAGTGCAAACTGTTCGGAAATGTTGAACCTACAATGTAATGAATATGTTGTGTTTACTGAAAACTAGTGCCGGTCTCAACCGTTAGGCTATTGAGCAGCCTTCCGGTTTGATTCGAACTTCAATTCTCACAGATTTCAGAACAATAATACCACATTTCTTCCACCGTATACGGTGGGAATACCATCATGAAATTTTACTAAATGCACTGAAATAAAGTTCTTATAAAATATGAATATATTATGTATGTTTCATGTGGCTGACAGAGTAAGTCACATCAGACGAACAGCGTTCGCTTGCATCGCTGCAACACTGCACTAGCCGTGCACCCAGCCAGAGAACTTCGTATCTAAAGCCGTCGGCATATGGACCTGCTTTCGAACGTCAACGATGAGCCTGCCAAGTTCAACATCTTGCTGAATGCTCAGAAACGATGCGACTTCCGCTTGTGGTATGTGTGCCTCAACGTGGTGCATACGATCCAGCGCGCTCCAGCCGCACTTGTCGGCTGTATCTGGGGCTGGCAAATCACACTGTTTGCCAAACTGACGGGCATAAAATACCTACGTTAGCTCTACTAAAACGCACATTTTCTCCCTTGTCCATGTGCTAGTCATGTTTTTCTGTCTGTAGTATACATAAATAAAAACCTCAGCATCCATCAACAATGCTGTAGGGCGAAAAGGAAAGTATTGGCCCGTATAAGGACTATAAAAGCTTAACATTAGTACAAAAAGGAGTGAAATACATGGGTACTCATATATTCCATAACTTACCACAGAATATCAAAGGTCTTTGATAAAGATCGGTTCAGAGTGAATAAAAGAACTTCCTATTGGCCAACTCCTTCTACTCCATCGATGAACATCTCCACATGGATTATAGCTCATAACTCTCTCTGCATTAGAATTGTACAATATTCATGTATATGAATAATAAAAGAAAAACAACCTTTGACTCTTTCCACATCCCAGAGATTCCTCCAAGGGATCCATGGAAAACGGTAAATCTAATGTAATGTAAAAGAACATCGGATTATAAAAGTTACATTATAAATAGCGCGATAGAAGTTTATAATAGTTCTCCATACAAGATCAGTTATTTCATCATTCTCACTATTCAGTAGGTCCCGGCGGAGGTTCGAGTCCTCCCTCGGGCGCGCGTGTGTGTGTGTGTGTGTGTGTGTGTGTGTGTGTGTGTGTGTGTGTCCTTGGGATAATTTAGGTTAAGTAGTGTGTAAGCTTAGGGACTGATGACCTTAGAAGTTAAGTCCTGTAAGATTTCACACACATTTGAACATTTTTTAACACTATTCCGTAAACCTCCTAGGTCATTCTTAATTTACAACACGTGAAATACAAAAATTGAAACAAGAAAGCGTAAAATATAGGACTGCAAGTATCCCAAATTGTCTCGCAGATGAAGCCAATCGAAGAAATCCACTTCTCAGAAAGAGCGCACTTTTTACGTAACATCGAATATCATAGAATATACTTCTATTAAACTAAAAATAAAATATCTGCACCTATTACAAAACGCGAAGGTTAATAAAAAAAATTTTTGCAGTGAGACGCGAACCACCAACATATCATTTGGTACGTAGCAATTCTGTGTCTACTCTTTGCGCTAAGCCAACCGTAGATTAATTACAACCATACTTAGTGTACTACCATCTCCTGAAAGCTTCAGTCGTAGATATGTTATTTACTTACATTTAATTATAACAAATAGCATTAAAAACAATGCGTTTTTGAAGGATCCTCAATGTGCCGTTGCCTTGAAACGGCATACTTTCATAATACGGAAGTTACAGTAATTATTTAACCACCAATATGACGTTTCCCGTCATTTTATTACAACATATAGTACAGTTAACAACAGATTTTAGAGAGATTCGCAATTTGCTGGTGCTTAGAAACGGCACATATACATCTGGGCTTCAACTGAAAGTCAATAATTATGGTGTCTCGCGACTCTGTACTGAACAGAAATGGCGTCGGGTGACGCAGCTGGCGATCTTCCATCTTACGTTCAGAATATCCGACATACTCTATATTGCTCTGAATGTTCGAAAAGACTTCCCAACATACTGATTCCAAGCTATAATGACAGAAACTCGGCACACTCAGCGCTCAACATTGGAATGCGCGCCGTGTGCCTGCGGTTTGAACATAGTTGCAATTAAGAGCCTAGAGACGCGTCGACAGACAGACCAACTTTTATTGTCAGGCGGTTTGTTGGGTACGAACACCTGATTCCCTCCCTCCCCCCCTCCCCTCCCTAGACCATGACTTCAGCCAACAAACTGTGCCGTGTGCAATGCTGTCGCGCCAACCGCTCGACAAAAGATCGTCTTTTGTCACCGCGGGATTAAATGCTATTCTAATATACATGATACAGTGCAAGGCGGACGAAACTTTAATGACAGAGTTTCTGGAGAAATTTAAAGAAAGTAAATGTTTGTGGGATACGTCGGGAGTATAGCAATAGAGACATAACAAATGAAGCAACTGTTTCATTTTTAACAAATCCATGATGGGTTAATGTAGAGAGAGCAAAAGATATACTGTATATTTTATGAATAAAAGTCCGTTGCCTTCTGTTCTTCGGTAACCGAAACATAGATAGTAGGTGGCGTTTATTCATAAAACATATTTGTTTCATTATTAGAAATATTTAAAAAAAAATACAGCTTGTATATAACCATTGAGATGTTAAGAGCGAATGTAGGACGTTCTCTCTTCTTCCTTCTTTATGCTTCTAACAGTTGCTAAAGGCTTCATTTCCTATGCATCTATTGTTCTATTTATTAGATGATGTACGGCATCACCATTTGTAACCTTTCTTCTTCTGGTTTGAAATGAGTTTCTTAAACTTACGGGGACATCTTTTATGCTACATAAATAAATGAAGTTGACATGAACATCATGTGTTTTCTTTATTTTGCTTTACCACGATGTATTTACTCAGCGACTATAAATTGTGTTGCATCTATGTATAAGATTTGCTGATGATATGCTATCAGTGGCAGAAAGTCAGCGGACAGTGAATAACATGCTGAAAGATCTGAATGAAGCTTGTTTGGAATATGGGATGCAAATAAACACAGCAAAAACAAAGAGTATAGTCATCAGTACAAGACACAGACTATCCAATATTAAAATAGGACAAGCTACCATTAGCCAAATAAGTGCATTTAAATATCTTGGAAGCACAATAACTGAAGATTTGAGATGTCACCAGGAGGTGAAAACTCGAATTACCACAGCGAAGGAGGCATTCAACAAAAAGAGGAGACTCTTAGGAGGCGAATTAGATGAAAGTCTAAGGAAAATGCTTGGCAAATGTTTTGTCTGAAATGTGGCAGAAACGTGGACGCTGATACGAGAGGATGAAACAAGGTCAGAAGCATTTGAGATGTGCATGTAGAGGATGGAGAAAATAAGCTGGATGGAAAGAGTGAGTAATGAAAGAGTATTGGAAAGGGTTGGTAAGAGAAGATGTCTGCTGAAGGTTGTACGAGAAAGGAAAAAGAACTGGTTGGGACATTCATTGAGAAGGGAGTTCTTGCTAGAAGATGCTTTGGAATGATTGGTTTACGGGAGAAGACTGAGAGGAAGAAGGGGATACAAGACGATAGATGAATAAAGGGAAGAGGAAGTTATGCAGACCTGTAGAGGATGGCAGAAGACCGGACTGCTTGGAAAACTACCATGTGAAAACCTGCCTTTTGGCAGAACACTGATGATCATGATGAAAACATCTGAGGTCATCAGTCCCCTAGACTTACAACTACTTAAACCTACCTAACCTAAGGACATTACACACATCCATGCCCGAGGCAGGATTCGAATCTGCGACCGAAGCGGTCGCGCGGTTCCAGACTGAAGCGCCTAGAACCGCTCGCTCACACTGGCCGGCCTGTTGCATGTTTCACGAAGCATTTTACCTAATAATCGTGGGGATATAACTGCACTGAATTTGAGTTCCTCGTAACTTCTGCCAGTGGTTAGAAACCATACTATAACTAACAGCGTCTCCTCGCAGCTTACAGCCTCTTTCATTAGTAATCGTTACGTTATGAATGATTTGATGATGTTCAGCGGCTCCGAATAGTATTAGTCATTCATTAGTACGTAATTACGAAAATCATCGCTCCCGGCTCCTTAAGTAACAGAGCGTGGGTGAATTTCTTTCTTTTCATTAACCCACAGTATTCCCTCGGTTTTTTCAGCCTTGTTACCTCTAAGCCGTCCATGGCAAATCCCAGTTTCTGTATAAAAACAAGCGCCATCTCTTGGAATATAACCTCAATGCACAATATGCAACCAGCGATAGGAAAAGGGCGGCGCTGTAATCGTTAAGTAAATTCGGGCCGGAAAGAAAGCCGGCCGGGGTGGCCGAGCGGTTCAAGGCGCTACAGTCTGGAACCGGGAAACCACTACGGACACAGGTTCGAATCCTGCCTCGGGCATGGATGTGTGTGCTGTTCTTAGCTTAGTTATGTTTAATTACTTCTAAGTTCTAGGGGACTGATGACCTCAGAAGTTAAGTCACATAGTGCTCAGAGCCATTTTTGAACCGGAAAGAAAAAGAGGAAGCGTAAATGAAGGAATGGTCTAAGAAAAGAGGGAAACCTGAAAGTCAAAATTTACTGACTATCTGATAAAGAGGACCAAACGGTTATTAGAATTTTCTGAGGATGGACACAGGCTCATTTGATGTACTTTAGCAAATAGTCACATTAATAATTAAGGAAAAGACCACTCAGTTTCCAGAATCCGCTTCTGCAGCTCAGAGCCTGACAGTCACGTTATGTTATTTGGCTAAAATAATTTCAACTGAAGACCTCAAATTCCGAAGTACACCATCACTAGTCAAAAAGCCTAATAGTTATGGAAGTCTGCACAGCTATTACAGGAAGCTTCAAACATCACATGAATACAATGAAAGGTGTATACATGCGTTTTATCTTCAAAATGGTTCAAATGGCTCTGAGCACTATGGGACTTAACATCTATGGTCATCAGTCCCCTAGAACTTAGAACTACTTAAAGCTAACTAACCATGCCCGAGGCAGGATTCGAACCTGCGACCGTAGCAGTCGCACGGTTCCGGACTGCGCGCCTAGAACCGCGAGACCACCGCGGCCGGCTTTTATCTTCAAATTGTGGTTAGATTGCAACTAGAAGGTATCTCTCGACTTCGCAAAACGTTGGTGGTATCAGAATTGCCAACGTGTTTTTGTTCCAGTAGATCAGCACCCGCTTCGCTTTACATTCGCATCCCGTAAATACTCCGCAACGAATTTCACTTTTTTACTTACTGTGTCTCACTCGTTTTCGGATATATTTCCCTATATTTCCTCAACTGATGGTAGTCTATTGCTCGGTTTTCCTCTGACAGTTACTACATTCATTAAATTTTACGCACCACAAAGCTGACAAATCTCTATCTACTTCCAATCATCCTAAAACGAAAGTACGTTCAGCAGATTTTTATAGCAGTTTCCACAATATCTGAGGTTATCAGTCTCCTACTTAAACCTAACTAACCTAAGGACATCACACACATCCATGCACGATGCAGGATTCGAACCTCCGATCGTAGCAGCAGCGCAATTCCGGACAGAGGCACCTAGAACCGCCCGCCAACAGCGGCCGGCCTGGCGCAATTAAAATCCAGTCTCAGTAGAGGCGTCAATATGTTGTTCAACATACGCTGCACAGCCGTCAATCCTACCATAGACGGTCAATAATATTGCACAATCAAAAATCTTGCACAATATTATTGTCTCTCTAGGATCCGCAAGACTATTTATTTATTTACTCTTTTCTCTTCACAATAACAGCCTGTTATCCGGGAAGCTAAAACAGGCCATATAATTCACATTTTGGTGGATCGTAATAAGCATGTACACTCCTGGAAATTGAAATAAGAACACCGTGAATTCATTGTCCCAGGAAGGGGAAACTTTATTGACACATTCCTGGGGTCAGATACATCACATGATCACACTGACAGAACCACAGGCACATAGACACAGGCAACAGAGCATGCACAATGTCGGCACTAGTACAGTGTATATCCACCATTCGCAGCAATGCAGGCTGCTATTCTCCCATGGAGACGATCGTAGAGATGCTGGATGTAGTCCTGTGGAACGGCTTGTCATGCCATTTCCACCTGGCGCCTCAGCTGGACCAGCGTTCGTGCTGGACGTGCAGACCGCGTGAGACGACGCTTCATCCAGTCCCAAACATGCTCAATGGGGGACAGATCCGGAGATCTTGCTGGCCAGGGTAGTTGACTTACACCTTCTAGTGCAGGTTGGGTGGCACGGGATACATGCGGACATGCATTGTCCTGTTGGAACAGCAAGTTCCCTTGCCGGTCTAGGAATGGTAGAACGATGGGTTCGATGACGGTTTGGATGTACCGTGCACTATTCAGTGTCCCCTCGACGATCACCAGAGGTGTACGGCCAGTGTAGGACATCGCTCCCCACACCATGATGCCGGGTGTTGGCCCTGTGTGCCTCGGTCTGTGGCGCTCACCTGCACGGCGCCAAACACGCATACGACCATCATTGGCACCCAGGCAGAAGCGACTCTCATCGCTGAAGATGACACGTCTCCATTCGTCCCTCCATTCACGCCTGTCGCGACACCACTGGAGGCGGGCTGCACGATTTTGGGGCGTGAGCGGAAGACGGCCTAACGGTGTGCGGGACCGTAGCCTAGCTTCATGGAGACGGCTGCGAATGATCCTCGCCGATACCCCAGGAGCAACAGTGTCCCTAATTTGCTGGGAAGTGGCGGTGTGGTCCCCTACGGCACTGCGTAGGATCCTACGGTCTTTGCGTGTATCCGTTCGTCGCTGCGGTCCGGTCCCAGGTCGACGGGCACGTGCACCTTCCGCCGACCACCGACGACAACATCGATGTACTGTGGAGACCTCTCGCCTCACGTATTGAGCAATTCGGCGGTACGTCCACCCGGCCTCCCGCATGCCCACTATACGCCCTCGCTCAAAGTCCGTCAACTGCACATACGGTTCACGTCCACGCTGTCGCGGCATGCTACCAGTGTTGAAGACTGCGATGGAGCTCCGTATGCCACGGCAAACTGGCTGACACTGACGGCGGCGGTGCACAAATGCTGCGCAGCTAGCGCCATTCGACGGCCAACACCGCGGTTCCTGGTGTGTCCGCTGTGCCGTGCGTGTGATCATTGCTTGTACAGCCCTCTCGCAGTGTCCGGAGCAAGTATGGTGGGTCTGACACACCGGTGTCAATGTGTTCTTTTTTCCATTTCCAGGAGTGTATATTAATTCATTTATTCATGGTATTTATCAAAAACAAATGTTAATACTATAAAATATTGACAATACAATCGCTTTCTGTCACTACTAAACTACACTAAAACCTCTTAACAAATTCCCCCGTCTCTAATGACATCGATGCCGATTGGACGTTAATACCTAATCTTCCTTCCTTTCTTCGGCCAGTTACTAATACTGTCGTTTGTACTACAGATTCTGCTCTGCGGATTTGTACAATTATCAGGGTGCATTTGACTGCAGGTGATCGTCACGGGTACTCGATCCGCCCTCATATAAGCGCGTCGCCTGCTGGATTCCTTTGGCGTGGGGCAGCACGTCACCAGCGTTTCCACTACAACAAACGATTGTAGCGTGTTGGAACCCACACTTCCCTGTTCACTAGCACCAATCCAAACACAATTCTTGAACAAGCATTTCACTGGATGGTTGCCAACCGCTGCTGTGCAAATTGCATCTGACCTCTTTCCGTATGTAGAGAAATCTCTTATAGCCGGGTTGGCAGCATGCTGACGTGGGGCTGAATGCCTCGTGAAGTCTTCCTTGACGTTCCTGGATACTGTGGCTGCAGTGTCGTCCAAGATGAGCCAGGTCGATTCGCTCCATATCACCGCTTAGGGAGCCTACATCCTTAATGCTTGGTGGCAATTATGCGCTGCGTCTTTGCAGGTCACTGTGTCCCACAAAGTGTGCTCTGGAGCGCCCAAACTGCCAATGGCGCAACTTGCATTAATCTGTCTTCCACTTTTGTACAGATTACGTTGATATGGGCCATGACCGGTGCACTAACGTATCAGTCAACTCCTTGATATAGGAAGAAATTCGCAGATTCTCCTGCCCGTGCGTGAAGTATCCCATTCGTTTCGCCCCAGTTAGAATATCAATCTTGCATTAACTTCATCGCATAGGCCTTAGTTCCAAGAGTTTGAATGTCTTTATTTAACAAATAAAGGGCTTCCAGTTTTCTGATTTCAAAGATCAATGAGCATGTTCCTAGAATTACTAAGAGTGCATCATTCGGAGTAGTACCGTAGGAGCACTCCTCGTTGAAATCTTCTGACTAATGAAGCTGCCTTCACAAGGTGCAATCTATGAGCTCAAACGGTCGCACCATATCCTACGACTGATGTTAATACAGATTGGTGGTATGCCTAGATTGTTTTCAAGGGAAGCAAAAATGGCTTATTTGCGATGGTTACAGTTTTGTTCATCACGTATACCTTTTCTCCGAGCCTCCCCTATACGAACTGCAAAATTACGACATTCGTCCAGGAGTACTGTATATCTCCTTATTACGCTTCTTCTGGTACTTATATCATTAAATTTTACTTTACGGCTCCTTGTTAGGTCCCCTTTCAGCAGCAGGTAAGTAGTTTTGTGAGTTGCTGATGACAGTTTGACACTTCGACTCCATCCTTCTAGTTCATTGAACGTTGCATTGCATTTGCCTTGTCCTCAGCTCGTAGTCGTGCGGTAGCGTTCTCGCTTCCTACGCCCGGGTTCACGGGTTCGATTCCCGGCGGGGTCAGGGATTTTCTCTGCCTCGTGATGACTGGGTGTTGTGTGCCGTCCTTAAGTTAGTTAGGTTTAAATAGTTCTAAGTTCAAGGGGACTGATGACTATAGACGTTAAGTCCCATAGTGCTCAGAGCCATTTGAATCATTTGCATTTGCCTTCTACCATTCTTCTGGAATTACCGCTTACTACTAACAACACGTTATCTCCAAATGTTAGCAGGCTGCTTACGATACGGATCTCATATAACTTCTGTAGTATGGGCTGTAAATCTTACATTCAAAACTCTGGATCACACAACGATCCCTGCAGACGGTCTTTTGATATGGTCTTTGACATTTACTTTCCTGGGCATATTACAGATGCGTGTCTCCAGCGGAAATAGCTTCTTAGACAGTTGTGCAGCACCTCTGCACACTCAAACTCGCTAAGGCCAGAGTAAATTATCGAAAGCGCTAGTTATATCTATCATTATCGCTAGAGTGTAAGTAGAATGAGCGTCTGCCTCCAGTGAGGTCGCCTTATTAATTGCATCTTCAGTTGTCTTGCCTCTTCTAAATCTGTACTGGTGAGAGTCATCCTGTGTAGCAACTTATGATCTTGTAACCTCTTGCATATTGGTGTTTTTAACACAGGGTGAGTCAAAAAGGACTTTACAACTTTGGAATGATATAGAAATTTATTGAGATAACTTACAGAATCGGTAGATGTGTTATTTTGTTGCGAACAACCTCAAGTTCCATATAAAAGTGTAATTTTGGTTCGATGTGATGCGGTGAACAACCCACCGGTAATCAGTTTCTCCCCACACTCGTTGCAGCAAATCGGGTGGAGCTTCTGTACGGCAGCGTAGATTCGATTTTTCAGGTCGGCTAAACTGTATGATAGGGGGGTAACATACACACGGTCTTTAATGAAACCACAGACAAAGTCTGTGTAGGGAGGTAGTCATGGCCAATCCACCTATTTGGGAAGCGATTATTGAGGAATCCTCGAGCTTCCACGGGGCAATGTAGTGATGAACGCTCTTGCTGCTAATAAACTAACCCATCTCCGTTATCTTGATCGATCGATTGTGGAATTAAAGTTATGCCATTGATATGAAATGTTCAGTCATCGCTGAAGATTACTTTGTTTAGAATCCTTTCGTCGTCCTCTATCCGAAGCAACGTTTTCGCACAGAATTCCCCACGAACAACCTTAGGTGCATCACTAATGTGCTGTGCCATTGTGAATCTATATGGTTTCAAATGCAAATGTCTACGCAGGACTCACCAAACAGTCTTTTGTGGAATGCCAGTCCAGCGAGACTCGTTGATTTTAATGGAATGCGGGCAAAGATGTTCCTGATCTGTCCGACATAATCGTCAATACGCGAGCGACCTGGTGCTGTATCATGTCGCAGTGAACAACCGTTCTCCACAGAGTTGCCAGGAACAAATCGTAGGTCTGCTAGCAGTTTTTTTTAGAGTATTCGGTGCGAAATTTACGCCGAGCGGTACTTGCCGAGTTCGTTTCATGAAAACAAAACACACACCGTTCACACACCGCAGCAGTGAAAGCAGCCATATTAACTTCGCACCACACTGGCGCTCCTGGGGAAGGAATGGGGTACTGCTGCACTACGAGAATCAAACTAGAGGTTGTTTGCTACAAAATGTCACAGCTACCGGTTCTGTAAGTTACCTCAATAAATTTATATATTATTCTAAAGTTGTGAAGCCCTTTTTGAGTCCGTCTGTACTATACCGAGAATAAATTCGTCTCTAGGATGTAAGTATCGTTGTCTTGCCCTTCACTAATAATCAGCACTTCAGCATTCTTTCACAGGCTATTTTATATGACTATGGCAAGGTAGTAGTCAGTCAATCAACTGAATAAATATATATATATATATATATATACACACTGAAGAGCCAAAGAAACTGGCAGCCCCGCCTAATATCGTGTAGGGTCCCCGCGAACACGCAGATGTGGCGCCAAACGACGTGGCAAGGACTCGTCTAATGTCTGAAGTATAGCTGGAGGAAATTGACACCATGAATCCTGCAACGCTGTTCATAACTCCGTAAGAGTACGAGCGGGGGTGGAGATCTCTTCTGCATACACGTTGCAAGGCATTCCAGATATGCTCAATACTGTTCACTCTGAGGATACTGGTAGCCAGCAGAGAGCTTTGTGTCTTGCAGTCCACAAGGTTACACGACCGGAATTTCGGCTCTGAAAGGCTTACCTTTCAACTGTGCTGTGGTAGTCGCCTTGATGCAGTTCTTTGTCCTTTCGGAGTCGTAGAAAATGGCTAACGATGGGACACTCCCTACTCGTAATCACTGATTTCATCAAAATTTATGGTAGATGCAAGGCTTGGACACGAAATAAAAACGACAGAAGTGGGAGTTATCTATGTCAAAGCGGTTAGAAAAAAAATAGCATTTTTGGCGCGAGTCAGGAGAGGCATCAGCCATTTATGTGAGCGTAGTTTCCAACCAGCGCTTGGCACTATGGAAAAATTACTGAACGCTAACAGTCGTTGGATCGAGTACGTACACGGAAACAATTTCGTTGTTTTATTTTCAATTTTCACGTTCTTGTAATGCAAATAAACCGAAATAAGGCACAATATATTGTGTTTATTAATTGTGTTTATTAAGAGGCATGAAAAGGAAACGCACAGGGAAATTTCGGATTGCAAAATCAGTTCCCAAGAAAGATTTTTACTTACTTACGGTGTTCACAGGATTCTGCAAATAACATTTCAAAAAGGGGTTGAAATTACAATGGCCAGGACTTCGTACTGCGTTAGTTTCATTTCGACCCAGGAGAACACTCACTGGGTGAAGAGTAAATCACCAGCTACCCTCGCCAATATCTGGTGAAACTCCCTATTTTGAGTGGTTTGCTGCCTAACTGTGTGACGAGAAAGAGAATCTTCTATGAATGTAAACCAGGATAGTTTATGTACAGTCTCCAAAAATGTTGCGCTTATGAAGTGCGCAGATGCAGAGAAAATTACTGGTACCCCTTCTTTACGATGATATTACCAAGCACGTGTAGCTAAATCATCAAATATAGTAGCAGTTTCTAATTTTTATATACAAACTTCTCGCGCACGCATTAAAATCCGTTCACAGAAATTTATTTTCAATCGCAAATTTTCCTTAGCCTTTCCTTTTCATGTTATTAAAGTATTAGTAAATTCAATAGACTGTGCTGTATTTCATTTATTTACAGTGTAAGTAACGTAAGAACTGAATATTAAAAAAGAAATTTCCGCGTAAGGACTTGAGCCCACGAACCTAGGACTGCCGTTCTGCAAACAACTCCGGTGCGCCAACCGCTGACTGGAAACTACACTAACATAAATGGCTGATGCAACATCCGACCAACGCCAAAAATTCCATTTTTTTCTTAACGCTTGGCCATATAGTGTTTCCACTTCTGTCAGTTTAGTTACAAGTCAGTCCTTGCATATGTCGTAAGTTTGTGCGAAAGATACCTTGTAAGAATGGGTATCTCAATCCTGCAAGTGTACGTTTTACAAGATCAGGTACTCAAACAGCTCCACTAAAGAAGGGAAGAATCCATAAGCACAACAAGACTTATCAGAATTCTTATCAACCATCCCACAACGCTTCATTTCAGATCACACTCCTTCATGGGTTATTCATATGCAGCTGTTTTACCTTGACAAACAGAAAACGCGTATGTAACCAGATTTACATCCCAGTTTATAGCCTCTCTTTATGGGTTTCATTGAATTGCAGTGCTTTTCAGATGTTCTACCTATGAAGCGCTCCATACTTTAATCTATGCCCGTCGCTAATTTGCAACTGCGATTCATGAATTTTGCAACAAGCTGATCTGTTAGTTGTTCAAATGGCTCTCCAAGCACTATGAGACTTAACATGTGAGGTCATCAGTCACATAGACTTAGAACTACTTAAACTAACTTACCTAAGGACATCACACACATCCATGCCCGAGGCAGGATTCGAACCTGCGACCGCAGCAGCAGCGCTGTTCCGGACTGTCTGTTAGTTGTCCAACCACTTATAGCTTGTCTATACTGATTATATGTATTGAACCTTGGCAAAGTAGCCTCGTCAGTGAGATGCAAATAACGACGTATTTGAGAAAAAACAGTCACGAGGCATACCGCACGACCGACAGAATCTACATATTCCACGTATGCTGACGGGCGGAAACCCTCTCTTTTCCTACTCGCGTATCAGTATTCTGCAAGAGTGCCGATATTTAACTGTTACAACTTTTCTCTTATACCAGTCTCTCTGCGTGGGTATAGTTTCCTCTTCATCACACAAATCACTTATAGCATCAAATAAAAATTTTTCAACAGCTGAAGTGAAGGTAGTGGCGGTATTTTCCAGCACAAGCTGGTGAAACAATACGGCTGGCATGATCAGTACGTGAAATTCCGTACGATGATACAAGAACGCTCCCGATGGAACCCATATAGTTTACTCTCACCTGTGCTTTCGTGTGGTGAAGGCGTCTGCTGCTGCCCACTTCAAGGATCCGACGGCGTGCTAAGTCCTTTCGAGAAGAAGGAAGTTAGAATTTGACAACTACGTGCCTTGTTCAAATGGCTCTGAGCACTATGGGACTTAACATCTGAGGTCATCAGTTCCCTAGACTTGTTGTTGTTGTTGTGGTCTTCAGTCCTGAGACTGGTTTGATGCAGCTCTCCATGCTACTCTATCCTGTGCAAGCTTCTTCATCTCCCAGTACCTACTGCAACCTACATCCTTCTGAATCTGCTTAGTGTACTCATCTCTCGGTCTCCCTCTACGATTTTTACCCTCCACGCTGCCCTCCAATGCTAAATTTGTGATCCCTTGATGCCTCAAAACATGTCCTACCAACCGATCCCTTCTTCTAGTCAAGTTGTGCCACAAACTTCTCTTCTCCCCAATCCTATTCAATACCTCCTCATTAGTTACGTGATCTATCCACCTTATCTTCAATATTCTTCTGTAGCACCACATTTCAAAAGCTTCTATTCTCTTCTTGTCCAAACTAGTTATCGTCCATGTTTCACTTCTATAAATGGCTACACTCCAAACAAATATTTTCAGAAATGACTTCCTGACACTTAAATCTATATTCGATGTTAACAAATTTCTCTTCTTCAGAAACGCTTTCCTTGCCATTGCCAGTCTACATTTTATATCCTCTCTACTTCGACCATCATCAGTTATTTTACTTCCTAAATAGCAAAACTCCTTTACTACTTTAAGTGTCTCATTTCCTAATCTAATTCCCTCAGCATCACCCGATTTAATTGGACTACATTCCATTATCCTCGTTTTGCTTTTGTTGATGTTCATCTTATATCCTCCTTTCAAGACACTGTCCATCTGGTTTCTGTACAAATTGTAAATAGCCTTTCGCTCCCTGTATTTTACCCCTGCCACCTTTAGAATTTGAAAAAGAGTATTCCAGTCAACATTGTCAAAAGCTTTCTCTAAGTCTACAAATGCTAGAAACGTAGGTTTGCCTTTTCTTAATCTTTCTTCTAAGATAAGTCGTAAGGTCAGTATTGCCTCACGTGTTCCAACATTTCGACGGAATCCAAACTGATCCTCCCCGAGGTCCGCATCTACCAGTTTTTCCATTCGTCTGTAAAGAATTCGGGTTAGTATTTTGCAGCTGTGACTTATTAAACTGATAGTTCGGTAATTTTCACATCTGTCAGCACCTGCTTTCTTTGGGATTGGAATTATTATATTCTTCTTGAAGTCTGAGGGTATTTGGCCTGTCTCATACATCTTGCTCACCAGCTGGTAGAGTTTTGTCATGACTGGCTCTCCCAAGGCCGTCAGTAGTTCTAATGGAATGTTGTCTACTCCGGGGGCCTTGTTCCGACTCAGGTATTTCAGTGCTCTGTCAAACTCTTCACGCAATATCGTATCACCCATTTCGTCTTCATCTACATCCTCTTCCATTTCCATAATATTGTCCTCAAGTACATCACCCTTGTATAAACCTTCTATATACTCCTTCCACCTTTCTGCCTTCCCTTCTTTGCTTAGAACTGGGTTGCCATCTGAGCTCTTGATATTCATACACGTGGTTCTCTTCTCTCCAAAGGTCTCTCTAATTTTCCTGTAGGCAGTATCTATCTTACCCCTAGTGAAATAAGCCTCTACATCCTTACATTTATCCTCTAGCCATCCCTGTTTAGCCATTTTGCACTTCCTGTCGATCTCATTTTTGAGACGTTTGTATTCCTTTTTGCCTGCTTCATTTACTGCATTTTTATATTTTCTCCTTTCATCAATTAAATTCAATATTTCTTCTGTTACCCAAGGATTTCTAGCAGCCCTCGTCTTTTTACCTACTTTATCCTCTGCTGCCTTCACTACTTCATCCCTCAGAGCTACCCATTCTTCTTCTACTGTATTTCTTTCCCCTATTCCTGTCAATTGTTCCCTTATGCTCTCCCTGAAACTCTGTACAACCTCTGGTTCTTTCAGTTTATCCAGGTCCCATCTCCTTAATTTCCTACATTTTTGCAGTTTCTTCAGTTTTAATCTACAGGTCATAACCAATAGATTGTGGTCAGAGTCCACATCTGCCCCTGGAAATGTCTTACAACTTAAAACCTGGTTCCTAAATCTCTGTCTTACCATTATATAATCTATCTGAAACCTTTTAGTATCTCCAGGGTTCTTCCACGTATACAACCTTCTTTCATGATTCTTAAACCAAGTGTTACCTATGACTAAGTTGTGCTCTGTACAAAATTCTACTAGGCGGCTTCCTCTTTCATTTCTTAGCCCCAATCCATATTCACCTACTATGTTTCCTTCTCTCCCTTTTCCTACACTCGAATTTAGAACTACTTAAACCTAACTAACCTAAGGACATCACATACACACACACTCATGCCCGAAGCAGGATTCGAACCTGCTCCGGACTGAAGCGCCTAGAACCGCTCGGCCACAATGGCCGGCAACTACGCGCAAAAAAAAACACGTGTTATTTAACAATGTGAACTGAAGTCGCGACTTTTTGAAGTCAGAAGTAACACACGAGATACAACATTAAACGAAATATGCTTTACGTTAAAGGCGTGTAGGCTGTAGGCAACAGTGGAGAAAATTTTATAAACACCGCTTTCACAATAGTGCCGAGAAGTAGTTGTCACTGAGACCTCTAAGCAAAGTGGTGCCCACAGCAAGGATATTTACATACCAAAAATATAATTTTTTGGCAGACTTAGATTCTACGGTTCAATTGCGATCTTAGAAAAACCGACAGTTTTTTCGGCAAAAGTAATTGCTTGTTGTATCGCAGTGTTCGGCTTCGTTAATTTCTGTTGTACAAGGTCTACTACGAATCGATAATTATAGTCCCTCATCCTCAATTTCAAAATGAGTTTTAATCCTCAGAAAGAAGTTTTTTTTTTAAAGAAGCCCTTCTGCTTATCCATTTTATGACCCTTAATGAACGTTTTCTTTTCGTGTTGTTCACTCAGACGGTATTTAATGAAACTAACACAGGAAAGGTAAGCATTGCTTATTTCCTTTTAGCATTCGGCGCTATTGCAGCTTGATTTCTGTCCGTGTAGTCTAATGTGACGCGTCTAACCACCCGGGAGTTTTCCCTTTCGCTTTGTTACGCGTAAATGGGATCTAACTGGCATCACCGTGTCGGAGGACATGTCTTCCACAATAAACTGAAGTACCTCTTCTTCAGCTAATATTTGCCTGAGAGCCTTGCTTCTGACAACAGAGGCGAATGTCACTTGCTGAATTGTACTTCAATCTTGAAATCACAATCACACGCAAGCAGCAAGTAAGACCTGACGATACTTACTATACCGTCTGAGCTCTGCAACTTTTACTTATGAACAATAGCAGACGTTCGAAATAAAAAATATCAAAAAGCTCATTCAGCTTTCTTATTATTCGCTCGATAATGTACTGGACAAACCTCCAGCAGGAAGAAAATGTTCGCCGCACAGAAGCGTTCAGTGCGAATAATATGTAGTGGCTGCTCTACACGTTCTTGTAGAGTTCTTTAACCTTACATTACTAAAACCTCGTAAAATTTACGATTTCAATTGGTATATTTTCACGGTTCCCGCCAATCTGGACACATAAGCGACACGTACTCTTGAATACCTTCATGACAATCACTGTTGTTAACAATGGATGAATTGTTTATAACCTGACTCCAGCTGGTTGCTGACACTGGTGCTCTTGTCGTAAATATTACGAATGTTTAGTAACAGTGTGCCTGATTACTCACAGTCGTATATTCGCTTGGAATTCATCGTATTGTGGCATGTTGTGTGAAGTATCAACTAGTCACAGTTAAAAGACAAAAAATGTTCAAATGTTTGTGAAATCTTATGGGACTTAACTGCTAAGGTCATCAGTACCTAAGCTTACACACTAATTAACCTAAATTATCCTAAGGACAAACACAGACACCCATGCCCGAGGGAGGACTCGAACCTCCGCCGGGACCAGCCACACAGTCCATGACTGCAGCGCCTTCGACCGCTCGGCTGTTAAAAGACAATTTACGTCACTTTGGCTCTCTTCAGTGTTAACCCCGTCTGTTGGTACTGGAATCAGCACAATATGGATGGTGCAGAACTTGGTTTTGACACAAAAATACTGGGTGATTTGAATGTAGAACTTCACCTGAGCAGTAGAAGAACGCACAACAACGTCAAGAGAGAAAAGTATGCTCATTAGGTCCTTGGAGAAAACGAAGACGTACGACATATTGTAATCACTGCTCAAGGGGAATTCGTGCAGAACACCGAGCTAGGGCTTGCTTACATTGTAATAATTGTGTCTAAAGCAGAAGACTATTTATTTTGTGTGTGAAATACTCTGACTATAATAATAATAATAATAATAATTTGTATCTAGCGCGTGGCACAAATTACAGGGTGTTTCAAAATGTACACACCGGTTTTAAGGCGTTGTAGCATTTATTACGTTCAACTTACAATTGTAAATAATACACCAAATAAAAGACCAACTCAAACAGTTTTGGTTGTATACCTGTGCTCAATGGGAAGAGTATGGAATGACAAAAAGTGACTGAAAAATGTGTTGAACGAGTGCTAGTCTTACACACTTAGCCCCAAGAAATAGCCCCGCGGAAAGTTTATGGGCTTTTCTTTTTCGGTGAATCAACTGTAACTGATGTTTCCTATCTTGATATGTTAACAGCTGTGACCCGTGTCTCAATGGGGAGAAGCTGAAGAACACATCTTTATTTGGGAGCAAGATGATGCGCCGACTCACTGGCGTTGCTCAATACGCGACTGGTTAAACGATGACGTACCCGACCGGTGGATTGGGCGCAAAGGGCCGGTTGACACAGCATTTTATGCATGACCTCCACGTTCACACAAGATCTGACGCGATCATATGTATAGGTCTCCGATACCAACTGATCAATCTCACTTTAGCAACAGTGTTATTGCAACAGTTACTCTCGACACATTGATTAAGCTTTCGGAACAACTCGCCTACCGACTCCATGTGTGATCGGTGTTCACAATGATTAATTGTAACAAAAACTGTTTGTGTTTCTCTTTTATTTGGTGAATTATTTATAATTGTAAGGTGAATGTAATATGTGTTGCAAACCCCTAAAACCCGTATACTCATTTTGAAACACCCTGTATAATGGCTGCTTCTCCAATAACATTTTGACAGTAAAATTGTCATTATAGTTTATAGAGCAAGACTTTTTATACTTATTTTATAGTAAGATACCACTGGAGATCTAATAATTTTTTAATTGGCGTTTGAAATTCGTTTGAATAAAATTTGGAGTAGTAAATTTTACGATGGTCTAGGAGAAACGTAACATTTCCTCCCCTTTAGTGCTCCACCGTCAAACAGCTGGGCGCACTGACGGCATCCTCACAATACATTCAACTGGTTATGAAGTTTTTTTTCAACAGTAAAGACCAGTTTCAAAATAAAAGTAACAGTTAAGGCGTGAGGTATTCAGCCATAACAATCTTTTATCACAAATCCATCTATCAGATAACAAAATAAATATCAAACGCAAACTAAAAGGATATCTTCCTTGTAACTACTACGCCACAGGATAATTTCGGAACGTTGTACACGAAAAAAGTGAAAGTAACTGGAGAATAATGCAAAAGACTGTAATGCAAATTGTCTATGGCCAGTATGTTTTCATGTTACATTCGTTAATTAAGTGACACAATTCATCAAATCGCAAGATCGATGTTACCAATTAAGGAACATGCACATAACTTGCAATCATCTGTATGTGGGTGTCGTTGCATACGTGTGTCAAACAATGAGGCCCGCTGCTACAATAATCGCTTATGTAAGCTGTTGATTGTTCCAGATTGCTTCTGTTCCCTCTCCACAATTAGGAGAAATTAATATAAAAGAGGCACATATTCTCCCATTTCATCTTCATCTACATCCTCTTCCATTTCCACAATATTTTCCTCAAGTACATCGCCCTTGTATAGACCCTCTATATACTCCTTCCACCTTTCTGCTTTCCCTTCTTTGCTTAGAACTGGGTTAATATCTGAGCTCTTTATGTTCATGCAAGTGGTTCTCCATTCTCCAAAGGTCTCTCTAATTTTCCTGTAGGCAGTATGTCTTACCCCTAGTGAGATAAGCCTCTACATCCTTACATTTGTCCTCTAGCCATTCCTGCTTAGCCATTTTGCACTTCCTGTCGATCTCATTTTTGAGACGTCTGTATTCCTTTCTGTCTGCATTTTTATATTTTCTCCTTTCATCAATTAAATACAACATTTCTTCTGTTACCCAAGGATTTCCACTAGCCCTCGTCTTTTTACCTACTTGATCCTCTGGTGCCTTCACTACTTCATCCCTCAAAGCTACCCATTCTTCTTCTACTGTATTTCTTTCCCCCATTCCTGTCAATTGCTCTCTTATGCTCTCCCTGAAACTACGTACAACCTCTGGTTCTTTTAGTTTATCCAGGTCCTATCTCCTTAAATTCCCACCTTTTTGCAGTTTCTTCAGTTTTAATCTACAGGTCATGACCAATAGATAGTAGTCAGAGTCCACATCTGTCCCTGGAAATGTCTTACAATTTAAAACCTGGTTCCTAAATTTCTGTCTAACCATTATATAATCTGTCTGAAACCTGTCAGTATCTCCAGGCTTCTTCCATGTATACAGCCTTCTTTTATGATTCTTGAACCTAGTGTTAGCTATGATTAAGTTGTGCTCTGTGCAAAATTCTACCAGGCGGCTTCCTCTTTCATGTCTTAGCCCCAATCCATATTCACCTACTACGTTTCCTTCTTTCCCTTTTCCTACTGCCGAATTCCAGTCACCCAAGACTATTAAATTTTCGTCACCCTTCACTATCTGAATCATTTCTTTTATTTGATAATACATTTCTTCAATTTCTTCGTCATCTGCAGAGCTAGTTGGCATATAAACTTGTACTACTGTAGTAGGTGTGGGCTTCGTATCTATCTTGGCCACAATAATGCGTTCACTATGCTGTTTGTAGTAGCTTACCCCCATTCCTATTTTCCTATTCATTATTAAACCTACTCCTGCATTACCCCTATTTGATTTTGTGTTTATAACCCTGTAGTCACCTGACCAGAAGTCTTCTTCCTCCTGCCACCAAATTTCACTAGTTCCCACTATATCTAACTTTAACCTATCCATTTCCCTTTTTAAATTTTCTAACCTACCTGCCCGATTAAGGGATCTGACATTCCACGCTCCGATCCGTAGAACGGCAGTTTTCTTTCTCCTGATAACGACATCCTCTTGAGTAGTCCCCGCCCGGAGATCCGAATGGGGGACTATTTTTCCTCCGGAATATTTTACCCAAGAGGACGTCATCATCATTTAATCATACAGTAAAGCTGCATGTCCTCGGGAAAAATTACGGCCGTAGTTTCCTCTTGCTTTCAGCCGTTCGCAGTGCCATCACAGCAAGGCCGTTTTGGTTATTGTTACAAGGCCAGATCAGTCAATCATCCAGACTGTTGCCCCCGCAACTATTGAAAAGGCTGCTGCCCCTCTTCAGGAACCACACGTTTGTCTGGCCTCTCAACAGCGACATACTAACACGAATTCTTTACAGACGAATGGAAAAACTGGTAGAAGCCGACCTCGGGTTAGATCAGTTTGGATTTCGTAGAAATGTTGGAACACTTGAGGCAATAATGACCCTACGATTTGTCTTAAAAGACAGATTAAGGAAAGGCAAACCTACGTTTCTAGTATTTGTAGACTTAGAAAAAACTTTTGACAATGTTGAATGGAATACTCTCTTCCAAATTATGAAGGTGGCAGAGGTAAAATACAAGGAGCGAAATACTGTTTACAATTTGTATAGAAACCAGATGGCAGTTATACGAGTCGAGGGGCACGAAAGTTAAGCAGTGGTTGGGAAGGGAGTGAGACAGGGTTGTAGCCTATCCTCGATGTTATTCAATCTGCATATTGAGCAAGCAATAAAGGATACAAAAGAAAAATCCGGAGTAAGTATTAAAATCCATGGAGAAGAAATAAAAACTTTGAGATTCGCCGATGACATTGTAATTCTGTCAGAGACAGCAAAGGACTTGGAAGAGTAGCTAAACGGAATGGAAAGTGTCTTGAAAGGAGGATATAAGATGAACATCAACAAAAGCAAAACTAGGATAATGGAATGTAGTTGAATTAAATCTGGTGATGCTGAGGGACTTAGATTAGGAAATGACACGCTTAAAGTAGTGAGTTAGTTTTGCTATATTGAGGAGTAAAATAACTGGTGACGGTCGAAGTACAGAGGATATAAATGTACACTGGCAATGGGAGGCAAAGCGTTTCTTAAGAAGAAAAATTTGTTAACAGCGAGTATAGATTTAAAAGTCAGGAAGTCGTTTCTGAAAGTATTTGTATGGAGTGTAGCTATGTATGGAAGTGAAACGTGGACGATAAATACACTCCTGGAAATGGAAAAAAAGAACACATTGACACCGGTGTGTCAGACCCACCATACTTGCTCCGGACACTGCGAGAGGGCTGTACAAGCAATGATTACACGCACGGCACAGCGGACACACCAGGAACCGCAGTGTTGGCCGTCGAATGGCGCTAGCTGCGCAGCATTTGTGCACCGCCGCCGTCAGTGTCAGCCAGTTTGCCGTGGCATACGGAGCTCCATCGCAGTCTTTAACACTGGTAGCATGCCGCGACAGCGTGGACCTGAACCGTATGTGCAGTTGACGGACTTTGAGCGAGGGCATATAGTGGGCATGCGGGAGGCCGGGTGGACATACCGCCGAATTGCTCAACACGTGGGGCGTGAGATCTCTACAGAACATCGATGTTGTCGCCAGTGGTCGGCGGAAGGTGCACGTGCCCGTCGACCTGGGACCGGACCGCAGCGACGCACGGATGCACGCCAAGACCGTAGGATCCTACGCAGTGCTGTAGGCGACCGCACCGCCACTTCCCAGCAAATTAGGGACACTGTTGCTCCTGGGGTATCGGCGAGGACCATTCGCAACCGTCTCCATGAAGCTGGGCTACGGTCCCGCACACCGTTAGGCGGTCTCCCGCTCACGCCCCAACATCGTGCAGCCCGCCTCCAGTGGTGTCGCGACAGGTGTGAATAGAGGGACGAATGGAGACGTGTCGTCTTCAGCGATGAGAGTCGCTTCTGCCTTGGTGCCAATGATGATCGTATGCGTGTTTGGCTCCGTGCAGGTGAGCGCCACAATCAGGACTGCATACGACCGAGGCACACAGGGCCAACAACCGGCATCATGGTGTGGGGAGCGATCTCCTACACTGGCCGTACACCTCTGGTGATCGTCGAGGGGACACTGAATAGTGCACGGTACATCCAAACCGTCATCGAACCCATCGTTCTACCATTCCTAGACCGGCAAGGGAACTTGCTGTTCCAACAGGACAATGCACGTCCGCATGTATCCCGTGCCACCCAACGTGCTCTAGAAGGTGTAAGTCAACTACCCTGGCCAGCAGGATCTCCGGATCTGTCCCCCATTGAGCATGATTGGGACTGGATGAAGCGTCGTCTCACGCGGTCTGCACGTCCAGCACGAACGCTGGTCCAACTGAGGCGCCAGGTGGAAATGGCATGGCAAGCCGTTCCACAGGACTTCATCCAGCATCTCTACGATCGTCTCCATGGGAGAATAGCAGCCTGCATTGCTGCGAAAGGTGGATATACACTGTACTAGTGCCGACGTTGTGCATTCTCTGTTGCCTGTGTCTATGTGCCTGTGGTTCTGTCAGTGTGATCATGTGATGTATCTGACCCCAGGAATGTGTCAATAAAGTTTCCCCTTCCTGGGACAATGAATTCACGGTGTTCTTATTTCAATTTCCAGGAGTGTAGTTTAGACAAGACGAGAATATAAGCTTTCAAAATGTGGTGCTACAGAGGAATGCTGAAGATTAGATGGGTAGACCACATAATTAATGAGGAGATATTGAACAGAATTGGGAAGAAGAAAAATGTGTGGCCAAATTGACTAGAAGAAGGGATCGGTTGGTAGGACATGTTCTGAGGCATCAAGGGATCACCAATTTAATATTGGAAGGCAGCGTGGAGAGTAATAATCGTAGAGGGAGACCAAGAGATGAATACACTGAGCAGATTCAGAAGGATGTTGGTTGCAGTAGGTACTGGGAGATGAAGCTTGCACAGCATAGAGTAGCATGAAGAGCCGAATCAAACCCGTCTCTGGACTGAGGACCACAACATCAATATTGTAACTTTGTGGCGAGACGCCACAGTCGTCACTAGGATGACCAGAAAAATTACCGAACATAGGCCGAACTGAGGACGAACGCCATGAAACACACAGAAAACATTAAAGACTATATTTTTATTGCTAGTTACAAGTTTCAGTAATTTTTTGTTACCTTTATTTTATTTATTTTTTGTCATTTAAGACTATTTCCACAAAGGCATTGCTGCATGAAACTGCTAATATTCTTTTGATAATTATTCTATGTTACGTATTTCTTCTCCATTAGAAAGGGTTTTCTGGGAAGACGAGTTTGTAGACGTAAAAGCCAGACTTCCTAACTGCTCTAAAATTTTATGTAGTATACGGTTCTCCTCACACCAACTATCTACATCAGTGATATGAATGGGATGCTTGTCACATAAATCATTTACGGCCTGACGCTAGATACAAATTGAGTGTCGATGCGGTTAAAGCGGAATTTAAGTTTGCCACATGCAACGACTTTTAAGAAAAAGTTAAAAGTAAAAAGAATTTGTAGGAAACTATAACTAGCAATAATAAATATACGAGGGCTTGCCACCGAATTTATTTGAAAAATCTTACAGCCTTGTAAATCAAACAAAGTTTATTAGCATTCTAGATATTTATTCTTCTTGTCTACATATTTCTTTCTCAACGTTGTCGCCCTGGCGACATTTCTCTCAACGAGAAACCAGTTTGTTGATACGTTCGCTGTAGAATATTTGACTGTTGACAGAGCCAAAGGCTCACCTCTGCTTGCACGGCATCATTATTAAACTGAAGTTATAAAAGATGTTCTGTAAGTTTTAGAAACAGAAGAAAATCGGATGGAGACAAGTCGGGGTTGCATGGAGGATGATCGATGACAGTGAACCCATGGCCTCGGACTGATGCAGACGTCGCAGCACTGATGAGTGCTCTGACATCGTCATGCTGGAGGGCGAGCCCCATGTGTGGATGAACTCTCCGAATTCGAAACTCGATTTCAACATGGTGTTTCTCGCACACAGACATAGTTCCGTTACACGTCTACTTGTTAAACACTACAATTCGGATCCTTCTAGAGGTAGAGGGCTACAAATATGTACACTACTGGCCATTAAAATTGCTACACCAGGTAGATGACGTGCTACAGACGCGAAATTTAGCCGACAGGAAGAAGGTGCTGTGATATGCCAATTATTAGCTTTTCAGAACAATCACACAACGTTGGCGCCGGTGGCGATACCTACAACGTGCTGACATGAAGAAAGTTTCCAACCGATTTCTATTACACAAACTAAAGTTGCCCGGCTTTGCATGGAGAAATGTTGTTGTGATGGCTCGTGTAAGGAGGAGAAATGCGTACCATCACGTTTCCGACTTTGGTAAAGGTCAGATTGTAGCCTATCGCGATTGCGGTTTATCGTATCGCGACATTGCTGCTCGCGTTGGTCGAGATCCATTGACTTTTAGCAGAGTATGGAATCGGTGGGTTCAGGAGGGTAATTCGGAACGCAGTGCTGGATCCCCATGGCCTCGTATCACTAGCAATCGAGATGACAGGTATCTTATCTGCATGGCTGTAACGGATCGTGCAGCTACGCCTCGATCCCAGAGTCAACACATGGGGACGTTTGCAAGACAACAACCATCTGCACGAACAGTTCGACGACGTTTGCAGCAGCATGGACTATCAACTCGGAGACCATGGCTGTGGTTACCCTTGATGCTGCATCACAGATAGGAGCGCCTGCGATTGTGTACTCAACGACGAACCTGGGTGCACGAATGGGAAAACGTCATTTTTTTCGGAAGAATCCAGGTTCTGTTTACAGCATCATGATGGTCGCATCCGTGTTTGGGGACATCACGGTAAACGCACATTAGAAGGGTGTATTCGTCATCGCCGTAGTGGCGAATCACCTGGCGTGATGGTATGGAGTGCCATGGGTTACACGTCTCGATCATCTCTTGTTCGCATTGACGGCACTTTGAATAGTGGACGTTACATTTCAGATGTGTTACGACCCGTAGCTGTACCCTTCATTCGATCCCTGCGAAACCCTACATTTCAGCAGGATAATGCACGACCGCATGTTGCAGGTCCTGTACGGGCCTTTCTGGATACAGAAAATGTTCGACTGCTGCCGTGGCCAGCACATCCTCCAGATCTTTCACCAACTGAAAACGTCTGGTCAATGGTGGCCGAGCAACTGATTCGTCACAATACGCCAGTCACTACTCTTGGTGAAGTGTGGTATGATGTTGAAGCTGCATGGGCAGCTGTACCTGTACACGCCATCCAAGCTCTGTTTGACTCAATGCCCAGGAGTATCAAGGCCAGAGATGGTTGTTCTGAGTACTGATTTCTCAGGATCTATGCACCCAAATTGCGTGAAAATGTATTCACATGTCAGTTCTAGTATAATGTATTTGCGCAGTGAATACCCGTTTACCATCTGCATTTCTTCTTGGTGTAGCAATTTTAATGGCCAATAATGAAGTTATAGATATGGAATGTTAATGACGTTTGTTTTATTTAAAAAGCTTTAAGAGGTTTCGCTTAAAAAAATTCAGAGAAATTTCTTTTCGCCGCGCCCTCTTAAGTGAGTATTTTGTTCTGTTCAACTTGTCTTCAGATCAGCACACCCTTTCGTCAGGCAATGTTCGGTTACTCTTGTCAGTTTAATCTTTCATCTCTGCTAGCAACCTAGGGTGTCATTCACCTAAGGGAATGAAGCTGTGAGCCTTCTGCTTCTGAAACGGATTAACCTTCTTCGGTGTGTTATTGTCTTTAAACCGTTTGTTTTAATGTCACGAAACAATGAGTTGAGAATGATTACGTCTCCATACAATAAGATTTAACCCAGCTGGGATGCTTCAAGTAAAGCAAAAGATAATGAGGACTGTTTGTCTCCGCAGCCGAATGGTTCAAATGGCTCTGAGCACTACGGGACTTAACTGTTGTGGTCATTAGTCCCCTAAACTTAGAACTACTTAAACCTAACTAACCTATGGACATCACACACATCCATGCCCGAGGCAGGGTTCGAACCTGCGACCGTATCAGCAGCGCAGTTCCGGACTGAAGCGCCTAGAACCGTAGCCGAATGGTTAGCACCAATGTCTTCAGTGCGGAAAGACCCGGGTGCGATTTCCAATATATCTTTAGATTTCCTTCCGGGTGAGACGGGGGGGGGGGGGGCGGGGGGGGGGGGGGTCTAGGACAGGATCCAATAAGCCTAGGAGATGTTTGAATGAAGAAGCAGCGTCACGATTTATCTACTGGCTGCAACGGCTGGATGGATTGACGACATGACGCTCACATGTTCCACGATCGTAACTGAAACGGATCATCGTATTGCTTGTATGCAGCAGGGGGAGGGGGAAGTCGGAACAGGCCTAACACACAATGCGTGAATGGAATTTAAGGTTTCACCTGTGTATCTCATTTTCTGAGGCCGAGATTGAGGACCAGCTCAGAATTTGCCTGCACGAGCGTGAGATACCGCCTAAGACGACACTCAAGCTGACCAGTGTAACAGACCAGCGCTCCGCCGCAAGAATCCCTGTATCGCTGCGTGTTAAGACGAGCAATCTGGTGCTTGTCTGCACCATCAGGGTATGAAGTGATAGGGAAATTGAAGACACCTGGGTGGTAAGTCAGAGAGATAAACAGAAGAGCACAAAAGGTTTAGAACGCATGGTACATTAAATACGGGTTCCTAAATCAGTTTTCCGGTACGTCTGAAACAAACATTTTGCAATATGAGAGTTAACAGTTTTGACTTCAGATGGTGAAATTTTGGGCTCTGAATGCGAAATCATTCAATCCCAGGAACTGATGGAGCAATGTCTGATGGGAGTTACTAGGAAAGACAGGAGAATAAAAACTGGATCAGACAACAGGCCCTAGTGGCAGAGTAATTACGCCTGTAATGGAACTAAAATGGAGTTGAGGGTGATGGAGCGGGGGTGTGACATGTTTCCACTAATATGGACGGTAGAGTGGATCACTTGAATCCTTTGTTGGACTCCAAGAGACAAAGATTATGACCTAATGGGAAGTGGAACTGAGGGAAAAAAATTGCAACACCAAAAGTGTTAAGCGACATGAACGGAAGTTGGTAAGCGAGTTTCTGCATCTGAAAGCTGATGTCTATTCCACTTAAGCGCCAGTCACATAAAAGTGGCGCTAGCAGCGTCATAGAAGGATGCAAATCACGTTTCCGTTAAACACACCTTGTAACGGCCGTGTGCGTTAATTATTTTTGAGTTTGGACGTGGTGAGGTGAAGTTAGTCAAGAATGTCTTTAGCGACGAAGATGCTATTATCAATACGTCACTGAGTTTGAACGAGGTCGAGTAATAGGGCTACAAGAAGCTGAATGTTCCTACTGCGATACTGCAGAAATGCATACTGCAGTAAGAATTGACAGGAGCGTAGCCACTGTACATGATTGTTGGCAGCGGAGGTTACGACAATGTGCGGTCGCTACAAGACCGCGCTCCGGACGGGCACTACTGAGAAGAAAGACCATCGCGTTCGGCGTATGTTTGTGGCACATCGTGCTGCGTCTGCAGCAGCAAAGTGAGCGCCAGTTGGCACCACAATGACACAACGAACGGTTACAAATCGGTTACTTCGAGGACAGCTCCGAGCCAAAAGCCCTGTAGTCTGCATTCAACTGACCCCAAACCACCACCATTTGCGACTTCAGTGGTATCAAGCGAGAGATCACTGGAGGGCAGTGCTTTTGTGTTTTCTGATGAAACCTTGTTCTGCCACGGTGCCAGAAATGACCGTGTGTTGTTAGGAGGAGGCCAGTTGAGGACCTGAAACCAACCTGGCTTCGTGCTACACCACTGGCCCTAAACCGGAGTTATGGTCTGGGCTGCGATTTCGTGTGACAGCAGGAGCACTATCGTAGTTATCACACGCACTCTCACTGAAAATTTGTAAGTCAAGCTGGTGATTCGACTTGTTGCGCTGCCATTCATGAACAGCATCCCAAAGGGTGTTTTCCAACAGGATAACGCTCGTCCACATACCTCGGTTGTAAGCTAACATGCTGTACAAAGTGTCACATGTTGCCTAGTCCTCTCAATCACCACACTGTCTCCAATCGAGCACATAAGGGACATCATCGAACAAGAACTCCAACGTCATCCAGAACAAGCATAAATCGACCCTATATTGACGACCAAGTGCAGCTAGCATGGAACTCCATCCCACAAACTGACAGCCATCACCTGTAAGACACAATGTATGCAAGTTTGCATTCAACATTTGGGCAGTTACACCGGTTATTAATGTACCAAAATTTAACATTTGCAATGGCTTAACTTGCATTTACATTAAGCTGTGAGTTTGCATTGTTAATCACTTAAATATGTTACCTAGACAAATGTATTTCCGAAATTTCTTTACTCTACATGAATTATTTTTTGGTGTTGCGATTTTTTTCCGTCAGTGTTTTAGATGGTTGGTTGGCTCATTTGGGCGAAGGAACCAAACAGCAAGGTCATCGGTCCAATGATATAGGATGGCAGAAATCAAGGGAGAAGCAACGCAACCAGCACAGTCCAGTCAAGGGGAAGGGGAAGGGGAAGGGACAACCAAAGAGGGAAAAGGAAGTAACCTGAGCCCCCTTGGCGGGGGGAGGCGGGGGGGGGGGGGGGTGTATTCTAAAAAAACTTTTATAACTGAACAGCATAATGTATCAAAACATTTACAGGATGCCTTTATATGTCAAAGGTGGCAAAATAGTTGATGACGACGATATCGATGCAATAAATGGAAATGCCTTGTGTCTAGAGCCTCCCATCGGGTAGACCGTTCGCCTGGTGCAGGTCTTTCGAGTTGACGCCACTTCGGTGACTTGCGTGTCGATGGGGATGAAATGATGATAAGGACAACACAAACCCCCGTCCCTGAGTGGAGAAAACTCCGACCCAGACGGGAATCGAAGACGGGCCGTTAGGTACGACATTCCGTCGCGCTGACCACTCAGCTACCAGGGGCGGACGACGATGCAGTAGTGTTAACTCATGAAGCATGATCTACAGAATGTATGGATCGCAGCAACCACAACAAAACTTAACGCAGTACATTGCCGAAATTGGTGTCAGACTCGTGAAAATTTGCGGTCGGTGTCAAATGATGTGGCTGACAACAAAAGAATGAACGGCAGCTTAAGAACGTCCAAATTGACATCAGTGGAGGTAGCAAGTTATAATGATGACTGAGACGAGATCTTTAACACGAGGAAACTTTACTAACCACATAAACAGTCCAGCGTACAGACCGACGATGGAGCAATTAATTGCATTGCGGCGATGCTTCGGCTAATAATACCGAACACAAGACAAACACTGCACGGACTCTTATACAAATTTCACGCGCAACTTACGGAAATAGGAAACAGTTCAAAAAACAGCACAGCATACGTTGGGATGACGCCATAAGATAAATATAGGAGAGTGCTCTTATCTGTAGGTAGTAAGAAGTTATTTAATATTACAGGGGAAGAAACCAGCTACCCCTATCAAAAAAATATCTCTTTCAACCTCTAATGTTGTCCGTTCTTCCTACTCTCTCCGACCTCTTATCTTAGCCATTTCACTTTATACGAGCTGTATTTGTCATTAACTTTTATTTTACTACCCCTTTTTTACGGTTTCTTTTCTTAATTTCTTATCTTCTAGAAAATTAATTATTTGCCTGAACCTCTCTCATCTTGGCGCTCGAGTCTGCGACAGCCGGCCTCTTCTGAGGAAGAGATAAGGACTCCGTCCTCTGAACTTCTCCCGTCGCTATTCCCTTTGTTTACAAGCTGCACAGGATTAGTCAGTCTTCCTTCGTATAAATATAAAGGACGTTAAAAAAGGTTTCCATGTTTGGAGAGGTGAACCAACACAAGAAAAATGCCCAGTAAACATGGGCTACAAAATGCGCACGTTAAGAGATATGAGCAATTTTTCATCCTCGCTACTTATCCCTTCTGGAGAGCCTACCTCTACTCCAAGCTTTTTGCTGTTATGAACAACTTACACAATGGATTAAACAAATGAGGGAACATTCCTCTGTTTTGTCCATGAATACAGCACACAGTTAATAACAGTTACTGTTGTTACTGTAAATCGTACTGGTAGTTCTGATTAAACGCAGCGCATACTGTACTTCTGATGGATCAAAGCCAGTTTGTGAAACTCTTTTATACTGTAGTATTATTTTTTGTACTTCGCAGCATACTGGGAATCTATTACTCTACACGGTAAATGGTGGTCATCACCTTCAGTTAAACTCTGGCAAATGTCTGTCATTTCCCGTGTGTAGTAATAGACTTCCATTATGCTGCTAAGTACAAAGATAAAACTCCTATGTAAAAGCATTTCACCAACTTATCTCAATATGAACTGGTTTCACTAAAGCGAATGTATCTTCTCCACTTACCCAGAACTGTCAAAACTGTTTACAGATGATTGCTTCATGCTGTTCAAATGGTTCAAATGGCTCTGAGCACTATGGGACTTAACATTGATGGTCATCGGTCCCCTAGAACTTAGAACTACTTAAACCTAACTAACCTAAGGACATCACACAACACCCAGTCATCACAAGGCAGAGAAAATCCCTGACCCCGTCGTCTTCATGCTGTATCCAAGGATAATAACAGAGGAATGTCGCCTCATTTGTTTACCGCACTCTGAAGGTCGTTCTTAACGGCAAAGAGCTTGCGTTAACAGAGTTGTGTATCATCGAGTTCACTCGCTTTTGGGGCGTGTAGGTCGGAGAGACAGATTTTGAGGTTCACTAACATGTGACTTCTTAGTGCTGCGCCACGGAACTAAATGCCGCAATAGTTAAATGGTTCTGTAATAACGTTTCCTCCCTAGTTATCATTGTCGTGAGCGGTTTGCAATTTACACATTGTTTTATTTTTGGTTATTTTTATTTTTATTTTTTATTTTTATTTTTTATTTTTTTTTACAAAATATTAGGGGTTCCCAACAAGTGGAATGCGTGTAGCCGCAGAAAGCTCTAAAATATTTATAGCTTCAAAACTTGTTCCCAAGCTATTCAATTTTTTTGCAGTCCTATCGTCCTCAGTTGCGTATAGTATCATAGCATGTCGATAATTTTTACCGTTAGAAGCGTCTAATTACAACGGAATGAAACAGTTTTTGTGCTACACGCGTTTCGCCTTTATTCTTTGCAAGGCATCTTCGGTGGTCTGGGAAATGTACATATTTTTGTTTATACTATTAAGTTTACGTTTAGGATGTTATGTACATACGTTGTATACAGCTCTGGCAAGTTGGTTTACTATGACGCAGTAATAATTTAAGGCTGTACTTACAAGTTTCGTGGGCAGCGCTAGCAAACAAAAATACAACATACAAAGCAACCTCCACGCAGCCTTTAAGTAGAACTTTAACTTATTACTACATCATAGAATTGCAAAATCCCAGAACTGTTTGTAGCCTATATATACAACGTCTTAAATGTAAACTAAATAGCATAAACAAAAATATGCACATGTTACAGATCACTGAAGATGTCTTGCGAAGAATAAAGACGAAACGCATAAAGGCACAAAAATAGTGTTTCAATCTACATCTACGTACATCTACACGATCCACAGTTCGTGGTCTTGCGGTAGCGTTCTCGCTTCTCGCGCACGGGGTCCCGGATTCGATTCCCGGCGGCGTCAGGTATTTTCCCTGCCTCAAGGTGACTGGGTGTGTCATCATCATCATCATCATCATAATCATTCATCCCCATTAATCGTTGGAGGAAGGCAATGGCAAACCGCCTCCGCTAGGAACTTGCCTAGTACGGCGGTGCGGATTTTCCACATAGTCCCCTACGCTCCTCGGAGTATGGGACCTCATTATCATCAAATCTACATGGATACTCTGCAAATCACATTTAAGGGCCTGGCAGAGGGTTCATCGAACCACTTTCACAATTCTCTATTATTCCAATCTCATATAGCGCGCTGAAATAAACACCTGTATCTTTCCGTACGAACTCTCATTTCCCTTATTTTATCGTGGTGATAGTTTCTCCTTATGTAGGTCGGTGTCAACAAATGATTTTCGCCTTTGGAGGAGAAAGTTGGTGATTGGAATTTCGTGAGAAGATTCCGTCGTAACGAAAAACGCCGTTCTTTTAATGATGTACAGCCCAAATCCTGTGTTATTTCAGCCTTTTTGGACGACCAACACTATCCATTCTCTCAACTTGTGAATCAAATTCTTGACTGTTAGCATACTTGGACCGGTTCTCCCCCATATTTCACGATAATATAAAACGTGCCGCCCTCAGTTGTAATTAGACGGTAGTAAAGATAAGTTATCAGCATACGGTAACATTGTCCTCATTAGTTCGCACATATGGAGGAAAAAATTTGCGAAACCCCTGGACGTCCGAAAAAAAAGATTAAGCGGCGGAGATTGAAAGCGCCTATGAAACACAACAGAACTCATGCAGAACTCTACGATTTAACGTCCACACTTACATCAAGGGCGACAATTATTGAACTACATGAAATAAAAATCGTCATAACTTCTGAACGGCCTGCGGGAGTGGCCGAGCGGTTCTAGGCGCTTCAGTCTGGAACCGCGTGACCACTACGGTCGCAGGTTCGAATCCTGCCTCGGGCATGGATGTGTGTGATGTCCTTAGGCTAGTTAAGTTTAAGTTGTTCTAAGTTTTAGGGGACTGATGACCTCAGATGTTTAGTCCCATAGTGCTCAGAGCCATTTGAACTTCTGAACGGTTTGCGTTAGGACGTTCACACCGCACGGCTGGCCGCGGGGCATGATGGGAATTAGTAGGCGCATTCGCACGCGCCTTATTGTTGTCGGCCATTTGCACTTGACAATGTCACGGTACAGCCTGCCTGAGCGTATAGCGCTTGTGAAGGCCTACTGTGCGAGCAATAACATTCCAACTGCGGCTCAAACGAAGTTTGCGAGCGAGTTGAAGCTGAAGACAATCGGTCCAAGTGTGCTAACAGTTAAGAGTTTGATTCACAAGCTGAGAGAACAGATAGTGTTGGTCGTCCAAAAAGGCTGAAATGCTTGGTGTTTCAAACCAGCGCCAGGAAATCGATCAGGCGAGCTGCACGACAGGTGGGAATAACCAAGAGACAAAGTGACAAATTGCTGTTGAAGATCTACATGTCTTCCCATACAAAATTCAGACCCATCAGACATTAAGCCCAGGCCCATGTAACAGCAGTTGTGTTTCGCCAACACTACAGTCCACAGAACTGCCGAACTGAACTTCGATGTGTATATGGTTTGGTTTAGTGACAGAGCCCACTTTCATTTACTTGGGTTCATCAATAAACAGTCCGCCCCCGGTAGCTGAGTGGTCAGTCTGCTTTCGACCGGTGAGCGGCGAGGACGTCTTGTTTACGTCCCGTCCGCAGCGTCGCGAGCGCGCGTAGTTTGTTTACTTCCTCGTCGCAGCTAATACTCGCGTCCGTTAACACTGAGTCGCCGTGGCTCATTCGTACAGAAAAGCTACCATCAAGATCACCTTCCAGCCCGACTACGCACGACCATGAGCCTTCGAAGTAGAACGATTCATCCGTGACGAAGTTCAAATACCAACACAGCACATAATCGGTATCCACCTATCCATCACAAGTAGCGTCGTTTACGTCAAGATGGTCGATGACGAGTTATGTCACGCAGTTGTGAACAGATGCGCGAACACACTCAAGTTCAAACACTCCGATGGTCACATCGGAGAGGTTACTGTTGACCATGCTGGACTAGGATTACGCACACTAAGAGTCTTCGAACTCCCTTTCGAAGTACCACCGGACGTCCGTTACCTCAGCTTTCCGCCCTTATGGGACGGTCATTAGCCACGTGGCCGAAAAATGGAACACCTTCGAGACGTACCAGGTCCTCAACGGCGTCCGACAAGTGAAAATTGAATTAAAGAAACATGTGCCATCCTACTTAGTCATAGGTGGCTGTCGAGCAATAGTAATGTACGACGGACAACCTCGTACTTGTTCTGGTTGCGGCCAGGAGGGTCATGTGCGCTCGGCGTGTATTCAACGTCGGGTTACACAACTTCCGTTACATGACACGACGCCACCTCCTACGCTCACGGCCCTCCCCCTCAATTACGCAGAGGTGACACGATCGACTGTCATGACAGACAACAACCACCCCGGAAGACAGGAAGCGTTAGAATCCGCGCCTGTCGCCGGTCCTGGATTGACCAACACCATTACGGTGTCTGCAGAGGTTGCAGAACGCCGCCCATCGACTCCACATGAAGATTCGGACGAGAGAATGGAACTCGACGCTAGGGTTGTACCGACCTCTGCCTTTCTACCTGAGGGGGATGCTATACGGGAGCCACAAGCTCTTTCGGACACAGAAACCCACGTCCGCAAACAAAGGTCACCAAGAAAACATAAAAAGCGACGTCGCACACCCTCAGACGATTGCCTCCAGCGGACGTCTTCTCCAGTTGACGGCCGAACGGCCGACGAAACGACGAGGAAAATGGATGACACGAGATCGCCCTCACCTGTCACTTTGTCTGATTTTGACAAACCCGATTCCGCTCTCTCGGGCAAACTGATGGCCAGCACATTACCCGCCGTTGGTACACAACCGGAAACAACTGCGGATTCACCCTTAGTCACTCAGCCCGCAAGTGCTCTACTGCAGCCACCGTTAACTTACGGACCTTGGGCGGATGGCACTGAAGACGATTCTACGGCCACTGTGGTGGATGAGGGGAGGGGTCTCTCCTCCCACAACTCGGCCCCTCCCGAGTAGCAGCAGATGACGGCGCGGACGCGGCCAGCAGATCACAGGCCCCACCTTTTACGGCGACACTGACGGCGGCCCCCACCGCAGGAGATGATCTACAAACCTATCGCTTAACGACCATCAACATTAACACCATTCGGACACGTACGAAGTTGTCGCTCCTCCAAGACATGCTCAATGCAGCAGACGTTGACATTGTCTTTCTCCAAGAAGTCTTCGTCGCCGATTTCCCGGGTATGTATGGTTACACGGCTCATGTGTCCCACGCCTCGCCAACTAACAGTGGAGTTGCCATTCTCGTCAGAGAGGGCCTCGAGGCGGACGAAGTCCGATATGTCCCCGACGCTAGAGGAATGGCCGTAACGGTGCAAGGCGTCCGCTTTATCAATGTGTACGCCCCTTCCGGAACGAATCGCCGTCGTGACCGATCGCTCTTCTGCGCAGAAGGAATAGCACCCCTTTTTCATGGCAGGCACGATGACTTGATATTAGAGGGCGATTTCAATTGCACCCAAGCACCTAAAGATCAGCTGCCACGCCATTCACCGTGCCCCGAACTTGGGACACACATCGGAGATCTCCAGCTGGTAGATACATGGGAACATGTTCGACGAAATGGACCAGGATACACCCATTTCACGAGTCACTCGTCTAATCGCATCGATAGGATTTACGTCTCCCGTTCTCTCGCGGCAACGGTGCGTGACGCGGAGGTGTGGCCAGTAGCCTTTTCTGATCACGAGGCCTATATATGTGCCGTCACCCTTCGTCGCCAACGGGTGTGGCGTATCCGACATCCCTGGAAATTAAACCTTGCTCATCTCGCTTCTCCGGATTATCGACGCGCCATCGAAGACACGTGGAGTTTGTGCGTCCGCCGCCTCCCAACGTATCCTAAGTCGATTAGTTGGTGGTTAACCTGCGTCAAGCCGGCTCTTCGGCGAACCTTTATTACGTATGGTCGTGAGACTGCTGCTTGGAGGGGACAGACCCTCGATTTTTATTTCACCGTCCTTCGCGAATGCGCCTCCTTGCCACCCACACCGGAACGACAGTTGACAGTTCAGCGTGCGAAAGCACAGATCGTAGCCCATATGCGCCGCCACCTCGAAGGGACGATCGTCCGATAGCGAACACAAGACAGACTCGCAACGGAACGACGCACCTTGTACCACGTCATCCGAGAACGTACACTGCGAAGACGGGCGCTGATACATGCCATCACCACTGAGGACGGCCGTCATCACACCACACAACGCGATATTGCTGCAGCCTTCTTCGACAATTACGCACGACTTTATTCTGCTCAATGTTCCGACCCGACGACGGTGACAGCAGTCTCACAACTGGTTTACGGCGTTGTCCCACAGGATTGACAAACTGAATTATTGAACGACATTACGGAAGACGAAGTTATCGACGCCATCGGTAAAGAAGCGGCGAATAAATCTCCTGGCACGGACGGGCTCCCTATGGAGTTTTATAGAACTTTCCATTATTTACTGGCTCCCAAGTTAACAGACATCTGTCGGGAACTTATGTCCCCCGCGGTGCCGCTCCCTGCGACCTTCGTAGAAGGAATAATTATACCGGTTCACAAACCTAAAGGTGGGGCTCGAATACAAGATTACCACTCGCTAACACTCGTCGACTGCGACATGAAGATATTCACCAGACTGTTAGCAAACCGTCTACGACCGACCCTACCTTACGTCATCTCGCCCGATCAGACTTCCCTAGAGGATATCAACAACATCCACACAGCACTGTGTCTATACCGTGACTTAATAGCCCTAGCCATGGCACGCCGCATCCCGAGAGCGCTGGCATCACTAGATTTTAGCCAAGCTTTTCATCGAGTGGACCACGCGTACCTAACGTCCGTTCTCCAGCATATGCAGTACCCGCAGCAATTCACAGACGTTGTGATGCGCCTCCTCCGAGGGGCGACTTCCAAAGTGCTCGTTAACGGGCGTCTCTCGCAGTCCCTCGCGATTTTCCGGTCCGTGCGTCAAGGCTGCCCCTTGTCGACGTTACTATATGCTCTGGCACTGGAACCGCTCCTCTGTTGTCTCCGTCAACGCCTCACCGGTCTTACCCTACGTGACGTCAAATTTCGCTGTAGAGCATATGCAGACGACCTGGTTCTCGTGTTCCGCAATCGTGACGATGTCAACAGAGCACTAGAATGGATTACCGCGTACGGTGTGGCTTCCGGCAGCTGTCTCAACGTCGCCAAATCCGTCGCCATGACCATAGGAGACGGGTTGAGCCCAGCGTGTGTCGAACCCCTACAGCTTCGTGGCACTATCAAATGTCTCGGAATAGAGTTTCACAACGACATACGGCGCACTGCGGCTCTTAACTACCGCCGCTTATTACAACAATTTCGGGTCCAGACCTTCAACCTTCGTCTGCGGACCCTCGACATTCTCCAAAGGACACACTTCGTCAATGTTTATCTCGCATCGCGCCTTCCACAAATAGCGCTTGTTCTTCCAACACCGTTACTGATGGCTCGACGTCTATTAGCGGCATTTGGAGTCTACGTCAGTACAGGCATGCTCTTCAAAGTCAGTTATGAGTCACTGACCCTTGCCCCAGAAAGGGGAGGTCTTATTCTAGTCCATGTCCACGACAGAGCTGTGGCCCTGTATGTCAGCTCACACATCAAGCTGTGGCGCCACCACCCGGAAAGTTTGACAGGTTTGCTGTTGGAGTCCTTAGCTCCGCCCTCCCTTATGCCCCCACTGACGACGCAAGACATACCCCCACCCTTCTACTTCGGGAACTTTTACATTGAACACAGCTATGTCCGTATCGCAGTAGCACCGACGAAACAGGTGTCGGCGCGGGATATGTATCATGTCCTACAGCAGAGGCGACCACCAAACATCGTGGAGTCCAAAAGCCCTAAGATTAATTGGAAGGTGGTGTGGAAGACGATTCACGCGGTTACGCCGGACACAGCCGTCCGATCCACGTGGTATATCACAGTCAATGGTAAACAGATGCTGTGATATGCAAATGATTAGCTTTTCAGGGCATTCACACAAGATTGGCGCCGGTGGCGGCACCTACAACGCGCTAACATGAGGAAAGTTTCCAACTAATTTCTCGTCCACAAACAGCAGTCGACCAGCGTCGCCTGGTGAAACGTTGTTGTGATGCCTCGTGTAAGGAGGAGAAATGTATGCCATGGCGTTTCCGACTTTGATAAAGATCGGATTGTAGCCTATCGCGACTGCGGTTTATCGTATCGCGACATTGCTGCTGGCGTTGGTCGAGATCCAATGACTGTTAGCAGACTATGGAATCTGTGGATTGAGGAGGGTAATACGGAACGCCGTGCTGGATCCCCATGGCCTCGTATCACTAGCAGTCGAGATGACAGGCATCTTATCCGCATGGCTGCAACGGATCGTGCAGCCACGTTTCCATTCCTGAGTCAACAGATGGGAACGTTTGCGAGACAGCAAACATCTGCACGAACAGTTCGATGACGTTTGCAGCAGCATGGACTATCAGCTCGGAGACCATGGCTGCGGTTACCCTTGACGCTGCATCACAGATAGGAGCGCCTGCGATGGTGTACTCAACGACGAACCTGGGTGCACGAATGGAAAACATTTTTTCGGATGAATCCAGGTTGTGTTTACAGCATCATGATGGTTGGTTGCATCCATGTGCCATTGGTTACACGTCTCTGTCACCTCTTGTTCGCACTGACGGCACTTCGAACAGTGGATGTTACATTTCAGATGTGTCACGACCCGTGGCTCTACCCTTCATTCGATCCCTGCAGAACCTTACATTTCAGCAGGATAATGCACGACCGCATGTTGCAGGTCCTGTACGGGCCTTTCTGGATACAGATAATGTTCGACTTCTGCCCTGGCCAGCACATTCTCCAGATCTTTCGCCAATTGAAAACGTCTGGCGAATGGTGCCCGAGCAACTGGCTCATCACAATACGCCAGTCACTACTCTTGATGAACTGTGGTACCATCTCTGTTTGCCTCAATACCCAGGCGCATCAAGGCCATTATTACGGCCAGAGATGGTTGTTCTGGTTACTGATTTCTCAGGACCTATGCACCCAAATTGCGTGAAAACGTAATCACATGTCAGTTCTAGTGTAACAATTTGTTCAATAAATACCCGTGTATCATATGCATTTTTTCTTGGTGTAGCAATTTTAATGGCCAGTAGTGTACGTCGCAGGGCTCCAAGCTTGTTTACCAATCACAGAGGAACGTTGAAGGTACCTTTGAGCCGCATTTCGTATTTTTACGTCGCAGTGGGAGACAATTACAGCGTTTCAAAAAAGTGATACTTTAATTTTGATGCTACAGTTTATATTGTAGTCTTCAGTGTGTGAGCGGCGATGGTCTAAAATGGCGATTGCCAGCAAACCAGCCGTACTTGCCCTACACAATGCTTTACCACGCATACAGCTGTGCAAGCCAGCATTAGCGTCATTACCCGTGTTGGTGACCAGCGTCCCTGCAGTTAACTACAGAGCGACTTCCACAGGTACAGACGGCGCATGGATGAAGTTATCTCTAGGGCTGTGGACGCAGTGTGAGCGACTGTCTAGCAAATCAAAAGGAATGGCGAGCTGGCATCGTCGCAGTGGGCGTAGGACTGGAGCAGCTTAACGCTGCAAACAGGCGACGACCGGAACTGACACAGATCTGTCTGCTGTAATCGTCTAGCACACTGAATCTGTTCTCCAGCAACATAAGCCACTCTGCGGCAGTATCTGCTCTTTCTAAGAGAACAGGAATCGCGTTCAGGCTTAACAAAAGGCACTACTACTTACAGGGTCGTATGGAAGACCTGTACACCTCTATGCCAAACTCGTGGTACGGGCCATACCAGGATAACAAACATCCAAAAATAGTATTCTAGAGAAATTTTAAAATTAAATGCCTATGACGCAGCATTTAAGGGTTTTATTTGACTATACAGAATTTTACCGTACAATTTATGTTGTAACCAGTTCAAAATGGTTGAAATGGCTCCGAGCACTATGGGACTTAACGTCTGAGGTCATCAGGCCCCTAGAACGTAGGACTACTTAAACCTAACTAACCTAAGGACATCACACACATCCATGCCCGAGGCAGGATTCGAATCTGCGACCGTGGCGGTGGCGCGGTTCCAGACTGTTGCGCCTAGAATCGCTCGGCCACCCCGGCAGACTCGTAATGAACAATTATGACAGTATTTCAAATTTTAAAATTCGGGCAATAATTCTATGAAGTATTGAATATTAAATTCATGTTGCCCCCGGATGTCGTTAGAAACGCATCCTGCAGCTGCTGAGACCGGGTGACTGTTTTAGCCAGTTAGTAATACAATAGAGCCCCGTTATTTCAAGGTTCTGTGAAATTCGAACTAGTTTTAAGAAAATTAAAATGTTACATAACACACAGAGTAAAAAGACATTTCCATACATTGTCCGTATGTACGTTTTACGCACTTTCGAATGTGTGAAGTTTTGAACTTCCTTTCGATTTTCCATGTACAATACAGATAAAACTGTCCCACTTAAAGTTTTCGTTCATAATGCACAGTAATCACCTTGGCCTCAGAGTGCTAATGCATTTCTATGAGAGGGGCAGGTACCATTAGGTTTCGAGGAATGCGCTTGCTCCTTCTCTGCCGACCCTTCACTAACTGGGAACGCATTACTATCAGTTGTAGAGTGCATACCGTCCTTATTGTTACCCCTATTGTTGTGCCTACTTAGCAACAGTGGTCATTAAAACACAATACGCGAAGAAGCAATATACTACACATGTTATAACACAGGCTGATCGTTGTTGCATGTACTGTAGTTGGTTGTGTAGTAACACCTGCGCTGTAGTAAGCCCACCTGTGTGACGTTAATTTTAAATGGTTACATATATATGTACAGTGTACTGTACATATAATTGTGTGTTTCTTAATGTTTTAATTCATATATCACAATGGGTGGTAGGAGTGAGAAAACTTTGTTCCCTTGGATGTGAAACTGGAGGCTTTAGAAAGACTACACAAAGGAGAAACATAAAACAAAACCCTTGCTGCTGAGTCTGGAGTCGGTGATGTGACAGTTGGAGATTGGTGTAGAAATAGAGACGAAACTGAGAAGTTTTCATCAAACAAATATTCTGTTTCGTCATTTGAACGGAAGTCCAGGAAGAAATCTGAGTATGAAAAAATGATTGAAGCTTTGTTCGTGTGGTTTACTCAACAAAGACACAAAGAAAACTGAATTTCAGGACATTTTCTGCAAGAAAAAGCTATCTCTTACAAGTGAGTTAATGGAAGGTAAGGACTATTTTACTGCTAGTTCAAGATGGTTGGATAGGAGGAAGAAGCGATAGGCCACAAGACTGCTTGAAATTTGCGGTAAAAAACATCCTGCGATTTTGAAACTGTTACACAGTTTTGTGATAAATTACGAAAAATTACAGAAGAAGGAAATCTTTCTACTTAAGAGTATAACTGTGATGAAACAGGACTAAATTATAAAATGCTTCCATCTAAAACTCTAGCCTCAAAAGATGAAAAGGCTGTCCCAAGTACAAAAAACGTAAATAAAGGTTAGCAGTTCTCACTGCGTCGAATGCAAGTTGCCACCATAAACTGAAGCTGCCGGTTAAAGGAAAGTCTGCTAAGCCTAGAGCTTTAAAAAATAGCACTGCTTCTGCACTGCGAGTTATATCTGTCTAGCAGAAATCTGCTTGGATGGGCAAAAATATTTTTAAGATGTGGTTTTTCGAAGATTTTGTTGTAGAGAAAGGTGAAGGAACCATCAAAGAATTTCTAAAAGAAAAAAGACCTACCATAAAAGACTTAGTTTAATGGATACCTGATTTATGGTCTGCAATAGAGGCGTCCGGAACCAGATTTTACGGAATAAAACGATTACCTACAACACAGACGAATATGACATATCGTTGGCAGAAATGATGAGAAAGCTTGCTGGAGGTGAAAATACGAATGCAAGTGTTGTTCCAGAATGGCTGCATCTTGCAGCCGACGAAACGGTTAATCAATACGGTGAAGACAGTGATGACGAGCTGAAAAAATTGTACGAGTGATCGCTCACCCCGAGGCTCTAGCAGCGCTAGATGCGGCAATGGGTTATATCTAGCAGAAAGCGGACGCTACTCAAGCAGACAGCAGGTTTTTAGAAGATTGCGCCACATTAATACTGAAAAACAAGGTTCTCCTTTAAAACAAAGGACTATGGGCAATTTCTTTAAGTTGTAATTCACATTTTTGCAGACTGGAAATGTGCGCCCACATATGTACATAAAACATAGGTATGTACTACATTGCTTTTTATTTTTTAATCATTACTGTGTTCATGATTTCCCCATTGATTTAGTAATATTTCCGTATTTTCGAGTTTTTTTGTAATTCTAGGTAGCCTTCGACCCAATTAGCTCGAATTACCAGGGCTCCACTGTATTGATGAATTAATAAGATTAAAAAATGAAACGGATATACATCATTAAGGTATTCAGCACCATTTATTAACATCGTTATGAACAACTTTACTTTTTTTAAGAAAAAAAACTAAAGACTAAGGTCATGACCATGCAAAAAGCAACGTTTAAATTTTAAAAACGTACTGTAGTTACAAGCAAATAAGTTTGCCAGGCAGATTCACGATAGCAAAAGGAATGCATCAACAAAGCAAATATTACTCATGTAGAATTCAAATAGAATTCTTTCACAAATAATGCGACTTAGAATTAATTTTTTAAATAATTTCATTAGCTATTTGGTTTGTGCCTGGACTTCATACTAATAAAGTTAGTTTTACCTTCATGTGCTAGTGTTGCAAATGAGTTTCTAAGACAATTAAATGACGCCAAAATATTGAACCTCTCGTCTTAAATGGATCGTTGAAGTGTGTTTTGATCTGCTTAATTAAAATCGACTTCTTTACCACTGCTGTCATAAGTGACTTTTTATGTATCTGGTTTGCATGAAAAAATCATATGGGAAAACCTGGCTTTCCAGTGAATCGGACCAATTTCCAACAGCCGAAATTCCGTCAACCACTGATTTACGTCTTTAGTGGTTTTGCAGCTAAAGGGCCACACTTTTGAAAGGGTGCCATGGTCGTTTTTTCACGAGAGATCGCGTAATTTGAAAGGGGAATGTTGACTTCATCCATATCAGCCGAGTAAGCGCATACAAAATTATTAAGTCTTTTTGTTTCAGACATCTTCAGTGTGAAATGATTATTTTTATAATAATTATTTTCTTAACAATCGAAGAGTGAGCGTATAGATGACACACATACAGAATACCCAATATAGGGCCGACAGAGTGGCCGTGCGGTTCTAGGCGCTACAGTCTGGAGCCGAGCGACCGCTACGGTCGCAGGTTCGAATCCTGCCTCGGGCACGGATGTTTGTGATGTCCTTACGTTAGTTAGATTTAATTGGTTCTAAGTTCTAGGTGACTGATGACCTCAGAAGTTAAGTCGCAAAGTGCTCAGAGCCATTTGAACCCAATAATGGAAAACCACCATGTCACTCGAATAAAAACAGATATCCCGGTCTTTGGCTGATACACGAGGTGGTCATGGTCAATCGCCAGGAAAACGCAATAAAAAACGGAAATTGTTCAATAATCAAAACACTATCAAAATAGAAACACATTTTCGCTAACACACAACTTAAGATAAGAAATAACAGACACCTGAAAGACTATCCCAAGAATACATTACATGTGTTCGCAACTGCGAATAAGGACAACCTCCAGTTGTAGAATGCAATGACGGCAATGAAAATTTGTGCCGAATCGGGGCTAGAACCTGGATTTCCCGCTTATCACGAGCGGTCGCGTTTCCATTTGGGTTAACTGCGCACGACTCACTGCCAAATCTGAACTTCCATATGTCGTCAACCATGCATCTACGACCTCCACACGTACACCCGTTATGTATTTTTCCCGTTCAGGTCAGACAGCACTTTGAAGTCGCTTGCCCGCTATCAGCAAATAAATTTGATATTGCAGTGCCTGTCTTAGTCTGACTGTCGTAATCAGAATAACACAGGCACTGCAATATTGTATATATCGTATGTCTCAAGAATGGTGTTACAACAATATCGCTCCTCCCCAGTCTGACTCCCCTATTCCATAGCCACCTTCTACTGTTCACAATACACTAGCATCTGGGAGGACGACCCTTCAAATCGACGACCGGCCATCCTCATTTACATTTTCTGTGTTTTCAATAAATCGCATCTGGTAAATGTTGGGATGGTTCCCGTGAAAAAGGCACGGCTGATTTCCTTCCCCACCTTCCCTAACCAGAGCACGTGCTCCGTCTCCAACGACATCGTTATCGAAGGGACGTTAAACTCTTCCTTTTCCTTGTACAGTTCACACTCACAATCCCTTACTTCGCCTAGCAGCATGTTCAAGGGGAATAAGAGAAGTACAGTGTCACACAAGCGGAAACACTTACACTGGAGAGAGTGTGCAGACGTATTAACAGAGCCGGCAGGGAGGTTCTAGGCGCTACAGTATGGAACCGCGCGACCGCTACGGTCGCAGGTTCGAATCCTGCCTCGGGCATGGGTGTGTGTGATGTCCTTAGGTTAGTTGGGTGTAAGTAGTTCTAAGTTCTAAGAGACTGATGACCTCAGAAGTTAAGTCGCTAAATAACAATATTGCAGGTTATCGGTTAACCTACGGGCTACTACGTTCCAGGATCAATAGCACCCTCCAGAAGGGGTCAAATTAGATCCCATGCAATAATACATCATCACAAAAAGTTTTGCGACACCCCGGTTCCCAGATAGATGTAGACTGGGACTGCATGCTTGATACGTGTACTGTTACGTGGCCGTCTCTACTATATTATCTGACGATCAGGTGTCAGACAATGTTTGCACTTGAGGGTGAAGAGAAACCCGGTTCCCTCCCGTGTGCCCTGTAGCATTTCCTTAACGCTCCATGGTACTGAGGGATTGTACTGTAATCCGTAGTGGACGCCTGGAGTATGTGAGGTTCATAGTGGACAGACAAAGACAGAGGGTCGTTTCCGTATCGCCAAGTCCTAAGCTTGCGTGCGCGCTCGTCAAGTCAAGTGGCAATGCCCATTGTATTAATCGCTAGTGAATATGGTACCACATGGTGCGCTTTTGCTTTAGATACACGTTAAAGTTTGAAGTGTTACGTGAAAATAAGTTAGAAAAATTAATTAATTAATTTGCTGATCTCTATCAGTGGTAACCACACATCAAAAAAAGTTTTGCATCACCCTGATTCCCAGAACACCTGGAGATAGATAACTGTGGATGTTGTATCACAGATACAGTCCATTTGACTGTTCAGAGATATCACTAAACCCGCCCAAAGATGTAAACAACCATGCATGGGCAGCGCCTATTAGACGGAGGGTTCCCGACAGCTGATCAGTTCCAGTCACACCACCAGGAAGGAAGTACATGGCTTCTGTTGTCTGTAGGTGAACCTTGTCTAGACGGGCAATACCACGGTTCGATCACGTTCGCATTGTTACTTCGTGCCAGGAAGGGCTCTCAACAAGGGAAGTGTCCAGGTATCTCTGAGTGAACCGAAGCGATGTTATTCCGACATGGAGGAGATACAGAGAAATAGGAACTGTCGATGACATGCCTCGCTCAGGCCGCCCAAGGGCTACTACTGCAGCTGATGACCGATACCTACGGATTATGGCTCGGGGGAACCCCAGATTGAATAATGCTTTTCGTGCAGCCACAGGACGTCGTGAAACGACTCAAACTATGTGCAACTTCACTCCCGACGTCCAGGGCGAGGTCCATATTTGCAACCACGACACCATGCAACGCGCTACAGATGGGCCCCAACAACATACCGAATGGACCGCTCAGGATTGGCGTCACGTTCTCTTAACCGATGACTGTCGCATATGCCTTCTTCCCGACAATCGTCGGAGACATGTTTGGAGGCAACCCGGTCAGGCTGAGCGCCTTAGACAAACTGTCCATCGAGTGTAGCAAGGTGGAGGTTCCCTGCTGTTTTGGGGTGGCATTATGTGGGGCCGACGTACGCCGCTGGTGGTTACAGAAGGCGCCGCAACGGTTGTACGATACGTGAATGCCATCCTCCGATCGACAGTGCAACCATATCGGTAGTATCTTGGCGAGGCATTCGTCTTCATGGACGACAATTCGTGCCCCCGTCGTGCACATCTTGTGAATGACTTCCTTCAGGATAACGACATCGCTCGACTAGAGTGGCCAGCATGTTCTCCAGATATGAACCCTACCGAACGTGCCTGGGTAACATTGAAACGGGCTGTTTACGGACGACGTGACTCACCAACCACTGTGAGAGATCTACGCCGAATCGCCGTTGAGAAGAGGGATAATGTGAACCAACAATGCCTTGATGAACTTGTGGACAGTATGCCACGACGAATACAGGCACGCATTAATGAAAGAGGACGTGCTACTGGTGTGTAAAGCAATTTGGACCACCACCTCTGAAGGTCTCGCTGTATGGTGGTACAACATGCAATGTGTGGATTTCATTAGCAATAAAAAAGGCGGAAATGATGTTTATGTCGATCTATTTCAATTTTCTGTACAGGTCTGGAACTCTCCAAACCGAAGTGATGCGAAACTTTTTTTTATGCGTAGTTGTCTTTGAATAGGAATGAATGCAAAATGTTACAAAAAAATTTAAGTAAAAAATACACTTTAGTTAATATACCAAGTGAAACACTGACGATAAACAGTTTAGACATGAAGAGAATAGAAGCTTTTGAAATATGGTGCTACAGAAGAATGCTGAAGATGATGTGGGTAAATCACATAACTAATGAGGACGTAATTAGTAAAATTGGGGAGAAAAGAAATTTGTGGCACAGTCTGACTAGAAGATGAGGTCGGTTGGTAGGAAATACTCTGACACATCAAGGAGAGACCAGTTTAGTACTGGAGGGAAGTATGAGGGCTGAAAATCGTACGCGCGACCGCTACGGTGGCAGGTTCGAATCCTGCCTCGAGCATGGATATGTGTGATGTCCTTGGGTTAGTTAGGTTTAAGTAGTTCTAAGTTCTAGGGGACTGATGACCTGAGCAGTTAAGCCCCATAGTGCTCAGAGCCATTTTTTTTTTAAATCGTAGAGGGAGAACAACAAATTTATACATTAAGCTGTTTCAGAAGGATGTAAGTTGCAGTAGTTGCTTGGAGATGAAGAAGCTTCCACAACACAGAGCAGCTTCAAACCAGTCTTCGGCCTGAAGACCACAATAACAACAAAAACAACAACACATTTTAACAATTAATTATGGCTAAAATGCTGTGGCTATGAATACGAAATAGAACACAATAACTGACTTCATATGTTCCTCTCTCTCTCACATGCACACATAAAAAGTGCATTACATCCTTGGAAAACTTTGTACTAATTATACTTTTCCTAGTGAGTCAAAACAAAAGACAATGAGAAAGAAACTCAATTAAAAAAAGGAACTATCAAGTTTCCAAGCATTTGTTCACTTCATGTTGTCCAAAAAATATTCTTGAAATTTTTTGTGCAAATATATTTTTTCCACATCTCTCAGGATACACTACACGTTTTGTCAAACTTTCTTGGTCACATTCCCACAGCCCACGTTCTGGATCTAGATTTTTCATTGCAGTTATTTCTATCTTCGGAAGTCCTTTGTGTCGTTCAGGTCGTCGTTTGACTTGGGGTATGATTAATCCCTTCTCAAGATTTGGCAGAAAATTTCTCCTCCCACGCGTAGAACTTGACGGAAGATGTTGATTTAGTTTTGTCTTGCATAATATACAAGGAGCCAACGGCCTTGCTGCACTGCCAACACCGGTTCCCATCACATCACATCACCGAAGTTAGGTGCTGTCAGACTCGGCTACCACTTGAATGGGTGATCATCCTGGTCTACCGAGCGCTGCTTGCAAGCGGGGTGCACTCAGCTCTTGTGAGGCTGATTGAGGAGCAACTAGACGGAGCGATTCCGGTCTCGAAAACTGACAGCGGCCGAGAGATGTGTGTATTGACCATATGCCCCTCCATATCCGTATCCAGTGACGCCTATCGGCTAAGGAAGACGAGGAGGTCGGTCGGTACCCGTTGGACCTACCGAGGCACGTTTGGACGGAGATAATATACAAGCATTCGAACACCCTCTGTCAACCATATTGATAAATACGACGTAAGACCCTCTTCTTGTCAGTTCTTTGCACAAAATATCCACTGACCATCATGTCCAGTGTATCAACACCTTTGATGGTGTTATAATGAAAAATGTCATTTCTTTGTAGCTTTCAGTATCATCTCCTAAATTCGTGTCACGAAGCACGGTGCTAAGAAAAATGAGGTACGATTCTTTATCGGGACATAGAACACCAAGGTATCCTTATTATAAAAAAACGAAAACAGATGATATTCCTTTCTTCATAGTGTTAGGCAACAAACTTTGGGTATTTGTTTCTTATTCTTACTCACTGTTCCACAAAGAGTCAAATTCCTCTTGTAAAGTTCAAATGCAAGTGGAAGAGAGGTAAAAAAAAAGTCATCAGTGGTGATGCCATAACGTCCTCTAAGCAACTAGTTAGAGACAACACCACTCTTTGCCCTTCATTTTTTCCTGGGGCGTTCCCTTCTTTTCCGGTTTACGCTCTTAAGTCCAGTGCATAATTTGATCTGCCACCAACCACAGCCCATACTTCCACCCTACAGTTGAAAAGTTTGAATTCACATAAACAAACTGTGTCCCAATCAGTTTAAATCAATTTTCTGTCAGTTTTAGTTAACGAGACAGAAGCCTACAGAATTTTAGCGCTGATTCAACATACGTAACTGCCTTTGTTCTGGAAGATGTTTTTCTCGCGGTCTCTTCATTGCAAGTAGGCTGTTTAGGTTTTTATGTTGGTAACGCCGCGTAGCGCTGTGTATGGAAATCACTGACTGTGCTGTGTGCAGTCTGTAGCTGGTTGGTTGGCATTGTTGGAATATTCGCTTGTGTAGTGTTGGGCAGTTCGATGTGAACAGCGCGTAGCGTTGTGCAGTTGGAGAAGAGTCGCCAGCACTGGTGGATGTGGAGAGAGAGAGAGAGAGAGAGAGAGAGAGAGAGAGAGAGAGAGAGAGCGATCTGGACGTGTGTCCGCCAGAAAAAGGAAATTTGCAAAGATGTCCTGAATTGAGATTTTATATACGACTTTTGAACATTATTAAGGTAAATACATTGTTTGTTCTCTATCAAAATCTTTCATTTGCTAACTATGCCTATCAGTAGTTAGAATCTTTTATTTAGCTGGCAGTATTGGCGCTCGCTGTATTGCACTAGTTCGAGTAACGAAGATCTTTGTGAGGTAAGTGATTCCTGAAAGGTATAGGTTATTGTTAGTCAGGGCCATTCTTTTGTAGGGGTTATTGAGAGTCAGATTGCGTTGCGCTAAAAACATTGTGTGTCAGTTTAGTGATGATGATAATAAGTAAAGAGAAAACTGTTTGAGTACATTGAGTTTTGTTCAGCTGTTTGTAAATCAAATAACGTAAGAGGTGTACCAGCGCACTAATTCATAATTTTCTAAGGGGACGTTTCAACACCACTCTTTGCCCTTGATTTTTTTTTTCTGGAGCGTTCCCTTCTTTTCCAGTATACGCTTTTAAGTTCAGTGCATAATTTAATCTGGCATCAACCACAGTCCATATTTCCTCCCTATAGTTGACAGTTTGTTTATGTGAAGTCAAACCTGTGTCCAAATAAATTTTCTGTCAATTTTAGTTAGCGACACAAACGTTCAGAATTTTAGCGCTGATTCAACATACATAACTGCCTTTGTTCTGGAGGATGTTTTTCTCATGGTCTCTTCATTTAAGTGACGTGTTTAAACCAGTACCCATTTTCCTAAATGCACAACGCAGTGCGCCTTATAAATGAACCGCGGACTAGATGTGAAGTTGTTGGAAACACTAAGCGGCGAGATGCGTCGGTACACTGCTTGGAATCATCTTGGATTTTGAGTTCAAAGGCTAAACACAATTTTTAGAAGTCGACTCACAAAAAATAAATCTACTGGTGTTAAATCGGGCAACAGCGTAGACCATTCCTGAGTCTAATCATCTTATAGAAAATCTGTTATTTCGGTCTTGCACATCACGTTCAAAATGGACTGGCTTAATTACAGCTGTACCTTCTCGAATTCATTTTTCAGAATGTAAGAACGTTATGGTGGACGCACCTCCTCGGCCAAGATACCTCACGGCATAAGCTGCGACTACATCACTGGCATCGTGTCGGCACTCGCCAAGCATGAGAAACATGTCAACGAACTCGTTGAGTGCATATGGCATGCTTATTCCACACCAATTTCCTTGATACTCTGTGAAACAACTATGTTCATAACTCAGCAGAAAGAGTTATTTGAAAGAAAAATTCTTTAGAAGGTCCAGCTAGCACAATGACTTCGTAGTGAATTAAACCAAATGAGGTGCAATGATAGAGCAGCTACATATAACCCACACATTTCTGTAACCAATGCGAAGCAGCGCTTGAGATGGTGTGAAGAGCGGCTCCGTTGAACTAGAGACTTGTAATGACAAATCACATAATACACTGTGGCAATCATACGGAAGGGTTTGGGTTTGGCAAATGCCTGGAGAATGTTGCCTACCACCAGGCGTTGTGCTAAAAGTGAAGTAACACTAAAGGAGGTGTTACGGTGTGGGGACTTTTCTCGTCGTTAGAGTGTGCTCCCCTTATTGCACTTAGGAAAACACTAAATGCGAAATGCTGTGAACACGTTTTACAACATTGTATGCAGCGAACAGAAGAACAACTGTTCGAAGACTATGACTGTTGTAGGCCCGCCCGGTTGTCAGTGATTTCCGGGCGGGAAGGAGCGCCGGTCCCCGGCACGAATCCACTCGGCGGATTTGTGTCGAGGTCTGGTGGATGGTTTTTAAGCGGTTTTCCATCTGCCTCGCCAAATGCGGGCTGGTTCCCCCTAGTCCGCCTCAGCTACACTACGTGGGCGATTGCTGCCCAAACAAGTTCTCCACGTACGTGTACGCTACCACGCAAACATAGGGGTTGCGCTCGTTAGGTGTGAGACGTTCCCTGGGGGGTCCACCGTGGGCCGAACAGCACAATAACTCTGGGTTTCGGTGTGGGGCGGTGGAGGGGCGAAGTTGACTGCGGTAGTCGTCTTAGGGTTTCCGACCGCTGTGGCGGGGACGGAGCCTCTCCGCCGTTTCTAGGTCCTCGGTTAACATAACTTTTGTATCCGTATGACTATGCACCCTGACATAAAACAGCATCTCTGAGTCAATGGAAAAAACACTTCTGAAATAGACTGGCCTGCTCAGAGTCCCGACATGAGCCCAATGGACCACCTTTGGGAGGAATACGAACGCCGCCTTCGCTACAGACTCCTGAGTCCAACACCATTACCTCGTCTCTTTTGGCTCTTGAAGAAGAATGAGCTGCTATTCTACCACGGGCATGCGGACATCTCACTGGAAGTGTCCCCTACAGCATTCAGAGCGTCGTAGAGGCGAAGAATGGCAGCATCCCACATCAATGTACACTAACATGTGTCCGGACAGTTCTGATCACGGACAGTATACGAGGGTCGTCCACAACGCAAGTTCCGTTTCTATTTCTATCCGCGGCAGCGCACCGATCGCAGTTCCCAGCATGCGGGGCAGTTACTCTGACTCAAGAAGGAGACATGTACGCCATTTTCAGATCGCCGCTGCCTACGTGTGCTTCGTAGTGCTGCTTTATAATGTCATCCGTAATTGCGGCCGCGTGTGAAATCAGATCTGTGATTCGTTTTCTAAATGCAAAGTAAGTTAAACCAAAGGAAATTCATCGGCAAATCTACGAGGTTCACGGACAAAATGCTGTGAGTGATTCAACGGTTAGAAGATGGGTCAGACTAATCGATGAAGGACGTGATCAAGTGCACGATGAACTGGTTCACACAGCTGAAGAGAAGATTAAGCACAACCATAAGTTTACACACAGTGCCCTTGCTATGGAAGTTCCGCAAATCTCACGATCACTACAAATTTATGAAATTGTTACCAAAGAACTGAAATTTCGAAAACTTGGCTCAAGCTGGGTACCCAATATCCTTACTGAACAACACAGAAAACAAAGGATGGGGAGTGCACTTCATTTTTTGGCACGCTACAATGACGAAGGCGATGGTTTTCTTTCTCGGATAGTCACGGGGGATGAAACTTGGGTATCGTGCGACACCCCTGAAGCAAAATGTCTATCATTGTACTGCAGACACACTTCATCCCTATCAAAGGTTAAGCCTAAGCAAATCTTGACACTTCGAAAAGTCATCTGATTGATTTCTTACGACGATGCCATACAATCACTGCACATGGTTACTGCGAGACCATTAAGAAATTGGGCCTCGCAATACAGAACAAGCGCGGAGGATTACTGTCAAAAGGTGTTTTTTTTTTTTTTTCTCCAAGATTATGCCCGACCCCACGCGGCGGATTTGACCACACAACTCTCACGGGAATTTCACCGGGACGCGTTTAATCATCCTCCGTACAGCCCAGAACTCGCTCCTAGCGACTTTCATTTCTTCTTACACCTAAAATCTGTCCTTTGTGGTCAACATTTCAACGATGATGTCGCGGTGAAAGAACATCTTACCACATGGTTGAATAGAGGCGGCAACCTTCTATGAACAAGGCATACAAAAACTTGTGCCACTCTATGACAAGTGCCTACAACATTTCGGAAACTATGCAGAAAAGTAGTTTAACAGTTATAGGCTTTTGTACAATAAATATTTTTTCTTCATCTGTGCATATTTGTTTTATATAACCAAACGGAACTAATTTTGTGGACATACCTCGTATTATTACACTACTGGCCATTTACATTGCTACACCACGACGATGGCGTGCTACAGACGCGAAATTTAACCGACAAAAAGAAGATGCTGTGATTAGCAAATGATTGGCTTTTCAGAGCATTCACACAAGGTTGGCGCCGGTGGTGACACCTACAACGTGCTGACAGGAGGAAAGTTTCAAACCGATTTCTCATACACAAACAGCAGTTGACCGGCGCTGACTAGTGAAACGTTGTTGTGATGTCTCGTGTAAGAAGGAGAAACGCATACCACCACATTTCCGACTTTGATAAAGGTCGGATTGCAGCCTATCGCGATTGCGGTTTATCGAATCGCGACATTGCTGCTCGCGTTGGTCGAGATCCAATGACTGTTAGCAGAATATGGAATAGGTGGATTCAGGAGGGTAATACGGAACGCCGTGCTGGATCCCCATGGCCTCGTATCACTAGCAATCGAGATGACAGGTATCTTATCTGCATGGCTGTAACGGATCGTGCAGCCACGCCTCGATCCCTGAGTCAACACATGGGGACGTTTGCAAGACAACAAACATCTGCACGAACAGTTCGACGACGTTTGCAGCAGCATGGACCATCAGCTCTGGGAGCATGGTTGCGGTTACCCATGACGCTGCATCACAGACAGGAACGCCAGCGATGGTGTACTCAACGACGAACGTGGGTGCACGAATGGCAAAACGTCATTTTTTCGGATGAATCCAGGTTCTGTTTACAGCATCACGATGATCGCATCCGTGTTTGGCAACATCGCGGTGAACGGTCATTGGAAGCGTGTATTCATCATCGCCATACTGGCGTATCACCCGGCGTGATGGTATGGGGTGCCACTTGTTACACGACTCGTTCACCTCTTGTTCGCTTTGACGACACTTTGAACTGTGGAAGTTCCATTTCATATGTGTTACGACACTTCGGCCCCTGCGAAAGCCTAGATTTCGGCAGGATAATGCACGACCGCATGTTGCAGGTCCTTGCTGTATACAGAAAATTTCGGCTGCTGCCCTGGCCAGCACATTCTCCAGATCTCTCACAAATTGAATACGTTTGGTCAATGGTGGCCGAGCAACTGGCTCGTCACAATACGCCAGTCACTACTCTTGATGAACTGTGGTATCGTGTTGAAGATTCATGGGCAGCTGTACCTGTACACGCCATCCAAGCTCTGTTTGAGTCAATGCCCAGGCGTATTAAGGTCGTTATTACGGCCAGAGGTGGTTGTCAGGATCTATGCACCCAAATTGCGTGAAAATGTATACACATGTCAGTTATAGTATAACATATTTGTCCAATGAGTACCCGTTTATCATCTGCATTTCTTCTTGGTGAAGAAATTTTAATTGTAAGTAGTGAATAGGTGAATACAGTTTTATCAGCAAGTCGTACTTATTAATTTACGACGGAAAATCAGCTGAGGAACATATTATTTTCGAACAAACGTTGCGCCAAGTTTCTTACTTGCCATCTTCTTGCAAGTGGATGTCGAGCGTTGTACAGATGTAAGTTGTTGCTTTAAGGTTAAAGCTGTTTGTGTGCAGAAACAATATTCGTTTATAATCATAACTTACTAAGTTTAGGAACCTTCATCATGTCTGCAATTTTGACGCCGAGGTTTTGAGACACCTTCTACAGCTACACCACCCTCCGCATGCCACCTAATGGCGTGTGGCGGAGGATACTTTTTGCACCGCTAACTGAGCCCTCCAACCCACTTCAACTACCGAATAGCACGTGGGAAGAATAATTGTCGGTAAGCCTCTGTATTGGCTCTAATTTCTCGAATTTTCTCCTCATGGTCGTTACGTGAGACGTATATGGGAGTAATATGTTGTCCGGGTCTCTCTACATTTCAATAGTAAATCTCTCGTGATGCACAACGCCTCTGTTGTAACGTCTGCCAATGTAGACTACTGGCCATTAAAATTGCTGCACCAAGAAGAAATGCAGATGATAAACGGGTATACATTGGACAAATATATTATACTAGAAATGACACGTGATTACATTTTCACGCAATTTGGGTGCATACTTCCTGAGAATTCAGTGCCCAGAACAACCACCTCTGGCCGTAATAACGGTCTTGATACGCCTGGGCATTGAGTCAAATAGAGCTTGGATGGCGTGTACAGATACAGCTTCCCATACAGCTTCAAAACGATACCACAGTTCATCAAGAGTAGTGGCTGGCCTATTGTGACGAGCCAGTTGTTCGACCACCATAGAACAGACGTATTCAATTGGTGAGAGATCAGTTGGTGAGAGATCTGGAGAATGTGCTCACTAGGGCAACAGTCGACCATTTTCTGTACCCACAAAGGCCCGTACAGGACCTGCAACATGCGGTCGTGCATTATCCTGCTGAAATGTAGGGTTTCGCAGGGATCGAATGAAGAGTAGAGCCACGGGTCGTAACACATCTGAAATGTAACGTTCACTGTTCAAAGTGCCGTCAATGGGACCAAGAGGTCGCCGAGATGTGTAACAAATGGCACCCCATACCATCACGTCAGGTGATATGCCAGTATGGTGATGACTAATACACCCTTCCAATGTGCGTTCACCGCGATGTCGCCAAACACGGATGCGATCATCATGATGCTGTAAACAGAACCTGGATCCATCACAAAAAATGACGTTTTGCCATTCGTGCACCCACGTTCGTCGTCGAGTACACCATCGCAGTCGCTCCTGTCTGTGATGCAGCGTTAAGGGTAACCGTAGCCACGGTCTTCGAGCTGATAGTCCATGCTGCTGCAAATGTCGTCGAACTGTTCGTGGAGATGGTTGTTGTCTTGCAAATTTCCCCAGCTGTTGATTCAGGGATCGAGGCGTGGCTGCACGATCCGTTACAGCCATGCGGATAAGATGCCTGTCATCTCGACTGCTAGTGATATGAGGCCATTGGGATCCAACACGGCGTTCCGTATTACCCTTCTGAACCCACCGATCCCATATTCTGCTAACAGTCATTGGATCTCGACCAACGCGAGTAGCAATGTTGCGATACGCTAAACCGCAATCGCGATAGGCTACACTCCGACCTTTATCAAAGTCGGAAACGTGATGGTACGCATTTCTCCTCCTTACACGAGCCATCACAACAACGTTTCACCAGGCAACGCCGGTCAACTGCTGTTGGTGTATGAGAAATAGGTTGGAAACTTTCCTCATGGTAGCACGTTGTAGGTGTCGCCACCGGCGCCAACCTTGTGTGAATGCTCTGAAAAGCTAATAATTTGCATAGCACAGCATCGTCTTCCTGTCGGTTAAATTTCGCGTCTGTAGCACGTCATCCTGGTGGTGTAGCAATTTGAATGGCCAGTAGTGTAGTTTGTTGAATATCTCCGTAACGCTCTCGTGCTGACTAGACGACCCGTGATGGAAAGAGCCGCTCTTCGTTGGATCTTCTCTATCGCTCCTATCAGTTCTATTTGGTAAGGACTCCAAATACATGAATCGGTCGAAGAGGCGCCTTGTAAGTGCTGCATACTTACTTACTCCCCTGGCTTCTCAGAAGTCTTTCGCGCTGTCGTGTTTGCATTTTTGAACAGTTTCAGCTAAGGCAGACTGTAAACAATGCGTCCCGTCGATTTTGTCTAAATGCCAATTAAACAAGGCAAATAAAGAAGATAAAGCGGACGGCGCAGGCAGGCGACGCGTGCTTACCTTGACACTGGAAACCTTGCTTGCCGAAGCCCCTGTAAGCAGAAAAAAAGCCAGCATTAGTCTCAGCTGACAAAGAATGGACGGAAAAGGAAATTTGTAAGGATGGAAAGTATTAGTGGAAGACTATTACACAGCCAAATAAAAAAATTGCGAGTGCAGCCATTTGCTGAATATTAAACAGAATCAAGCGGCCAACTAATTTCATAGCAAATATAAAACCCGACTCGCTACAAGGCAATCTAAACCTTTCGAAAGAACTGTACGTGTAATGTTTATTAGGGTGAAAAGAAGAAATATTCCAATGAAGATATACCGCGAGATCCAATGGGTACTGCGTTACTGGAACAACAGAGGCCATATGGCATGGGCAGACTGATACTTGTGATAAATTTCTGTATCTACATCCACAACCATTCTTTACATAAGTTAAGTGTATGGCAAAGGGTACTTTCCACTGAAACGCACAGTAGGTTTTCCTTCCGTCCCTTGTGCGAATGGAGCACGGAGAGAACGACTGCTTAAATTTCCTTCTGTAGATAGTCTAGTCCTTTACTCGCGATCCCTCCGCGGCTACATATAGGGGGCTGTAACACGTCATACATTCCTCATTTAACACTGGTTCTAGAAGCTTGGTTTCTCCGGTTAGTCTTCGTCTATCTCCAGGCGTCCGTCACTTCAGATTCTTCAGCATCTTCGTGACGATCTCCCGTGGATCCAACAAATCTGTGACCCTTGGTGCTGCCCTTCTTTACTCGAAGTTTCTGACCAAAGGGCATCTTATACACGTACCTAAGAAACAGCGATTAAAAAGTATATTTATCTCAATAAAGAAAAAACATTCTGTATACATGGGGCCTACTATTTTTCAAAACTTCTTGATGAGGTCAAAACACTTCTTGTGTATTACTTTTTGTGCCCTGGAAAGATTAGGACCATCAGACCATCTCTCATGTGCAACCACGCATTTTTCGTGTTAAACATTACATTAATTACGAACACGTTTTAAGAGATCTTACATCTAACAAGGAATACAATAACTGGAAATAGTTACAATAAACAGAAGAAACATCAATAGCTACAACAGTCAAAACACTTTATATTCGTCTGTGAGAAGTAAAATATTTAAGGTAAATTTCAGGCAGGTAGATTGTAATTGTTGATACCTGAAATAAAGGACGTGAGAAAAGGAATGGGAAAGGGGGGGGGAGCAAGGAAGACGACAGTAATAGAAACACAAGTCATGTAGAGAGGAGGAAAGAAAATTGTACCATTGATTGAAAAACAAGAACAAAAAGATGGATAACTGGGAGAAGATGAGCATTTAATTCGCTGTCTGACAAAGAGACATTTCCAACTGTGTTAATTTTTTAGAGACGTTTCCGAGCGATTGCAAGGATGCGCGTGTCGTTCCCGATTTTATAAAGGATCATCGGATTTATGCACGTATTCGAAAACCTATACTGTCTTTAGGTTTTAAGTTGCAAGACATTTCCAGGCGCAGATGTGGACTCTGTCTACAATTTATTGGTTATGAAATGTAAATTAAAACTAAAAAAACTGGAAATTGGTAAGAAATTAAGGAGATGGTACCTGGAGAAGTTGAAAGGGCAAGAGGTTGTTGAGAATTTCAGAAGGAACACTAGGCAGTGATTTACTACAAAAGGTGAAAGGAGTACGACAGAAGACGAATGGGTAAATTTAAGAGATGAAATAGTGGAAGCAGCAGAGGATCGAAGAGCGAAAAAGATGAGAACCAGTAGACAAAAGATTCACAGAGCACACAACGGCTAATCTGGTATAGCTGGAGAACAAATGTAATGATTTAAAAGGATATTTCACTACGAGAAACATGGATACCGCTTACAAGAAAATTAAAGACGCTTTTTGTGAAAAGAGAAGCAGATGTATGAATATCAAGAGCTCAGATGGACAACCAGTACTAAGATGCAAGATATATGAGACAGGCGAAACACCTACAAAATTCAAGAAGAATATAATAATGCCGATTTCGTAAAACGCAGCCGCTGACCGAAGTATCAGTTGAAAAGTATCTTTGTATAAGAATGGAATAACTGATACAGGCTGACGTTGGGGAAACGTAGAAATACGTGAGGAAAAACTTACCTTACGACTTATCTTAGAAGTTAGAAGAAAAAAAAAAACTAAAAACTTGCATTTAGAGCATTTTTAGATTTGTCTAAATCATTCCAGAATGTTGACTGGACAACACCCATTGAAATTCTGAAAGTAGCACGGATAAAATAAAGGGAGCAAAAGGTTATTCACACTTGTGCAAAAGCCAGACTGTAACTACAAGAATCGAAGGACATTAAAAGAAAGTAGTAGCTGACAGGGCATGAGAGGAATGTAGCCCGTCCTCAGTTTTATTCAATTTGTGCACTTGTCAAGCTTTGACGGAAACCGTGGAGAAATGTAGACAGAGAATTACAGGTTAGTGATTTGCCGATAATATTTTATTTCCGTCATAGATGGCAAACGGCTTGAAAGAGCAGTTTAACAAAATGCGTAGTGTCTTGAAAAAGAGGTTATAAGATGTAAGACAGGAAATAAGAGCAATGGAACGTTGTCGAATTAAATCAGGCGATTCTGGGGGAAAGATTAGGAAATGAGGCATAAAAAGTTGTCTACGAGTTTTGCTGCTTGCGCAGCAAAATAACTGGTGATGGCCGCAGTGCAGGGAACGTAAAATGTAGACAGGCAATAGTTGATGAAGCGTTAATGAAAAAGAGAAATTGTTAACATCGGATATACATTTAAATGTTAGATAATCTTTCCTGAAAGTATTTGTCTGGAATGTATCTTCATACAGAAGTGAAATGTGGACGATAAACTGTTAAGAGAATACCAACTTTTGGAACATGGTGTTATGGGAGAATACAGAAGATTAGCTGGGTAGATCGCGTAACTAATGAGGTGGTGCTGCATCGGGCTGAAAAAAAAAAAGGAAAAGAAATTTGTGGACAGTTTGACTAAAAAAGGAACCGGTTTATAGAACAGCTTCTGAGTCATCTAGGGAGTCGTCGTCAATTCTGTAGTTTGGGTGGCAGAAATTGTAGAGGGAGCTCAAGGCTCGAATACAGTAAGCATGTTCAAACGGACGAAGGTTGCAGTAATCATCCGGAGATGAAGAGGCTTGCACAGGATTGCCTAGCATGGAGAGGTGCATCAGACCACGTAACAAGACCACAGCAATAAAATGATGCAGTAAGAGCCATTGTTGTCCATAACACGACCGGAAATAGACCAGTCGAAAGAGACAAAAACGTAATCCTAGCCGTCCACAACGGTCTATAGCAGAATGAGCACATGTAACTGGTCGCAACGAAAGTAGGTGACAGTCTAAGATTCGTTGAAAGAATATTACTGAAACTTAATTCCACCACGAAATATTTGCGTTACAAAACGCTCATTGGACCAGTTCTCGAGTACTGCTTGTCTGTATGCTTTCCTTGCTATGTAGTACCTGAGCTGCCGAACAGTTGTTCCATCAATTATCGAAATCAGAACACCTATTGTAGTTCACAGTGAAATAGAGTGACGAAAGTGACTTTCCGAATTTAAGAGTAGACGTCCAAATCACGCCGCCATTCTCTGTTGCGTTGCTATCTGCGCCGGATCCTTCGGCAAACTTAAGCTCCTTCTTTCGTAGCTCAGAGCATCTATCGAACAAATTTGGCTCGATGGACTTGGTCTGCTTCGTTCGTTGTTCGCGGTAAGAGCAGCTAAATCGTAACAAGTAATAACTGATTATTATTTAAGCTTTGGCTCATTACAGTTCCAAAACAACTTAAAAGTTTTGACGGTTCGTTTCGTCTGGAGCACGGAAGTGGTAATTTGGCAACATCTCGTCGGAATAGGTAATCGAAGAATTCCAGACTTTCAATTTTTCTTCCGTACAATACCGTTTTGGTTTATTGGCGCATTCAAGTAGGTTGTGGATTAAACAAAAAGGAGGACGTTGAAAGGAGGGAGGGTGAAGTCTAATTTTGCCCCGGGCGCCAATTTACCCTGTTAGGCCATTGGCGCTAACGTTAAGCCGTTGGCACACGGACCGTGCTGTCGAACGTTGAGCGTGCCGAGTTTCTGACGTCATAGCGTGGAATCGCAGGTTCGGGAGTCTTCCCGAATGTGCAGAGCAATATGTGGCATGTCAGATATTCTGAGCGTGCGTCTGAACGTTTACCAATCAGATGGCGCAACGGCACCTACGTCACACGCACGCCGTCTCCCTTGAGTACAGAGTTGTGAGGAGTCATATTGGCATTCATTTCAAGCCTATATGTATATATGTCGTTAATGAGCACCAGCAAATTGAGATTCACTGGAAAACCCGTTGTTAGTTGTCATTCGTTCCAATAAAATAACAAGAAACATCATATTCGTAGCAAAATAATTATTGTAACTTGCATATTATGTGAGTAGGCTATTTGAAGGCAGCGACACACACTAGAGCCATCCAAAACGCATTTTTCTTGGTACAATTTGTTAGATAAATTTGAATTAATAACATAATTATCTACGATTAACGTTTTTAGCCAGTCGTAACACAACATGATTAATTTGAAGCTATTGGTTTTTCTTTAGCGTAATGGATAGCGTCTCTGTCCAGTAATGAGTCTTTTTTTGGTGCAGTGGTTCGTGTCCTAACACTTCCAATTTTTTTCCTAACATTCGCGTTTTTATTAGGTTCTGATACTTTAGTTTAATATATCATATAATATTTGATGTTACGTAAATATAAGTTCGCCTTTTTTTGAGGGGTGACTTTGTTCGATTGGCTTAATCTACAGGACAGCTAGCGCTACTTGTATAAAGATATTTTGCTCCTTTTTCTTTTACTCTTCGTAATTCACATGTTGCCAAGAATCGGCTACTGGGTAGGAACAGTGATCAAGTAAGACTGGTCTTGGGGTTGTACTAAAATGTGGGAATGATGAAATAAGGTATGTCTTATGTGGAGAAATATTCCAAATTTGTACCGCACTGTTTGCAATGGAACTTTTATAAACCTGTGTCCTTATTGACTGGACATGGACGATGGAGGAAATGTGCGTTTTAATAGAGCTAACGTGGGAATTTTACGCGCGCCCGTTGATTTAAGAACTAGAAACATCCCTCAAGTGCCGCTGGAGTGCGTTATGATCGCGTATACCACGTTGGGGCCCACGTACCGTATGCACAAGTCGCATCGTTCCTGAGCGTCCAGCACCACGCTGAACTTGACACGCTCAACGTTAACGTTCGACAGCACGGTCCGTGTGCCGACGGCTGTAGGGGCTAATTGTCCTCCCTTCACGCCCTGTCGGGTCGCAGTGCGCGACAGTGGAGGTGTGAGAGAGGTCCAGCTAGCGGCGGTACGGCCCGACACCTCCCAGCAGGCAACAGCGCCCGGGGGCAACTTGCCGGCAACTTAGTTACCTCCATTAGCGGAGGCCCTGTTACGTCACAGCTTGCTCCGTTAGCACGGTGGCCAACCGCACAGAGGTTAGGTACAGCCCCGCCTCCGTCCGGCCAGTCACGCCACGGCGTGGGCCGCACAGCTCCGGGCAATTCAACCAGTGGGCCTCTTTTCCACTACACCGGCGCTTCGGTATTACGCGCCGAATTGTAGGATACAACAACAATTCCGAAAGGTGTTAGACACTAATCCAGGTACAGTTATACCGTGGTACAACAACCGAGTTAGAAAACTGCTGCGGAAGCAAAGGGAACTTCACAGCAAACAAACATAGCCAAAGCATTGCAGACAAACAAAAATTACGCGAAGCGAAATGTAGTGTGAGCAGGGCTATGCGAGAGGCATTCAATGAATTCGAAAGTAAAGTTATATGTACTGACTTGGCAGAAAATCCTAAGAAATTTTGGTTTTATGTCTAAGCGGCAGGTGGATCAAAACAAAATGTCTAGACACTCTGTGACCAAAATGGTACTGAAACAGAAGATGACAGACTAAAGGCAGAAATACTAAATGTCTTTTACCAAAGCTGTTTCACAGAGGAAGACTGCACTGTAGTTCCTTCTCTAGATTGTCGCACAGATGACAAAGTGGTAGATATCGAAATAGATCACACAGGGATAGAGAAACAATTAAAATCGCTCGAAAGAGGAAAGGCCGCTGGACCTGATGGGATACCAGTTCGATTTTACACAGAGTACACGAAGGACTTGCTCCCCTTCTTGCAGCGGTGTACCGCAGGTCTCTCTAAGAGCGTAACGTTCCAAAGGATTGGAAAAGGGCACAGGTCATCCCCGTTTTCAAGAAGGGACGTCTAACAGATCTGCAGAACTATAGACCTATATCTCTAACGTCGATCAGTTGTAGAATTTTGGAACACATATTATGTTCGAGTATAATGACTTTTCTGGAGACTAGAAATCTACTCTGTAGGAATCAGCATGGATTTCGAGAAAGACTGTCGTGTGAAACACAGCTCGCGCTATTCGTCCACGAGACTCAGAGGGCCATAGACACGGGTTCACAGGTAGATGCCATGTTTCTTGATTTCCACAAGGCGTTCGATACAGTTCCCCACAGTCATTTAATGAACAAAGTAAGAGCATATGGACTATCAGCCAATTGTGTGATTGGCTTGAGGAGTTCCTAGATAACAGAACGCAGCATGTCATTCTCAATGGAGAGAAGTCTTCCGAAGTAAGAGTGATTTCAGGTGTGCCGCAGGGGAGTGTCATAGGACCGTTGCTATTCACAATATACATAAACGACCTGGTGGATGACATCGGAAGTTCACCAGGGCTTTTTGCAGATGATGCTGTGGTGTATCGAGAGGTTGTAACAATGGAAAATTGTGCTGAAATGCATGAGGATCTACAGCGAATTGACGCATGGTGCAGGGAATAGCAATTGAATCTCAATGTAGACAAGTGCAATGTGCTGCGAATACATAGAAAGATAGATCCCTTATCATTTAGCTACAAAATAGCAGGTCAGCAACTGGAAGCAGTTAATTGCATAAATTATCTGGGAGTAGGCATTAGGAGTGATTTAAAATGGAACGATCGTCGGTAAAGCAGATGCCAGACTGAGAGTCATTGGAAGGACCCTATGGAAATGCAATCCGAAAACAAAGGAAATAGGTTACAGTACGCTTGTTCGCCCACTGCTTGAATACTGCTCAGCAGTGTGGGATCCGCACCAGGTAGGGTTGATAGAAGAGATAGAGAAGATCCAACGGAGAGCAGCGCGCTTCGTTACAGGATCATTTAGTAATTGCGAAAGCGTTACGGAGATGATAGATAAACTCCAGTGGAAGACTGCAGGAGAGACGCTCAGTAGCTCGGTACCGACTTTTGTTGAAGTTTCGAGAACATACCTTCACCGAAGAGTCAAGCAGTATATTGCTCCCTCCTACGTATATCTCGCGAAGAGACCACGAGGATAAAATCAGAGAGGTTAGAGCCCACACAGAAGCATACCGACAATCCTTCTTTCCACGTACAATACGAGACTGGAATAGAAGGGAGAACCGATAGAGGTACTCAAGGTACCCTCCGCCACACACCGTCAGGTGGCTTTCGGAGTATGGATGTAGATGTAGATTTTCGAAAATGTGATTGACTCGAAAAATATTTGATTAATATAAGTCAATAGGTTAATATTAACAGAATCTTCCGTCGGTTCTTGGTAGGACAACATCATAATAGTAAATGAAAAGCACCAGTTTGCTTTTGTTCTACAATATTACTTTTATTGCTAACCGGTTTTCGGCTTACAAGGCCATCTTCGGACATTTACTGAGTATTATCACCAAAGAAGTTCAATGTTATCAGGCAACATTGGAAGAGAAGTAATGCATCTAGAGTGAAGTAGAAACATACAGTAAGTAACATCTTTGCAATGAAATAGTAAGAACTGAACAGTACATAAATAACAACGGGGATGACAGGACAACCTTTAGCACAAAATAGGAATAGCATGCCTACATAACAGTTTCTATTAATAAACAAAACTGATAAAATAAGATAAAATTAGTACTAGACAAGGCAGCATCAAGAGGTATGACACATGGAGAGTGATACACAACCAATTAAAAAAGAAGAGACAGTTGTCAATATAAATACAGAATTCATAAGGAACTTAAGCAATATCAATAAGATAAACAGAAATTAATAAATGCAGGAAAATGGAGGTGTTTGAGGGAACCTACAGTTTGAGAGTGTGGTGGTTCTGCATTTTAACATAAACATTATAATCAAAGCAGTGGCTGTGTACCAGTATTCATTAAATAAATGAGCAAAGTAAAGTATGAACAGTATTTTTTGAGGAGTGAGTATGTTCGATTGGCTTAATCTACAGGACAGCTTGCGCTACTTGTATAAAGATGTTTTGTTCCTTTTTCTTTTGTGTTTCGTAATTTACATGTTGTAAAGATTCTTCTACTGGGTAGGAACAGTGATCAAGTAAGAATGACCTTAAGGTTTTACTAACAAGTGGGAAAGATAAAATAGTGTTTATCTTACGTGGAGAACTATTGCAAATTTGTGTCACATTGTTTGTAATGGAACTTTTGTAAGCCTGTGTCCTTTTTGTCTTAAAACATGTACATCGTTATCTAAATTTTTATTTGTGTGTATTACATATAGAACAACGTGACTAGGATATGAACAGTGGAGGAAATGTGCATTTTAATGAAGCTAGCGTGAGAATTTTAGGAGCGCCTGCTGGGTAAACAGTGTGATTTACGAACTAGAAATATTCCACAACTGCCGCTTGAGTGCGTTGGGATCGCGTATACCACGTTGGGGCCCGCGTACCGTATGCTTAAGTCGCATTGTTCCTGAGCGTTCAACCGCACGTTGAACTTATTAGCACGTTGAACTTGGCACGCTCAACGTTAACGTTCGACAGCACGGTCCGTGTGCCGACGGCTTAAGGGACGTACGAGGATCGTTTGAGAAGTCTGGTAAAAAAAAAGGGGAAAAAATGCTGGTTTCGTAAACAGCTCACCTTACTTCCTGAGTCTTATCTGAGGGAGATACACTTACTTCAGCGATCCTCCAGCTTTTTCATCCCATCGGAAAAATACGTTCTGTCAAACTTATACACATTGACTGCAATCTATTACTTCCTCATTTGATGAAAATTTCTTCCCAGCAAGCCAAAGTCTCAACGTAGGGAAGAGGAAGAAGTCACTCAGGGCTAAGTGTGGTGAAAATCGAGGATACGGAACCAATTCAAAGCCCCATTTCTGCATTTTTTGCCACTGTTATCGCTGACGGGTGAGATGGTGCATTATCCTGGTGAAAGAGCACTTCTTTGCTGGGAACCTTGATTTTTTTTCGGTCAACCTAAGTTTCAAACGATCCAACAATGAAGCATAACGGGGCCCAGTTATAATTATGCCTTTATCCGATTAATCCATGGGTATTACTGGAATACCAAAACAACAATGGCCATATTTCACCAGCTGACAAAATGGTATTTACCTTATTTAGTGCAATTTCAGCAGCCTCTTTTTTTTGTATATACTGCCGTTTTGACTCTGGTGTGTAATGATAGATCCAGGTTTCATCAACAGTCACAAATCGACGGAGAAAGTCTTACGGACTACGGTTAAACATCACCCAGAATTGTGTTAAAATGTTGTGCAAGATACGCTTCTGGTCGACTGTGATTAATCGCGGCACCCATTTCGCACAGAGCTTCTTCATAGCCAATTCTTTGTTCAGCATATTATGCAATTGGTCAGCTGAGATACCGACTGTCTCAGCAATTTCACTAACTTTTATTCGACGGTCTTGCATTCCCCATATCATGGACTTTGTAAATGGCTTTCCCTTGTGGTGATCTCAATTGCACGCACTGAACGCGCTTTGCCTTCGGTGCTCGCGCTTCCAAGTTTAAATTCATTCATCCAAAAGCAAATGTTCTGCAATAATGGTGCAGAATCCTCATAAACATCATCCCATTCTGCTTTTATTTCTAAGGCAGTCCCGCGCTTCAAATGAAAATGTTTAAGAACAGCTCGAAACTCGACTCTCTCCATTTTCAAACGCAGTCAACACACTGAGCAATTCAGACGGCTGCCAGCAATTAACTGTATGCCGTACATTGTTGATATTCCTTATACCATCCATGGAATAATCAAGCTTACCAACCATCAAGGCGCTTAAAAATGTTCCATTATTTCACAGAAAATTACCACATTTATTAAATCACCCTCGTATACGTATTACTTTGAGCTTATTCTGCTGAAAAGAATGAAGTTTATGCAGATTGAGTCACAACTCAAACGTTGTATTCCTTCGAGTTAAATTCTCAATGACATCATAAGAAACGCTTGGCCGCCAGAGGTATGGAGAGCCAGAATGAGATTTTCATTCTACAGCGGAGTGTGCGCTGATATGAAACTTCCTGGCAGGTTAAAACTGTGTGCCGGACCGAGACTCGAACTCCGGACTTTTGCCTTTCGCGAGGCAAGTGCTCTACGATCTGACAGCTTTACTTCGGCCAGTGCCTCGTCTCCTACTTTCCCGAGTTCGAGTTTCGGTCTGCACACAGTTTTAATCTTCCACGGAGTTTCGTAGGTAAAGGCGTGTGCACTACTGCCTGCAGGTCACTTGAGACTTTTGTGGGGGTAGTCGGTGGGGTTCGTTTTCGCTAACGCCACTACATCTTGGGCCACATACATGCAGCTTTAGCAGCACATGCTACCACGACGCCTGTCTGCCAAAGACACGTAATTAAGCACAGTGACAGTCACAGTGCATTCCATTTTTATCAAGAGCAAAATAAGGGGTAGTCAAATGAAAACAACACATTTGTAAAAATATGTAAGTAAACTGTTTATTATTTCAAAGCAAGAGTCAAAATGTTCCGATAAATTTTAGGAGTGATTTAGAAGACATGCTCTGTCTTTATTTTCGGATATCTGGGGATTTCCAATTTCCTGCCTGATTTCTGCGGACAACCTCTTACAGATATTTGCACCAAAATAAAAAATCCTTTCTGAACTCTACATAGGGTTGCATTGTTGTGGTCTTCAGTCCTGAGACTGGTTTGATGCAGCTCTCCATGCTACTCTATCCTGTGTAAGCTTCATCTCCCAGTACCTACTGCAACCTACATCCTTCCGAATCTGCTTAGTGTATTCATCTCTTGGTCTCCCTCTACGATTTTTACCCTCCACGCTGCCCTCCAATACTAAATTGGTGATCCCTTGATGCCTCAGAACATGTCCTACCAACCGATCCCTTCTTCTGGTCAAGTTGTGCCACAAACTTCTCTTCTTCCCAATCCTATTCAATACTTCCCCATTAGTTATGTGATCTACCCATCTAATCTTCAGTATTCTTCTGTAGTACCACATTTCGAAAGCTTCTGTTCTCTTCTTGTCCAAACTATTTATCGTCCATGTTTCACTTCCATACATGGCTACACTCCACACAAATACTTTCAGAAATGACTTCCTCACACTTAAATCTATACTTGATGCTAACAAATTTCTCTTCTTCAGAAACGCTTTCCTTCCCATTGCCAGTCTACAATTTATATCCTCTCTACTTCGACCATCATCAGTTATTTTGCTCCTTTACTACTTTAAGTGTCTAATTTCCTAATCTAATACCCTCAGCATCACCCGACTTAATTTGACTACATTCCTTTATCCTCGTTTTGCTTTTGTTGATGTTCATCTTATATCCTCCTCTCAAGACACTGTTCATTCCGTTCAACTGCTCTTCCAAGTCCTTTGCTGTCTCTGACAGAATTACAATATCATCGGCACACCTCAAAGTTTTTATTTCTTCTCCATGGATTTTAATACCTAACCCGAATTTTTCTTTTGTTTCCTTTACTGCTTGCTATATACGGATTAAATAACATCGGGGAGAGGCTACAATCCTGTCTCACTCCCATTCCAACCACTGCTTCCCTTTCATGCCCCTCGACTCTTATTACTGCCATCTGGTTTCTGTACAAATTATAAATAGCCTTTCGCTCCCTGTATTTTACCCCTGCCACCTTTAGAATTTGAAAAAGAGTATTCCAGTCAACATTGTCAAAAGCTTTCTCTAAGTCTACAAATGCTAGAAACGTAGGTTTGCATCTCTTTAATCTTTCTTCTAAGGTAAGTCGTAAGGTCAGTATTGCCTCACGTGTTCCAACATTTCTACGGAATCCAAACTGACCTTCCCCGAGGTCGGCTTCTACTAGTTTTTCCATTCGTCTGTAAAGAATTTGTGTTAGTATTTTGCAGCTGTGGCTTATTAAACTGATTGCTCGGTAATTTTCACATATGTCAACACCTGCTTTCTTTGGGATTGGAATTATTATATTCTTCTTGAAGTCTGCGGGTATTTCGCCTGTTTCATACATCTTGTTCACCAGAAGGTAGAGTTTTGTCATGACTGGCTCTGCCAAGGCCGTCAGTAGTTCCAATGCAATGTTGTCTACTCTGGGGGCCTTGTTTCGACTCAGGTCTTTCAGTGCTCTGTCAAACTCTTCACTCAGTATCGTATCTCCCATTTCATTTTCATCCACATCCTCTTCCATTTCCATAATATTGTCCTCCAGTACATCGCCCTTGTATAGACCCTCTATATACTCCTTCCACCTTTCTGCTTTCCCTTCTTTGCTTAGAACTGTGTTTCCATTGAGCTCTTGATGTTCATACAAGGGGTTCTCTTATCTCCAAAGGTCTCTTTAATTTTCCTGTAGGCAGTATCTATCTTACCCCAGTGAGATAAGCCTCTACATCCTTACATTTGTCCTCTAGCCATCCCTGCTTAGCCATTTTGCACTTCCTGTCGATCTCATTTTTGAATTCCTTTTTGCCTGCTTCATTTACTGCATTTTTATATTTTTTCCTTTCATCAATTAAATTCAATATTTCTTCTGTTACCCAAGGATTTCCACTAGCCCTCGTCTTTTTACCTACTTGATTATCTGCTGCCTTCACTACTTCATCCCTCAAAGCTACCCATTCTTCTTCTACTGTATTTCTTTCCCCCATTCCTGTCAATTGTTCCCTTACGCTCTCCCTGAAACTCTGTACAACCTCTGGTTCTTTCAGTTTATCAAGGTCATATCTCCTAAAGTTCCCTACTTTTTGCAGTTTCTTCAGTTTTAATCTACAGGTCATAACCAATAGATTGTGGTCAGAGTCTACATCTGCCCCTGGAAATATATTACAATTTAAAACCTGGTTCCTAAATCTCTGTCTTACCATTATATAATCTATCTGATACCTTTTAGTATCTCCAGGGTTCTTCCATGTATACAACCTTCTTTCATTATTCTTAAACCAAGTATTAACTATGATTAAGTTGTGCTCTGTGCAAAATTCTACCAGGCGGCTTCCTCTTTCATGTCTTAGCCCCAATCCATATTCACCTATTACGTTTCCTTCTTTCCCTTTTCCTACTGCCGAATTCCAGTCACGCAAGACTATTAAATTTTCGTCACCCTTCACTATCTGAATAATTTCTTTTATTTGATAATACATTTCTTCAATTTCTTCGTCATCTGCAGAGCTAGTTGGCATATAAACTTGTACTACTGTAGTAGGTGTGGGCTTCGTATCTATCTTGGCCACAATAATGCGTTCACTATGCTGTTTGTAGTAGCTTACCCGCATTCCTATTTTCCTATTCATTATTAAACCTACTCCTGCATTACCCCTATTTGATTTTGTGTTTATAACCCTGTAGTCACCTGACCAGAAGTCTTCTTCCTCCTGCCACCGAATTTCACTAATTCCCACTATATCTAACTTTAACCTATCCATTTCCCTTTTTAAATTTTCTAACCTACCTGCCCGATTAAGGGATCTGACATTCCACGCTCCGATCCGTAGAACGGCAGTTTTCTTTCTCCTGATAACGACATCCTCTTGAGTAGTCCCCGCCCGGAGATCCGAATGGGGGACTATTTTTCCTCCGGAATATTTTACCCAAAAGGACGCCATCATCATTTTATCATACAGTAAAGCTGCATGCACACGGGAAAAATTACGGCCGTTGTTTCCCCTTGCTTTGAGCCGTTCGCAGTACCAGCACAGCAAGGCCGTTTTGGTTATTGTTACAAGGCCAGATCAGTCAATCATCCACACTGTTGCCCCTGCAACTACTGAAAAGGCTGCTGCCCCTCTTCAGGAACCACACGTTTGCCTGGCCTCTCAAGAGAGGCACGCAAGTCTCCCCACCAACGCGTTGGGTTGGGTTGTTTTGGGGAAGACCAGACAGCGAGGTCATCGGTCTCATCGTACTAGGGAAGGAAGTCGGCCGTGCCCTTTGAAAGGAACCATCCCGGCATTTGCCTGGAGCGATTTAGGGAAATCACGGAAAACCTTAATCAGGATGGCTGGACGCGGGATTGAACCGTCGTCCTCCCGAATGCGAGTCCAGTGTCTAACCACTGCGCCACCTCGCTCGGTCCCCAACAACGGCAAGGTCCATGGTCCATGGGGGGTTGCATAGCATATATATAAAAATTATTTCACTTTTAATATTGTTGTTAGTTTCACAGTTCATCCTAAATTCACTCTTATTATTAATCAAAAATACCACTAGAGAGCAAATGTTTTCTGATCATGTTCTAAGGTATTTGTACGTGACAAGCTGCAACAAGTGGTAGGTGCACAAATGAGTAATGTAGAACTACCAGTTCAGTGCACATTGCGTTTCAAACAAGAATAAATGGGCTGCGTGCAATTTAGAAGCATTAAAACATTTATCCCACTATGAGACAAGACGGTACATGCTTTTAAGAAAACAGTGTTTGCGGCTGCCTGCATTATTGTAGCCAGGCATGCACTTCTTCGTCCGAAGAAAATCGACGGTCACGAATGTCTTCCTTCAGGGCTCAACAGTTCTGACGATTACTTTTGAAATAATGGGCAATTTACATACTTTCTTACCTGTATGGTTTTCATTTCACTCCCCCTTATAATTACTAAAGCCTAAGACAAAGGATCTGAGAGACTTTCATTACTACAACGGTGATGTTACTGTGTTGAATGATATTTGCGCCATTTGACTGTACAAACGTCTTTATTTTATATTACTATCACAATTTCGGTCTCAAGACACTACCAAGTACAACAACGTTGGGTATAATTAGACTTTGTTAACAAAATACATCAAAGTCTAATTATACTCAATACTATTCTACTATATAATGGCTTGAGCCCTAAATCATTGAAGTTTGTGCACTCATATGGTGGAAATATTATTCAGCTTTATCTCATGACTGTTGCCCAAAAATGTGAGGCGATGTTACTGTTTTCATATTTTAATTGTAGTAATGGAAGGACACAAATTAATTCGCAAGTCCATTTTGTTAAGCATAACTGAAATTAACTCTTAATGTTCAAAACAGAAGAGTTCTGAATATATGCGATTGTAATGTATTTTATTTATATTTCTGCAGTTGATACTTTTAGTCTCTTAATCTATAATTAATTGCAACTGCCGAACTCAATAGCTTTTCTCTTATGATTAATAAAGGTAATCAACATTAATTAACTTCCAACATGAGGCCTTAACTAAACTCCATCACTACAGAATTATGTGACAATTGTATGACTTAAAATAAATCCATCACAACGGTACTTTTTCTTCTTCTTCTTCTTCTTCTTCTTCTTCTGTACTTTAAGTATTACGCTTTTGCTCTTTACGGTGCCCCCTGTTGCCTGGCTTTCCGCGACTTCTTCGACCGACAGGACTATTACTTCTGATTTTGTACGGTAGTCTACCACTGTTCATTCAGTCGAGACATTCATCCAGTTTTCTTCTATTGTCTTCGAATTTGTGTCTTACAATAAAAATGTTCGATTCTTTCGTGATGTCGCTGCTTCTTAATTTGTCTACTACGGTACAGCCAGTACTATACTACAGTACATTTAACTCAGACCTATAATTTCAGTTAAATGTAAAAACTCTGTCAAGTGCAAGGCAAATTTTTGCTTCGTGATACACAGTTACTTACGGCAGAGTTAAAATGCGTAAATTGCAAAGCCCTACACCTAACGTACGTATAATTAAAAATATACTAATGCAAAGATGAATCAACAACGAGGTATTCATAATGTGGTTGTCATGGTTCAACACGTGCAATGTTGCGCTGAACCTTAAATTTAGCACCGAGGGAGGTGGCGCAGTGGTTAGCACACTGGACTCTCATTCGGGAGGACGACGGTTCAATCCCGTCTCCGGCCATCCTGATTTAGGTTTTCCGTGATTTCCCTAAATCGCTTCAGGCAAATGCCGGGATGGTTCCTTAGAAAGGGCACGGCCGATTTCCATCCCCATCCTTCCCTCATCCGAGCTTGCGCTCCGTCTCTAATGACCTCGTTGTCGATGGGACGTTAAACTCTAATCTCCTCCTCCTCCTCAAATTTAGCAAAGTCTAGTGCAAAAGATTTAAATTTTCACAACATTGAGTTACTGATATTCCGTTGCCAGTAAGACTATACAGGGCGATTGAGCTGCCCGTATATGTGGGTTTTATGCAACCTGCAACGCCTTATGAAGCCACACACTAAATTTTCATTCTCTTTTTGGCTACACGAAAACTAATAGTCCTACAGAAAAAATGAACAGGATCTTTTTCAGGTAATTTAATGTACTTACATTTTGTACTGGGATATGTTTCCACTGGAAGAATAACACGTTTGAAGGTTTTTTTTTTACGTTTTCTCTGATAACTCAAAAACTAAGGCCCCTGACGAAGACACATAACAGTAAAAAATTTAACTACATAAAATTTTCTATAAAAAGTCCTTTTCATTTTTCTGTAGGACTCACAGTTCGCACATAGAGAGCGCGAGAATATGAAAACCTCGTGCATAGTTTTTAAAGGCACTGCAGGTTGCTTAAAACTCACAGGCAGGGGCAGATCAGTCAATCCATATATACCAAGATTAATAGCAGCTGTCAAAGCTTCAGTCACACAAGCGTACACTTTGCACTCCACGCAGGTAAGCATTAGAAAAGAAGACTAGGCTGACGTGTAGGGCGACTTGGTGGCCTTCTTCAGAGACTATATGGAAGTGCTCGTTTTGTGACAGAAGACCTATGAAGCCAACGGTTGGATGGCCATGTCGGATGTTACACTCGGTGAATGAGCCGCTACCAATCACAGGAACCATATATTCAGGCCGTAATTAATTATACTGTGCCTCTGGGCGCCAGAAATTTTTGCGCTCTCCCGTTATTTGTGCTAATGTCCACATATGCAACAGGCAAGCGTTGTATGAAAGCACAATGTGAAATATCATGTATGTTTGGTAGTAAATTGCTTCGAAATTGCACGCAGCCCATTTATTCTTGTTTGAAACGCGATGTGCACTGAACTGGTCATTCTACATTACTCATTTGTGCACCTACCACTTGTTGCAGCTTGTCACGTACAAATACCTTAGAAGATGATCAGAAAACATTTGCTCTCTAGTGGTATTTTTGATTAATAATAAGAGTGAATTTAGGATGAACTGTGAAACTAACAACAATATTAAAAGTGAAATAATTTTTATATACAGTCCTGGAAATTGAAATAAGAACACCGTGAATTCATTGTCCCAGGAAGGGGAAACTTTATTGACACATTCCTGGGGTCAGATACATCACATGATCACACTGACAGAACCACAGGCACATAGACACAGGCAACAGAGCATGCACAATGTCGGCACTAGAACACTGTATATCCACCTTTCGCAGCAATGCAGGCTGCTATTCTCCCATGGAGACGATCGTAGAGACGCTGGATGTAGTCCTGTGGAACGGCTTGCCATGCCATTTCCACCTGGCGCCTCAGTTGGACCAGCGTTCGTGCTGGACGTGCAGACCGCGTGAGACGACGCTTCATCCAGTCCCAAACATGCTCAATGGGGGACAGATCCGGAGATCTTGCTGGCCAGGGTAGTTGACTTACACCTTCTAGAGCACGTTGGGTGGCACGGGATACATGTGGACGTGCAATGCCCTGTTGGAACAGCAAGTTCCCTTGCCGGTCTAGGAATGGTAGAACGATGGGTTCGATGACGGTTTGGATGTACCGTGCACTATTCAGTGTCCCCTCGACGATCACCAGAGGTGTACGGCCAGTGTAGGAGATCGCTCCCCACAGCATGATGCCGGGTGTTAGCCCTGTGTGCCTCGGTCGTATGCAGTCCTGATTGTGGCGCTCACCTGCACGGCGCCAATCACGCATACGACCATCATTGGCACCAAGGCAGAAGCGACTCTCATCGCTGAAGACGACACGTCTCCATTCGCCCCTCCATTCACGCCTGTCGCGACACCACTGGAGGCGGGCTGCACGATGTTGGGGCGTGAGCGGAAGACGGCCTAACGGTGTACGGGACCGTAGCCCAGCTTCATGGAGACGGTTGCGAATGGTCCTCGCCGATACCCCAGGAGCAACAGTGTCCCTAATTTGCTGGGAAGTGGCGGTGCGGTCCCCTACGGCACTGCGTAGGATCCTACGGTCTTGGCGTGCATCCGTGCGTCGCTGCGGTCCGGTCCCAGGTCGACGGGCACGTGCACCTTCCGCCGACCACTGGCGACAACATCGATGTACTGTGGAGACCTCACGCCCCACGTGTTGAGCAATTCGGCGGTACGTCCACCCGGCCCACTATACGCCCTCGCTCAAAGTCCGTCAACTGCACATACGGTTCACGTCCACGCTGTCGCGGCATGCTACCAGTGTTAAAGACTGCGATGGAGCTCCGTATGCCACGGCAAACTGGCTGACACTGACGGCGGCGGTGCACAAATTGTGCGCAGCTAGCGCCATTCGACGGCCACCACCGCGGTTCCTGGTGTGTCCGCTGTGCCGTGCGTGTGATCATTGCTTGTACAGCCCTCTCGCAGTGTCCGGAGCAAGTATGGTGGGTCTGACACACCGGTGTCAATGTGTTCTTTTTCCATTTCCAGGAGTGTATATGCTATGCAAACCTACGTAGAGTTCAGAAAGGAGTTCGTTATTTTGGTGCAAATGTCTGTAAGAGGTTGTCCGTAGAAATCAGCCAGGAAATCGGAAATTCCCAGGTATCCGAAAATAAAGACAGATAATGTATTCTAAATC